>NC_141695.1:1450031347-1450768469 GCF_964263255.1 Lissotriton vulgaris | reverse complement strand
CTCCCCCATCGTCCATCTTCGGCAGCGAGTCCAGCCAGTCGCCAACACTGTCCAGGATTAGGTCGAAACAAAAAAGAAAGTACGCTCTTGATACTCGATGCGAAGTCGAGCCGGAAACAGCATCGCATACCTGAGTCCCAAGTCCCGCAAGCGCCGTTTCACTCCCTGGAATCCCAACCGCTGGACTTGAGGAGTGAAGTCAGGATATATAGAAATCTCATATTTCAATGGGCCGTGCCTACGAGAAGCCTGGAGGATAGCTTCCCCGATCCCGAAAGTGGAAGAGCCTAGCGATAATAGGCCTCGGGGGAGCCCCTGGTTTAGCCTGTCCACCCGGGAAGCGGTACGCACGCTCGACCGCAAAGAACTTACTAAGTCCGGCGGAGCGAGATGAGTAACAATTAAATCCTCCACTAGTAGGTCAATGGTAGTGTCGCCACTGTTCTCAGGTACCCCGACTAAGCGAATGTTGTTACGTCTGGGCCCTGTTTTCATATTCCTCCAGACGTCTGGCCATCATATCATGAGATGATCGCAGGTTGCAATCTCCGACTGCGCGTCCGCCATATCAGTAACAAGACTGGAGGCCTTAAGGTCCAAGGCCTTGACCCTCTCGTTGGTCTTAGCCAAGTCCGCTCTAATGAGGGTAACATCAACGGCCACGCGTCGATCTTGGAGACAATGGCCTCGTATTGTAGCCCCCATATCAGTCTTAATCCCAGCGATGGCATGCATTAGATCTTGGAGTGAGACCTTCGATGTTGCCACAAGGTCCGTCCTCGGGTCCTCAAGACTACGGCCAGCACCACTGGGGGAGCCCTTTGGTTGTGTATATCGGTCCATAACATTAGTTTGGACGGACCCCCATGGGTCGGCACCTTCAACTTGCGCTTCTCAGTTTCAGGCTTGGTCGCCATATTCGAAGCCGCGCCCCGAAAGGCCCCTCTGGACCTGGTGTATATGGCAGATATCGTTGGGTCGCTAAAGCAGAGTTTTCGTCCAAAATCGTAGCCTGGGAGACTAGGGATATGGCCGGAAAGCACAGCGGGTCAAGCCACCGCGGTCCGAAGTCAGGAGTACTTTCAGAACAGTCAATTAGGAGGTCGAGGAGAAACCGAAACTGAAAGTGTCAATGACACCGGTGGAAAGGATGTCCTTTGACCGCTGTTGTTGAATTGCGTCTCGGCCAAGCAGAGCAGTAGAGACCCCGGTCCCGTCCGGGGGCAGGCCAGAAAGCTGAAGACGATGTAAAAATGGTTCCCGAAGTCCGATCTCAGTTCTTGAAAGTGTATCAGGATCAGCAAGAGTAGAACTTCAAAAGCCCATAGAAATATTCAGGATATTGGAAGGATATTTGCAAGAGGGCGGCGCGGGTCTCGGGAGCCCTCTGCTCTCGCGACCATCTTGGATGGCCGCGTAGCTCCTCCCTCGGTTTTCTTCCTTCTTGATAGACCACACTCAAGCAGTTTTCAGTCCCTTTTTAAACCAAAACTCAAAACCATTTTGTGTACTGACCCTCAGAGCTCCTATATCAAGAGATATTATATCTCTATGTAGTCCCATTTTGCTTTAGTGATTGGTTCTTTTGGATTCACTTTTTTGCATGGATGACACGCAGGGTATTATGAAGCTAAATGGAGACAAGAAGGCACCGATTATGGCGTCAAGCAGGCTTGTGTCTGCCCGACACGTCTCGGTGTGACCGACCAACCATAGGTTGGTGGTTCCCCACCCCCTATTACGATGCCACCACACACGGTGCGGTCATAAACTCTAATTTCTCTTGTGCTGTGATCAGAAACCAGCTGCAACACAGGCTCCCATAGAGAGATGGGAGTTTCTGTGAATCCCTGCACCACGTGGCAGGCAACTCACGGTGCTTGCCGCACGGTGCAGGGATTGACTGAGGGGCATCATAGGTGCCCCTTAGGTCCCCAACCAGAGGTTGCTGAGGGATGGGATCACTGCTCGGGCGCCCTAATTTGCTTTCCATGTAGGAAGACCCAACATGGAAAGCTTGGCTAAAATCAACATCATAATCCTAACAGCATTAACACCGTCCTAAAGGGATCAGGAGCAGAAACCCTCCAACCTGTGGTAGGAGGCTTTCTGACTTACATCCTAATTGGCTCCTTAGTCGCTCCATTCTCAATTCAGAGCCACTTTTACTTGAAAGAATACCAGTTCTCCTCAATTTAACTCTTCCAAAATTAAGGTTACCATCCATTTGAGAAACCACTACTGGCTGATCCAGGTTCTACTTTATTCCAGGTCCCTGCTGTTTTTCATTCTGGCCTTTCATTCAGCAAGCACATCTCCTAACTGACATTGACCTGTTTCTTTCTCTTGACAGTGCTAAGGATTTTTCTTTCCTTCTGCACTCCTCCTTTTCATAAAACTGCTGTCCATGTGGTGGTCCCATCTCTCTTGGACACCTGCACCTTGCTTTCATGGTTTTTCTAAATATATGTTAAATCACCTCCTTATCCACCAAAACTTTGAATACTATTCCATTCTAGACGTAAGGAAACCCTGCAAAATATCCCTTTACGCTTGTTCCCTAAACTGGTTCTCAATTTCTAATTGTCATCTCTAAAAGGCTCTTTCCTAATATTGTGCTTTTCACTCAACTGGGCCCAGGTTCATTCAAAACTACTTTACTCACTTTGGGCCAGATATAGAATGGGTTTGTAAGGTTTAAACCCCCCCCCCCCCCCCCAAATTATTAAACAACATTGTTTATGATTGCCAAAACTCTTTTAATTATTGGTAAATCTGGGGATCTCTAGTTGGAAATTGTATTCACCTTTGTCCAAATAGGGACCCTTACTTCTAAGTCAGGTTAAGGGGATTACACTCCTTAATAACCCCTGCTCACCCCCTTGGTATCTTGGCACGAGCAGACAGGCTTATCTCAGAGGCAGTGTGTTAAGCATTTGTGAATATACACAGTAATACAGTGTAAACACTACAGATTCACATAACACAGGTTTTATAAAAAAATAAGTATTCTTTTTATAGACTTAAACACAAGACCGCAAATAACAAAAATCCACAATACTACACTTAAGACTGCTTAAAAGATGATCAAAGTAACTTGGTTCAAGTTGAAGATAAATGTGACAAACTTCTCAACAAAGTACCTGGATGTGTAATGCAAAGTAAACAAAAGGCTCGCAAAAGGGGAGATGCGTCGGTTCCCTGACCTGAGGGAAATGATGCGTCGTGCCTCAATGCTTGCGCAGAGTAGGGGATGCGTCGTAATCCTTACCGGTGCAGAGGTGATGCATAGATTCTTGGCCTGCTGGCCCGTTGGGGTGCACGAGATGGCGCCTTGATGCAATGCAATGATCCGGTTGCGATGCGAGAAGAGGGCGCCCTTGATGCGGCAATGCGCTGAAGGTGCGTAGATGCCCTGGCAGCCTTGCGACGACTCTGTACTTTGGAGCCGCGACAGGCCCTGCGACGCGCTTCTCCGGTGATCCGATGGCGACTCTCACAATGGCGTCACACTTCTCCGGTGATGAGATAGCAGGCAGCTTAGATGAACACACGCTTCCAGGGAGATGCGGCGAAGGCTCGCTTCTCCGGCGATGCGACGATTTCAGCTGTGGCTGCGACACGCTTCCTCTCGATGCATCACGCTTCCAGCTCCCAGCGACACACAAATGTCTTGAGTTGAGAATTCCCAGCAAGGAAATTCAGAGGGGAGCTGGATATGAAGTCTTTTGTCTCTGAGACTTCAGCAGGAGGCAAGCACAGTTCAAGCCCTTGGAGAATATTCTGTAAATGATGAAAGTCCTTAAAAAGTTCCTTCTCCTTTCCTTGGCAATGAAGCAACCACTGCAGGCCAATCCAGCAAACCGCACACTGGCAGAGGGGCAGTCAAACTCCAGCAGCTACCTTGGTTCTTCTCCTTGGCAAAAGGTTTCTTGTCCCAGAAGTGATCTAATTTCTTGGGATCAGGGTCCCAATATTTATACCCCAAACTCCTTTGTTCTCTGAAGGCAGAGAGGCCTCTGCCTGGTCCAAACCAGTTCCTGAGCACTCTGTTTACATGACTCTCTTCTTCCTTTCACTGTGCAGGGCAGAGACATCAGACGCCTCACTGGAGGTGGAGCCAGCACAGGGGAGGGAAGATACAGCTCTCCAGCACCTTGTTGACAAGATTCCTTCTATCCTTTCACAGAGCAGGGCAGAGACATCAGACAAGCCACGGGAGGTGGAGCCAGCATTGTAGAGGGAAGGCACAGCCCTATTCAGGTCCCAGGTGCAAGTCCTCTCTCCCATCTAGATGCAGATCTCTCTATTCACCACTGCGCCCGCCTGTCTCCTGGAATACCCCAGCCCTGTCACTCACAAACCCAGACAAGGAATACACAACCTAGCAGAGGCAGGCCTGGACGGTTAGGCAAGAAAATACCTACTTTGTAAAAGTGGTATTTTCAAACACAGAATATTAAAACCAGCTTTACTAAAAGTTATGTTTTATTGTTTTATGTTTAGGCATACTAAATTCGAATTTCACCATGTTCCCTGAGTCAGTTAGGATTACAAGAATGTAATAATCTAACTGCCCTTGCTAGCCTATGGAGAACAGGTAGCCTTCAATAGTGAAAAACGAAAATGACTTTAATTCACTATTAGGACATGCTACACACATCAGTGCATGTCCTACCATGAACTTACAATGCACTCTGCCCTTGGGCCTACCAGAGATATGAAGCAAAGGGAATGTTTAGGGACTGGCAAATTGGTACACTTGGCAAAGTCGACATGGCCGTGCTAGACTGCACACAGGCCTTGCAATGGCAGGCCTGAGACACACTTTACAAGTTGCTTCCGTGGGTAGCACAACCAGTGCTGCAAGCCCACCAGCAGCATTTGATTTACAAGCCCTGGGCACACATGGTGCACTTTACTAGAGGCTGACAGGTAAATCAAATAACCCAATCATGGAATAACCTATTAGTACATCAATTTAACATAGGGACAAAACACATTTTCCTATTTGGAAATGTTTTTCAGAGAAGGGGTTTAGAAATGAATATTGAATCGCAGATTGGAAGGGCTGTGGCATGTAAAGAGCATACCTTCCAAACTGCAATCCTGTAAGCTATGTATCTGTGGTTTAAGACCATAAATTTGGTTGCAACCATTGGTCAGTTAGTAAGCGGCAGCTCCTCCGCTATGGCGGAGGAGCGTTGCCCCCTCCACCAGCAGCCAAAAAAACAACAAAAAAAGCAATAATTAGCCCTTGTTTATTATTTTTTTTATTGTTGCTCTCAAAGCCAGGCTTGAGGGTGAGGTCAAGGGATGACAAGCACTAGGGGAAGTGGTTGCACTGCTCTCAGTGCACATGGCTGTTTGGCCAGCCATCTCAGGATGGCCAAACTGTCATGCCCACTGAAGCTTTCTCCAACCTGAGCTGTGGTTCCAGGTTGGAGAGAGGAAGCTCAGGCTCCCAATCTAACTGTGAATACAAATCAAGGGCAATAAGGCCAATCTTAATGCTGCTTCTGTGAGAAGTTGGCCCGATATGCAGTGTTCACTATTCTAGCGACCACTATGCATCGGTCCAAACGACCCTTATGGTGATTGGTTGTAAGTCAACCTTAGACCAGCTATCCTAGTAGCGTGGATACGAGCAGTCTTCGGGCTAAACTCTAGAGGGCGTGTTAAGCCAGCTGTTACACCATCACATACCCCTTGAACACCAAGTGAAAGGACACCACACAAGTGTTATGAAAATAAACAGTGTATTTATTAGAATCACAACAGCCCTGTACTCTTTATGAGGACAGGGTACTAAGCACACAACGAAACTCTTAGGAAAATACTTCAAGTGCACAATCAATACAAGTGCCCGAGGGCACGGAAAGTTTAGTGGTCTCGGGCGGACCCGATAAGGCAAGTCGGAAGCGAGGGACTCAGGACCCTTAGGTAAGGAGGCTATGCGGGCACCGAAATGCCGAAGTTACCTAGCCACAAGGGCTGCGGCTGCACAAGTCTTACAGGCGTCGGGGGTCTTCGCTGACGAGCCAGGAGCCGGAAGGAAGGAGTTGCTGGCCGGCGACCAGTGGAGAATAGTTCGTAGGGATCCAAGCCTGGATCAGAGATGGATGACACCTGAAAGCAGAGGGGACCAAGTTCGTACTACTAGCCAGTAGTCAGAGGGTACCAGGAGGGTAACGGATGATCGTCACCTCGACTAGGTGAGTGGGCGACGCTAGGCTCTACAGTCTCACGGACCAGGAGGCGTTGTCGGCGACCCGGGTGGAGGTGCGAGCTGTCCCACGAAGGTTGATGCTGTCGGCGTCGGTGGGCCCAGGATTGGGGCAACAAGCGTTGGCAGATTTCAGGGCCACGTGGTGGGCCTAAAATGGCATCTTGAGTGGACCAGGAGGGTCCGGGGTGCTCCTCTCGCAGAAAGGAGCAAAGGCTAGTCTGGAGCAACCAGACCAGCGACGTTGGTTGTCGTTTGTCGTCAAAGAGTCACGAGCCAGCGGCTAGTGAACGGACAACGTGCTGAACAGCAAAGCAGAAGGCCCCATGCAGATCGTGGAGATGCTGGGAGACTGCGCTTCGGTGCTGGAGCTGCTCAGGGTCGGGGATTCTCGGACCCCAGAGCACTCACCAGAGGATTCCTTCGGCGGTTGTGCTGGTTAAGAAAGCGTGCAGGTTTTGATGATGGCCGGTCCCTCGAGGTCTCGTCGCACCCACAGATCTCAGCTGAGCTGACGATGTGGGTAGAGGTCAGAGGTGCCAGGGAAGCCGGTTCTCTTCGAGCTGGGCAGTCGGATTCCTGAGGAAGGACTTGCAGCAAACCGCAGAGTTCTTAGATGGTGCCTGCGGATGCAGGGTGACTACTCTTTAGCCACAAGGGAGAAATCTTAAGAAGAGTCTCGAAGTCCTTTCGTAGAAAGTATTCTTGATTCAAAGATGATCTAATTTGGAAGGGTCCCCGCTCCGGCCTTTATCCTAAAGAAAGGGGCGGGTACATGACTAGGTCCTGCCCTAGGGGTGGGACCAGGAAGGGGGGTAGTTACACCCCTCTCCCCTGCCGGACTTTCCCCAGGTCAGGGGCTGCGCGCCCCTGGAACTGGTTCTAGCCGGCAGATGCGTAGTGAGCACCGGGGTGCCACTCCGCAGTCACCTTCCTGTAAAGCCCTGCCTACCCAGGATACACAAAACCCTGTCTGGGATGGTGCGAACACCGCCCCGGACAGGAAACCCTTTGTCCAAGCTCTCCTCGCTCGAAGGACTCCCAGCAGCAGGAGGTCAGACTCGTGTCTGTGGTGACAGCGTCCATTTTGTGGAGCTGAGGCTTCAGTTAACTTTAACCGGGGTTCACAGTTACGTACATGTCGTGTCCCTCTAGAAGGGCGGAATGCTAACCTCGTCGCCAGCATTGGTGAGGGGGCAGCATCCCGATTCGTATGACACCTTACTCGACATGTCTTGATAACGCTATACCGAAGTTACTGATATAGTACGCGTTATCATGGAACAGCCATTGGGTCTTGGTTCCGCAAGCTGCAACCGGGCTCGGCTCGTGCCAGAGCCCAATTCACACGATTCCACGCACTCTGCCTTCAGGATTGTCAAGGCCTGCCATAGGAGTGACTGATAGGAACTCGGGTGTCCATTTTAGGGTTAGATATAGGGATACTATACCTACAGCAACGAGCGAGTACGCCACATTGCCCCAGCTGTCGCGCAGCCAGTTGTGTCAGATTTAGATGGCCATCCAGGGGTGGCATAATACATGCTTCAGCCCCTGGTAGGCCCTGGGTACACCGATGCCCTGAGTTACAGGGTCTGACAGGGTGGCCCAGTTCCAATTGGGTAATGCACCTAAGGTACACACATCAATTTAGCGAGAGAACAGCTAGGCTGTGGGTCTGATTAGCAGGCCCACAGCCCGAGAAAGTCGTAAACCAGTGAAACAAAAGCAAAAAGTCTGGGTGATCATAGGATTGCAGACCCTACTCTCCTACAGCTTCCATGCATGAAAGCAGCATCAGAATTGTCTGCAGTGGAGTCTGGGACCCTGTGCCTCTAGTGGAGACAAGCGCGATCCGGCAATGCGGCATTGCGGCAATGCGGCAATGCGGCAATGCGGCAGGGAAGTGTTTTTTTTTCTTTTTACATCTGTTCCTCACTCTTCCCCCGCCCCGGCTGCTACTCCAATTACTGACTCGAAGTTGGGGTGGTAAGTGATTTGCAAAGTGGAAGGAGTCTCCTCTGGACCCATCCCCTTTGGGAATCATTTGTGGAAACATTGGGTAAATAGGATTTGGTTCAGATACGTCTGATGCAATCTTCCTCCTAGTCCTCCTAGACCTCTTCAATCAACCCATATTTTTCTCATTCAAGTCCCAAGACGCAAATGTGCTAGACTTGGTGGTAGACCTTTTGCTGTTCTTTACGCCTCGTCTTGGAACTCTCTTCATATTCCCATTCAATCTGCTCACTAGGTTTAGGATTTTCAGAAATTATTGAAGTCTACGTGCGCAGGCTTTCTACAAGCGCCACAACACTCCTCTGGGGTAATTGTGCAGTTATACATTTTCAATCAACCAATTAATTTAACCTGACACTTCGACCAATTCTAAGATTTTGCTTTATTATATAAAGTCAAGAACTTATTTTTAAAGACGGGCTTCTGCAAAATCGTTATAAGCATGGGATATAGTAAAAGGTGAAAGATGAAAGATGTATTCAGTTCATAGAGAAACCAGTGGCATATACTTTCCCCAGTTTTACTTATATATTTTGTAAAACATAGTCTTATATAATTTATCTTTTTATTTACTTTCTTTCTTCTGTAACTTTTTCCTAAACTTTTAAAAGAAAAGCTTTACACTGAAAACAAAACGGTCTGGTGGTTCCAAGGTAAAACAAATTAGTGAGCTGCTGGAAGAGTCAATATATTTTCTGTCATATTTGAAACACTGCACCAGACAGAAAGCTTTATGACCATAGTCTGGTCCATCACAGATTGTAAAAGGAAGCCGATGACACATGCTTGTTAAAAGTGGAGACCCATAATCCTCCAACCTCTGCTTCTGCTCAGGGCTTCTCCTTGTGTCTTGCTCTCCAGATATCTTTTAGCAGGTAATTGGGCATTAAATCCATCATTCTGAGAGCTGCCATGGTATAAACTAAAAAGAAATCATTCTTTGCTGGTGATGCTGTTTGATCTCCTGAAAGATCAATTAGTAATTACAATAAACTATATTTACAGGATGTCTGAGGAGACGCACAATACCCCTACTTCTATGAAGTGTGTAGGTCATTATTTTTTGTGTGGTTGTTAAAGCATCACCCACTCATTGACACCTGTAGCCGTGTCCCTCGCAGCGGGAGGAGACACATTGCTATGGGAGGATGAGCAGTTTGCTTCAAGTCAGTCAACAGCTAGTTCCTTGATTCCCTTCCAATGACACATCTTCTTTATTATTCAATGATATCGACAATGAAAAGAAAAAGTGTACAAAATGAACAGCAAAACTATCTAAATACAATAATTAGGTGTCAGATGTCACCTACCCAGGGTAGAAATCTCCTACATTACGCACCGCACCAATGTCTATTTTTATATCATAAATAAACATATAGCAAATTCGGAATTTTCAATCTGGTAGTTACATGTCCATAATGAACTAATCTCCGTGAAACATAAAGAAACACAATGATTTTCTGTCACAATTTTGTACTGCAGTCTTTATTTTTGCAATTCCTAGAGTGCATGCTATCAAAATCATAGCACACAGTAACTTCCCGTAAATCTGCAAGATTCAGCCTGAATAAACAGTACTTATGGAAAACAGGACCACAGTTTATTTTACTACTGTACAAGTTATCGATTTGGATTTTGGGACCTCTCATCCATATTATGTCAATCATAATATCGAGAGAAAGAATAAAATGTGTAAAGTAAAGTTTAAGGCACCAGCTACAAGAAAACATTTTAATGTGATCAATAATACAATGGGCCCGATTACGACTTTGGCGTTATGGCACTGGATCTGCCCTGCTGCCGCACCGCCAAAGCTGTGGCCAGACCGCCTGTCAGATTAAGAGTTTCCTCCTGTCTGGCGAACTAGTTTTTGGTGTTCCCAAGGTGGTGCCGCTAATAATAGGCACCGAAATGGGAATGCCAAAAACAGTTTCTGAACGGCATGACCTGAAAAGTCCATGATGTGCAGCAACTGGGAAGTATGCACACAGGGGGGGCACATGTTGTGTCCTGCTGCATGCATCACCATGCAAAGGTGGCATAGGTGGTCCTGCCAAGGAAATTGCGTCATACCATGGTGCTCATGAAGGAGGAACCTCCATGACACCGCCGGAGAAGAAACTCGTAATATGCTTGGTGGGACCGAGGAGGCCCTGCCATGCATATTGCGACCTCCTGAACACTGCAACACCACCAGTTAATCGTGGTTCCCTGGCGGATGTGGCGGGGCTTTGGCCGTCCCACCGCCTGACTCATAATGGGGCGGTCAGGAGACCGCCGCCACAGTTTCAAGCCTATAATGTTTATTTCAATCAATTGTCCATAGTGTTCACTAGCACATAAAGTTAATATGGTTTGCTTGATTATCTATGTGAGAAATGTTTCACCAAAAATATTTTTGTCAAGATTTCGACTTCAACATCTTTAATTTTTATTGAGAAATCTCGCACAGATTTTTGCCTCTCAAACCCACATTTTTGTGGAATTTGTCACTCTTTTTGCCCCAATTTTTTTTATCAACTTTATATAGTCAAGTACTTTTTAAACTTCACAAAGTTCGTGAACTACAAAAACTTTGCTAAGTTTAAAAAAAAGAGCGAGTGGAAAATGCAGGAAACCTAAATCAGTACAAATCTCACTGTTTTCAGGAGATATTTCAGGCAAAAAACATACAGAAGGAAATTTTGCCAGCAACAAAAAGAAAGGTCACCCACCCTCAAAGTTGAGTGAGCATGCAAACACTGTAACAATATTAAGTTGAAAAGCTAAGTAGGTAGTACAGCTTTGATGACTGGGTATTCATTTTGTTCATTTCTCATATACTAGGAATAACTGAGAGTGTAGTCGTGAATCAGGGACAAAGGACAAGAGAAGGAGACAAGGAATCGTTATCATTTAGGTTTACTGCACATTTAACCATTTTAGATGAACGAATGCCCTTTACACTATCAGCAATCTAACAAGTTCAGCCTTTTCAACTGTAATAAGAAGACGGGCCGGTCAAATAATATCTATGAACCAATCCAAGTTAATTTAAACTGAAACAAGGTGAAAACAAAAGATAAAACCTTTGGAGAGGGAGATTCGTCGATAGCTTGTGGCTCGGGAGTGCAGGCTCCCGTGCCCTTCAGAAGCGCGGCCTGATACACAAAGGAGGCCGTCTAAGAGGAGAGCGCGAGATAAGCCAGCGCCTTCAAGTCACGTGCTCCTCGCGATCCATGTCCCGAAATTGCTCCTTGTTTCTCCATTTAGATTGAACCGATCAGGGCTAATTTCACCTCCCCTCACACATTTTGTTAGAGGATCCTTCCCTCCCTGGACAGAGATCTCCAGCCCCGCCTCCCAGACAGCCTCTTGCCAAGCGCTGGGCTTTTTGTCAGTGTGATAAGGCTGATTTTCATCTGTTCAGCCGTCCCTCTGTTTCTCAGATGAAACAGAACTATGACTTTGAAAACAAATAACAACAACTGCGCAACCACCATTTTGCAGCATACTGTCAAGAGCAGCACTGGCTTCATAACCAATCGGACATGTTCCTGGGAGGCTATAGCCATGGAGATTGGGTTTTGAAGGGCGACTGTCACTGGGACTTCAAAATGTCCCACCGCCTCTCCCGGGTTTATTGCCATAGACAGAATGTGGACGAGAGAGGGGGACATGTAGAAAAACAGAGAAAGAATGAGAGGCAGTGAGGAAGAAAAGCAGAGAGAGGCTGAGAGATGCTTTGAACATCTTTAACTTGGCTGCTTTAGGTTTATGGGTGTAAAGCAGGCTCTTAAAACCCCAGTGGTGAAGGGGGTCCCAGATCTTCAGGTAGTCCCCAACCCTTCCGGGGGGGACACTCTAGCTTTCTCTGTATGAGTGCCTCTCCTTCTGTCTATGTTTGAGAATGTTTTATGGTGGTTTACCTCTCCTAATGGGAGAATGTTTTCTTTCTTTCTTTCTTTCATAGAAAGACCTCGATCCCCCAAAGCTAATTCCAAGCCTTCCCACAATAAATGTCTGCATTCATATCAGGACTTCATGTCAGACTGGAATGGCAACAAATTGAAAGTAGCTCCTGTTAGTGAAAAAAAGTGGCCCGCATTTGCAAATCAGGGCCGTTTTAACCTTACAAAGACAGGCTGCATACATGTTTTTCAAGGTAAGGGAGTATGCATGCAGTTATGCTTGCTGCAGGCAATGTTTCTGGTAATATCAGAGAAATTAACAGTAAAACCCGGCCACAAACAGCCAAAAAGCAGCCCATACATTGATCTATGAGACCAGTACTTCTAGCATTGCTGGATTGTCCTAGAGCCCAGTCTGACCCTCAGGGCCGTTCTGGCTGCACCAGGCATTTCACTGGAGGGCTGGTTTCGTTACCGGGGGCCGGTTTTGCAGCTTAGCTGCAATCTCTGCCCCTAGCAACAACCGCAGTACAAAGCTTTCTGCTAGCACCCACAGTCCGGGGGGGGGGGCAGGGGAGGGTGGGGGTATTTGGAGGAATGCAAGGCCTGCCGACACTGTTTGTACTTCCAACAAATCAAGTTTTGGACCCCTGAAAGTTCTTATGGAAAACAGAAAAAGTATCTCTGAACGTTACTGGTTTTAAAGGAATAAACACACATTGAATAGGAAAAGCACAGTGGGCCATATTCGCAAGGAGCTATTGCAGAGTTATCGGCACCCTAATGCAGCAAATTCTGCGATAAACTTACCACCCCATTCCAAGCTGGTGCAAACACCCCATATCACCAGTTTTCCTGCGAAAGCAGCCACTAAAAACATCGCCAAGGATGACCCTGGCAAATATCGCTAATGAGATGCAGAATATGTGTCCCCGCACAAAATCCACACCACAACATTCTCAACGACCAGACTGATTGGCAATAAGATCCCAAAACATGCGATAAGGCACGTTAGCACCAGGAAACTAACACCTGCTCCGACCTGGTGCAAAGTCGGACTACAACCTGCACCACACCTGAAGAACAACAGATGCCATGGAGCCACAGAACATGCATCCTGGAGCCCCAAGAGGGCAACAACACCCACTGCCATTACCCCCAGGACCCCACCTCCTCCCCCGGGCCACACTCCGGGCACCCCCCACCCAAATCCCAGACAAAGACACTGCACATCAGCTTCACGAAAACATGAACAAAAGAACCCGCCTGATGTTGCACCATTGCAACAATCATCATACATGTGAGCGCTTAACCCCTTAGATGCTCATAATGGAACGGTTCCGTCATGAGCATCGGTCGAGCTGTGGTCATGACGGAACCGTTCCGTCATGACCACGCCCGTTTTCGTTAGGGCACAACACCGGCGGTAAATCTGCACCGCATGGATGTGGTTAAATCCTGATTTATACATTCACCATTGAAAGACCAAACAAAATGTCACATCCTAATTTGCCAACAAACAACTATTTTGTAGAGTCGTCGCGGGGCATCCCTGGACAAACTGTGACTCACAGCCTGCAAGATAATATCCAAGAAAAGGAGGTGTGTCAGGCACTCAGCAAAGGACAGTGAGAGAGAGAAAGAAAGAGAGAGAAAGAGAGAGACTGGACAAGGAGCGTAAGTCAAATCGGTCTCTTGGCACATGCAAACATGCCAATAGCTGCATGTGTCTCGAAATTTGTGCAGCCCAAATCACAGGCCTGGCATCAAAGTCAGTGTGAAGTCCACATCACATCCAAGAAATGCAAGCAGTAGTCAGACTGATATCAGGACTGAAAGCCGCTTTGTTTCCACACAGAAGGCTGAAGGCCAACCCAGTCCCCGACCTTGGTCCTGAATGCGGCTGGCATACCCTGCATGAGATACCATACCAGCCTCCGACGACTCCCACCCCACGAACTGTGCCAAGGAAACACCAACGTGCCCACACCCCACACACACTTGTCCCTGCACGACCCACATCTGCAAGGGATGACCTTGACACATAAGTTAAGTAATACCCAAACGTCCAAACGTCGCACATACATATGTCTTATTGCCTAGAGCTGTGACATATTGTCCACTGAACTTCCGATGGTCTGAGGAGTGCCTGTGCCACAAGCCCAACAAACGCAATGGCAGACATTCCCGGGCACATGCACAATCCCTGTCATGTCGAACTGTACCGTGAATGAATGCTGCATCTTTTGGGATCCCTGCCAATGGCAGTGTTGTGAATCAGTTTCCGTCTGAGTTTCAGTCTTGCCTACATCACCTGTGTCCAATCCTGGTTCCACTGTCGATCATGCACATTCGAGTGGCCCATGGAGGTCTGCCTATCCAACGCAACGGTAGCTGAATTGGATTATGACCTCAAAGTGCGCCCCCTGTTGGCCCACGAACAGGTGTGTCACTGGGATTCACTGATCTTTGGCGCATGTGCTGGCAGTTGCACATGGGAGATTGCACAACTCCTTGTGTGCAGTGACTACAACGAGACTCTGCCCTATTGGGCTGTGTTGCGGATTGGGGAAACGGCGTGGACTGAGCACATCTGCCCAGACCAGTTAATGGATTGGCTCATCCTGGTGTTCCTTGAATCCGACAACAACGTACTATTGGAACACATTGGACATGAGGCTGCGCTGGCATTCATGGATGTGTAACTACGTTCCTGCAGCCACATCGGATTGTCACCCAAAGCACAGGTTCCAACACCTTGTTGCATCGTGGGGAATGCTCGCATATCCCACCACAACAGAGGACATGTCTGCCTTCATCTGGACTCCGAATTCATGTGCGTGGAACTACGTGTGTGTGTACACATACCTGTGCAAAGTGATGCAGTTCCCTGGTCACGGCAGCACAGCGTCGTTTGGCAACATTACAAATTCAGACACACTACTGGGGGGAGAGCACACACATGGCAATGTAGCACGGCATGTGACCTTGTCGGACCATATCACCTGATCACTGTCAGCAGAGCAGACAGTCAGAGCATTCAGGTGGCAGGGCACTATGTAGACCCAATGGCCTGTAAGTCGTGCCCACCTCACAAGGGGCAATGGGCAGAAGCCAAAGAACACATGACACGTCCAGCAAGGCAAGGTGGGCTGAGACCGTTGTGCCTGTGCCTCCCCATTTCTTGCACCTCGAAAGGTTTCCATGCTGCGTGCAAGTGCCTTAAGCATGCCCCTGCCTACTGTGACCATTGTCTTGTCCGTACTGACACGCACATGCCAATAAAGTCAACACAACTTCACTGGTGTCTAACTTTGATGAGTGTTGATTAGGTGGACCATTGGCTTGCCACAATGAGCATCGTCATTACACAGGGAGGGTCTGACTGACGCATGTAAAATGGTGGTGGGTCCCTTTTGACAGCTCCAAATCTGTGAGCCAGACATTGTTTTGGGATATTTGCAGGAAGACCAGTGCACTTACGTGTCATCAGCAATGTGAGTATGATGTCCAACCTCTGACCATGTTGAGCAATGTCATTAAACAACAGAATGTGTCCAAACAGATGCGTGTGAGCAGGTATGCGACGTGATGTTCTATTGTCACATGTGATGTAGGACACACTCCTGGCCTGCTACCGATGCGGTCATTCCTACACACAGCCATGGACTTGTGCCTACGTTGGGTGGTTGTGGGATAGCTATTGATGTGCACTGGGGACACAGCTTGTACCTATCTTCACAGTCATCCAATTGGCCATGTGTCCCAGGGATGAACATGCACATTGATGTCATTCACCAGGGGGTACCGTCTTGTGCAATCATTGTCCCCACATCCAGCAATACTTTCATACATAAGTGAACATATTCATGACACATGTGTGTGACTTCAAATGTGTTATTCACATTCTGGTGAATGTCGGAGCAGGAGCTGTACATGGTCATCCAAGCCCACATGTCCTTTGGAGATTGAAAAGTGATTGGGAAGAGGGAGAGTATAGTCAGCAGCAGGAGTGCTGTGTAATTGTCAAGCAGTGTAGATGTGGCAGTCCATGTCGGGGTCCGGTTGGATGTTGCAGAGTATTCTGGGAATAGTGGGAGGTGTTGTCC
This sequence comes from Lissotriton vulgaris, assembly GCF_964263255.1. Taxonomy (NCBI): domain Eukaryota; kingdom Metazoa; phylum Chordata; class Amphibia; order Caudata; family Salamandridae; genus Lissotriton; species Lissotriton vulgaris. Next base: position 1,450,752,225 of record NC_141695.1, on the reverse strand, counting down.
CAGGCCATGATGCATAGGGCTGATCCTGGCTGGAACTGGTCATCTGCCATTGATGGATGCTACTACCCCCTTCCTCACACAGTAATTCCCATCTGCATCTTACTCCTCTGATACTTCTTCGGTGTCCGGTGTGTATGGCCCGTACACAGAGCCAGTACAAGCACAACACTTGCGGGAGCCGAAGTGGTATCCCAAGCTCTCCGGCACCCAGAGGAGGCATGGCACAAAGCTAACAAGGTACAGATATGACAGATCTGACCTAGAACTACGAGAGTGGTGAGTACACCTCTCAAATAGGAGCTACATTGGGCTCCTATTGATATCCCCTGGACCTGACCAAAGCCCCAGGATTACCCACGGGGCTGAAACATGTTGACCCTTACAGTGCGGAAGATTAGTAATTCAATCTAGCAAACGCACCACTATTATTTTTTAAATTTTCCACATCACTAATTCCAAAATAAAATACCTAAGATGTAGGGAATTTTAATTCACTTCACAAGAGCAAGAGCACACCCTCCTATCTTATTCCTGACCACTACTCAAAAACCAGTAGGTCTTTTTTAGGGTAATGGCTGCATCGCTGGGTGCCACTGAAACATCAGGGGTAGGAGATGTGTGAGTTGTAGTTCCTACTGCAGTTGTCTTGGACTGGCTCAGTGGCAGCAATGGCAAGATAATGAACTGCAGGGCATGGAAGATCCCTGCTACATCTCGCTGGTGTTCAGTCGTGGCAGCCATACTTCCAGCCTGCATCTTCTCCATGTTCTCCTTTGTTCTCCTCATCTGTGCCAACTCTGTGCTGTCTGACTGGACTGTTCCTGTATCAGAATAATGGCCCCAGGAAGGTTAGTCAGGGATTGTCAGTAAGCATGGTGCAGACAGGGGGTGTCAGTAAGGGACTGTACATGGTCCCTGATGGGACTCAGATACCCACGTATGGCATCGAGTTTGGCTGCCACGAATTCGAAACTCAACCGCAGCTGATCCACCAACTCCACATGGCATTGGAATTCCATGTATTGTTCATGGGGATCCTGGGAGACAGCGGTGGTTGTGTGTGTTTCATGCTGTGTGGTCTGTGCAGGTGGTGAGGTCGCCTCGAGGCAGCTCGCCTGCCCTGCTCCTGGGGGTGGGTTGTGGAGGCTGTCCATTATCCATTGGAGGGTGTCTTGACATATGTGCAGGTTGTCCACTTCATCATCACTGATGGGATTTGAGACCTGCTCTGCAGTAAGTGTTGATTGTCCCTCTGCAATGTTAAGGGGAGATGCAGGTTAACAGAGTTTCCCCTGTTTGTTGACGCTTTGCAGGTGTTTACATACAGACTGCATGACAATGCACATTGTGACTGTTTTGGTGGAGCTGGCTATTTGATGGCAGACAGTGGGATTTTCGACTACATGACGGATATGTGGTAGTACCCGTACATTATCATCACACACTGTCAGTCAATGCAGGATGTGAGTGGCCAGTTGCTACACACAAACGGAACCTGTTGTGTTCTCTGTCCTGTGGTGTAGGTGTTGCACTTTGAACCACATTATAGTCATTGCTGATGTTCTGTGATTGCAATGTGTGTGTGCTGCATTGTGGGGGTTTTGCCCCTGCAGCTCTGATTTCGTGTACCTTTCACCCTTTGAGGCGGTGTGCCTTTGAATTGTGTGCTTTTCGGGGGTCAAAATGTATGCTACTTGGGTCATATGTGCTCTTGGACAGATTCTGTGGCCCTGTGCATTGTTCGTCGGCTGCGTGTATTGGACAGCATGGGTTGTGGGTGCACGTGGATATGTCATAGTGTGACCTGCTCCTTTACGGATGTGGTCCACACTCAGCCACATCAATGGCATCTCATGCACAATATCATGTATTTTGACTGCAGCCATGCTATCGGTCATGCAGTGTCACTTGCATAGTCAGTGTGGCTCTTCTGTATTTTTCACATGTGCATGGCTCAGTTGTGTCGTTGGTGATTTGGAGGGGGCCCATATGTGTACATAGTGGACAGGGACCTACTTGGTGTTCCTATGTGTGCTGCAGTGTGCCAAGGGTGTCAGGGACATGTTCCAAACTAATTGTGGGTGTGCAGTGTGCGATACATGATTGTGCATGTGTGCCATTGTGCCCATCTTCCCCAGTCCCTCGAGTTACTCACCCTGTTGCTGTTAGGTCAGATAATTTCGAGCTGTGCCCATGCCCCCAACTCCTGTCACCTTCTCTACACTGATGACTGTGGCCACCATTTGCTCCAGCTCCTCCTGTGGTGCAGGACTCCCACCTCCAGTTGCTATTGCTGCCTTCCTGTCGGTCGAAAGCTTCTCCTTGGTTTGCCTGTGCACTTCATGCTAGTGCCTCTTGACTCCTCCATTGACCTCCTTGCCACTCCGACTGCATTGACGTTGGAGATGATGGACTGACATAATTCCTTTTGGGTTGCCAGTGCCGCAGTGGAGGTGATGAACAGTTGTTGATGGTGTTCTATCACCTCCTTGACGATGATCTTGTCTTGCTGTGCACTGAACCCCGTCTTCCTCTTCCTCTTCTTGCCCTTCCCCGGACACGGGGTTCCTGGCTGGTCCTCCATGGGGCTTGTGGAGTTTTCTTGTCCTCTGCACTCGGTCCGGGTGCATCCATGGTGCTACGCGGTTTGAATGAGTTTTGGTGGTTTTGTGTTTGCTTTTATAGTGCATTTTCCCCTCAGACGCGTGGAATTTGCAGGCCTGCAGTTGTTTTTCACTGATTTCAGTATTTCGATTGGCCTCATTGCAGCTTTTTATGCTTTTGTGTTTTGCATTTTTGCAGCATGGCGTTGATTTTAACGTGGCCATTTGATGCGTTATCTGGTGACTATCGCATGGTACTGCCATGTTGTGAATACCTGGTTAACATGGCATAAGTTTTCCGCGATAGACTGCGATGTTGAGGGTTGCGTTAAGTAACTTTTGCGATGGTTATCACACGTTCTTAAGAATATACTCCTAGGATGGAAAATGTATACAATTCTCTGAGAATGTTCTACATAAGACCAATGAAAAATGCCTTGTAAAGAATTTTGTGGACCCGAGCAATACATATTTTAAGATCCTCTGTTCGAAACATTTTTAGTTTGGTATCAGTTTTCATCAAATTCAAACCTTTTGATACCCACCATATGGAATCATGAATTAAAACATTTTCGAACAGGGAACGGCAATCAAATCTGAAAGCTCAAGTCACACTATGTTGGCCTGCATACGAAATCTCAAACAAGCATGGATTAATTACTTCATTTCTTTTACAGAGGGTTTTTAATTATTTTTTGTCTTTCAACCTCAATATTTTGGGAGGATTTCAACATTTCCCCAGCCTGTTTCTCCCATTGTAGGAGAGGCACTTTTAGTATGATGGGAGAGTACAGTGGAATAACAGTCGCATTAAAATAAGAACATAGGGCATAAGACTCAGTAGTTTTAATTACAGGATAATAATAACCACAAATAAGTCATCTTCACAATTGTCATTTGCCCTAAAAGCGTCGCCTTAAGTGGCTTGCTGAATGTAGAGTAGCGGAAATCGCTCCATTGCGTTAATCTGCGGCAGGGATGCGTGCCATGGTGGAGCACTACAAAACCCACCAGAAATAAATCATCTTTCCAGGCTTTCACTATTAGAATGTGATCATCCGTGAAAAGATGTAACATTGTTTTTAGATATGCTTCTAGCTGCTGAACTAGGAGACTAAAGTTCTAGTCCTGGTTTCTCCACTTGAACATATTGGGGCATATGTAAAAGAACTTAACGCCGCCGTAGAGTAATTTTTTTGATGTTACTGCAGCTTTTTTTATCGCCTATTATACAAAGAGCTGCTAACTGCAGTTACCGGCATTTTTCCAGCGTAAGCATTAATTTCAAGATGGCCACTTCTGTGAGCAGGACTTACTGAAAATGAGATGCAAGGTGGCCATTCCAGTGAAAGAACTGCTGTTCACCCCACTTTGAAATATTTACAATGAAATCTCAGTCTGGCGATAACCCCTCAAAAGTGCAGCTAAGTCCGATTAGTGGCAGGTTTTTAATACCAGAAAATAGCTGTTCTTGAAATTGGTGCAAACACATGGGGCCTCATTTGAGAGGTTTTGGTGCTGGACAGCGCTGCAAGGAATGTTACTGCGCTGCCCTGCGACAAAACAAAAGGGCTGGAATGCGAACTATCAATAAGATAGGAAGCATTCCTGGGCCTCATTCATGAAAAGTGTAGCATCGCTGCGACAAAACAGCATTGTGACACTGTTCACTGTGCCCTTCTTGAGACACCATGGATGAGTCTTATTCACTGTACAGCACTCAATGTCACAATTAATGACAAATACGTCTGGAATCCTGGCGTATCTGTCAGCACTAAAGTCAAGCATTGGTGCAGTTGTGTCACACAAGCAGTACGCAACACCACCAATGCATGGTGCCAACCTATTTCCTTTTCCTCTGTGTGGTGTGCGTTGACAGTGGATTTGAAGGTTGTGTGAGTTTTAGGGGTATTGTTGTGGCTACATCTCTTCTCAAGACATCTGCAGGTGTGTCTGGACTAGTGAATGGTGGGAGTGAACCAGTTGGCCTTTTTGGAGTGTTGTTTGCCTGGTCTTTTCTTGAGGGGTGCCAGGGTGTCGGCGCAGTTGTAGATCCATTGGTGCAGGTTGTGCGCTGTTGTGTTGGCGTCTCTAATCGTTGGCGGAGTGGTGGTGCTGAAGGAGTTGATGAGAAGTTCTACGGTGGCCTTGACCCAGCTGCGGCGGGGCGATGATTGCAGTGGTGTACAGTGGGCGTGGTGAAGGCATGATTTAAACAATGATGGTCGGTCCAAGAGAGTTCTGTGATGTGGCTGTAGTTGAAGTTCCCACTGGTGGAGAAGACAGGCTCGAGCTATGTGGGTTGGTGCGGTGACTAGCTGCTTGAGTCCGATGTTGGCGAAGTTCCCCAGGAGGGGGGTGGTTTTCTGGTCAACAGTTGGAACTTGAGGTCTCTGATTAGGATGTAGTCCGTGGATGGGAGTGCCTGGTGTGCGATGAGGTCTACCATGGCATCAGTGAATGGAGGTTCATGGCCCGGGGGGCCTGTAGAAAAGGGTGCTGTGGAGGGTGGTGTTGGGGTTGGCCCGGATCTGAAAGTGGAGGTATTCCATGGTCACGGTTGGGCCATTAAAGTGAGTGGTCAGTCAGAATGTGCTTTTGCAGACGATGGCAATGTCTCCTCCTGGACGGTAGGGGTGATCATTGTGGGTGATATTGTAGCCGTCAGGGATGACAATTGCGATGTCCCGTCTGGAGCAGAGGTTGGTCCAGGTTGCCGTGAAGAAGGCAATGTCTGAAGACGTCCCAGATTTCTATGGCATATTTGTGGAGGGACCCCATGTTGAAGAGGATACAGTTGAGCCAGTTGGGTGCCCTGTTGATCGACTGGGTGGCAAGAGGCACTGGTGTGCTGATATGGCAGGAGGTTCATTTGCAGTTTTGGCAGGCACAGGGTGCAAGGATGTTCTTCAGTGAGGCTAAATGGCAGGCAGCATAGCCTCCAGTGCTGAGGGCGAAGACTGTGCTGGCATCATAGCAGTGGAGTGTCTGAGAGGCAGGGTCCCTGGTGCTGGGCGCGTTCAGGAACACGTCCCCTTTCTTGACACTGAAGTGTATGCCAGCGGTGATAAATTGGAGAGTAGGCTATACCGCAAAAGTACAGCCGGCAATACTACTCGACACGCAGGCAGCACTCATTCTGCCCATTTGATAATGAGTATCCCATATGGGGAAATGTTACGCCTCAGGAGACTGTGTAGCAATGATAGAGATCTACAGGAGGCAAAGGCAGCTAGCACTACCAGGTTTTTGGAAAGAGGGTACATATCAGCACTATAAACAAGGCAAGACTAAAATCCCTGGAAATAGATCGTTCTGCTCTATTGGCCAAATATGATACCTCGGCTGAGATATCTGAAGAAAGGACATTGGCCAGTGCAGGCAACACTGACAAAGTAGATCCCTTTCGGGTCATTATTGGTTATTGCAACCAACATAAAGAAATCCGCAGAATTATCAATAAGAATGGCCAATAATACTTAAGGACCCAGTTAATTGCCATGTACTACCTACAAAGGCTTCCATCACATTCAGTAAGGCCCCAAACATGAGGGATAGGTTGGTGGACACTGGCCCTGAGATGTTGGGTAAATCTTTGTGGCTAAAGAACAACAGAGGCGTTTTTAGGTGTAAAACCTGTAAAGCTTGCACACACGGCACAAACAAATTATCATACAAGGACGGATTCAGTGATCATGAACAACAGATTAGCAAATTGTTAACGTGTAAAACGGACTTTGCTATATACGTCCTTGAGTGCCCCAGTGGATTACGTTATGTGGGGAGCACCAAGCTCCACGTACATAAACGTATATTGCAGCATCTTAGAGCAATCAGATCTCAGGATAACACCTACCCAGTTGCGTGACATTTCAAGCAGTTACACCAAAGCAACAACAAAGGATTGAAATACTTTGTGGTGGATGCCATACTAGCTAGTAGACGTGGGGGTAGCAGAGAGGCAAAGCTGCGCAAACTGGAAACTAAATACATTCTACGGCTAAATACCAAGCAGCCTGGGGGGGGTTGAACCTCATAGAGGACCTTTATACTTGTTTACATTGAGATCCAGCAGTATTTAGTAAGATAGTCTTTATTTATAATAAATAGTGCTGTAGTCAAATTCTTAAATAATGTTTTTAGTGTTTCTACTATTTATCATTTTAATATGACTCTTGATTTTAAGCTTTAACCATCATGCACATCGTTATAGAATGTAATTCAGAATTAATGATTGATGAATTTGTTTTGCGCTATTTTGTACTATACTTATACCTACTACTAGCCAGCCACTTGAGTGTCTGAGTGGATAGAGACATATGTTATGTGATATGTATTAACTGTGATTTCTTCTCCTTCTCCATGCCCGTGATATTCTTTATACATTCTTTACAGTATTCACGGGATGTCTTTTGTGACTAGTATTTTCTAATGTGTCCAATAGGGATCTGTTGGACATCCTCGACTTATTGAAATTAGGGAGCACAGGAGGGAACTCCATCTCTTTGGATTAAACAGGCTAGGCTCAGTCTGTCTTAATTGATCTATGTTATTTTAAAAAAATTTTGATAATTATTTATTTGCATTTTGCACAAACACTTTTTTAGCACATTAGGTATGGGTTACCCGTATAAATTAAGTTTAGATTAACCTGGTACTACTTTGTTCGTTGGCGATTTAACCTAGTATTGTTTTAATCAATATTAACGTCGATGCATATGGCAAGTTATTTTTGATAAAAAAGTATCATATATTGTTGACCAAAATACAATGTGTTATTCATATGCACTATGAGAAGCCATGAATTGTCAAGGCATTAGGATGTGAACTCAGGTCTGTCTTCACTGTTAACTAAACTGTGACCCAATCAATTTGCAGCACTTGCACTTTAAAAACTCACCATTCACCTTAACACGCTGTCATGTGATCAAGGCTCAGGTGAGCCGAAACGTTATGGCGACAGCAGAATAAAGATATCTATGATCCGTGTCTGCTTCCTGTGCGTGTTCGTGGGAGGACGAGCTTGCGAGGGATATATATATATATATATATATATATATATATATATATATATATATATATATATATATATATATATATATATATATATATATATATATATATATATATAAAAAAATCACATGTTGTTTTCACTCATGTTAAGTGTAATCCATTTTTTGACACATGAAGGATGACAGGCTTTGTCAGCCCTGCCAGGATTCAAACATTTAAATCGCAGGATTCACACAGATCTTTGTAGTGTGTGCTTAACTTAGCAATCTAACTTACATATAGTCATTTTAATTTACTATAGATGTTTATGAACTTCTTCATTCTGCCTTAATACCACCTCACAACACTTTAGGAATGGCATACATTCATGGAGGAGGAGAAGGATCAACAGAAATGATTAATTCTCATGGCTTGTAAAATTCCCAATAGAAGTTGGGTTTCCACGTCTCTAGAATTTATGGAAGCAAACATAAACTCTCTGACCCAGATTTATCAACATTTTGAGTCAGGGTTTCGCCACTTTTGTGGCACAGCCTCTGCGCACAATCTGTATTGCGATTTTAACAAGCAACGCAAATCAAGATTTACATGGATTTGCATTCGATTTAATCTAAAAAAGTCATGCAAAGCAGCATTACTTTGAGCCGGGGTGGAGCAGGGCATTCCATTCGTTAGTTTTACCGAGTAGGTGCTACATGCGTAGAGCATAGGTGTTTTTGTCTTTCCACTCGAGCATTATCTTTATTTAAAATGTCAGTAAACATAGGTTTGCACCAAAATGCCTTGGTATGTCTACTGAGGCGGGAGTAATCTGAAGAAATATCCTTACTTCTCCTCGTTACTTCCTCTTTGCAAGTGTGCCACATTCTTCAGTGCACATACAAAAAGAAATGTGCCTCTAAGAATAGTTGTCTCTTCCTGCACAAAAACTATTCTGGCCACAACCCAGGTACCTTTGTGTCATGGCACCAGGGTCGCTGCATTAATGCTAGGCAGCCAGAAGGGGCACCAAAGTTATGAGAGAGCAGAATTGTATCATATCCCAGTAAATAATCCACATTTCTGCCCACTTCGTTTGGCACAACACAGTGCAGAAACTTCCCTTGCTGTGTTGGGTCAAAGTTTAGTAAATCTGGCCCTCTCTTTGTCAGTGCCACAGTAAATTTCAAGAGGGATACAAACACTGTATATGCCACATTTGATATTTTGCCAGGACCAGAAATTTTGCTCAGACCCTTGGCTTTTCCCATACCATTTTTCAGATATTATCTGTAGGAATTTATATGAGCAAAAACAGACCAGAAAGAGGGAAACATAATCAAAAACTGAATGTCATTTCCAATTGTGAGGTGTGGAACTCAAAATATTGAGCCAAAACTGCCCTGAGAAAAATCAACTTAACAGAATTTCCTCTGGGCAGTTTTACATTCTAATAATTTCAGCCAGTTAGTAATAAAAGTATCTTAGAGTTCAATTGGATGTGAGTGATTTAAAAGACAGGAGGGCACTAAAGAAATTGGGTGGATGGAAAGAGAGTTGCAGTATTTTCTTTTGCAAAACATACATCTGTGGTGGCCATGTTCGAATAAGATTTATTAATAATTATAATTGCATACTAAAATTACTGTTGTGGATGTGCGTGCATCTGTGCCAGCCATATTTTAATTAGGACTGGAAGGAACTTGTGGATTTTCACTCTGCAGAATTCCTCAGAGTTATATGAAAACTCTCTCTGCAAGATTTCACAGAGTTCCGCGAATGGACGGAATTAGGCATGTTGCGCTGATTGTGCTGAGTTTTAGCATTGGGAGCTCATTTTGCTCTGAAGCAGCACGGTGTGGTACGTCAGAGGGCGCTGCTTCTCACATTGATTTTGATGCCCCTCGAGTAGATTTTCTACTAGATCTGCAGTTTCCTGACCGCGAACGGTCATAACCGCCTGCATTGGGGAAATCTCGTTTGCTGCCCTCCTAGTGACCGAAAATCATGCTAGTAGAGGCCACATGTGAGAAAAGACTCCACCATAATGCAGTTGTCAGAATGTGGCTGGAACTCTACATTACATGCGTGACACGGATTGGCCAAAACTCCGCCGACTCCGCCGGCAGAGCGGAATTTATCGCCCATTTCTAATTTTAATACAGTTGAATTTTTTCACACATGTCATTCAATGGCGGATGCTGTGGATGAGCAAACATCCAAGGTGGCCATCTTTGAATGTATTTGTATAATTTCAATAAATCTAGTTTAAAGATGGCCATATTAAATGCTTATGAATCTGCGGTATCCATCATTGAATGGGATTGTTAAAATAATACAACTAGTATCTATGCTCCCACTACACATATGTGCACATGCACACTCATAGGTTAAAATCTTAAAATGGTAAATCTTCTTACAATAAATGCACACAGATAGAACAGTCGGAAGAGAAAGTTAAAAAAAAATACAAACTAAAGTGGGAATTGTAGGAAGCTGGCTCTTTATATGGTATACCAAAAAGCGGTACACTATGCAAAGAGTCCAGGTATTCCCTTACCAGTGCACAGTGGTTTTCTCTAGCAATCCCAAGGTGCCCTTCTACGGGGTAGTGTGGTTGAACAGCCTTAGGCTTATCATAAAGGAATGTTAGACATCTGCAAATACACTCAATCGACAATAAATGACACACATGACTCAATAGATCTACATCAGTTTATAAAAATAACACATATCTTTATATCTGTTTAGGCACCAGAATCAATACAATCAGGAAAGTACGTTTTTCAAGATTAACACGTTTGCATTTAAAAAGTCAACACAGTGTATTTTTCAGAAGCTGCAATGTTAGCCTACGGGTGGGAAAACAAATACGGAATTCAGGTACAGTATAGCAACTTATGAGACCAATCTCCTGGACCTAAGTAGAGTATGGAGCAAGGTCCAAAGCAGCACCATCAGTTCACCCCAGGAGTCACTGGGACGGCCGGGTGTAGAGGTGCTTTTTATTGTAGGGTGCTCAGTGTTATCCAATGGAGATCAGTCTAGTCGAAAACAAACGCTGCAGGTTTGTCCTGGGAAGCCAATTGGTGTGAACCACAAGGGGGGCTCAGGTTTCAAGGTGCATGGGGATGTGGGGACACCTTTGGTCCTCTTCTCCATGGGCAATGGGTGCATAGGTGATTTTAGATGTTGGAATTTCATAACTGGGAGCGCTCGCGGTAGAGGTGGCCTGAAAACAGAGTCTGCAGAAGGCATGAGGAAGTCCACAGAGGGCAAATCCTGGAGGGCCATGGGAGCACACTGGCACCATTGGCCTACTTTAGGTGGGGCTAGGTGGCACGGGTGCAGTGGTGTTTCACGGTGTCAGATTTTTGCGGTCTGGAGTACTCTCAAGTCTCTTTGGGTGCCTTCAGGATGCAGAGAAGCAGATCCGCTGCTCCACTGGAGTTACTGCGTCTTGGCAGAAGTGTTGGCAGTCCTTCCAGGCTTTTGGAGGCACAGCAGCTTGCAGGATGATATGGCTTTGGTGCAATCGTCGGGAACAGCAGACAGGCCAGCAGTGTTGGCACTAGGTCAGCTGCTTCTGCCAAAGTTCTTTTTTTTCATAGCTCTTCGGTCCTTCTACTCCTTTTGGTCAGCAGGATCTCATTCATTTGTTGTAAGCAAACCTCAGCTAGGCCTACTTAGTGCAAGGGGTTCGTCCTTCTCTGCACAGAGTCCTCAGACCTTAGGAAGAAGTTGGCAATGAAACTGGAAAATACAAAAGCAAAGTTTATTAAACCTTTAAAGGTGGTACTACAGTCCACACAACACCCTTCAGTATTGTATCGAGAAGCACACCGAACTAAAGCACATGGCCCCTTTTATACACAATGAGGGGGCTCAAAAGAAGGCGGTACAGAAGACAAGAGCAGTTTCATGACCATACAAGGACATATTGGAAGGCACAATCGATAGATGGGCGGAGTTACCAGTCTTCGACAACTATTAAACACATTCCTATCTGGAACCAATTAGTAACGGTCATTGACCCTACTGCGCATGTCTGGACATGCTGGAAGCGGGGAATGCTAAATATAGCCTGTTGCCGGGCAGACTTCAGGCGTAGTTAACAAGAAAGTAGGACAAACGCACATGACAAGCACATGGCAATGTATGGCATACAAAATGGCCGTTGCAAATACAAAATGGAGTCGGCACATTTGATACGATAATGGTCAAACAAAGCATGTCTTCTGCTAATGCTTAACCTAATCGCCGTTGATTTACAACAGATGACCCTTTCAGCATTAGCTGAAGACATTCGACTTCCTGGGAAAAGCTAGATTTTCATCCCTTATATCAATGACCATCATGCTAGCTATCTCCTTTTTCAAATCATTCTGCATTTTGACTTCTGTAACATTGCTTTTGGTCAGTATACAAGCAGTAACACACATAGAACATATCATCGGACTGCACTGAATACATATACAACAAGTGAAGATTATTGCAATTATTATACATAGGGCAGTAAATACTTTCCAGCCCCAGGCAGAAATCAGAGTCCAAAGCCATCCTGTAAAAGTCCATGTATCATTTTCTCTGTGAAGGTCTGCAGCGATTTTATGAAGTTTAATAATCGCTTTGTACACTGATGGGGTGTGGTCAGGTATGAACATGCAGCAGCTTCTACCTATAACACGACATGCACCACCTCTATCTGCTAGCATAACATCTAACACCATTCTATTCTGCAAAGCCACAATTCTAGCAATTTGTAGTTGTTCTGTGATGTTTCCTAAAGCTACAGGCTGTTTGATCTGTTACAGCTTCCACTACTCTAGTCAATCGTCGCACTTTTCTTCTATTTAATGCAGCACCCACAAAAAAGAACAATCCTAAATTGAAAACTATATATTGTTGTAGGCTAGTGTCAGTTTGGTCAATGCTATCAGTAGTCAAAGTTCTTTTTTATCTATTTACAGTAATATTGTTAAACAATGTAAGATTTTGATGATACAATGGAGGTGCCATAAACACAGGGGGCAATAAAAATGATACATAACAAATGCTGGTCCATCCGGCTGGTAATCGATAATATCCACGATTTCCACACACAAAATAAGTATTATGTGAAGCTAAAAAGGTACTATTATTTAAGCCTTCTATATTCAACACTGTAATACAGTCGCTGATCCCAACAGGGATATGTCCAATGCTTGGTACACATAGTTCTGCTTGAGTTTGAGTAACAGAAATGACAAAATGTTCACGATTGGATGAGGGTCTTGTGTTGGTGAAGATATATGGCGTTGAAATATTGTCTGGTTGATGTTCCTCCCACTCCTATTTAGTTCCATTCGCCTGGGGATACCCATCTTTGTCTTGATGGCACTCTTTATTTAACTGGAAAAGCAGTCTGCCCACTGTAGGCTTCCTGGTTGCAAAGAGCAAAGTATACCAGACTCGACAAGAGCCATTATGTGAAAAAGGAAGAGGTATGAACGGTGTACCTCCTTTCTTTTGATGTGCAGGCATCATCCCACAAATCTAACAGTTTGTAGCATTCGTAGCAATGTGGGTGTGATGCAACATTTGAATGAAGGTATTATTGAGATTAGATTGTCGATGTTTCAATTCTTGATATGGGAGCGTAAAGAAATAATACTCCTCTGGTGTAGGTGTAGTAACAACAAACAACTCGCAAGCAGGAGTTGTCTCCTCAACAGACCATGTTATTGTTGCCGCAATCCCCAAAGCAACAACAAACCCTACAGCACAAAAAAATCTTCTTCTTCTTTTCCATTTTAGTCACGACACAAAACAAATCTTCCTGAAACTAAAGTAGTTGTCAGAGCTCTTACCCCTGGGTAGCCGTTGAGTTCATTACCACGGGCCAAGACAGGGGTCACTACTCCAATGCTGGGCTGATCCCCCCCCTCTTGCCACATTGACTCTCCGTTTCACTGACCCAGGGAATGCTCAGACAACTTTCACAAATGCTGCAGATTTCTCTCTCAGTCTCAAATTATATCTTGTTTCTCCAGGGACTGTCTGGTCCGAGAAAACTCCTCAGATCTGTCAGGTGTCACAGCACGGCCTCTCTCCGCAGTCAGAACCTCTCGATGGTCGGTCAACACAGCAGGCTCTGTAGTGTAGTTCCTATTTTCCCTATAGGCCCTGCGTATTGGAATAACATAAACAGCAGTGTAGACGTAGAAGTGCGGTCTTCCAGGTCTCTACTGACTATGCTAAACTTAATTGGGTTTGTACCAACTAGCTCAGAGGTCACTGGAAACGTTCTTGACTGAATAGGGAGTGATCAGCTCCCCTGGCTCAGACAAGAAGGGATTCAGTTTTCTAACAACCGCATAAACATGACAACTTTGCTCCTTAGAATAAGAGTCAATCTCTAAAGTTGTGTGAAACAATAGACAGCTATTTCACTCACTCAGTTGTGCAGATAACTTTCACCAAGATGCAGAGAATAGAGAGACGGGCGTTTTCAATAAAAGGTATTATTTATTGAACAGTCTTTCTTCTCATGCAAGAGAAATGAATTGCCACAATTGCAAGACTTGTTATTATAAAAAGTGCGTACAGTAAAAGAAGGATTGCGAAATAATACAGTAAAAAAGCATTGATATGGTTTCTTAGCCATATAATGGTTAAAATGAATAAAATATATACATTCATATATACATTTGACTAACGTACTCAACTGGTGCTTCTAACTACGCTTACCCAAGTGTACCTGACCTAAGCCTAATACTTGGGAGGGAGTAAGTAAGTAGCAGTTTAGTTAAGTTGGTTTTGCCAAGGGTTTGCTTCAAGAATTCTCTCTAAGGGTTTAGTCAACACCATACCTCTGGAATAGAATGTTGGAGGGCTGGTATCTCCTTTCAGGACTCGATATTCCAGTCACCCGCAAGGGTAGGCTGGAAACGCCGGAGCTGGATTTTCTCGGTAGGAGAAAAGACAGCGTCTTTCTCAGCGCGTCAAGGAGGAGGAGGGGCAGCATCCGTGGGCTTCTCGCATCTGCTGGGCTCTGCAAGGGACAGCTGTTCTGCTCCTGTATTCACCACACCATCGCATTTGCCTAAGGCAACGTTGGTAATATTTATACCTGAAAGATGCCTTGTTTGACGTAAGTTTTTGGACATAAGACGTCAATAAAGATGTCACTCGGAACTGGTTATTCTTACAGTGCTCATTAGAGTTCTATTACTAATAAAAACAAAGCAAGCGGGGCTTTCCCAAGTTGCTGGGGGTTGTATCTTGTTGAAGAACTCGGAGTGTAATCTAGGGATCTAAGATAGTAGCTTCTGCTCTGTCATCTACTGTAATGAGCTGCAGAGGCGAGGTTCTGAAATATGGCTCTGATCGTTTATGCCAGAGACGAGTTTCTGAAATATGGCTCTGATCGTTTATGCCATTACAGGGGTATGGATGCAGTATAGCCGTATAGGGGCATAAGGTCACAATATTGATCGGGGTCCTAGATTAGAACACGACACCCACTCCATGAATTTATGTCCATCAAATTACTAAAAACTAAAGCAATAAGATGCGCGTGTAACATTACCCACCCCAAAATACATATTGCATTTGAAATGGATTATTTGAAATACATGAAAATATAGGTACTGTACGTCTTTAAGCACAGGAATCATTCAAAAATTATAGCATATGTAATCAGTTGAAGGTTTTTGCGAAAAAATTACACATGAAATATCTCTTTATACAGAAAAGAAGGGCGAGATTATTTCATCAAATATAAATGCAATCGCTGTAACATGTGCTAGAGGCTGAGGTGAGGTTATTATGTCTCTAGAGTCACTAAAAATAGAAGTTCTGTTCTTTATGAATAGTTCTACTTTAAGCAAAGGTTTTTCGTGCCAGAAAAAAAGTAAATATTTTGAAAAAGTGTTCAATTCAAAAAAAAAATTCATGATGAACGGGTGAATAGAGTTCCAACGCCTTTCAGTAGTTTTTGTTGATCAAAACTGAAGGCCGAATTCAGAGTTCATGTGAACGCTGTGTGTCGGAATGTTTTTCAAAAATCATTGTTTCTGTTCAGGGGAGAACATCATATCAGACAGGCTCTCAAAGAATTGGTCTACAAAATCCGGTGACAGTTCGACCAAGTTCGATAATGCTGTAACTTGGCAGGTGTGAGAATGATTGCTATCATCGATGTTTGGATCAGCAATGCTCACAGAAGGTCGTACCTGGGTGATGTTGCTTTTATTTATCGCTCCACTGTCGCCACCTAGTCGTAGCACAGGAGTCTCAACGAATGCCGTCATCAGGATTGGTAGCCGCTGGGGACAACACAATGCATGAGCCGTCAAAGGACTTAGCAAAGTATCGATATCCATTGGTACTGCTGATGGAAGTGCAAGACAGGTGTCCAACACGCATTCTTCTCCGCATAGCATACATCGAAGCACAGGTAAGATGCAGGTCTGCCATATAGGTCTGAATGAAAGAAACCAGGTCATGTTCAGATCTCTCAGCCTGGCCAATCCAAGGACTCTAGTTTTGCGGTACCGGTAGCGTACTGCTAGGATCGTTTTCCATCCTTGCCAGAGTCATGTCTGTGTTTTGGCTTGCCATATCGGAGCAGGAGGGTCAAAAATAAAATGCCTGCTACAAGTCCCAAAATTAGGGGTATGCCGCCAAAGACTGAATGGACAAAATTAGGAATAATTCCTAGGATTGCTTTGAATGGTGTTAACAATCCCGAAAAAATCGTCTTAAATACGCCTGAGATACCTACGGCATCTGACATATTTAGAATTTGGCTAAGCATTTCTGTGAAATGCACGGGCAATTTGTTGATAAAAGGTCATGTATCTCCGAAGCTGTCCTTGCAACTTGGAGATCATACGTCTCTTTTGATGACGTGATGGGCACTGTTGTCTGTAAAAGCACAGACTTCATTCTGCTTAAAGTATCAATTCGTATAGAAGAGACATTCAAACGAGGCCAAATGGGAGTCTCGGAGTCTCCAGGGCCGTTTGGAAACAATGCTTGCATACAGCAAGTGACCATGGAAGTTATGCTTACGAGATATGCTTTCCCTGGCATCAAGCCACAACAGCTGTGATCCGTTATTAGAATGTAACTCCCATTAGAGAGTTGCTTAAAAAAAGGCTCTATCTGCGTTGCAGGTGTGACATGTTGGTGGCATGAAAGGTTGTTTGAAGTTCCTTCACAGGCCCCATGTAAATGAATACCCTGGCACAAAAGTATACCGCTTAGTGAATGTTTGCAATTTTCACCACTAAGAAATACATTTTTGTTGTTGTCACTATAGCACGTGTGTGTATATGGTAATTTCCATGCTGACTTAATGTACCCTTTACCCAATCGTTCATACTGGCCAGTCGGAATATATTCAAGGCACTTTTTAAATTGGAAAGTCGTTATCGGAATTGTGATAATCCTGTGTATTATCCATTCAATGACAGGTCTTTCTGACATTGTCAATGGTAATCTCTCAAGTTTTTTGATGCTCAGGATTGTATAGTCTGCTCCTTTCTGTGCCAAGCTGATTTGTTTATCAGTAAGGTTAAAGATGGAAAACAATGACGTTGTGTTGATTAAACGCCATGGCACATAGCCTGAACGAAGATTTTGCAGTGTCCAGCCTAGCTATAGAATAGAACGCAATTGCGACTGGCCAAGCTGTAATATTAGCAAGCCTTTGTCTATTATATCGATGGCAGATGATACAATACTGTCCAGTGAATATATTCTGGAGGACAGAGTCATTAACCCATTGTCCGCAACAGAAAGTGATTTTTCCAAATTAATACGATCAATTTCTCGTATTTTTTCAGCTGTTTCAATTTGTGTTACTTTCCGAGCCTCGTTGTATGCTGCATAGATGCTGGCCGCTATGAAGCATTTTTGACGCTGTTTGCATGGTCCCATAATGAAATCACGCAAGTCAGCACCATCTTTAAGTAAAGATAAGTGTTGCTTAATTTCTGCCAGTGTGGATGTTTCTAGCCATTCAAGGCACAGCTTCCCTACACTGTATGTTGTTACTATTCCTGGATGTTGTCTCTGGGAGTATCTAGGGTCTGGTCTGGTCATTTTTAACCCCTGTGTTTTGTTCAGGAATCTTTCTTGACAGTTATTCATGTCAGTAGGCCAGATTAACCACTTTTTCCAATCAGGATGTGTTCTGTTTAGATGTAAAATTTGAGATACGTCTATTTCAATATCTGTGGTTACATTATCAGGTATTGGCTTTGTTAAGGTCTTTGATCTTAGCTAGGCCTAGACAGGTTGTTTGGTGAATTGTGTCATTTAAGAACATTATTTGTTCTAGGATCATGCAGGCTCGAAATAATGCTTCTATGCCTTGTACCTGCCAATCTTTTGTACCCCAGATGGTTTTTGTTTCAATGTTATTTTTCCAGGACTCAAAACCAAATGTCATCATTTTTTCATAAAATGCTTCTGAATATATCAATTTAGTATTTGTCAACATGGTTTTCGTCCCTGTTTTATCCAACAGTTTATAATAAAATGTTTCTGCATTACTTGTATTAAACCCTGAGAAATACTGGAATTTCTCATAGAATGTTTTCGAACTGCTTTTAGGTGGAGTAGCACAATGTTCCCATTGGTTATACTTTAAAACATTTCTAGGTTGTGCAGATTTATGTAGGTAATGGTCTCCGTAATTTGAGAAGCAGTACATCTGTTCATAATTAGACGAGCCTTGTAAATAATCATGTTCTGTAAATCTTGCTGACAACACTAAATCAGACATCATAATATTTATACTTTCAAAATCCCAATCATCAGAAAATGTACTTGGTTTTACAAAGTCACTTAATGAAACCTTGAACTGGTGAGGATATTTCAGGATTTCGACCGGGCCATATACTTCATAGTCAGTTTTGTCCCATACTACCCCACCGGGTATTGGAATAGCTGTTACATTTACCGATGATAGTCCTCTTTTCTTCACGTGGGATGATTTGTGTGGTTTCAGAACTAAGTTGATGTTCTGACTTGCTGTGTCCATTGAACTATATTTCCCTTCAATGAATTTTCCCAAACAAAGTATCATGATGAGCCAAAGCAGGAGGAAAAATACGCCTAGCCCAAACCAAAACTCTAACCATGGAGAAATAAGGTAAGTTTCCTTGAGTTGATAAAAGAGTTCTGTTGCTTTTTCTTTAAAAGTCTTTGTTACTAGCGTCACTTCAGGGTCGTTTTGATCTTCAGAAAAGGTATCGAAGTTGATGAAGTAGCCAGAGGCAGTTCTGTCAATTGTTGGAATTGTTTTCTCAATTTGTATTTCGGTAGCACATTCTGATGCCACATCATTGTATACTGGTGTTTCATGACGAACTGTTTCAATCTGTGTTTCAAGAGGCACGAGTTCCATGGCATTATTGCATAGTCCTTCTCTGTGCACTGCAGGTTTATCAAATGAGATTAGTCTTTCAGTTTGAACCTCTTGGATTGTTGCGAATTTGGGTATTCTATTGTTTCTTGGGAGTCCACTTGGCCTACTATTGATTATAGGCCACATGATTGTGGTTTTACCAGGTCAATTGATACAACTCTGTTCTCCTTTTTACCAGCAAGGGGCGGAAGTACTACTGATCTTGTTCCGTTGATTGCCAAGACAGGTACTGCTTTTCTGTAAGAAGGCCCAAATTCCTTCTTCACCGCTATTTTTTTCTCTGACTAGATTCCCAATCTTTGGAATCCAGACAGGACTTGCTGGGGCTGGTAGTGCCTCTTCAGTGGTAGTTGGCTGTTGCTTTATTTTTATGTTGTTTAAGGATTTTCTTGTTTCATTCAAGTACTGTAAAATAGCCAAACGATCTTTGATGTCAAAGTCTTTATTCTTATCTTTTACCACTGAAGCCTGACTATCGAGGTCCTGAACATGCATTCTAGTTCCGAACAATAGTTTGTACGGGCTGAAACCTTTTTAGAGAATTTCTTGGCAAATTATTTAGACTAAGTTGGTCACTTATCAAATGTTTGACCCACCCATCACCCGAACCTAATACCTTCGCTGTTATAGATTGCTTTATGTCTCGGTTTTTTCTTTCCACTACACTGTTCCCCTCAGGGTGTGATGGACAAGAGTATCACAACCCAACGCCCATGCTGGCCATGGCCTCCTTATAAGCTCGAGAGCTGAAAGCAGGACACTGGTCAGAATGGAACATGGCAATTGCGTATGTGCCGGTAAAGACTCGCAGATCTTTTATAACAGTTTTGGCGTCAGCCGAGCGCTGAGGCCACATTTTCTAAGTGAATCTAGTCTTAAAAAATTAATAGGACGCGGGTTTGTATATACAGCATTACCCTGTCTATAAACGGTAACTGGGCAACAGGCTGGACCGGTTCATTACTGCGATCCCTGTCACAGTCGGGACAGTTCTTTACATATATTTGATGTTGCACGCTCATCCCCGGCCACCAGTATACTGATTGTAATTCAGTCAGAGATTCCTTCATCTGTTTGTGCCTTGGACCTTCACCCATGTGTGCATCAGCTATTAATAACTTTCTCCGGTTCATGTTTGGAATTACCCTATCCCCCACTCCAGGGATTCGAGCAAAAGGAACGGAGTTTGCGTCAATTACGTATGCATAATTGAGTGGATAGTTCACGGGTAGTGCTGCACAGTCGCCTTTTAAGGACGTCTTTACTGCCAGCATGGTTTCCCCGTCTATGTATTTTTCTGAACGCTTTTTTGTGGCTACGGAAGCCGGTTCATTTGCTTCCGCTATGGCTGTATTAGCCAATGAATTCCCTGCAACGTGAACGCCATCACGTTGATGACTCAGAGTGTGTATCACGTGAGTCTTTTGTAGTTCTTTCTGTAAAAGAACTACCTGTTTCCAAAGCATTTTATGCTTGATTGTGGCACCTGTGTCATCTTTGTAATCATTTTGAACCCAGCTCTGTAACTTGAAGAGTTGACGCAAAAATGCGAATCACACACGATTAGTGTCGGGAATTCACGTTCTGCATTTTCAAGCGCCATCTTTAAAGATCTGATTTCAGCTCGCTGAGCCGAGCAGTTTCTCAGTGATTCCGTTTTTGTTATTTTCGGTGTGAATTTACCGCACAGCCAGCGACCTTTAACTATCGCACACGCTGCATCGTAGGATTTATTTTCTACATTGTAGTGCTGTACAAATCTGTCTGTGTAGATTATACAGGAGTATTGTTGTAGAGGAAGAATTTCGATTGGCAGAGGATATTCTTGTTCATAAGTCAAATCATTCAGTTTTTTCATGTGCGGGGCGAAATAGTATATCACATCTCCCGCGCCAAGAGAATTTACATACTGTATCCATTTCGGATCCAATGACACTGTAGGCAGGTTTACTGGGCTGAATAGCGCCTCGAAGGCGGATTCCGCTGTGAGGACATTGATCCTTTTGCCATGTGCTAGTTCTCGTTCATTCGCTATAGCAATTTGTACTGCTTTTACAGTATTTTCTGTGAGACTGAATGTTTTTTTTGCTTGTGTGTACAAATGAGATTTGTAAGCAATTGGTACCTTTTCTCCCTCATTAGAGGTCAGGTACGTGAATCCGCATCTTCCTGGGATGACTCGGATTACAAGGATTCGTGTATTGTCACATGTATCTAATTTTGTTTTTGCTAACATGTCTGTTTGCAGTGATCTCCAAATTTCTGTGTGTTTTTGAGTCCAGTTGATTGGTTTAAAATCAGGTTTAATTAGTTCGTAGAGAGGTTTAACCCTCTCCCCATAATTTAGAATGTAAGTTCTTCCGAAATTCAGGAAACCTAGAATCGATTGTAAGTTCTTTAGCGTTTTTGGTGCTTGGAGTACAGCGCACTTCTCTAAGAAGTTGTCCGCTAGGCTTTTCCCTTCACTTGATAATTCGTATCCTAAAAATAAAACTGTCAGATGGGCAATTCGAGACTTTTTAACGTTGAATTTGTAACCCTCTGCTGCGAACCCAAGTATTATGGTGATCACCCTTTTCAAGTGAGTCTCCAAGTCGTTGTCTGTGAGATAGATGTCATCGACGTAAGATAATGCCTCATCATCATATATTTGTAGTAACTCTGTTACTCTGGCTGAAAATAGTCCTGGGCTGTTCTTGAATCCCTGTGGGAGCCTACAGAAATTTTTCTGAGACCCCATTACTGAGAAAGCAGTCAAGTATCTGCTTTCTGGTGCAATATTTTGACAAAAGAAACCATCAGATATGTCTAATGTCGTTTTATATATTTTACGAACTATGTTATTCATTAGTGCAGCACTACGCAAATTTTGTACTGTAAATGTTTTGCAACATGAGTTTAGGTGTCTGTAGTCCAAGACTAGACGATATGAATCGTCCGGTTTAGAGACAGGAAACAAAGGATTGTTCATTTGAGAGGTGCATGTTTCAATCACCCCCTGGTATTCAAGTTGATCTAAAACCTCCCTGACTTGTTTTTTAGCTTCTTGCTTAATTAGATACTGCCTTTGTGCAGTCGGTTGACTTTTTACCTGGATTTTGTGAGAAGGAGAGTCCTCATCCCATCCTACATGATTTTTATATAATGCTGGTGCCTGGGCCACTGCCCATTTCCTTGCGTATATATATTTAGTGTGAATCGGAATGTGATTCGAGAAGGCAGGCATAATCATTTCTTCGCCACGAGGGCACTCCCTGACAAACTCCGGGGGCCAATATTTTTCAGCTAACAGGATGTCATAGCCTTTTGAGAGTTTATCCCAAAATAGACCCCTTATTTTCCTGGTCTTATCTCCCTCTATACGCAGTGTTATTTTGTATATCTTATGAGGTTCGCTAACTCTGGTGTCAGCAGTTTCTACTTGAATGTATTCATTCGTGTCCACTGTCTCCAGATGACTCATCAGGATCTTGCGAGCTATGGTGATTTCTGCTGCACTGTCTAACATTGTCTGTGCCCACTCCCCGTTTTTCAGCTGTGTCCTCAGTATTCTCGGCATGTTCGATTACTCTAATACTGGCTACCTTCTTCTTTGGAAATTGTACCTTTTTACTTTGAGCAGGGTCCCTTGTCTTTGGACTTGGTGTGCTCTCCTGGGTCTGGCCGTCCTCTTCTTTCCGATTTCTGCGAAAAAGATCGAGAGGGACGTGTATCAATACTTTGATATCTATCAGGCTTCTTCAAGATATCCCTATTTCTAAGGTTATATCTTTTCTCAGAGGGCTCCCTCTGGGGAGACTGGTGTTCTCGAGTCGGAGTTCTTTCCCTCCGTCGAGGAGACCTTCCTCTGGACTGGAAAACTTTTTCCTTGGGAGTGGATTGTTTATTTCCATAATACAAAAGAGAGGGAGAAGGGCCCAAGGGGAAATTTAAAGACCCCACACTACTATAGCCCCTTAATACAAACTTTCACAACAAAGAATAGTAGTGGGAAAATATCACCTGGGTATTTCAGTAGTAAAACATTCTCCTACCAAAGTTGTGGGAGAGAAACGCTCCACCCCACCTGGCCACAGCTCAGGTACATGGAGCCCCGCACGTCCGGTCGGTACTCCAGACGTCCTTCTGGGCTGTCTCGGGGAGGTGGCCAGGTGGGGTGGAGCGTTTCTCTCCCGCAACTTTGGTGGGAGAATATTTTACTACTAAAATACCCAGGTGATATTTCCCTAATTTATTCACTTTTTAATTGAGCAGTCGCGAACAAGGTCCTGAAGAAAGCAGCAGGATACCTGAGATGATCCATAATTTAGTCTGCAGAAACATGTTGACCACTTATTAAGTCTAGGGGCTATTTGTTAAAACCTCTAGTATCACACGCTTTTTTATATTGGGAGTAGAAAGGTGTTTATTAAAGTTAGTTTTCCATTCTATTACCCAATTTTACCTGTCCATATCACAGTTCACACCCCTTTTTCACTTCACACATGCACTGCTCTTGAGTTGTCCATCCAACCTTGACATACGAAAACGAACAATAGGTTTTCATTTCTATCATCACTATTGGCTTAAAACCCACCTTCCCGGTGTGAAGGAAACCCATATGATGAACAGGGTGCCCAGGATCGACAGCTGATGGGTATTTTTCCACACAGGAAAGATGCTCAACTTTTGACGTAGTTCAAAGCCTATCTTTCAGACACATACTCAAGCCAACTGTTTGATAGACCCACTACTATTCTTTGTTGTGATTGTTTATTTCCATCCCAGCTCTTTTTAGGAGTGTTTGAATTATTTTTAATAAATAATTTTTCAGGATTTTCGAGTAGTTGGGGTTTCACTGGTTTCCCACCCAAGCTGTCTCTACCTAATTCTTCATAACATTTTTCTATAATTCTGGCAAGCTCAATTGGTTGATCTGTTATATCTGTTTCCTTCAACTTCTGGCGGATCGCCACAGATGCTGCTTCTCCTTTTATATTGGCTAGTAATATAGCCGAGACCTGCTTGAAGTCTTTCAGTAATTTCATACCAAGAGTTAAAGCAGGTTCTGGACCGTATTCATTCTGAATCTGTTTCAGCACATCTGGTATTACCGCCATTGACGGAATACCATGTGTTTTTGTGTAAATGGAAGCAAAGACTGTACCCCAAGTGTCACAGTCCTCTATGTGTGGTGCGACCCCCATTGGAAGGCAGATGGTCAGAAATCTGTGTTTCTCAATAGGGGTAGTATTCGGAAATACTGCCTCTATTTGAGTCATTTTCTGCGCTAACCAGAAAGGAATTTGTTACCATTTTATGGGTGTTTTACCAAGACATGACTGTATGTTCTGTGGTATAATTTTATTTGTGCTCCCCTGATGAGGGGTCAGCTGTGGTACATTAACAGCTGTTTGGACTGTTGCAGTCCGCATTACATATTGGACTAATTGTCTATGTATTTTAATTCATGTTTTTAGCTGTGCTAAAAGTTCTTTTTTCGACATTTTTGCAATGTCCGGATGTGGTGTGTAGCTGGCTAGAACCGGCCACGTTGCTCCTGGTCTACTTAGTGTACCTAGCCTGGTAATATGATCATTATGTTTTAGGGCGCCTTTAAACCAGAGCAAATGCTCTTGGTATTTTAATGGGATTTCAATCTCCTCGAAAGGAGCGTACTCATCCAGTGGTTCCCCTATTTTGTAATAGTGGAACTCGTTTGTTGCAGCGTTTGCCGCTAGAAATTTTATCCATGAATAGAATACCTCTGTCTGCCGATATTCGTGTGCCTCTATCACGAAGACGACTGTGCCATCTTGTGTGGTCAGTCCATTTTCTATAAGTTTTAACGTTATAGTTTTTCTTATGTTGACCGGGATGTTTATTGCACTTGGTTCATTAACACCGGCGTCCTGTTGATTCGCATCTATTGCGGCTTCAGCGGTCCCGTTGTCTAGTACTGACATTGCATAAATGAAAGTTTTTCAGAGCAGGTCTCCAAGGAGACAAAGATTAGGTGCACAATATTTTGGAACACTGTATCCTTCAACGTTGAATAAACCAGAACTTTACATAGGAATCTCTTCCTGCTAAGTTCGGGCGGATTTTAACCTTTCACCCACTCCAGACGTCTATTGGAGTATTTACGGTAGAAAGGGTCTGTGTGAAAAAGCACGACTGAGTTACTCTAACATCTTGCGTTAGTTTTATCGCCTTACCAAACGTTGGGCGCCATGTAGTGTAGTTCCTATTTTCCCTATAGGCCCTGCGCATTGGAATAACATAAACAGCAGTGTAGACGTAGAAGTGCGGTCTTCCAGGTCTCTACTGACTATGCTAAACTTAATTGGGTTTGTACCAACTAGCTCAGAGGTCACTGGAAACTTTCTTGACTGAATAGGGAGTGATCAGCTCCCCTGGCTCAGACAAGAAGGGATTCAGTTTTCCAACAACCGCATAAACATGACAACTTTGCTCCTTAGAATAAGAGTCAATCTCTAGAGTCGTGTGAAACAATAGACAGCTATTTCACTCAGTCAGTTATGCAGATTACTTTCACCAAGATGCAGAGAATAGAGAGACAGGCGTTTTCAATAAAAGGTATTATTTATTGAACAGTCTTTCTTCTCATGCAAGAGAAATAAATTGCCACAATTGCAAGACTTGTTAATATAAAAAGTGTGTACAGTAAAAGGAGGATTGCGAAGTAATATTGTAAAAGCATTGATATGGTTTCTTAGCCATATAATGGTTAAAATGAATAAAATATATACATTCATATATACATTTGACTAACGTACTCAACTGGTGCTTCTAACTACGCCTACCCCAGTGTACCTGACCTAAGCCTAATACTTGGGAGGGAGTAAGTAAGTAGCAGTTTAGTTAAGTTGGTTTTGCCAATGGTTTGCTTCAAGAATTCTCTCTAAGGGTTTAGTCAACACCATACCTCTGGAATAGAATGTTGGAGGGCTGATACCTCCTTTCAGGACTCGATATTGCAGTCACCCGCAAGGGTAGGCTGGAAACGCCGGAGCTGGATTTTCTTGGCAGGAGAAAAGACAGCGTCTTTCTCAGCGCGTCAAGGAGGAGGAGGGGCAACGTCCGTGGGCTTCTCGCATCTGCTGGGCTCTGCAAGGGACAGCTGTTCTGCTCCTGTATTCACCACACCATCGCATTTGCCTAAGGCAATGTTGGTAATATTTATACCTGAAAGGTGCCTTGTTTGACGTACGTTTTTGGACATAAGACGTCAATAAAGATGTCACTCGGAACTGGTCGTTCTTACAGTGCTCATTAGAGTTCTATTACTAATAAAAACAAAGCAAGCGGGGCTTTCCCAGGTTGCTGGGGGTTTTATCTTGTTGAAGAATTCGGAGTGTAATCTAGGAATCTAAGATAGTAGCTTCTGCTGTGTCATCTACTGTGATGAGCTGCAGAGGCGAGGTTCTGAAATATGGCTCTGATCGTTTATGCCAGAGACGAGTTTCTGAAATATGGCTCTGATCGTTTATGCCATTATAGGGGTATGGATGCAGTATAGCCGTATAGGGGCATAAGGTCACAATATTGATCGGGGTCCTAGATTAGAACACGACAGCTCCACCAAATTTGGGAGTACTCGGCGACAATGGGTATCATGGACCCAGTTTTTCCGGTTCGTTACTCGAACTGCTGTCCTCGTGGCAAGTAACACTTGCTCTGGCCCACACCACCTTGGCTCCAAACTGCTCAATCTCTCAAAGGACTTCAGAAGGACAAAGTCACCAGGCCGGAGATTGTGGCCCTCACCTGTGTATCTGTCAGGAAGTGCTTCTCAAACCTGTTGATGAATAGAAACTAAGTTATCAGTTAATTGTGCCAAATAGTCATTCATTAAGACACAAGGTACATCATACACAGAACTCGGTTTAGGAATTCCACAGATATTCATGGGCCTACCAAACAGGACCTCATAGGGTGTGAGACCTGTTCAAGAATGAGGCACTGATCTAATTGACAACAATGCCAGTGGCAACACATCTGGCTAATTCAGAGAAGTAGAAGCCTGTATCTTAGCTAATTTCAGTTTCAGAGTAGCATTGTATCTTTCCACTTATCCTGCTGATTGTGAGTGGGACACTGCATGAAACTTCTATTTGATCCCTAATCCTTTCAGGACATACTTAAAAAAAAAACCTACAATATGAGGTCCGTTATCGCTCCTCAAAAATCTACAAACACCATAGCGAGGAAAGAATTCCTTCAAAAGCACCTTTGCCCTAGTAATTGCAGTATTGTCCTTTGTGGGGTACGCCTCAATCCATTTACTGAAGGCACATACCACCACCAAGACATACTTCAGATTATTACAGTGTTCAAGCTGAATATAATCCATCTGCAAAACTTCAAAAGGTGCAGTCGGTGTAGCAAATCCTCCTGCTGTAGTTTGTGTCCCCTTTCCAGGATTAAATCGCAGGCAAATGATACAGGACTGTACTACTCTCTTAGCTGTGTTAGCAATTTCTGGATGCTCCCAAACTTGTGTAAGCAATTTCACTATTGCTGAAGCTCCAACATGTGCTAGCCCATGTGCCATCTGAACCATAGGTTGTACAAAAGCTATAGGCAACTTCCATCTATCCATCTGCTTGTTTCGTCAACAACCTTCATCATCCAACTCTCCATCCCTGGACCATTGCTCCCGTTCTTTGTCAGAAGCGGTCCTCTGTATCTCTAGTACTTCCTTCCTAGAATCGTGCCACGCTCAGCTTGTGGCTTCCCTACATACATAGAAGTAGTGTCAGGCTGCATCGCAGTCTCACGTGCCACTCGATCGACAAAAGCATTTCCTTGTCCCACCTTATCCGTCACCTTTTTATGCGCACTGCATTTCACTACAGCTACTTTCTTTGGATATGTTAATGATGTCAAAAGATTATGCACTAGTTCTCCGTGCATTATCTGCACTCCGTGTGATGTCAGAAAGCCTCTCTCCTGCCAGAGCAGGCCAAAATCATGCGCCACTCCAAAAGCATAGCGGCTATCTGTATAAATATTCACACACAAACCTGTACTAAGCTCACACTCTCGTGTCAAAGCTATTAACCGCATCGCTGCGGCGGCTTTTCCCGCTGTGTGCGGCAATTTTCAAAAAGCCGCATTACATGACAAGCTCAGCTCGTCATCAGCATATGAGCGCCATAGCTGATGATGAGCTCAGCTCGTTATCAGCAGCGAAGAGGTTAATTCCGCTGCTTGAGCTGACTTCTGTGGTATGCGTGCTGTCTCTACTATCGTGTGAAGCGTAGTAATTGCATATGCAGCTGAAGTTGTGCCATCCGGTACCTTCAGACAAGACCCATCGACCCACAATTCTCCATCCACATCTGGAAGGGGCGTATCTTGCAAATCAATACAACCCTTTGTCTGTTCCTCAATCAGGAAAATACAATCATCTGTTTCCTGCACCTCAGGCTGAGTCATCAGAAATGGCAACAACGTGGCTGGGTTTAGTATTGCACATCTCTTCAATGTAATGTGAGGAGCTAACAACGTCAGCTCATATCCTGTCAGACGAGCGCTAGTTAAGTGCTGCGTCTTTTTATTTTTTTTAACACATTTTATTATTGAAGTTTTTGTATCAAGTTACAACTGGTAAAGAAAATGCATATATTAACATCCAAACAATTCAAAAATCGGTTTACATAATACAGTTTCCAAAATTACTCAAAGAATGATTTCCGAGTGTTATCAAATTTCCTTATCCCCCAATTCGCTTTGCATAACGAAATTCGCTTGTTCTAAAATTTCTCATTTTCTGAAGCCAGATTTTAAACAAAGGAGTTTGAGGTGATTTCCAATTCTGTAGAACCAGGGACCTCGCAACTGCCATCGCAATAAATAATAATTTAACCGACTGTCCAATCAAAGCGAGATCACTATCATATCCATAGAGTATTCATTTAACATTATAATCAATCTGAATCCCACAAAACTTTTGTAAGTATTCGAATATCTCAATCCAGAAGGGAACGATTTTAGTACAGTGAACTGTAATGTGGGACCAATTAGCGGTACTATATTGCTTACATCTAAAACAGACAGCACTAACGTTCGTATACATTTTTGAGATGACAGCCGGAGTTCGATAAAGAAGCCATTTAGTAAAAAAAATCATTCTCCTCCAATTAGATCCACGAAGAACACTGAAATTCAATTTGTTTATACACTTCCAGGTATTCATAGTAAGGGCATGATTTTCTTGTTCTTGCAATTTTTTAATGGCTCTTGTACTAAGGTCTAAATCAGAGTATTGAGCTAAATAACGTTTCCATGCTCCTGGTTTCTTATTCTGAGAAATCAGAAATAGATCTTCCCACAGCTGACAAGGAGAATCAATCATTCTTGCTTCCACTTGTCCCAGAACTTTAAAATTCGAAACATATGAGTTAAATAACATAAACTTCCCTGGGATTAATTGTTGCATTTCTCTAGGTAACAACCAAGTACCTTCTCTTATAAAGTCCGATAAAGTACTAAACCCAGCTCGCTCCCATTGACAAACAATATCAGATCCGATTTTAATTCTCATAAAAATGAGAGCATTCCTTAGAGGAGTTCTAGAATTGAACTGCGGAAGAGAATATTTTTTCAGGAGAGCGTCCCGACGTTTAAAGAACCAATACATTATTTTATATCGAGTAAGTTTTGGCGAAAGTGCTGCGTCTTTGTTTGATTCAAAAGAGCATCAACAGCATGAGGTACCAACACCAACATTTTATGTGATAAGACTATCCCTTCACTCTGGCGTATTGACACAGCTGTTGCTGCAACCGAGCGAAAACAACCAGGCAATGCTCGAGCAACAGGATCAAGTACTGCTGAAAAATATGCACAGGGGCGTTGCTTATCACCATGTGTCTGTACTAACACTGACAATGCACATCCTTCCCTCTCGTGTACGTACAATGTAAAGAGCTTCGTATAATCTGGAGTACCTAACACTGGTGCTGAACAAAGAGCTTGTCGTAACTGTCGAAAAGCACTCTCACATTCATCTGTCCAAGGGAGGGGTATTGGAGTATCTTTTGTCAAAAGTGCTAACAAGGGTTTAGCGATATATGAAAATCCTAATATCCATTGCCTACAAAAAGAAGTAAGACCTAAAAATGCTCGAACCCCTTTCTGTGTGGAAGGTACTGGTGTGTCTAAAATTGCTTGAATGCGATCTGATGTGAGTGCACGCCCCTCCTTAGACAAAAGGTGACCTAAGTAGGTTAGCTTTGGTCTACAATACTGCAGTTTCTTTCTCAATACTTTATGGTGATGTAAGTCAAGGAAAGAAAGCAAAGACAGAGTACTCTTCTCACATTGTTCGGGGGTATCGGCTTCCAACAAAATATCATCAACATACTGTATGAGCGCCACACCCTCGGGTAGAACAAAAGAATCAAGCTGTTGTTTCAATGCTTGGCTGTAAATACTAGGACTCTCAGTATAGCCTTGAGGGACTCTACAAAATCTTTACGATCGATTATTCAAAGTGAAACTGAACAGATATCGGCTATCAGGATGAATAGAGATCGAAAAGAAAGCGTTCTTCAAGTCTATAACAGAGAACGTAGTTGCAGTAGGTGGAACTAAAGTAAGAAGTGTCGTGATGTCAGAAACCACTGGGTATTGTGGTACCACTATCTTATTCACCTCCCGCAAATCAATAATATATCTGTAGATCCTGGTATCAGTGTCTTTCTTCAAAATTGGGAGGATTGGACTATTACAAATGTTAAATGGAACTTCCTCAACAACTCAACTTCAATGAGATCTTGTACGGATGTACGGCATTACAATGCGGGCTTTTACACGCGTGCCGTTACAACGCTGTTTTTACAACGCCAGTCGTTACAACGACTTGCGCTGAAAGGGCTGGATAGTGGAATAGTTTAATTTTCTATTCCAACTCCAGCTCACGTTACAGTAGGGAAGGTGTTGGAATAGAAAATTAAATATTCCCTATCCAATAGCGCCCTCCAGCGCAAGTCGTCGTAACGACTTGCGTTGTAAAGGCAGCGTCGTAATAGCAGCACGGGGTAATGCCCGCGTTGTTAAGGATGTTTCCCTCTTGTACAATTTGTATGAGTGCTTCCTCACCCTCCTGTGAAATTCGATATTGAGGCAAACGTGGTAACACAGCTCCCTCCTTTACACTAATGTGCACTGGTGGAATAACCATCAGACCCACATCGGTATCTGAAGTAGCCCACAGAGTTTTAGGTAGGGAGGTTAAAGCAGTATCCTCTTGAACAATACAAACTCTGTCTGTTACTGGATAATTGTCATTCAAAATCACACACACTCCTTCAGGGGAACATCTTATTGTGGCTCTGAAATACTTAAGCATATCAAGACCCACAATATTGTCTGGTGTATTTGGGGCAAGCAAAAACGGGCATGGAGAAGCAAACTTATCAACATGAAATGCAAGTGGTTGTGACAATGGGCTAAGGGAAGGTGTTCCATCGAACCCTATCGATGTAATCGTTAAGCCAGACAGGGGAGCCCTTGGAACCAATTGTTTAGACAAAGCGCTACGAGTAGCTCCTGTATCAACCAGAAACTGATCAGTAGAACCCAAAACATGGGCTGTAACATAAGGACCCCTCTGATCTTCTGGAACTTCAACTGATTCCTTACCCCATCCGACGCAATCCTATGCATAAGCAGAATCATGTAACTCAGGCTGCACATAATCAGACATCTGATATTGGTTGCGCCTATCAAAAGTATTGAACCCATTTTGTACCTGCACATTAGAATCAAACCTAGCATGATCATTCATAGCACCTCAGGGTTCTGAGTTCCCCGAGCGGTTCCTCATGGATCCTCGGCCACGGACATAGCGCTGTAAGCGCAACAATGGACATTCATCTGCCCAATGACCAAATTTCCTACAATACGCGCATTGATCAATGGCTAAAGAGGGACGAGTATAAGAGGAATTAGAAAATCCTCATCCGCCTCTATCGTTACCTCGAAGAGGTGGACCATAAACCTGAGATAACATAACCTTTGTTTATAATTCTTTAGACTTTTTATCCTCGTTGCCCTTCACTTCTAGTTCCTGACGCTCATTATATTGAGTAATACAACAAAAGATCCAGTCCACGGGCGTCAAAGCATATCAGTGACTAAATCAAGAGCAGTCAGTATGTACTGCTACCTATTACTGTCCTCTACAATTTATAGGGGGACACTGCACTGTACTCCGCCCAAATTGGCATTAAAAGGAAAGCCTATTCTTCTTGACAGCGACACAGAACAGCAAGTACTATGACCTATATAGGTCAATGACAGGTGTCCACACCACCAGTGTTGGACTGAATTCTGCTTAGAAAAAATGTGTGAGAAACAAATGACACCTCACGGAAACACCACCAAAGGGGTAACTGGTATGTAATTTCCAGACAAGCCCCTGTCTCATTATCGGTAGTCACTTGATTCTCAAAGAAAGTAAGAAGAAAGAAAAGAAGTGTCCAACACAAACAACCAAAGATATGTGACAAACAGTGGAAAGCAGAAGCATCTGCTAGTGACAAACATATAACATAAACAAGTGCATAAAACACAGCATAAAGTTCCCTTAACCAACTTTATTTATAGGGAAGTGATTATATGCTGCAGTACTAAAAAGGCTGGTAGCTATTCATGCATACCATTACCTATTACCAGTGCCGACATGTTTCACTACCATATCAATTTAAGCAGTTTCATCAGGGCTGCACTTTTATGCCACCACTCCACTTTTGGACACTCGTTCTGTGTAAACTGCCAAGGAAGAACAGGCATAAAGAACCAATTAAAAAGATGTAAACCTACTGTTTATTAGCCATATGTGAGAAATGGTGTATAACTCTTATTTACCCAGAGTCAGCCTAGTTATTCATACCAGCCGCCCGGGGTTGAGAAGGATACAGGGGTACTCCAAATGTGAGTTCTCGCCTTCACTTAACATTAAGCTTTCTGCTGATAGAGAAAGAAACGTTTCACAAGTTTGTAGGAAACATAAGACCAGACCGACAGTCTTGTTAGTGTGTGGATCACAACTCATAATCAATTATTCACACTGTTTGGTGGTATACATTCAACATCATTCAACTCTTGTAAAAAAGTCTTATAAGGAGAACTCCTCATAGCCTCTAGCTGTCAAAGTGCTGGGCAGGATGGGTAGCATAAAAATGTCTAGCTTGCTACGTAGAACCGTACTCCACTTATCAGAGCGCGACTCCCTTTCTAATTAGACAAGTGCATGAACGCTGCCCTGCCCACCATGCCGGAAATCACAATGTCCGATCGCATTTCAATTTGCCAACTACAAGTACGCTGCCCTGCCCACAATACCGAGACCGATACCAGCCGGGAACCGGACGCCCATGATACTCCTCACTGTGCTACCGCCATATAGACGCTTTTACTCTTCCACACCGTCTCAGGACACGGACGCGCTGAAGTAGCGGCTTCAAGCGGTCTCCGCCCTCAAACACACGTCATGTGACTCAGGTGCCGTGGGTGGTGGCCATATTAGACTAGTCAAAGCGAACGCCGGGAAATGGCTACAGGTGATCAGGCACGGAGATCTTGTTGTATACACCTAATCCCCAGCGTGCGCCCACACATAGTAGCGGTTTAATGTGTTTACCAGAAACATTTTAGGGGTACAGCACATATCTACCCCGGAAGCTTATTACCATGATGTATATGGCGGCCATCTTAGAATGGTATCATGGACATGTCATACTTAGTAGAGGCTATTCAATGATTACACCGCAGTGCTCTATATGGCGGCCATCTTCGAATGTTTCATGGCTGTGATATAGAATATAATAAAGTGTGTGTAGTTGTCAAGGCAGATCCCGAACATAGTGATGTATGTATATAAGACATGACTAAAGGCAGATGTTCATATATAAAGGGATCTTTATATATGGACATCTGCCTTTAGTCATATCTTATATACATACATCACTATCACACAGTTGAAGCCGCTACTTCAGCGCGTCCGTGTCCTGAGATGGTGTGGAGGAGTAAAAGCGTCTATATGGCAGTAGCACGGTGAGGAGTATCATGGGCGTCCGGTTCCCGCCCGGTATCGGTATTATGGGCAGGGCAGCGTGCTTGTAGTTGGCAAATTGAAATGCGATCGGACATTGTGATTTCCGGCATGGTGGGCAGGGCAGCGTTCGTGCACTTGTCTAATTAGAAAGGGAGTCGCGCTCTGATAAGTGGAGTACGGTTCTACGTAGCAAGCTAGACATTTTTATGCTACCCATCCTGCCCAGCACTTTGACAGCTAGAGGCTATGAGGAGTTCTCCTTATAAGACTTTTTTACAAGAGTTGAATGATGTTGAATGTATACCACCAAACAGTGTGAATAATTGATTATGAGTTGTGATCCACACACTAACAAGACTGTCGGTCTGACAGCTAGAGGCTATGAGGAGTTCTCCTTATAAGACTTTTTTTACAAGAGTTGAATGATGTTGAATGTATACCACCAAACAGTGTGAATAATTGATTATGAGTTGTGATCCACACATTAACAAGACTGTCGGTCTGGTCTTATGTTTCCTACAAACTTGTGAAAACGTTTCTTTCTCTATCAGCAGAAAGCTTAAGGTTAAGTGAAGGCGAGAACTCACATTTGGAGTCCCCCTGTATCCTTCTCAACCCCAGGGCGGCTGGTATGAATAACTAGGCTGACTCTGGGTAAACAAGAGTTATACACCATTTCTCACATACGGCTAATAAACAGTAGGTTTACATGTTTTTAATTGGTTCTTTATGCCTGTTCTTCCTTGGCAGTTTACACAGAACGAGTGTCCAAAAGTGGAGTGGCGGCATAAAAGTGCAGCCCTGATGAAACTGCTTAAATTGATATGGCAGTGAAAAATGTCGGCACTGGTAATAGGTAATGGTATGCATGAATAGCTACCAGCCTTTTTAGTACTGCAGCATATAATCACTATAAATAAAGTTGGTTAAGGGAACTTTATGCTGTGTTTTATGCACTTGTTTATGTTATATGTTTGTCACTAGCAGATGTTTCTGCTTTCAACTGTTTGTCACATATCTTTGGTTGTTTGTGTTGGACACTTCTTTTCTTTCTTCTTACTTTCTTTGAGAATCAAGTGACTACCGATGATGAGACAGGGGCTTGTCTGGAAATTACATACCAGTTACCCCGTTGGTGGTGTTTCCGTGAGGTGTCATTTGTTTCTCACACATTTTTTCTTAGCAGAATTCAGTCCAACACTGGTGGTGTGGACACCTGTCATTGACCTATATAGGTCATAGTACTTGCTGTTCTGTGTCGCTGTCAAGGAGAATAGGCTTTCCTTTTAATGCCAATTTGGGCGGAGTACAGTGCAGTGTCCCCTTATAAATTGTAGAGGACAGTAATAGGTAGCAGTACATACTGACTGCTCTTGATTTAGTCACTGATATGCTTTGACGCCCGTGGACTGGGTCTTTTATTGTATTACTAAGTTTGAGTGGAGGGCGACCCTTTCCTTTTTCCCTCTGAGCTCCCATTGAGAATTTGGCTCATAATATTGAGCCATCGTCAGGACGGATGCCGGGGAAGAGGTGGTCCAAGAGCTTTTGCTAGCTTTCAAGCGGCTAGCCACTCCTGGTAATAAATTTGTAAAATACTTATCCACAAACAAGTGTCGGCCCGTATCGTCCGTTAGCGACTGGCCACTCAAATCATGAAAAGCTTCCTCAAAACGTGTGCAGAAATCAGAAACTGATTTATCTGTCTTTTGCCTACAAGATGCTAGAATAGTCCAATCAATCTTTTTAGGGGGAATTATCGTTTTAACTTAGCTAATATTGCACCAGGGAGATCTAAAATCAACTGACATGGCTTTTTCGCTGGTTCCCTGTCCTCATCTTCCATCTCTATCACTTTCCATAATGACCCATACGCTGCGCGATCATCGACTTTACGCACGGATCTCCACATATCAGGCGGCAATATTAGCCCGAAAAATAAATAAATATCAGCCAGTGTCATGGTACTAGAATTTAAGGATCCCTCAACTTCCTCATAGAAAGCTGCTGGATTTTTAAGCGGATCAGGCAATGCAGCTTTAAGTGCCATAACATCTGCTCTATTCCATGGAGTATATACCCAATTATAAATAAAATACCCTTTAGCATCTACAGAATATTTATTGTCACTTGTACCCGTTCCTTTAGGAGGAACATATTTTGGCGCGGCCTCTCGCATAGGCTTTGCATGCACTATCGCGGTCTTATCTGTTTCAAAAATAGATGATTGTTTCCCGTCGATCAATCCTGTTTGTTCATCCGTTCTAGCTTTCCGTTTCTCCTCCCGTAGCCGAAGCGCCTCAGTTCAAAGTTTAACCAGCCGCCTGATCGTATCAGTCACCTGGGGAAGAGTAAAAAGACCTTTATGTAATTGCTTACAATCGATTGCCACATCATCAGGTTCGAGAATATCAGAAACTTTTCGAAACATGTAAACAACTTCTTCTGCAAAAGCTCAGTAAAATATATCTGCTCTCTATCTTGCCATCCCTTTAAAGTCTCTAACATATCAGAAACAGCAACAATATCCTTAAGTGACTGTCGAGCAATCTTTCTAAGTTCAGCCGCACGATTGGCCAGTATCATGGAGCGGGTATCACGATTCGTTTTATCTGCACCGGAATCCTCATCTTCGTCAGATGGTGCGGACGGAACGACATACGGAGGCGGAGAATGATCTAACAAAGAAAAATCATCTTGCGGTTTATTAAGGACAGGATAAAGAGGTTGTCGAACAGCATATTGGCCAGATATCAGTAATCTGCGCTCCTTCTCCTGTCTCTCTTCCAACTCTTTCGCCTCCTTCTTTCTTAGTTCTTGCGCTTTTTTATACACATTCTTCCGTTGTTCTTTCTCAATCAGCGCTTGCTCATGTTTCTCATGCTCACGTACTTCTTTCACCCACATTCGCACACTCTCAAACATATCTTGTCTAGATTTTCGCTTAAACATACACTGTTCCACATACTCAATCTTTCGCATATCAAATGACCCATACTTTGGCCAACATAACGCAGGATCCTTTCGCGTGTATTTCCTCCACAATGTGCTGTACATTATAGAAGTAAGACATTCTTTAATGTACATCTCTCTATGAGGCATCCCCTCTGGGGGAGCCGACTGCGATTCCTCAAGACTTAACCGGTTATTTCCACAAAAGCAGCACAACCTACAAAGTGCGCTAAACGCAGGCATGCCAAAAATAGTGCAAAATATTCAGTATTATAATCAAAGTAGCACTTAAGGTATCTGTAATACGTTGTGCCGTTCAAATCAAAATCGCATTGTAGAGAAAAATCTCCTCATTACCTGCCTATATGTGTTGCAACACATATATTTCACATACATATACACATCATTGACTAGTCATTCCAAACCATGATTGCCACAGTAAGAGTATCCTAAAACTGCCTTGCCACTCCCAGGCTTCCAAAACCCACAGCAAGTACCGTACAGCGGTTCTTACCAATCACAGGGCGTCCAGATTCCAACTGCCAAGTTCTAAATTCGACCAAACGGCCACTGCACGGCAAACCAACAGAAGAGATCTCAGTCGAGGACCGGCACCACCTGGATGGTCAGATCGGAAAGAAAGGAAAAACACCTTGGATGCCAAGACTCAGGTCTCTTCTGGCATGCGATCGCGTCCTCAGCGAGATTCCAATCTTTCGTCACAACCACTCCTTCGGGCATCCGAGTCGTCGATGAGCCCCATGTGTCGGGCGCCAATTTGTTGTAAGCAAACCTCAGCTAGGCCTACTTAGTGCAAGGGGTTCGCCCTTTTCTGCACAGAGTCCTCAGACCTTAGGAAGAAGTTGACAATGAAACTGGAAAACACAAAAGCAAAGTTTATTAAACCTTTAAAGGTGGTACTACAGTCCACACAACACCCTTCAGTATGGTATCGAGTAGCACACCGAACTAAAGCACATGGCCCCTTTTATACACAATGAGGGGGCTCAAAAGAAGGCGGTACAGAAGACAAGAGCAGCTTCATGACCATACAAGGACATATTGGAAGGCACGATCGATAGATGGGCGGAGTTAACAGTCTTCGACAACTGATAAACACATTCCTATCTGGAACCAATTAGTAACAGTCATTGACCCTACTGCGCATGTCTGGACATGCTGGAAGCGGGGAATGCTAAATATAGCCTGTTGCCGGGCAGACTTCAGGCGCAGTTAACAAGAAAGTAGGACAATTGCACATGACGAGCACATGGCAATGTATAGCATACAAAATGGCCGTTGC
Source organism: Lissotriton vulgaris (assembly GCF_964263255.1). NCBI lineage: Eukaryota > Metazoa > Chordata > Amphibia > Caudata > Salamandridae > Lissotriton > Lissotriton vulgaris. The sequence continues at coordinate 1,450,713,883 of NC_141695.1, read as the reverse complement.
AAATACAAAATGGAGTCGGCACATTTGATACGATAATGGTCAAACAAAGCATGTCTTCTGCTAATGCATAACCTAATCGCCGTTCATTTACAACACTCTGGTGCCAGGGTTCCATCAAAATACTGAATTTAGGGATCTTAATGGAGTGTAGGGTAGTAGCCAATGTAGTAGCCAATGGGTTACCCACCCTTGGGGTCACTACACTCCTTCTATGACCACTTCCTGGGGGAGATGGTCATAACCCTGTCGAAGAATTCTTGATTTTGCCGTCACCAATATGGCTAACTTTAAAAAGTTACTCCACTTCACTTAGCCCTTCTTAGGGGTGTCACTAGGCTGAGGGTGGACATGCCCATCTGACTAGATAATTCTCCCACCTGTCCAGGTACCAAATGGCTCTAGACAAAGGGGGTTGGCTTCTGTTCCTATGAGAGAAACCAGAGCACATACCAAAGGCAGTAGGTGCTTTGAAACTCCCCTGCCTTGGAATGTTAATCTGCAGGTCATCCTATGGGAGGAGGTCAAACCACCCGCTGCCCGAGCAGGCCTGCTTTCTAGGCTCCCAAAATCAAAGGCCCTCGCTCTTGGGGGGAATCAGACAGTTGTCTATGGTGGCGGGCTGACGAAACCCTGTAAGTACTAGGGGCTGGTAGGTTTTCAGGGGGCACCTCTAAGGTGCCCTTTGGTGCATGTATTCCTAAATTTGACACTAGCATCAGTGTGGGTTTATTAACATGAGACGTTTGATACCAAACATCTCAGTCAGTGAAGCCATCATGTAGCTGAGGAACCCGTTTTCAGTGGTGTCCAGCACATGTTTTAGAACGGCTTCCCTGTTCACTTGTACTGGCATTAATGGAACTGACCATCACAGGGGCAGATCTGCTCATGCAGATATGGCCTCACATGTAACATAAGGCACCCTGCCTTAGGGCTGTAAGGCTTGATGTAGGGGTAACTTACAAATATGACATTCAGTGTTAGGGGATATGGCATACAGGGATGTGTATCATGTTGTGTTTTCAGTTTAGCCTGCACCAAGATATGCAGCCTGCAGTGGTAGTTAGCATGAGAGTAGTGATGGCTCCTATAGGGGGCACAATTTGTGTTGTAGTCCTTGGGACCCTCTTTAATGCCTCAGGCCCTAGGTACCAGGGGTGCCATTTGCTGGGGATTGACAGAGGGTACTAAAGTTATTGCCAATTGGGGACAGCAATTGGACAGTTGTGGGAAAGAGATCTTGCATTGGGGACCTGGTTAGCAGGAATCCAGTGCACTTCCAGTCGAAATTAAATCAATATCAGGCAAAAAGTGTGTGGTTGGTGACCATGTCAAAAAGAACACTTTCCTACAGGGATGAAGAAGGAACGAGAGTAAAAGCAACAGGTGAGCTGGGGGTGGGGATGGAATGATTGGGTGCGAGAATGTAAAGAGGAAAGCAGTTGTTCCCTGAATGCAAGATATATCAGCAGTGAAAGGTTACATTTCAATTAATCAGCACATCTAGATACCGAAAATGCTCTTAGGGGAGACAAACATGAATAGGGGGTACAGACATTGAATCAAGAGGAGACAGATGAGATAGACAATAAAGCCATTCAATCATGATGAAAGGGCCGACCTGAATGACCCTCTATGTTAGGGACTGGGAGCAATGGGTCTGGTCAGCAGACAGTTACAGTTGTAAAAGCAGGGACCTAAATAATGAGTACAGGAGCCCAAAGATATTTTCAGGAACCTGTTGCCAGCTTTGCAAATGCTGGGATTACATAATATATCAAGGCACCTGTTGTAAATTCATACTTAGCTTTCTATGGCTTCTTCTTCCTTAGTCCTTTCTCTGTGTTCCTGTCTTCTTACATAGCTGTATTCTATCTGTAGTGTTGGGGATTCTACTATGGGCAGTTGGTCTGGTCAGAAGAAAATCAGACCATTCGAGAAGAAGAAATGCCTTTAGTATTTATATACTGTAGTTTCAAAGAGATGAATTACTAACTACAATATTGAAGTCGAGGTCGGTCAGAACTAGCATTTAATTGAGAGAGGTCAAGGAAGTCTCACGACCGGAGCATGACAAAGGTCTCATTACCAGGAGGGAAAGAGATATTTCTGTGCAACAGTTAAAAACTGTGGATTCAAGGTGTTGTCCAAGGAGGCAATTGTTTTAAAAAAAAATAATAATAATATCACAAAGGAGAGGCGACAAAGAAAATGTCTCTGGACTGAAAGAGGAAAAGCTGAATTTCAGTACCCGCTGAACCGTGAGAAGGTTTTAAAAAGAGCAAAGGAGACGGAAAAGTGATTTCCAGGACCCATTTAACTGGTGAATGGGTGGGGACAGAGAAATGTCCCTGTACTGGTAGAGAGTGAAGCAAATTCCAGGACCAAGAGTTGGTTGGGGACAAGGAGCTGTCCCTGGACTGGTAGAAACTGAAGCAAATTCCAGGACCAAGAGTTGGTTGGGGACAAGGAGATGTCCCTGGACTGGTAGCAATTGAAGCAAATTCCAGGACCCGTTAAACCATGAGATGAGTGGGAACGGAAGAGTCTCTGGACTGTAAGGTACCGGGAGAGGACATAGGATGTCCCAGGACCGGGGTAGGAGTACCGGGAGTGGACAGACGTCGTCCCAGGACCGGTGGTGGACAAGACTCCCACAACCTGTACCAGGAGAGAATGAAGTGAGGTTCAACTCCGGCAGGGTTCATGACCGTGGTTCATGAAGTTCTAGAGTCTGTGTAATGAAATTTAAGGATTTTGGAAGCCTAAAAACAATCTGAGGCTCCTAACCCGAAGGATAGACCCAGAACCTGCACACCTGGTTCTGATCCTACTTTTTGGTCTGAAAGAAGTCAAGATCCATATTTTCTTCGGGGGTATCCTTCCAGAACTGTTGTGTTTTCTTTGCAGCGAACATCTGCGTTGGACAATTTTTGCTTGAGAAAGTGATCTTTCTTTTTCTGTCTTTGGTGGCCACATTGATGGAAGATAGAGAGTGGTCTGACTCTTCATTTTTGTCTCTTAAGGGGGGAAGGTGGTCGTAGTGATCTTCTTATTTCACTTCTTGATCCTGATTCTTCTCTCCTTGTTCTGGAAGTTCTTGAGGTCTTTGACCTCCTTAGTGTTATACGTTTTCTTTTCTGTTTTCCATGCTTTATCTTCTTACGTGTTTGAGGTTTTCATATGTGTTGTTTGTAGGGGGGAAGATGTGTTGTAAATTCATACTTAGCTTTCTATGGCTTCTTCTTCCTTAGTCCTTTCTCTGTGTTCCTGTCTTCTTACATAGCTGTATTCTATCTGTAGTGTTGGGGATTCTACTATGGGCAGTTGGTCTGGTCAGCTGTGGGGAACTACTGCTCTGTGTCTTAACTTCTTCTTAGTAACTTAATAAATACAACCTAACTACCAGAAGACGTGTCCTGCTACATACTTCATTCTATTTACAACAGCACCCTAGTCTTTATTCCACCTCATACCTCTTTCTTCTTACATCTTATTCTTCTTGTCATATCATTTCAATGTCGCAGGCTGTTTTTTGGCACTGCTTTCTTCTTGTGTCACTGCTTTCCTACTTTTCTCTATGTCAGTCTTTCTCCGTGTCTACCTTTCTCTCCGTGGTGGAAACTATGAGGATCTGAAAAATAGGTCAATGCCCACCCCCAGCAAGCACCAGCACAAATTAAGTCCTGGAGATTTGCGATTTTTGGACAACATGTAGATATGCATTGATTTTTAGACTAGGCAGCTGCTCCTATTATAACATTTCTACACTCACATTTGTATGCCAAAATGTAATCTCACTTTACAATTTTCTATTTTCAACTCATGTTTACATGAGGAAAAAAATGCAGTGTATTGACCTGCAAAACATTGGTTTCTGCTATTATCCCTCAATCTAAGGACTGAACCTCCTAACTTCACACCAAATAATATAATTTTTTTACTTGCCTGTGACATTACTTCTAGGGGCATCAGAAGCAATGGGCAGAATGGACAGTATTCCCAATATCCTACACTTTTCAATGCATTGCTATGTTTATTCGTAGATTTCAAAGAATACCTGCTCTAATCATTCATAACAAAGCAGCTAATACCACCAGATCTTACTGATGCTGTATCTGATGTGCCTTTTTAAAAACAAGTGCTTGTTCTATGGTAGGGCCACTTAAAGATTTTGACCAAGACCCTATTGAAACATCTGACATCCTTGGAAATGGTTGCATCGAAATGGCTAATGATGCCTTAATAGTGTGTCCATGTACTATCTGCACTAGAAAACCAGCACTTTTTGAGGGGTTTGAGCCTTTTATAGACCTTATCGGTGATGTTCATGTTTTGACCTTAATTATGAAAAGTTTGCAACCCATATCTTTATAAATCACTACAATTTATTGAAATCTACTGGGACAATAAAAAAAACAACAGATAGAAATACACAACTTAATTTTCATAATCTCTGGGAAATTCGCTAACATCTATTTCATTAGGGAAGGGAAACAACCTATACAAATTAAACCAGAGCACTTACACTTTTTTGATGGATAGTTTCTCTATCTTAATGGGTTGAATTTACCTCTGATAATCTCTGAGATTAAGAATAAATATGAAGCTGCTTGGAAATATCCTACTTTATTGATAGCTGTCCCTGCATTTATCTCAATTACTGTAATCCATTGACAGCCCCTTATAAACTGGCTGGGATGAGAATGAACTCACATGTGTCTCTTTGTAGGGCATGTGGTACTTTTCAAATACATTGCTGGTACTAGATACACAGACATGGTAGTCTGTGTGCTTCATGCTACAAATGGAGTCTTAAAAAGTATTTAAGGATGGGTGCACAGCCTTTTGTTTAAATTCTTCTAGTTTGGGTTCTCCGTGGGTAGCGTCTATACCCCTAAAGACGCTGGCGTTGAACAGTAAATTTGTGGTACCAGTGGGTCACTGGGACCATCCCCTAGGGAACTCCATTATCTCCTCCTAACAACAGAGGATTCCACACAATAAATTCGTTGTACTTGGTTTGTTCTTATTTATTTCACAATGTTCATTGAATATTGTTTCATAGCATATTCAGTAGTTCATAATCTCTCAAAGGTTTACATTTAACAACTCATTTCATACAAGAGGCATCATTTTGCAATTGTCCAATGCATTTCGGGCTATAGTATGAGCCCTTCATCAGGGAAAAACGATGCCTGTGTCAGTTTGCGCATTCAGTATTGTGATATGCTGGAGTTAAAAAGTGATGTGTCTCGAAAGCGTCTCTCGGAACAAATGTTCGTGTCGTTCCGCGTCTTTTGTTGCAACAATGTTGCCGTTTCGTTTGTGGAGTCTTGACACATCACCGTATGGCAGAGTGTCCCAATTCTTCCTTTATCTAAATATAGCATATGTGGAGACTATTTCACCAATGCCTTTAGTGTATTTCATGCAGGTGCACCTGTAATGTTCTTCTGTGGATCAATTCCCATTAGGGAGTAAACCAGGCCTGCCACTAGAACACAGATGTTCATTACATAGGTGTTGCTATGAGATAAAGATACAGACGAAGAGTGTAATCTAGTGGTTACTGCTTTTTCATTTCTTTCCCTCTTTTAGGTCCTGTTCAGTAGTTTTTAGTTGCAGGATGATCTCGTGTCAGAACAGAACACAACATGTACCATGTAGTATAAAATTCAGAGCTAGGTTTGAGTTTGCCCCCTTAAACCATGGCTTATTTGGGGCGGGCAGTTGAACCTCTGGCTCGATAGGCTATCCGTCATATTTTGGACAAGCTCACAACATTTCGCATGTATTCACATTTTTTTCTAGGTAGGTTTTGCATCACTGATAGAGGTATAAAGTAGTGCATGGGGAGGGCTTCGTGCATTTGTATGTACCTATACTGACCTTTTTTCACATATTCTTCTGTCAGCAAATCTTTTTAGATTAGGAGGTAATTTCCCTTAAAATACCTTCTACATCCTAACCTTGATGCATCTAGGGATTCCACCCTAGGGGTTCCACCCACAATGTACTGATATTCAAAGCTAGACTTAGACTGTGCAATCTGTCAAGAAAACTCCATTAGATTGGAGTGAAGGCCTCTAATCTAAGATGGTGTCTGTGTGTCAGGGGAGCATTACATTACAGCCAGAATTAATTTTTTTGCAGGAAGGCTTACCTTCTAACACAAAAACAATCCCTAAAGCTATTTTCCTCTTTCTATGTGGGCTGGAGAACTATGGACACATAGAATGAGGAAGTAAGTAGACAAATAAAGATATTTCTCAGTGTTACGCCTGCTTCAGTGAGGTGTAGCTTTTTGATGCAGTCCCAGGTTTACTAGCATTAGTAAATTTGGGAATGTGCCAAAATCCATCGGTGGATGCATGCTCCACCCATTGAAAGCCTCCCTAGCGTAAAGTAACGCAATGCAGCACAATGATCTGCCTTGTGGTTTTTTTGGGGGAAAAATCCCATGCAAAGCTAAGCAAATCTAATTAGCATTTCTTTGTAAAAAAAAAAAAATAACATTTTATGTTGTGGCCGTGCCAAGAAAGAGATGCATTCACAATGCAAAATGTTAGTAAATCTGCCCCTGAGTTGTTTCTTTCCACAGCTAACATTCTGGGAAATACTGTTTTTGTTTATCCTCATCACTCCATGTGACTGCATATGTTTTCTTGTAATTCACTCATTGCCTTTGCAATGTATCTCCTTTCACATCTGCAACCTTGCAGATTATGCTACTCTCTCACCCTTCATCTGGTCTGTTGCCTCCTCAGCCCCTCCTCGTCCCACTCATTTTTTATATATACTATTTAGTTGTGTGTGAAATAGATGTCCTTTTCTTTTTAAAAGTAAAGTCACTTACTACACCCTGTTATACTAAGGGGCCGATGACGATGTCATTTGGAAACTGTTCCAAACTAATCGGTCCCAGACTTGTTTCCGAACGAATCAGGTTCTGCGAGTCTGGACGACTGTTTACGATACTTCCCAACATTGTTCGGTCAGACTCGCATTGACTTCAATGGGAGCCTGTGTTCCGAACAAGAACAAAGGCTCTCATTGAAAAAGGGGGTGGTTGGGGAAAATCTTGCATCTTGTGGCGGGCACCCCATGGGGCTTGCCACATTGTGCATGGTTGGGAAGAAGGGTCCATTGGGTACCCCCACGGGCCCCATTCGTATGCCTCCAGGTGAAGGGGGGCCTACAACAGGCCCCCAAAAGACAGATGCTGGCAGCCGTTTTGTGTCGGGCGGACTGAATGGGAATGGCTGTCCGAATCGCTCATCGTAATCGTTCATCCCGAAACTGAGTAGAATCAAGGGTTCCAAATCGGATTCTGCAAAACCAAATCCCATTTGGTGCCTTTCCGAATGACATCATGTCTCCTAAGTGTGGTTTGTAGAGTTTTTATTTTGTAAATCAAAACAGCTCCCTGAGTAATTCTTGAGGTTCAAATAATTAACAGGGTGACCTTGGAACTCATATGGGCAGAATAGGAAGATGCATGCCCAGAGAGCTTTGGCTCCACACTTATGTTGGCCCTCTTTGGTAATGGTATTTATTTCCCCAACAGTCATTTTATACCACCTGTGATGTAATTGCATTACTCATAAGTGATATGCATATTTTAGAGGCAGACAGTTTCAATAAATATTGCAGAACAGACACTGACAAATACAGAAGGCAGAGGTTGTACATGGTGTAACCCTCTGACAAATACAGTAAGAATGGATTTTATCTGACAAAGTCTTTGACAACTACAAAAAGAGGTGGTTTTACATGGTGTACTCCCTGACACCCTAGTATGCGACTTTACATTGTTCAACACTTCAGGAGGAAGTAGAGATGTCTGGTTTTCATTGTGTGTAATTTTATGTTTAGCATTTAAATGTGTGTGAATTCAGAAGCGTTTTTTTTCTAAAAGCAAAAGAACTAACTCAACATTGATTTATGAAGTATAATTGTGTGCTTTGTATAATTCTAAGTTTCAAACCCACCCAGCCTCCTGGGGAAAGCCTTGTATTGCTGTTCCTCTTCGATGTAAAAAAACAGCTGCTGGAAACTACTGCACAACTTTTGATATGAGGCCAGAGGCAGTCTCCCGGCACATAGGATAAGTGTCTATCGGCCAGATTCATGAAAGACCCGTTTTGCGAGTCTGAAATAGCGATTCATAAGGAATCGCTATTACAGACTCACAAAACGGGATTCATGTAGGAATCGCAAAATTAAATGCGATTCCTACAGATTCCTTATTTGCGATTAGCAAATTGCTAATCGCAAATAAGGAATAACTATTCCTTATTTGCGATTAGCAATTTGCTAATCGCAAGTAAGATAGCGATTTGAAGGGTGCCAGGGGTGTCCAAAGGACACCCTGTAGCACCCCTTAAATGCACATTTCAACAGGTGTTGCGCACACACATGTCCAAAGGACATGTGTGTGTGTAACATGCAACTTCGAAAAATGCTTTTAAATGCATTTTTCTAAGTTTTCGCTATTTACCACAAGGTTTGACCTCGCGGTAAATAGCGGGCCGAAATTGCGAATTCGCTATTTCAAAATGATGAATTGCATTTAAGGAATCTCAAATAGAGATTCCTTAAAATGTAATTCATCGCTAAATAGCGAAATCGCTATTACCGATTTTTGCATTTGGGATGATGAATCCCAAATGCAAAAATCACACTCGCAAAGGGCCAGATTCTCAGAATCTGGCCCTTTGTGAGCGCAAATCAGCTTGATGAATCAGGCTGTATGTGTAGTAAAGGGTCCAGAAACGGAGGGAGGACTGTGTTCACTGGTGTAAATGGTGCTCAATCTGGATCCAATAGTAAAATAGTCCTAGGTCACTAAATGTGGAGTCAATTGCCATATGCCCCCCGAAGCAATTATCACGTTCCTACAAGAATATAAGAAAGTGGCACATTGTTATTGTCCACTGACCTAAAAAAACAGCCTTTCTATTGCACATCTACACCATGCTCCCTGCTGTGTCATTCTAATTTGCAACAGCTGTAATGCCAATGGCTTCTATAAAACTGTTTGTGCTAACAGCAGCATGGCCATTGCAGCAATGTATGAAACGCTGTGTATTCCTTACTCCTTGAATGCACACCTCATCCAAACTTAATGTCACAATGGCATATAGAGTAGGGGTGGGTGACAAATCCCGCTCCCGCAGGCGGAGTTCACAGAGTTTTGGCCACTCCGCGTTACGCTTGTAATGTGGAGTTCCTGCCAAACTCTGCCAACTAAAGCCTGGCAGAGTTTTTTGTCGTGTGTGCCTCGCCAATGGTTAGTTGGGGAGCAAGGATTGACGTACACGAGCTCCATTTTTAGGCACTTGGAGGGTACCCGGTGGATTTTTTCTCAACTCTGGCTGTTGCGACTGTTCACCAGGAGTAAGCTGCAATTCAAGTGGAAAATCCACTAGAGCGGCCTTAAAGAAGAAGAACCCTCTGGGGCACCACTTGGTGCCATTGCGATGATTTTGCAGCGCGAAACAAGCCCCTGGCACTACAAATCAGCATGATCAGAGCAATGTGCTGATTTCCACCCCCTTGTGGAACTCCGCAGAACCTCACAGAGTTTACATATAACTCCATGGAATTCCACAGAGTGAAACGCCGGTTGTTACAACCATACCTAGTAAATAGTGGGCGTGCAACACTGTGTATTGCAGTAGATTGCTGAAACAGCCAAGCTGATGTGATGTCATTGTTTTGTCTTTTGTTGCTGGGCTGCCCCCAGAGGCACCAACCATTCATCCCGGTAGACAATGACAGTTGGGGGATGGGGTCTTAAAAAAGTTTTTTTAAGTTCAATTGGATCGCAGGTTATTAAAATGTCAACAGTTGCTGGGCAGTGGAAGGGCCTTTACAAAGATTGACTGGCCACCTTTCAGCAGCTTATGGCTGTAGTTGAGTTTTAAGTGGAATTAAAGAGGTGAATCCTTTGACAAGACCGTGTTAAAATGGCAAAAAATGACAAACTAATGAAGTAATACTGTCACAAAATGTACTGCATTATGCTGCCTAATTTGGATGTCTTGCCACATTATTTAATCAACTCTATCATATAGTTTTGTCCTCTCCTCCCACATAATTCCAGTGGCCGGTCTGGGAATATTGTGAACCTGCTGGGCGGTGAACCATCTTTAGTTCACCGCCCAGATGTTCTATACTCAGAGCTCTATACTCTTACCAAAGCTCCATACTCAGAGCTTTGGTAAAGCTTTGAGTATAGAGCATGCACCCTGGATATGAAGAGCACTTTTCTGCACATGCACACTTTATCTACCCATGTGCTGGGGGGGGAGTTGAATTGGCATTAAGTTTAGTGCATTGGGAACAGTGCCAGCCACGAAGATCAACTGATAGGAACTTTTGCAAAGTTGTTCCTGTGAAGCCAAAGGCTGAATTCCGCAGAAGAGTTTGAGTGTTTATGAGAGTGAAAGAGAATATTGAGATTCTGTACATTGCTGTAACTGGTAAAGTCTGTCACTAAAACTGGTTGAACATGTGATGTTTGGGGGTTTGATTTGTGTGTTGGGCAGGAGGTTGGTGACTGTGGGAAGCCTGCCAGAAGTCACTGGGCAAGAGTTCTCAGAAGTAAATAAATGGACATCCTGGGACATTAATTTCCCCACTCTGCAATCTTTGGGCAGCCTCATCAGGGAAAGTAGACCATCAAACCTCACATGCATAGGAACAGGATTTTGCATTGAAATGATTGCTGCAGTGCTGATGTAAGTTTTTCTCACTGATGAATATGTATACAGACTGTTTTCAACCATGGCATCAACGAAAACAAAAGGGCAACTCCTATAATTCTATTGGTGCAAATGTGAAACAGCACTCTTGCACTACACACAGTGCCATCCTGGTGACTAATCACACTCTGAGACCCCCTGAAAGCTGGACTTTCCCACTCGTTGCTCCTTGTCCCCAGCAGCTGAACTCCAAACGCATTCATATGGAGCCCAGCCAGTCGTTGGCCGAGACCTTTTGATTTTACCAAATTGTATGTATAAAGACTAACTTACAGCGGCTTTCAGCTAGTCCTCTTTATCCATTTGTCTGTTATGGCGCCTTACACATGTTTCCAGTCCTTCATTTGTAAAATCAATAAGTGACTGTGCTCAAAGTTTTGCTCAAAAGCCTGTAGGCACCATTACGAATATTCTGCATATCAATGGTGTGTACTCTTGATTCCACATCATGTCTATTTCATCCACCAATAGACAAGCCCCTCCCTTAACTTGTGCATGTTCTTCTTCGTTACTGCCTTCTTTGTCGCTGTTTTTCCATCTTTCTCTTCCTCTTTCTTTCCCCTTTTTATGTTTGCTATTTCAGCTTTGGGTGAAAGTTTGATGAAGAGAAATAGGTAGTGGCCCCCAAAAATAAGTGCTGGTGGCCCCCATCTGCAACAGCCAGTTTAAACTAAGCATTGGTAAAGCATATGTGTTCTACCTTTCTATCGCACTCACAGACCAACTTGCTCAGGAATTTTAGGTTGTATAAACACTGGTACATACATTCATAGATACCCAGAATGTGGTAGATTTCACAGGGTTAGCACATATAAACAAGGCCTGGGCGAAGCACTACGCTACGCTCGCGTAGTTTGCGAAGTTTGCGCAACTTCGCACTACGCGAGCTGCACATAGCTCAGTGCGAACACGCGTAGCGTAGCATAGTGCAGCGGTCATTTTTTGCTTGGTCGCGGTCCTCAACTACAAGTTGGCAACTGCGAGCAAGCAAAATGACATCTTGGCGATCCAGAGCGTGGAAAATAAACCTCCCTGCGAGATTTTCAGCACGGGGTGGTCTGTTTTCTTATTGCGAGTGGTCGCGTATGCTCGTGATGAGGAACTACCGGTCCGCGTTGAGAAAGCTGCAGCTCGAGGAAAAATCTCCTGGAGCGGCAGAAAACTACAGCTCGCACTGTGCAAGATGCCGTTATCAATAATTGCACAGTGCCGGATGCTTGTCCGCACTGTGCAATCATTGAAAATGGCATCTTGCACAGTGCGAACATGCTACTACGCAGTTCGCATAGTGCTACGCGAAGCTCGCATAGTGCAAAGTGCACTTTGTGTAGCTTCGCGAAGCGCTACTTCGCAAACTACGCCCAGCCCTATTAAACCAGCCCTATTAAACCTATATATTCAGCAACAGAAGGTCTCAGTGAAATGGAGAAGCATGTTAAAAGTCAAACATTGCTATTCAGTAGAGATGGCAGTAATTTCAGGCACTAGAAAGAGTAGACGCACTGTCTGAAATTAAAGACGGGAGCAACTTCAGGAACTCACTATGGCTGCACTTCCAGGTACATTAGAAGCAGGGCACAAAGGCACCAGAGGTGACTGCAATCTCACTTAGCAAAGGTGGCTACACTCGTAGGCATTAGAGATCCCTCCACTCATGATCACAAGTGAAAGAAACACGCCCAGACGTCTAAGATGGCAGCACGTTATAGATTGTTGGAATCCATCCACTGTCAGATCACAAACAGCATAAAGACAATTGCACATAAAGACATTTCCAGGCCATGGGCTAGTCAGCACTTATAGATGCAGTGCCTGGTGACTGTCCCCCGGGTGAAGAGGTTGCGGGCTGGCGGGCGTGCTTTTCGCAACCCTGGCGGCAAAGCTTTGGAACTCCCTTCCCTTCCAGATTCGCTGTCTGACCAACTAACTGGCCTTCTGGAAGGCAATTAAAACCCATCTCTTCCCTCCGCTGTAAGCCCTAGCTATTTTCTGTGGCTTTTTTCAGCTGTCAGCGCCGGGACACCCTGTTGCTGGGGCAGCTGTGCGCTTTATAAGCCTATATAACATAATATAAAATAACATAACATAGGCAGAGAAATGCACTCTCAAGCATAAGAGGTGACTTAATAGTGAGCATTGCTAATGTTTTTGTCCCTTTTACATAATAAAGTAGGATAATTTCTCAAAATAACAACATTGTAGACACAAAGAATATGCCATTCACTGAGGGACCGATGACTTATATTCATGTTTACACATTACACACAAACTGCAAACATGGAAATGGTACATAAAAGTCAACTGAAAATTCGGAGGCCCTGACTCGAATGTTGGATCAGGTGGTTAAGAAAGACTACCCTGGAAGAGTTGGGAAGGAGGAAAAAGGTCTGGATGATGAGTTTCAAAATGATTTATCCAATTAGCTTGCCTCTGGGAACAGCCAAACTAGAAAAGCCAAGCAGACTGGCTCAACCAAGGGTGAACACCTGGTTGAAGAGACGGCCTAGGGAGCTTTTGTTTATGAGGCCCAACTCCCGCATTGGGAGCGACACTACTCCGAAGATCACTCGCACCAGATAAATAATAACGCAGAACTTCTGCAGGTCCATAGCAAAGAGAAGAAGGCAAAGCTGCTGGAGAAAATGTGTGAGGGAAACCAAAGGGACCAGGAGGAACCTCTGAAACACATATGGTTCAAATAAAACTGCAAATGGCTGACTCTGAACAGGTCTGCACTTTGTGGTTGGCCCAGGCCACAAATGTGACTTTGTGGTTGGCCCAGGCCACAAATGTGTAAAGGCAGAATGAGTAATGTATGGCCCGCAACAGCTCGATTAAGTTCAGTGCGTGTGAGCTGTTAAAAAACATAAGCCATGCACTTTTAAATTACTCCGACATCGCATTAAGTTTGTCCTGCGACCGGAACTTTCCCAGCCTGCCTCGCCCCCAGCTCTCTCATCAGCCCTCCCTTCACCGTAATTATCCAATGGGAATGACATGCTCCTTTGTGAAAGGCAGGCATGCACTATTGTCATCACTAATGTGATGCAGTCATCATGCCTGGACCTGGGTGGGTCATCCTCAGTAGACATAAGAATAGAAGGGGATCAATGCAGGTTCATGTTTTTTTTATATTTACCCCCCCAAGGGGAAAAACTCAATAGACCCGACCCTGTTAAATTAATGCCAGTGCTAAGCACTGGAAAACACTGGCACAAATTAAGCAGTGCATATTTCTTCCATCCAGGTCTGTCCGCTTCAGTCATTGTCTAACTTAATTCTGATTGATGGCATGCTGCTCCTTCACAAGAAGCACATCCATTCAAATAAGTTCCCATCAGTAGCAGGTACAAAAATAGAAAGGTTTTCTTTGTGGGACCAAAAACATGTTTTTTTACTTTAATTTAAGGTTTATTTTTTATTTGGCAATGGCCTGGAAGCTCTTCAAGAATAAAGTTTCACTGATAGTATAACAAAGCAAAAACAAGCATAGACAAACCAAAAGAAGATAGCAGCCAGCATTAGACATATTGGCTCGACTAATGCTTGTCTTTTTTGAGACACTGAAAAGTATGGCTTTTTGTATATTTCCTTTCTACATATGGCCTTTACAACAATAAAAAAGGATATACTTAAAACAAACCAGACCTATTGGCTTTGCAATGTTCTTAAGATGTGTGTGTGTGTGTGTGTGTGGGTGTGTGTGTGTGGGTGTGTGTGTGTGTGTGTGTGTGTGTTTTCGGTGCATGCATTCATGTGTGCATGTTTTTATATGAATGAGTGTGTCTAGGTGAGCTTAAGCAAAAGACAAGGGAAACATTTCAGCCTAATCTATGATCATGTTATCCGAGGTGAGTTTAAAATGATCTTGATGGTGGTACTAGATAAATCATCTTCCCTTTCTTCTCTAATACTAACATGACAATAACAAAGTGTTTGTGCCACATTGAAGGAAAGAGTTCTGATCTTGAATGTGGTAGTTAGCACAGCCCTTACATTGCCTGGAGGGGTGAAAGCCAGTCTAAAATCATATATCTGAGCGATTTTTCAAAATGCACATAACCCGTTTCCATAAAACACATTTGGAAGAGCAGAATTATTTAATGAATTGAGCTTCTGTTTTCCCGATTACCATTTTTTTTTAGTTTACAGCTGCCAGATAGAGTAAATGTACCGGGAATTAGGTCGATACATGACTTTTAAAGTTGTGTTTTCACCTTTATTTGCACTCAGACCTGCAGGCGGTGACACCATTGACTTTGGAGCAATCCGCATCAGCGCGCAAAGGCCAGCGCCACCAGCGGGGCCCGCTGACTGAGAGGAGCACGGCCCCTTCCTGAAATGGCAGAGAAATGACTTTTCCTTTGGCAAATATGTCAGGCAACATTACCCTCTCCTCCGTCACGTTGGCGCGCGGCGGCATGCTTTAGGGGGAGGGCTTGTTAGCAAGACGAGTGGTCCTGGGGGTAACTGCGATGGGAGAAAGCGAGGCTGAGGAGGTTTAGCGGAGCAAAGCCATCTGCAAGTTAATCAAGTATACAGAATTGCGTCTCGGGCAAACCTGACACGGCTAGTTTGCACGCTTCAACGCAAGAATGTGACAAAACACATTTCTTTGCTCGAATAGGAAAGTATCGTGTGGCAACTGCAACGCTGCTGGCAATAATAGGGCCTAGGCGCGTTGACTTGAGAGTGTTGCATTTTAATTGACCGATTGGGCCCCGGGTGTACTGTGTTGAAGCTTTCATAAGTTTTGTCCTGGAGAGCAGTGTTGCTAAATGAGGTTGTGATAACTGGCCTGTGTACTTTTAAAGACATTTTAAATGTTAACTGTTTTCATGCATTTTTAGAATACTTACTGGCAATATTCATTGCTCCGGTTCTACCTTCCTCCTCCCAGTACTTACTTAATTGAGATTTAGTCTAATTTCCTCCAGTTGTCACTGCCATACCTATGCAGTTTTCTATCTCAATGAACTCCTCACAATCCCAATAAACTACACCATGGCCGGACTGGCCATATTGTTCATCGGGCGTTTCCCCGGGAGGCTGTGAGGGTGAGGGCCGGTTTTGTTACTGGAGGTCTGTTTAGGAGCGGCGCAGCAACTTCGGCCCCAGTGATAAAAGTAGCAAGCAAGCATTTCCAGCATCCTGGAGCTAGGCAGAAGCTGGTCCGAGAAAATTGCCAGGCTACTTTGGGTTCCCAGTCCAGCCTTGAACTCCCCTCCCTTTCCTGAAATTCTTGACTTTTACTGATGCCTCCAGTGGGGTCATGGGCACTGTGACGAAGAAGGAAAAATCGGAGCAAGAAGGATTATCTGTGGGTAATCCAGAAATTACCTCCTTATCTCCTGCCTCTTTCCATTCTGCACTTAATGGAGGATATATCCAAGCAGTATGCCTTCATCACAGTCTGATAACTGCCCAAAAGACATGCTAATTAAAACAGACCAATTCTGGACTGCTACAATCCAAAATCTTTAATAACAGATCCCTGAGTGAAATAAAAAATAATAGCGACATATGCCACTGAACGAAAATCAACATGACATTATGAGGCACCTGCTTTATAGAGAATCTCAAGGATCTATGGGCGGAGTCTGAGAGCGAGCAAGCGAGTCGGATGCTCGCGCCCCCGCAGCCTGAAATCAAGACCGTGCTTTAGACCGTGCTTTAGACCGCGCTTTAGTCCGTGAGCCGGAAGACCGGGAGCCCGAGAACCCGTGCCTGAAATTGAAGCCTGGACTCCTCCTTTGTGTCATGTATCATTCCGCTACTGGCAAAAACGGAAATTGGGAGGGAGGGGGCAAGCCAAACTGAGTCAATTTTGTGTGTGTAAAAGACCGCTTTATTGAAACAGGTGCATATCACAATTTTATTAACACTGGCCTTACAAAACTAAACCTCACTATACATAAAATACCTGACTCCTTGTTTCCCCCCACCTCTACGATCCCCACATCAGAACCCCCACCCTGCGAAATACAATAAATAACATTCCATAACAATAATATACACAATCTTACACAATATAATATTTGCAAATCCTAACCTCCAATGACCCGAAACCCCTACCTGCCTTTATGCAACTGTAACTAACAAACCTCTAATCTAAACTTATCCTACCTGGTTACCCTTTCCCTGCTCCTGTTCACAAACTCCGAAACACTTAACAAGAAACTACAAAAACTCCAGCCAAACGTCGCGAACTTTAAAACAACCCCGCCAGCACCTGTTCCAAGCGACAAGTATAAAATATATCAGACCCCTATGAACCTGTTCCAATGAGCGCCTCTATGGAAACGCAAGCCTGAATAAAAATTCCTCCCAACAAACCCCAAAAAACAGGGAGGGAGGCCGGGGACAAAAAAACATAATTGCGCAGAGCTCCCAGCCACCAGGTCACCAAACCTAAAATGTTGGCTGGGAGGGAGCCAAACCCCCATAAATATACTTGGGCTACTCATCTAAAACTGGGCTACAATTGGGCTAGTCCCAATGTAGCCCAAAGGCCCCAAAATGGCCGCACTCGTCCTCCCCCTCCCAATCTGCCCGGGAGCAGGCCTCACGTTGCTCGGCTGCCCCCCAAACTCCCCTTGGGAGGGAGGGGGGCAAGCTAAACCGAGTCAATTTTGTGTATGTAAAAGGCCGCTTTATTGAAACAGGTGCATATCACAATTTTATTAACACTGGCACTTGCCTTACAAAACTAAACCTCATTATACATAAAATACCTGGCCCCTTGTCCCCCCACCCCTAGATCCCCACATCAGAACCCCCACCCAGCAAAATACAATAAATAACATTCCATAACAATAATATTCATAATCTTACACATTATAGCATTTACAAATCCTAACCTCCCATGACCCAAAACCCCTACCACCTAACTGCGCAGCACTCCCAGTTACCAGGTCACCAAAACAAAAATGGTGGCTGGGAGGGAGCAAAACCCCATAAATATCCTTGGGCCACTCATCTAAAATTGGGCTACAATTGGGCTAGTCCCAATGTAGCCCAATGGCCCCAAAATGGCTGTGCTCGTCAGGCCCCTCCCCCTCCCAATCTGCCCAGGGGCAGACCTTGCGTTGCTTGGCTGCCCCCCAAACCCCTTGTGGAGAGAAGCGGGATTCTTTGAACGCGAGTCATACCCGAGGGGGGTCTGCCCTGCATTTGTCCACCACTTGCAGGCTGTGAGTGCATGTGTTCGTGTGGCAGTTTGCAGCGTCATCGCCGGAGGGCAGAGTCTGGGGCTCGTGAAGGCTGCTGGCATTGGGCGCAATTGCGAACACGTAGATGCAGTGGGCAGCAACAATCTCGCACTCGCGAAATTACAAAATTTGCAATTCTGCACAAGAAATCCACCAGCAAGCAGCATAAACCTTCTGAAAATGAAGATTTTTTATCAGAATAACTCCTCAGGTTGACATTTGCCTGCACTTTTTTTTGCAAGGAGTCCATTTTTGGGGGGGGGGGGAGGAAGTGCCCCACAGTGTCCAACTTCCTTTTCCTGTCCAGCAGGCTCCTCCCAGTGCTTTCTTCATGTGCTGGTCAATTTCATTCGGATCTTGACCTGGAAGGATTACTTTTTGTGGATGCTGCTGGATATTTGGATTTTAGGCCTTTTTGAATTTCTTTGGATCACTTTTGGATTAGAAATTTCACAAGTAAGTTTGTTTGGGGCATTACAGTTGCTGCAACTACAATTTTGGAATTTTTGATTTTTGGGCTGTTGTTGGGGCCTTTTGCCCAGGGGTAGTGAGTGGTGCATGGACTGAGTCTTTCTGTTGGGTCTCTATAATGTAAACATCATGTAGGGCATGGATGGCATGGGATTGTGCTGATTTTTGTGTGTTTTTCGATTTTTTTGGCTGCTGTTGGGGCCTTTTGCCCAGGGCTAGTGAGTGGTGCATGGGCCTAGTCTTTCTGTTGAGTGTCTTGAATTTAAACATCATTGAGGGCATGAATGGCATGGGATTGTGCTGATTTGTGTGTGTTTTTCGATTTTTTTTGTCTGCTGTTGGGGCCTTTTGCCCAGGGGTAGTGAGTGGTGCATGGACTGAGTCTTTCTGTGGGGTCTCTTTAATGTAAACATCATCAAGGGCATGGATGGCATGGGATTGTACTGTTTTTTGTGTTTTTTTTCGACTTTTTGGGGGTGTTGTTGGGACTGGCCATATGGGTGGGGGCCATTTTGAGTGCTGGTACAGGCAGGCCATGTGCTGGGGGGCAAGGGGCCATTTTGAATGCAGGCAGTGTTCTCAGGCCTGCACCCATTTTGCCTAGCTTTCATCCATTATGCCCAGGGGTACTCAGTGGTGCATGGGCCTAGACTTTCTGTGGGATGTCTTGAATTTAAACATCATTTAGGGCATGGATGGCATGGGATTGTGCTGGTTTTTATGTGTTTTTCGACTTTTTGGGGTGTATAACTGATGTTCCTCTGTCTTCCATTGCTTTTAGGTGCACAAGAGAACCACCAGTGCCAGGAAGAAGTCCTGCAGCGGTGTGTGTGCAGCATAACGTCACGCGACGTCACGTCTGGCCACAGACAAGACAACTCTGCAACTCGTGCAACTGCGGTCTGCTGTTCTGACCTCTGAAGAAGATGGCCCCAAAAAAAGTTCCCCGTAGCTCCTCTAGCAAGAAAGTTGCCAGTAAGGAGCAGAAGAAGCAAGTTACCAAGGAGACTGGTGTGCCGCCCGCCACATTTTTTGGGAATAAAAAAAAAGGTACGCCTGCAGGAGCAGCGGGATCTGCGGGGGACCAAGCTGGGAGCAGCACCCCCGGTCCATTGGGCTCAGTGCCACCACCACCACGCCATCTTAAGTCCAAGCCCTTGAGTGCTGCAGAGGCACTTAGTCTAGTTGATCAATCACCATCGACCAGTGATGATGGCTCATCGCAGGAAAGTAGCAGCAATGTCCCTCAATCAACACAGGTTGTTGTAACTCATTTGACGAGTGTTCAACAACCACAGCCGCAATAACAACCACATGTGCAAGTACAAGCCCAAGTACATGTGGAAGGAGAGGCAGCGCAAGGAGATGCTCAAGCAGAGGTGCATGGAGGGGCACAAGTGCCCACAATAGTTGTTCCTCCCGAAGTGGGGGCACATCAGGAAATCGACATTCAAGCCGAGCTATCATTTGAGGAAGCCACTCCTCCTGATCATTGATTGTCTTCCACATCCCTAGCAAGGAAAAGATCAAGGATGGTGTCTACATCTTCTTCAAGCCTCCTTCCTTCTGATGATATGGATCTAACTTGGGAACCACAACTGCCATCTGAGAGTGAGGCACACCATGATCTGACAAAGGTAGCTAAGCGTAAAAGGAAGGTCCCCGAAAGACTCATAGTTATGGGGTGTGATGATGACGCTGAAGAAGTGGCGTATTCTACTCCTGCTGATGAAGACTCTCACGATGACGACGCAGTCATCATACACGCCACTCCAGCCTCAGCGGGCATGCAGCAAACAGACATTTTGACCCTAGCTGCTGAGCGTGATGTTGTTGACGAGGAGGCAATAGGAACACCATCATTGGAGTTAACTAGTACACACCCACCTACCGCTTCCATATTTTTTTCTCGCCACAAGGGACCTCCATCCACCTCGACCTCAATAAGTGGTGGTGCAAGTGCACAATGTAGTAAAGTTCGGCAACACACATCCTCCACTTCATCTGGCATTAGCAGCATGACCACAAGTATCGCCTCCTCCACACCCCATAGACATTTCCAGTCCGCAGTTTGGGACTTCTTTAGTGTTTGCCCAAAAAGGGAAAACATAGCCATTTGTAGCATTTGTAAGCTTGCAGTTATTCGTGGTAAGCTTGGTACCAACTATGGTACCGGAGGCCAGACAGGTCATCTTGAGAGACAGCACACTGTCCAATGGCATGCGCACCTAAAGGAAGCCCGAATTGGAAGTCAACAAACTGTATACGTTGATGTTTCATCTGATGATGACGAGGAGGAAGAAGCGTCAAACACTTCACTTACACCCAGTACCCCTGTCAGCAGCACACCCCCTGTGAGCCACACTAAGAGTGTGGGAGAGAGTGAGACACCAATGCGAAAAAGTTCATCATCACCAAGCGTAACTGGGTTGAAGAAGTCATCATCATCATCCCGTAAAATCATGGTCCAGCCCACCATTAGAAGCATGTTGTTTTCAGAAGACCATTTGAATGCAACCACCCACTGACGCGTCTGTATAACACTAAGCTGGCTAAAAGGCTAGCTCTGGACCTTCTCCCTTTTTCTTTTGTGGAAGGGGTTGGTTTTCTTGAATTAGTGGCAACGCTCAGCCCTAAATGGAAGGTTCCGAGCCGGTTCTATTTTGCCAGAGTTGCGGTTCCAGCACTACATGCAGATGTGCTGGAGGTGATTGGGGCAGCTTTGCAGAAGAGTGCTGTTCACACTATACATCTGACAACAGACATGTGGACCAGTGGCGCGGGCACTGATTACATGTGCATCACTGCACACTGGGTCTCTTTTTCAGGAGTTACAGCAAAGCTAAGGGCAGGACAACGTTTTTAAAGCTGCTCGGAAACATGCAACAGTAGCCATGTTTGGCATGGAGACAAGTCATACAGGAGAAAACATTTTGAAGGAGTTCAACACAAAGGTCTTTCAATGGCTGTCCCCAAAAAAACGCAAGATTGGTTATGTTTCCACGGATAATGGCGCCAATGTAGTTAAGGCCATGGAGCTGGGTAAATATTTCAGAGTGCCGTGTTTGGCGCACTGTATAAACCTGGTTGTTAGAAAATTCTTGAGTGAAGAAAGTCCAGTGTGCGAGTTACTGACCATCTGCCGAAGAATGTGCACACATTTCAGCCATTCTTTTAAGGCCGGGAAGCATCTGAGGGGCCTGCTACATGAACGTCGACTGCCAGTGAAAGCACTCATCCAGGAGGTGGCAACACGTTGGAACTCAACCTTCTACATGCTTGAGTATCTGTATGAGCAGTTTACGGTAGTCGATCAGTATGTCTTAACACTGGGTACAGCTATGAAGGACCTAAGGCTAGATGCGGAGCAATGGGAGCTAGTTAAAAGCCTGACAGACATGCTTCGTCCTTTTGAGGTCTTCACGCGTGCAGTCAGCAGGGAGGACAGTAATTTGAGAAAAGCTATCCCATTGTTGTGCATGCTAGAGCACCAACTGAAGGCGGTGTCTTCTATGTTTCAAAAAGATGAAGAAATCAAGAAGCTTTTGTTTTGGCGGAGAAATTATTACAGCGCCTACTTTGCGATGAACGTCTTCAAATGATCCACTCAGAACAGCATTACATTTGTGCTACTATTCTGGATCAACGCTACAAAAAGGCACTGGCAGGCAGAGCATTCTTTGCTTTTGGTGACGCAGAAGTTTTAATGTACAAACATTGGCTAGCTGTGTCAGCCATGAGGTTTGAAAGAGAACGGCAGGAAATTAAAGGAAAAGGCAGTATATCAGCATCAGCAGGCCATCCCAAGTCAAAAGAATCCACTTCTGCACCTGTGACTGTGGCAGAAGTGACCTCTCAGCCATTAAAGACACCAGCAACCGGATCATCTGCACCAGACACAACAGTAACATTGTGTGAAGAAGAGCATTGGCTAACTCAGCTTGGGTTTGCTTCTCAAAAGGTCCCAGCAAAAAGTAAGCAAAGTGGAGGAACCGTGGAGAACCTTGAGTCGATGGTGCAGGACTATCTGAATGACTCAACAGAAGTCTATGTTCATGATGACCCATTAGCGTATTGGCATAAGAAAAAAAGAATTGTGGCCAGAGATCTCCAACCTGGCTATAAACTACTTGTCTTGCCCACTCGAAAGCGTGTCTTCTGAACGTGTTTTCAGTGCTGCTGGTGGCATTGTAACTTGCAAAAGGACCCGCCTCTCGCCCAAAAATGTGGAGAGGTTCACAATGATCAAGATGAATCAGCACCTCATACCACCAGATTACAAAGTACGAGAATACACACCGGAAGAAGACGAGGAGGACACCAACTTAGATGAGGGAATTTCTTCTCTGTTAGGTGACCTACTCCCGCCTGAATTCGCAGAGTATGAGGACGAACACTTCTTCCCTGACACTGAGCCCTGAAAATGAGCCAATGAATCAAAAACATTCTTTTTCGTCCTTATTCACTTTTATTCCTGTGTGTATGTCTTTCTTTGTTTTGCAAAGTCAATATAAATAAAAACTTTAGTCACCTAATCACAAAAACAAGCCCATCAGCAGAACAGTCTTCACTTATTTGCTTATTGATTTGAAGGTGCCGCAGTCTGCATTCCTCAGGTTCACAAGTTCACAAGAACATGCTCCTCTATCCTCCTCCTCCAGACTCCTATTTACCTCAAAGCAGAGAGCTGGATTATGCCCAATGAAGAAAGACTCTGCATGCACTTGTGGGGGTGTTCTACTTCTTTGCGGGTGAGTTGGCGGGTCTTGGGGCATTGCTGGGAAGGTCTAAAACCGGATAAAAGTGGTTTGGACAAAATCAGACTTGAAAACGTTTTTGCCTTTTTGCTCACTATCATGTTTTTGGGGGCCTGTTTGGGGGGCTTCCTGGTGTTTGTGGGTGGGTTTTGGGGTCTGGGAGCACTGCTGGCACAGTCTAATGTTGATTACATTTGTTTTCTAGGACATCCATGGTGGAAAAGTGGAGTCATGACCTAGCTGCACGGCGCGTTTGGACAGAATGCCAAAAAATATTGTAAGTATGAGATTTTCCATTTTTGCTTTTTGCCTGTTTGAGGGTGTTGTGCTTTTTTGCGGGTGGGTTGGCGGGTCTTGGGGCATTGCTGGGAAGGTCTAATACTGGATAAAAGCGGTTTGGACAAAATCAGACTTGAAAATGTTTTTGCCTTTTAGCTCACTATCATGTTTTAGGGGGCCTGTTTGGGGGCTTCCTGGTGTTTGTGGGTGGGTTTCGTGGTCTGGGAGCACTGCTGGGTATGGTTACTTTTGATTGCAAGAGGTTTGAAGAAAATCCATGGTGGCAAAGGGGAGTTGGGGCCTAGCTGCAGAGCGTGCGCAGAGTGATTTTGGAAATTGCCCTGAAAATGACTAAGTCCCCATTTTTGTACTTTTGCTTTTTGGCTGTTCGGGGGTCTTCCACTTGTTTTTGCCTGGGTTGATGGCTCTGGGGCCATTGCTGGGAAGGTCTAATACCGGATAACACTGTTTTGGACAAAATCCATGAGGAAAAAGTTTTTGCTTTTTCTGACATTTCGCTCCATTTAGCGTTTTCTGGGGCCTGCTTTTAGGCCTTCCTGGTGTTTGTGGGTGGGGTTTGGGGACTGGGAGCACTGCTGGATATGGATACTTTTGATAGCAAGAGGTTTGAAGCAAATCCATTGTGGCAGAGGGGAGTTAGGGCCTAGCTGCAGAGAGCGCGCAGAGTGATTTTGGAAATTGCCCTGAAAATGACTAAGTCCCCATTTTTGTACTTTTGCTTTTTGGCTGTTTGGGGGTCTTCTACTTGTTTTCGCCTGGGTTGACGGCTCTGGGGCCATTGCTGGGAAGGTCTAATACCGGACAAAACTGGTTTGGACAAAATCCATGAGGAAAAAGTTTTTGCTTTTTCTGACATTTCGCTCAATTTTGCGTTTTCGGGGGCCAGTTTGGGGGGCTTCCTGGTGTTTGTGGGTGGGTTTCGGGGTCTGGGAGCACTGCTGGGTATGGTTACTTTTGATAGCAAGAGGTTTGAAGCAAATACAAGGTGGCAGAGGGGAGTTAGGGCCTAGCTGCAGAGCGCACGCAGAGTTATCTTGGAAATTGCCTTGAAAATGACTAAGTCCCCATTTTTGTACTTTTGCTTTTTGGCTCTTTGGGGGTCTTCTACTTGTTTGCGCCTGGGTTGACAGCTTTGGGGCCATTGCTGGGAAGGTCTAATACCGGATAAAACTGGTTTGGACAAAATCGGAGGCAGATTTTTTTTGCGTTTTTGCTGACTTGCTTGTCTTTGAGGTGCTCTTTGGGGGGGTTCCGGATGTTTGTGGGTGGGTTTTCGGGCCTGGGAGCACTGCTGGCATGGTATAATTTTGATTGCATTTGTTATTCAGGAAATCCATGGTGGAAAACGGGAGTTATGGCCTAGCTGCACAGCGCGTTTGGACAGAATTGAAAGAAGGCCGAAAAATATTGTAAGTATGAGATTGTCCATTTTTGCTTTTTGGCTGTTTGGGGGTGTTGTGCTTTTTTGCGGGTGGGTTGGCGGGTCTTAGGGCATTGCTGGGAAGGTCTAATACTGGATAAAAGTTGTTTTGACAAAATCCATGCTGAAAAGCCTTTTGGCATTTTTTGTAACTTAGGGTTCGTTAGGGTTAGCACTAGCAGCAGTATTCCATGTGTTTGGGGTTGTTTTAGATTTTTGCAACTAGGTTCTGGGGTCTTACAGCACTCGTGGGAATGTGTAATCTTGGTTGCAAGTGGTTTGAAGAAAATCCATGGTGGGAAAGGGGGGATTTGGCCTAGTTAAAGAAAGCGTTTGCCACTATTCTTACCTTAGGGCTCGTTAGGGTTAGCACTACAGTATTGTATTGAATGTGTTTGGGCGGGGGTATAGATTTTTACGACTGGGTGGGGTCTTGGAAAACTTGTTGTAATGTCTTATTTTCATTGCAAGTCGTGTGAACATAATCCATGGTGGGAAAGGGGGGTTTTGGGCATACTTTCTGAGTGCGTTTTGACACGATTTGAAATTAGGCCTCTGGGAGGTAGCAGCAGTATTCTGCACGTTTTTGGGAGGGTAATGTGGGGTGTTCTAAGTTTTGGGGATTGTCATCTCTGAAAGTGGCAGTATAATTTTTGCACTACACAGCGTGCCTTACATATTTTTTTCTCCGAGGTGTCTTTAACACTTAATGTTGTATTTTTCCATCATCAATTACAGGCAGGCTTTTACCCTGTGCCATCGATGTACCACTCAGGCTTACAATTAGTGATCCGCAAATCCGCATAAGGCAGGCAGTGGACAGTGTGTCTGGTCACCAAGATTGATCGACGGAGCATCCGATGGAATGAAGGAGTACCGCGAATAAGAGGAATGGCTGGATGCATCGACTTCACAAATTCAACGGGACAACTACAAAAAACAGTAACAGTATCCAAAATTCTCTTTATCTTTTAAATGATATTGTTGTGGACTTGAACTTACTTCTACGAGTTGTGCGTTTGTTTGATCTCTGCTTCAAATTCATCCCTCCCTCCAGCAATTAAATACATTTTTGCTATGTTTAACACTAATTTAATGTTCTAAGTGTTTCTTCTCTCTGAGGGCAGAGAGGCAAGTGAAATTGCGTAATGACTGCATCCCTGTACTGTCAACTTGTTTCTTCGTAGTTACTTGTAAGTTGCAGTAAGTAGTAGTACTACTTTTCAGTAACCTAACCATCCATTTACTACTTATGGCATGCAGTAGTGCACTTCCTTTATGTCCCTTTCAAGATTTATCAATATCTTCTAATCCAAAAATTTGTTTCTCTTCACATTTGTTGTTTGACTGTCCATGCTGTGTTTTTTATCCTCTCTACCAAACTTTCCCAAAAAAACCCTTTCCCATCCAATTTTTAAACCCTAACCCTCTTCCTCCGGGCTGTGTGGTATTTCATTGAGGTGTGACTGATAACAACAATACATTCCACACACTTGCTGGGGAGGATAAGGTCAAAGCAACCAGAAGTTCATGTGCGCCATCGTGGATTGATAAGAACATCCTCCTCCTACACGCCGTTAACAACAATGAAATGATTAATGCTTACCTTACGTTGACACTGCTTAGGCTAGGGCACTGTTCTGTACCGTATTATCTATTGTACTGTTTCTAATGCTACGCTCAGGCCACTCAATGTTTAATTTCCTCTTTTTTTCATATGGTGATACTGCTAGTGTGTACCACTTCTGCTACCAGCACAACAATGATATTGCATCCGTCGAGGATTCAAGTCAACAACCAACCTTATTCACCAACCGTGATTCGCAAATCACAGGTAAGATAAGCATATTGGGGAGGTAGTAGAATAATGGGCTAGGACTACGTTTGGAGGAGAGCAGAGACTAACAGTACTACTAGTAAAGTACAGTAGTACGGCTACTGAATTGACTAACTCGGTTACTTGCATTTTGGTACATTTCAGGACAAGATGTTTCATTCATGCTGGTAAGTTTGAAAAACCAAATGTCCATTAACCACCGCCAACCCCCACACAAAATAATATGAGCGCGTATACTGTGTTTTTGAATGAAAAATATAATTATTAAGAAATATAAATTATGGATGTTGTTGTCGTCACAAAAATAGAATTACCCCAACTCACCCCCCTTCCAAACCAAACCAATGTCCAAAAATCAAAAAGTACCCTTTCCCAAAAACCCAATTCTCACCCCCCCCCCCCCAACAGTCTTTAAAAAAGGGACAAGGGACAGTCACTTCCTCCGGTGGCATTGGATAGCTGGTGCTGCACGTCCCGCAGCTCTTTGCGGAGGTCCCAGAGCTGGCGCTGATGTTTTTCGGCCAACCGCTCCAGGTAGTCCACTCGCTTTCGGAGGTGGCACTGGCGTACCATCCAGGCTCTGGGGGGAGCAGCTGTTCTTTTTGTTGCGGTGCTGCAGCGGCGGGATGTTGTCCGACCACGGCTCCGTTTGGCTGGAGGCTTGTGGCTGGTGGGCCAGGATGCAGTGGAGGAGGATATACTGGAGGTTGTTGTAGTTTCCCCCTCATGCTCCCGAGCCCACAACCGTGGATGCTCGACACAAATAGCCTCCAGCTTACGGGCCCTGGCCCGGACAGCCATCTCCTTACGGGTGAGCTTTTTGGGAGTAGCATCTATGAAAAAAAAAAGAAAAATACTGTAGCCAATAGTCTTTAACATCAAGTCAAAATAATTCAACAGAAAGTTGACACTCAGTAACACCAGCATCAGTAACACCAGCAAGTAGCAAACACAGTATAACATTTTGAAGATAACGGACCAGGTTTTTTTTGATTGTCGATCCACAACTGGCGCCTCCCATATGTGACGTTATTTATAATTTCTAACCACTATTTTGAGGGTGCCCCAGATAGGAGGAAGAACCTAAACCTCCAATTAGGACCAAGATCCAAACATAATTGATACAGCAGGTATCTGCACACGTCGCCTTTTACAGAGTAAATACTGTTGGTAATCAAACAACACAACCAATAGACAAACAATGTGGAAGTAGACTTGATAGAGGTTTTTCTTCAATTCAGACTTTATCTACCACGCCCAGCCAACACGTGTTTCGTCAGGGCTAGTAGCCCGCGACTTCATCAGGGCTCCCGCGGGCAGCGGTTCCAAAGCTATTGCCACAATGGCTAGGTGCTCTCAGCCGGTTCTAATTCCGACCCGGCTACCGAGTACTGTCGAGGTTCTGAATGATTCGTCCCAGCCGTCCGTGTGATGGTTTATACCAAATATGCGACACACCAAAGGAGTATCCGTGTGAGCGGCAGGTTAAGCTGTACTGCTTTCCAGCGTCTCCGCGTGTAAATGCGGAAGTCATTTACAGTTTACACGCGGAGACGCTGTAAAGCTGAGACGGCTGAAACGAATCAGCGAGAACCTCCACAGTACCCGGTAGCCGGGTCGGAATTGGAAGCGGCTGAGAGCACCTAGCCATTGTGGCAATAGCTTTAGAACCACTGCCCGCGGGAGCCCTAATGAAGTTGCGGGCTACAGCCCTGACAAAACACGTGTTGGCTGGGCGTGGTGGATAAAATCTGAATTGAAGAAAAACTTCTATCAAGACTACTTCCACATTGTTTGTCTATTGGTTGTGTTGTTTGATTACCTACAGCATTTACTCTGTAAAAGGCGACGTGTGTACAGATACCTGTTGTAACAGTATAACATTTTGGCATGTATCTTTCCGCCGTCTTTGTAAGCCTCTGACATTACTGGGAGTTTCAGGAATTCCACTAGCAGCACTATGGGTGGACTCACTACTACATACATAGTCAGAGAGTACTAAAAAAAGGCCTTTTTTAACTTTTTTTCTCTTGGGTTGCAAGAAATCACTGGTACGTGAACTTGTGCTCGCCGCCATAATGGCAGCTCACTCTGCTTTCACCCAAGAAATACAGACACAGGCCATGATGATGCAGACTCGCAGTACTTTAATCAGTACATGCAAGTGGGGATCTGAATGTCTTACTTTTCTATAGGAGTGACACTGCCACTGGCCATACTTCTTCCACTCAGCGTCTGTTCTACTACATCATACACCTCTGCTATCGACGAGGAGGATAAAGAAGATAACATCCAGGCTTCGAAAGTACGTCTATGATTCTTCTTGATGTCTCAAATGTACCAAAATTTATTTTTGTCAATAACCAACTAACACCCTTTTCATTATATTTTGGAAAGCGCTGTCTTCTTATGTTAAATTGCATTCAACAAAACCATTCATTACAGTCATAAATATTAAGACTCGCTTGTCCTTCGTTTCACCCTTCTTTAATTTTTCATTCTTCACATCCCTAAACTTCATCTGATATGACTTGGCTTTTCAAATCACAATAAAAATTTGCCAGCTGAGTTGAAGTGAAATAGAGGGGGCCATTGGTTACCAGAGAAGTACCGCAGCTAATGCTATTAAAAGTCATGGTTGACTGTCTTCTCCATGATAGCCTAAAAAGTAGTTCTAAATTAGTAAATGTTCTTGACAGTACAGTGTACTTATAATAGTGTACTGTGTACTACTGTACAGTACATCGTACACTCCTTTGCGAGGCTACTCAAAAAAATTTCAATAAGTAAGGAGTATAATAACTTACCACCGTCCGCCGCCGCTGAGCCTCCCCCCCCAGCTCCTCCTGTTGGCGCCGCCGCATCCTGAGTGTACCCCTCCGCACTGCTGGCCCCGGCACTGGTTGTCATTTGTGCCGCGTCAGATGTTGTGACGTCTAGGAAAAACATGTCATATTTTCAGATGCCATACACAACCCCCTATTTTGTCTCGTAACGGAAGAAAATGTTACATAACACATTTTTTTTATTACTGGGATTTAAAAAAAGTAACGGTTTTGGGGAGGGTGTTAACCTTTTATATGCTTATTCCATTAAATGCTACACTTGTTCTTATGACAACTGATGAATGCTTGCTTAACGGGCACCATTTTTCTCTCATTACAGAAAGAAGATTCCATTGCCCTTCTGCCAGACAATTCTCCAACTACTAGTAAGTCATCACCAGCAGTACTTTAAGTACTTTAAAGAAGGTGGGGGCTCCCGCACAGTGATTCTAATAATTTCATGTGTCTTAACTATTATTAATTTTGAGTCATACTAATTTCATTCATGGGAATGTTGTTGCAAGTGCAACTTTAACGTCATCTTCATCCATCAGAATACTACGCTATTAAAAATAAAGAAATAGTGTTTTCATTTCTTAATTGAAAATAAAACTTTAAAACTAACAAACACTGTGTGGTTTTTGTTTACGAGTGAGGGAGCGGAAAGGTTTGAACTACTGCACTTGGCAGTCATGTTTCAGTGACTCAGATAGACTGGCACTCGGAGATAGTCTTCTTCTGTTCTTCTGGGTCGTAAAATCATTGGTCAGACATTCTAGATAGTTGGTCAGGGGATTGGGGTTTCAACTTCTGTTCGGACTGAGGTATGTCGAAAGTCGAACTGCACCTATCATCTTGTCCATACTTCTTTGTGTGCAGAATAGTCCCTGAAACACTAGCGGTATGGGATGTGCTCCTCTCAAATCAAAAGGACACTGCTACCTTTTACTTGATGTAAACAATTATATTTTGTTGTTGCAAATTGTCAAAGCACTCACATTAAGAAGACTGGAATAGACAGCAAGGGCAACCCAGAGGACTACACTCAGTGCCTAGAGCTATTGCTGTGTTAGAGTTTTGTTTCACACCGTTTGCCGAATGGGCAAGTTTAGCTACCTACACAGACCGACTCATAATTGTAAATAGTAGTAGCACAGAGAGTGATGGTAGAGGCAGGATAAGAATGTAGAAAGTAGTCTACATTAGAAGAAGATCCAAGACTATTTTGTAAAATATAGAATTATTAGGAACCAGTTTATAATAAATAGGAGCTGTAAAAGTTAGGGAAGTATAAGTATTAAGATAACAATAAGACAACTTACTGGGGCCAGCAGAAGAGCCTGGAAGGGACTGCTCCTGTCCAACTTCTGCCACCGGAGTCTCTGTCTCCGCCGTCGCCTTGCCCCTGGGAGTTGCTGGTGATCATGAAATAAAGAAACACAACATGGATGATTGTTTTTTGGAAATATTTGAATTCTTTGTACTCAATCTAAAATTATGTCGGGGAAACAAATTAACATCAATTGCATCTAATCTGGTCAACTAAGAGGATAGTAGTACAGTATTGCAGGATTCACAGACCGTCTAATAGGAAAGTTATGTAATTCACTAACTACATCAACAACAAAAAGGTTCTACAACGACTGCCATCACTCAGCAGCACGAGACGTCGCGTGACAGACACAGTCCGTCATCATGATTGCAGACCACTAACAAATGTCCTAGAACAAGTAATAAATAGTATACTCAACGTATCAATCCACCACCATCTCTTCAAAGTGGCTGCAGCAGGAGTACAAAGATGGACTAGACTTGAGTCTACTGTCTCTAGCATTATGTAGTAATGCTCTCAAATGACTAAAAAGTTGCAAACAAGTAAGCATAGTAGCAACGCCAATAACCAGGTGAGCACCTGCAATGATAGAAGCTATTTAAACATTCATTTACCTGCAATGTAATCTAATCAGCAGCATTTGTACTCTTCAGGAAAAAAATAGATTAGCAATATAACAGAGCAGAAGGAAAAAAAGTAGTTATTAAATAGCTACTTACCAAGCCCAGGGATCTCCACACCAAGCAGGTCGAGCATGTCATGCTCCCGGTCCAAGATATCAGTCCACCGGTGCGTCAATTTCTGGTAGGTGCGCCAGACCCCAGACTCCTTATATATGCGCCGGCATACCTTCTCCCACAGCTGGCGAAGCTCCCGGAGGCCGTAACCGGAAGCAATCCGCCCACCTGCTGCCACGGTCTTAGAGAGGTGGACCTGGAGAAAAACTATCAAGGCGGCCACCTCCACCGCAGAAAAGATCTCCCTGGGCTGCACTTCCTCCCCCCTCCAACGCCCGCAATGGTGCCGGGTACGTGGGGCTGGGCCCTTCCCCTTGCCCTTGTCGCCTCCCTTAGCCATGGTCCTGGGCACAAGAAGAAGGAAAGAAGAATAGGTGTGAAAAAAATAAGAGAGAGAGCAAAAGAAATAAAGTAGGTAATAAAGTAACAAAAAGTTAAAAAAAACACAAAATATAGATGTAGGAATATGAAGAGAGAGATAATAAGCAAAGAAAACCCCCAAAAAGTTCAGAAAAACATAGGATTGCAAAGATGTAAGGTGGATAGAAAGGTAGCATGCCCAAAACCATAGCAGTGAATGAAAAAAAAGATGGCCACGCCGATAGAGGACCGCGTGGGTAAGTTTGCGCGATATTTCCCCTGCGAGCACGCAAAAACGCCCACGAATACGTAATCGCGCGCCGCATACGACACGAACTTGCAACGAGCGCCTGGAAACGGAAACATGTCACGCAAACAAGATGGCCGCGCCCGTACATGACCTCATGGGCAACCGGGGGGTCGGTATGCTGCAAGCGGCCCGCGAATAAGCAAAAAACCGCCCAAACGCGCAAAAAATAAGAAAAACCGCCCAAACATGCAAAAAAAGAGAAATCAGCAAATTTGCACGAATATGCGGAATGCAAGTTCAATTTCGCGTCCCGCAAATCACGCAAAATGGAAGAAAAACACATTTTGAAAAACTGAAAGCACTTAGCAGGTGCAAAAGTTCAAACTAATTTGTAACCATTCCCTGTAGTGCTTCCTGAGGGGCCCTCCAGAGTTCAGTTGCCTACTTTCAACTATTCTCTGACCCTGCTCTGACCCTCAAAGCAGGGTCAGAGAATAGTTACAAGTATGGCACAATGCTCCTGTAAAAAAAATAACTGCAACAGGAAGGTCTTACAGCTAAGGAAGCAAGTGCCAGACTTGAATCACACATTCAGTGACACATTAACCAGCCCCAAAATAATTCATCTCAGTTGAGGCTGGGAAGGTGTGCTTTGCTTTCCCCCCATAATCTACAGTGGTGAACAGGAGGGTGGTAATGGTGAACCAGAGGGTGCTGTGATAAACCAGAGGGGGACAGTGAGGATACAGAGGGTGGCAGTGATGAACCAGAGGGTGGCAGCCTTGAACCAGAAGGGGACAGTGATGATCCAGAGGGTGGCAGTGGCAAACCAGAGGGTGGCAGTGATGAACCAAAGGGTGGCAGGGATTAACCAGGGGATGGCTGCGATCAACCAGAGGGTGGCATTGATGAACCAGAGGGTGGCAGTGATCAACCAGAGGGTGGCAGTGATGAACCAGAGGGTGCTGTGATAAACCAGAGGGGGACATTGATGATCCAGAGGGTGGAGGTGGCAAATGAGAGGGTGGCAGTGATGAACCAGGGGGTGGCAGGGATGAACCAGAGATTGGCAGTGATCAACCAGAGGGTGGCAGGGATGAACCAGAGGGTGCTGTGATAAACCAGTGGGGGACAGTGATGATCCAGAGGGTGCCAGTGGCAAACCAGAGGGTGGCAGTGATGAACCAGAGGGTGGCAGCCTTGAACCAGAGGGGGAAAGTGATGATCCAGAGGGTGGCAGTGGCAAACCAGAGGGTGGCAGTGATGAACCAAAGGGTGGCAGGGATGAACCAGAGAATGGCAGCGATCAACCAGAGGGTGGCATTGATGAACCAGAGGGTGGCAGTGATCAACCAAAGGGTGGCAGTGATGAACCAGAGGGTGCTGTGATAAACCAGAGGGGGACATTGATGATCCAGAGGGTGGAGGTGGCAAATGAGGGGGTGGCAGTGATGAACCAGGGAGTGGCAGGGATGAACCAGAGGATGGCAGTGATCAACCAGAGGGTGGCAGTGATGAACCAGAGGGTGCTGTGATAAACCAGAGGGGAACAGTGATGATCCAGAGGGTGGCAGTGGCAAACCAGAGGGTGGCAGTGATGAACCAGAGGATGGCAGGTATGAACCAGAGGATGGCAGTGATCAACCAGAGGGTGGCAGTGGAAAACCAGAGGGTGCTGTGTGTGAGAAGTTGGCCTGGTATATGATGATCACTATTCTAGTGAGCACCTTGCACCAGTCCAAATGACCCTTATGGTGATTGGTTGTAAGTCAACCTTATAGACCAGCTATCCTAGTGGTAGCATGGACAAAAGCAGTCTTAGGCTAAACTCAAGAGGGCATGTGAAGCCAGCTGTTTTACCATATGCAATCCTTTAAATCCCAAATGAAAGGACACCACACAAATTATATATTATAAAATATATGTATTTATTTCTAGAATAATCCCCTTGACTCTTTATGAGCACAGGAGCACAAGCGCTAAACAAAGAACACAGTATAACATACAATAAGATGGACAATTATGGATAGGCAGGGTGGCCACTCAAACCATATATTAAAAAAGTGGTATAAGTACCACGTCATGAACAATGAACAGGCCTAGGGCCTAGGGAATCGCTGGGCCTACACTGGACTAATGAAGGATAGGACATAGGAGGCCCACAGGAAGCGGGTGCAGTGTCTATAGGCAATCGCGTTTACCATACAAGTCAATGGTGCATAAAAATCAGAAAGTTATAGGTTTAGGAGTCTTCCCACTGGATTAGAACTTACCCACTAAAAAGAGGGTGCTGTGATAAACCAGAGGGTAGCAGTGATGAACCAGAGGGTGGCACTGGTGAAGCAGGGGGTGGCAGTGATGATCCAGAGGGTGGCAGGGATGAACCAGAGGATGGCAGTGATAAACCAGAGGGGGACAGTGATGAACCAGAGGGTGCTGTGATACACCAGAGGGGGACAGTGATGAACCAGAGGGTGCTCTGATAAACCAGAGGGTTGCAGTGATGAACCAGAGGGTGCTGTGATAAACCAGAGGGTGGCAGTGATGAACCAGAGGGTGGCACTGGTGAAGCAGGGGGTGGCAGTGATGATCCAGAGGGTGGCAGGGATGAACCAGAGGATGGCAGTGATCAACCAGAGGGTGGCAGTGATGAACCAGAGGGTGCTGTGATAAACCAGAGGGGGACAGTGATGAACCAGGGGGTGCTGTGATAAACCAGAGGGGGACAGTGATGATCCAGAGGGTGGCATTGGTGAACCAGAGGGTGGCAGTGATGAACCGGAGGGTGGCCACGATGAACCACAGTGTCGCAAACAGGCTGGACACGTAGAAACAACATGGCCGAGACCGTTGCGACCACACAAGTAATTTCACGTTCCCGAACTTGTACAAAACCCCCGCGAACTAGCAAAAACAGCAAATTCGCAAATTTGCACGAATTCGCGGATTTTGCGGATTGCGAGTTCGTGAATACGCAATTCGCGAACCGCGAATTCGCAAAATTCGCCCATGCTTAGAGCTCGGGCCCCTCGCAGAAGCAGTCCAGCTAAGTCTGAGTGCGGCTTGCGGATATACCCGCCGTGTCTCCCACTCTGTGGTAGGGTTTGAACGGGTTTGAACTGAGACAAGGTAATCCGCACAATCAGTATAACCAGCTGAGTTAATCCAGCCTGACAGTAATAGCTTTGGCACTGCAGCATTCTCTCTTTGGTTGGAATCCCACAAACTCAATCTATTCGCTGGTGATGCCCTCTAGGTGCCTGCGTTCTGGGCGCTCAGCTGCTCCCTCTGGATTACCCGAAGGGTCGCCAGGGTTCCATTTAGGGCCGGTGTGATTCACCTCTGATCATACTAGTCCCCTCAAGTTAATTAAGACAATCAGGCGCAGGAAAGCCCCGGGGCACCTCTCACACCTGAAATCCTATCCCTCTGTGATGACGATGCTTCAGAAGGGCATGAGGACATCATTAAGAGACACAATTGAAAGGGATAAGGCTCGGGGAAGAGCCTCTGGTGTAGTTCGTGTGGACGAGGATGGAGTCTGCTCCGCTTTTTATGAAATGTCAGTTCCACTTTCCTCTAAGTTTCTCCATCAGAACATTGGTAGAGTAACCTCCAAATCTCCATTAACAGAGGGCATTGATGGAAGTGTTCTACAGATAGTGGCGGATGATACCGAGTTGGAAATGGATATGCCAGTGGAAAATGTTGAGGCTCCATCTGAAACAAACTCCGTCTGAAAGGGGCCATCCCCAAGAGCAGGTTTGGAATCCTTGATTGACAAAGCTAGCCCCATGAGTAATACCAAACAGAGTTCTGGTCAACAAATGCTGCAGACTGTAAACTGCAGCCGCGAACCCGGGGTCTGGAGGATTACACCCTGCCGGACATTGCCCTACCATTGGAAAAAAACAAAGTTTTGGAGGCCAATTTGAAAATGCCAATTACCAGGGAGTGGGTGCAGAGACTGAGATCGGACACTCATGCTAGTTGCCCCTGCATGCCAACCTTGTATAGAAGTACCCCTTCTAGTGTGTCTCATGTGCATTAATTAATTTTTTTTTTAATTTGGAAGCGTCAGAGGTGTCGCCAAATTATAGGGCAAATGATTTTCCGCAAGAATCAACTGTAGCGGATAATAGATTGAGGGGAGGGGTAATCTTGAGTTATTATGTGTGTTAGAAAGGCTTCTCTCGTCAATTTTATCATCATTGGAGAAAACCACTATGAAATCCAATCACATACTGGATGTCCTTTCCCCAATTTTAATGGGGGTACAGAGCCTCAACTCTGTTAATCCCAGCATAAGCAAGTCTGGAAAGGGTTTCAGAGTAAAATCTCAGGCTTGCCAGATGTGTATCGGGGTATCAAGCTTGGGTACTCAGGTTGAGGTTCAGGAAGATAAGGGGGTCCCCACTTCTATGTTTAGAGGTAGTCCCCTGGTAAGTTCTGCCCCTAAAAAACAACAATCAATCAATCAATCAGCACATTTATAAAGCGCACTACATACCCGCTAGGGTTTCAAGGCGCTGAAACACACACAGGGGTAATTTGTATATCAGCTCTGGAGGCAATATAAAAGCAACCGCACCTATGAATCCATTACAGGTGTACCCTATCTTCAAAAAAAGGGCACACAAACATATCATGCTCCACTGAATCATTAAACAACCCACTCCACGGTTAACAGTCAATTGACAGTTTAGATGCTTTTCCCCCCAGGGAAGTTTGACCCACTGTAAGAAAGTGATGGACTAAAAGGTCGGAGGGGGAAAAAGCATAGGATTCAGCACATTTCCAAACAGAAGCACAACAAATTGCAGTTTTCTATAGCACTTGAGGTAACAGACATCCCAATTCTGTCTCAAAGCAGGAAGGACACCAGACCCCCAATCTTCTAGGATGGCCAAAATCTGAAGTTCTCAGAGATAAATCCTTCCACACCCTCCTCTATAGTAGTTGACCTCTCTTGGAAGGAATCAAGGGGAGCTGGAACGGCATGAAGTTAAGGGACTCCAAAATCTAATGAGGGTGGAGTAGAAAACGCACAAGATAATTTCAAAACACATATTGATACGGATGTAGTGCACCGAGGAATTTTTAATGACCATAACTGGGAAACATCCTTTAAAACGCAGTGTTTACACTGCGCAACCTTTACGACGCAGCCATTACAATGCAAGTCGTTAATACGACTTGCGCTGGAGGGCGCTCTTGCTTAAGGAATAGTTTAATTTTCTATTCCAACACCTTCCCTACTGTTACGTGGGCTGGAGTTGGAATAGAAAATTAAATTACTCCACAATCCAGCGCCCTCCAACGCAAGTCGTTGTAACAACTTGTGTTGTAATGTCTGCGTCGTAAAGTACCAAAATCAAAATGACTGCGTTGTACTGACGTACATCCATCATAACTTAAGGAACTTTATAACTCAAACCTATGCTGTTAAGCCAGAATTAGGTCGGGCCATGGCTAAGGTCCTTTCCATCCCCCTGACCGGGGTACTATTCCAGTACGGATTGATCCCGGCCAGGGGAGGTTTATGGAGGGGGGTACCGACCTAGCCTATTGCACTGGGCTGTCATTGGCATTGGAGTCCGACCTAAGGTTAAATTATATGACACATCCTGGACATATATTTGGGCAAGCCACTAAAAATGTGATCTTCTCCTTCCTATTTCATACCGAAGTAGCTCCATTTAATTTAAATTCTTTGCTGTAACTTCTTGCAGAAACAGAGGATTTAAGATTAGTAATAAGCAAAGACATTGAGCTGATCTATCTAGATTTCCGTTTCGGTACTCCAGTTACAAAAGTCACAATTAGTTCAGGGATAATTTCAATGCTACTATTGGCTAAACGCCGATTTCTTTAGGAAAAGAGGGATAGATGTGTTTCCATAAGTGGACTCCTTTGTGGCCCTACTTGAATCTCATAGGACAAGTAGTAGGATTCTCAACATTATGTGGCAGATTCCGATCCTGGATAAACAAACGTCCGTACGATTTTCATCCGGAGCCATCGCCGTACGATTCGTACCCATCCGTCTGAGTCGTGTAGTACGATCCGTATTCCATCAATCCGTCCGAATCGTCGCTATCCGTACATATTGCAAGGCTGAAACAGTGAACCGTACAACTCGTACACATGCCCTACGACCCGACGAGTACGATCCGGAACAGGTTATGAGGATGCGATTGGTACGGTCCACGCCAGGTAAGGGCAATTTTTACGGAAAAGCACATAATCACTTACACACTGTACGATGCATACACCCCATGATAGCAGGGGTACGGTGCGTACCCCTGCGATCTTGGGGTGTACGCACCGTACCCCGCAATCGCAGGGTGTACGCAGCGTACACCCAGCGAACATGGGTACGGTGCGTACACCCCAAGATTGCGGGGCACGGTGCGTACACCCCGTGATCGCAGGGGTACGGTGCGTACCCCTGTGATCATGGGGTATACGCACCGTACCCGGGGGGCCGTTCCGTACCTGGTTCAGGGCGAACTCTGCTTTTACGGCTGTTTTCAGCTCCCGTAGAAAAAGGGTCCTACAGTGAGTACCCGACACGAATCGTACTTGCTGGGTCTGAAAAAGCAGCCGCAACCCGTACAGATGTTGCGTACAGCGGGTTCCGAAGTATATCCGTACAGGGATTTTATTTGTACTATCTCTGTATGATTCGTACGGAGTCCAGCTCCTGGTACGAATCGTACTTCGTTGCACATACAGGGGACGTTCCAGGGTACGATTTGTACGGGAAAAACACTCCGAACGGCTATTCGGGCGGTTGTTCCCGAATCGGAATCGACCCCTAAGGGTGCCATAAATCAAAAAGATATAAAAATTTCGGTGGGTAGCTCTTCGGGAAAAAGAGAGATCAATATTATAGGTCCCGACGTGGCAAAGTCTAATAAATTCATAGGGGATGAAGCGATGGCACAGTGGAGTTGGGTAGCTGGCTCGCTGAATGGCTTAAAAGAAAATACAAAACTCCCCATGCTGTGGAGGTAGCCTTTTGAGAAAAATCTTGTCTTGGAATCTAGCAAGTGTTGGAAACTCTGGCCTTAAGTTAAACTCCTTACTAGAACACGATCCCAAAATAATTTGTCTCCAGGAAGCATGGAGTTGCATAGAATTCACTTTTGAGAACTTTTTTGTATATTGTTGTGCAGCAAAACCTTCAACCAAAGGTTGCGCTAGTGGTGACTTAGCCATTTTACTTAGCAGCACTATAAATTGGAATCCTGTGGCTTTTCTCCATTCCTCCAACTTTTGCATGGGTAAGAAACTTAGTTTAGATAAAGGTACATGTGGCCAGACTGCATCACTCCTTCTGGTAAATGTATATATTCCACCAGGGAGAGCATCTGATTCACTGGTTGAATCATTTTTTTTTCCTTTTTGCATGAATTCAGTATTTCTGAAGAGTGCACCATGATACTGACGGTGGGTGATTTTAACGCTAAGATTTTGAACTGCTCCTCTATGGTTTTTTTCTAACTCCGAGTTGGGGGACGTATGGTCCATCCCTGAATCCTTGGTGCCTGGCCATGTTGGATCAGATAGGCAGGGTTTTTCCCTCTTGCATAACCTGAGAAGCTGTGATCTTGTGCTGCTGAATGGCAGATTCCCAGATGATTTGCCCGCCTCTTTCACCTTTCATGGCCCATGCGGGCACTCACTGATCGACTATATGATGGTATCTTGCCAATTTTTTGTTGCGTGTTTGCAAGTTAAGGTACTGCCTACAACCGTGAGGGATCATGGAGTTCTGTCTGTAGATGTTAACTTGGAGTTAGAGTTTCTGGTACCTTGGAATAGTAGGCATGAACCCATCACATATAATAGAATTAAAGGGCACACTTTTTGGTCCAATAAAAACCTCTCTTGTTTTAGAAGGATTGTCAAAAATGCGTATCATGGCTCTAGTCAGGAAAACCCCATATCCAGGTTTGAGAGGATATTGGCCCTAAGTTGATGTGGAGAAGCAAAAAGCAGGTTAATAGCACCAATTCTTTAATGGTTAAATAATGGGAGATAACAAAACTAAATCCTGAGATTAATGCCTTGATAAGGGAACAATTTAGCAGTCTTCAATATCCAGACAAAGGGAAATTGATAGATTGAAACAGGCAAGAAAAGAGAACTGGCATCAGAGTGTAGAGCGGTGGAAGATGCAAATTGGATAAAATTAAGAGAGGTTGCACAGTCTGGTGATACTTGCAAATATTTGCCTTTAATAGCCAAATTCTGTGACGGTAGAACTAAGGCAAAACCCATTTTGTTATCTGAGGTAGAATGGACCAAATATATTTCTCTGTTACATGCACTAAATCCCATTGCTGGGTGGAATTTAGACTTTGTCGTTGGTTCACCAGTTGGAAGCGAATATGTCTCCCTCTCGTGTACTGAAATAGAGAGTTACATAAAAGTGTCAAGGTATTCTGCTGCAAATGGGTCCTGACTAAACAGGACAGTGCAGCTTGGGCACAATTTTTGTGTCCAGTATTCTCTTACTGCTATATACATGGGTTCATCCCGTCATCCTAGAAGGGTGGTATTGTGGTCCCTTTATATAAAAAGGGACCAAAAAATTCCCCTGCTAGCTTTAGATAGATCGCATTACTTGATTTGTCCGGAAAATTGTTTGCCAAGAGCATACTTTTCTACCTTCAAGACTGGACCTTTGGAAAAGGTTTTGTCCCTGTGGAGCAAGCTGGGCTCCGTGAACATAGTGGTACCCTTGATAATATCACCCCCCTGCAAACATTAATTGAAAAATATTGAATGAGCAGGGGCATGCTGTTATATGCAGCTTTTATAGATTCCTCTACGGCTTTCAACCGGGTGGACTGAGGGACACTGTGGAGAAAACTGGCCACTATGGGGATACCCATGAACCTAGTTAGGTTAGTTATTGCATTGCATTCCTCCACTTGGACTCAAGTCCTATTGGGTGGAACTCGGGGCCTGTCAAGCAAAATAGAGACCCATATTGGGCTGAAGCAAGGGTGCCTACTGACTTCTCTTCTTTTTTCTCTTGACATTAATGATCTGCCAAGTAGGGTAGGGCTCTGTAAATGGGACCCCCCACAAACTAGGAATTATGAAGTTGAGCTGCCTGCTATATGTGTATGATGTCATTTTATTAGGTTTAACTCCAATTGGACTTCAAAGACGACTCACTGAGCTAGTAAGCTATACAGAAGATTATTAAAAAAAAAAACTTACATAGCAAAATTATGTTTTTCAGATATCGGGGATGCCGAGCCAGGAAAAATATGCACTGGCTCTTGGGGAATGATAAACTTTCCATCATGAAGTTATACCCCTATCTAGGGAGAATTTTTACAAATACATACTCTAGTAGCAACCACAATAACCAATGCAGAGGAAAGGCAACCTCCCAAGCCTCTGTAATCAGCAGACTTTATAAGCATTGCGAGAAAAGACATTTTGCACATGTTTTATCAGTTTATAAAATTAAAATACCTCCAGCATTGAGTTATGCCTGTGAAACAGTAGATGCCAAGCAATGGGATGTTTTTGAGAAAGTAGAGGGGTGTATTTGGCGCCAAGTGTGTAATTTGAATCGCGCAGCACCCATAGCGGCGATTCGGATCGAATCGGGCTACTTTCCACTAACGTGTTTTCTATGGCTGCATGCTTAAGATTGAGCAATGCTCTATTGAATAGTTTTGAGAACCCTTTACAGGTAGCAATGCGTGAGGACATTTTTGACACCCTGAAGGGAAAAAGTGTTCTTTTTAGGAATTACCAGAAAGCCTTGAAATTGTTCGATTTTGAGTTTGTCAGTACGGGTGCTCTTCCTAAACAGGTTTTAAAAACTAGAATTAAAAAATCTATTTATTATGTATTGCATAAAAGAGATACAGCACTGTGCGCAAAGCATCTCAATAATGACCTTATAGTGGGGAGTAGTAGTCATAAAAAGCCACAACCTTACCTTATATGAAATCTCCAATACGGAGTGGTAGAATAATTCTGTTGCTCCGGTTGAATTTACTTCCCTTAAGAATTGTAACAGGAGCTTGGAAGGGACTTCATAGGCAGGAAAGACTGTACTTGTTTACAGGATTTGAACTATGTTCTATGTGTTTGTCGGTCACTAAAATCCATATGACGTAGATATTTAAGACCTTTTTTTATAAAGTACAATAATATTACATCCGAGGAGGCCTGTAACTGTATACTGGCCCCTCCCTCCAAACAGTATTGTATTCAAATTTTTTGCTTTTTTAAACAATTTTTAAATATATATTAGCTAACATACTGGTTGTTCCGTTGAGCTGAAGTAGGCCGTATAGGTTCCCTTTAGAGCTAATCCTAATAAATTTTATAAGTAGTACTTCTGGCTAGCCTTTACTAGAAGGTTCAAATTGTT
Source organism: Lissotriton vulgaris (assembly GCF_964263255.1). Taxonomy (NCBI): domain Eukaryota; kingdom Metazoa; phylum Chordata; class Amphibia; order Caudata; family Salamandridae; genus Lissotriton; species Lissotriton vulgaris. The sequence goes on along the minus strand of NC_141695.1, from coordinate 1,450,671,196 downwards.
AAAGTGTTATCGTTATAATATGTCTATTATTAATTTTGATATTGGTGATTAATTGCATCCTGGCACTGTGAATTCCTGTATGCTGCTACTGTATGTACAATTGTATATCAGTCCAAGATTTTGATATTAGAGCACTTGCGCTTTCTTGTTTCCCTGTATGCTGCTAGTTATTGAGTTCTGTACTCTGAAGCCTGGAATTTTTCTTTTTATTATTGTTTTTTACTGCTATATTTTAAATCTCAATCAGCCCCAGCAAGCTTTAAATTTGAAAGGACTCTGACATTGACTTTGTGCATACATTGGGCCTCTTTATTTTTAACATGTCCTTCGATTCTTTTACTATCTTATGGAAAAAAAATGTTTTAAGTGATGGTTGTATTGATAACTTAGATGTATGTTTTTATGTCGAACTCTTCGGAGTTCCAAATCATGATAAATAAATGGAATTGAATATAAAGAATCTTCTTGAAAAAACATATTTAATTTCCCTTGGAGATATTCAACCTGTAAAATCAATGTGGAAGCAATAGCTCAATTAGTATTTTTGCATTTGCTTAAAATGGATACACAAGCCCATTTTGCCAAAGAAGTTGCATTATCCCTGGTAGAGGCCAGCCTGCGCTACCAGAAAAATCAGTGCAAGCATCTAAATAAGGTAGTGAAATGCCTGACCTAATTCATCTACTGAGAGGCGATAGACTTAGAAGATTTGCTACCACTAATTGTGATTCCAAAATTTACAAAAAGATTTTCAGAGTGTCTATTTTCAGCAGTTCTGTGGAGAAACATTCGTAGAGTTCTTACTGAACCTAAAAGATAAAGCCTGAAATCTCCAACTACAGAATAACTATCACACAAAATTGGAAGACGTATCTCAGATTCTTATGAAAGACTGAATTTATTTGGGTGGGAAAACCGGCCCCAAAGATGAAACAATTCTGTCCTCAAAATAATTCAAATATTGGGGACAAATCGTAAAGAACACTGTGCACCAGTTCTACCTGCTATGGTAATGGCATCTAGCAAAAAAACATGAACTTTAAAAATGTGTCTAAAGCTCCTTCTAGAGGCTAGAAGGAAGGCTAAACACAAATTATAGATCCATAGGCAGATCCCAGATGGATACATAACCGTGATATTTAGCCTTCACTTATTGAACCTCTTATGTAGCCTTGGCTGAAGAGTTTCCACTAATGGCAACTATCTCAAAGGCTTCCAAAGGTCTTGATCACTGCCTACTGAAGCCTCAAGTTAGAGACGGCTATAATCTTATTAAAAACATCTTGCACAAATTGCAACATTATTTTATTTCACTGGAGAGTGTTTATTTACCCCACACCACTTATTATAAAATACCAATGATTGTTATAATTCTCCATTTGGATCCTCACCAAAAAGCCTGTATTGACAGAAAGCCAAGAAAGGAAACACCTTTGTTTTATGGCCACCGCACCTAAACTTCCAAACTGGTAGAATCAAGCAAGGGTAAGTGGCTAGAAGAAGAGCTGGTTGATCCAAGGAAGGCGGAGCCACTATGTTCCTACAGGCAGTAGTTGAAGTTGAGGAAACCAGGTCTCCTTCAGCCTAAATGGAAGTACCATTTGCTACGTAATGAGAGGAGTTATGGGGAGTGTACAGGAGAGAAGTCAACCATTTAATTCAGGAGGTTATCCACCAGTATTGCAAAAGGATCCTGAAACTTAAATCGGAAAAGAGAAAGCTGAGTGTTTGACTTACCTACAAAAACATCCATTTAGTAGAACACCCATCCTGAGATAAATTTCATTAAACACCTGGGGGGGTTGAGAACATGTTCACTTAAGCAAGGAAAAATGTGACTTGAGTTCTGCCATTGAACAATGTGTTAGAACTGGGATTTCTGGATGGCTAAGGATTGCACCAAGGCCAGGCAGGAACCACTACTCTTAGTCAAGGTAAGCTAGGTGCACACTTTAAATTAACCTGTGCTCACCCTCTGGTAGCTTGGCATAGAGCAGGCAGACTTAACGTAAGAGGCAATGTGTAAAGTATTTGTGCAACACATAGAGTAACACAATGAAAACACCACCAAAAAAGACTCCACACAAGTTTAGAACAATAGAGACTATTTATCTGAGAATAATGAGACCAAAATGACAATAATCCAATCAGTTGAAGTCAAGATATGAATTTTTAAAGAATAAATGCACAAATTGAACTTAGAAATCACTAGCAGTTAAAAAATTACTTGAGGATGCAGGGAACCGGTACAAATCCAAAATTTAGGCCAACTACGATGGATGGCAGGCTGGTTACCAGACTCATACAGGACCCCTGAAAGAGTACCATAGATGGAGCAAGTGTTGACGTTGAGGGCATGATGCGTTTGTTCTGATTCACTTAGTGGTTTGCCATGTTGTCATCAAGTTCTGTAGAGATGAATGCACTATGTCACCATTGAACCATGCAGAGCGTCATCATCGTGCAGTGCAGAGTGTGAAACTGCTGTTATCGAACAGCCTGTGTTGGCATCGAAGGGCAATGCATCTGTTCCGACTGGTGCAGTGGTAAAGATGTATTGGTTTTGTAGCAAAACAGCGGCAGAACCCTGTTATGAGGCCCAGGGTTTGAGGGGGCACCTCAGACAAGAGTAGGGCTCACAGATGGCAGAGTCCTGCACCACCTGCAGGGTTGCAGGAATTCTTTAGTGTCCCTGAGACTTCAGAAAACAGGAGGCAAGACAGCAAGCCCTTGTAGTCACTCTGGGTTCAGGTGAGATGGATCCAGTCCTTGCTTTCAGCAGGGCAGAGATCAGCAGACTGCAGGACAGCTCAGCAAAGCAAAGAAGCACTTTCTCAGAACAGTCAGTCAAGTCAAAGTGGTAATCCTCACAGCACAGCAGTCTTTACTCCAGCAGAGTTCTCACCAGGTCCAGTAGTGTACAGTCTTGGTAGAATCAGAGCCCCGGTTCTTAGACTCAAAAGTGCCTTTGATGTAGGGGGTGACTTAAAAGAAGCTCTCTGAACTGCACAAATATCCCTTTCAACCCACTCCAATCTGGAATGCTAAAAGTGGGGGTCAATCAGTGCTTTGTGCGTGGACAGGATATTAACAAACTGAAGTGTAAATGTCAGCCCTTCTCATTCCCCCTTCCCAGGAAGACCCATCAAAATGCATCTGAATGCAGATAAGTGCTCAGAATGTAGATGAGCCTCAACTTCCTGTGTTTTTGGCTGTCTAGTGGGAATGCAAAAGGTATAGCTGTCACCCAGCCTAACGAGTATTGGGCACAGGCTGCAGGCACATAGAGCAAAGATAAGAGAAGAGAAATGTCCACTTTCTAAAAATTGCATTTTTAAAATAGTAATGTCAAACCCAGCGTAAAAGTTTTTTATAACGGATTTCCAATTGTAGCCTAGTAGAGGAGTAGGCCTCACAGCAGTGAAAAATAATTTTAGCTGTTTGTCACAACCAGGACATGTAAAGCATAAAATTAAATGCCCACACGTTTGGTTACACAGCACCCTGCCCATAGGGCTACCTAGGGCCTGCCTTAGGGGTTTCTTTTGTGTAATAAAAGGGGAGATTAAAGCTTGACAAGTTGGTTTTAAAAACCAAGTCAAAATGGCAGCAAACTGCACACACAGGCCTTGCAATGTCAGACTGGGATAAGTTTGAAAGGCTACTTTTGTCAGTGGAACAACCAGTGCTGCAGGCGCACTAGTAGCATTTAAGTTACTGGCCCTCGGTCTATGGTATATCAATTTACAAGAGACGTACAAGTAAATTAAATATGCCTAACAGGTGTAAACTAATTAGACTATGTTTAGAGAAGAAAGCACATGCACTTTAGCACTGGTAAAGTGCTCTGTGTCATAATGTCAACAAGAAGGAGGTCAGAAAAAAGAGAGGAGGAAGGGAAAAAGCTTGTGGTCACCCTGCAAAAAGGGCAATTTCCAACACTGTGCACTCCCTAGATGTGAATTGCCCTCAGAGGAAGAAAACTTGTCTTTTTTCCACAAGAAAATCTGGTGGGTAAACTGATTCACGTACTACCTTATGTGCTGTACAGACAGTTTAAATATGCTTTTGTCCCCTTATTATCTGTACACACTACCGGAATTGTCCCTGTGAGCTTATAAGAAAACTGTTGAAAGCCCCTTCAGTCTGCCATGAACTCCTTCAAACTGGAGGACTGCATCTTCTCTCGTTTGAACCAAAGACCCTGTGCTGACTGGAGTTAACTACTCCCGAACCCAGACCATGAGAACCTGTTGTTAGTGGGTTGCAGTATAAATGGAAAAACTCTCAGCCTGATTCATCATTCTCCAGTTTTGCGAGCCCCTAATAGCGATTCATAGCGAATCGCTATAAAGGACTCGCAAAATGGGATTCATGTAGAAATTGCATAAAGAAATGCGATTCCTACATATTCCTTATTTGCGATTAGCAAATTGCTAATCGCAAATAAGGAATAACTCGCCATTCATTCCTATGGGCCAGGCCCATAGGAATGAATGGGGAGTATTCCTTATTTGCGATTAGCAATTTGCTAATCGCAAATAAGATAGCGATTTGAAGGGTGCCAGGGGTGTCCAAAGCCCCCCCGGTAGCACCCCTCAAATGAAATTTTACACAGGTGTTGCACACACACATGTCCAAAGGACATGTGTGTGTGTAACATGCAACTCAGAAAAATGCATTTAAATGCATTTTTCTGAGTTTTCGCAATTTACCACGAGGTCTAACCTCGCGGTGAATTGCGGCCAGAAATTGCGAATTCGCAAAAACAAATTGGTTGATGAATTGCATTTAAGAAATCTCAAATAGAGATTCCTTAAATGTAATTCCTCGCAAAATTGCGAGATCGCAATTAGCGATTTTTGCATTTGGGATGCTGAATCCCAAATGCAAAAATCGCACTCGCAAAGGGCCAGATTCTCAAAATCTGGCCCTTTGCGAGCGCAATTTTGTTTGATGAATCGGGCGGAAAGTCCCCTGATCCAAAGTACCCAAAGTCAGCCGTCACAGTAAACGCTTATGAAGGTATTGCCCCAGAATATTAACTTCATAATATTGTAGGGGCCCAAATATTGAGGCCTAAATATTGAGAACCAACACATTGTGAAGGTCAGTATGAATAGGTAAGAACAGGTTTGCTATTCTTAACTTTAAATATATGTACTTTGGGGATATATGCATCTTTAAAGTATGTCACTGTCGAGTTTAGAATAGTAAATCTATACTTAACAATATGCACTTACCCTCACAATATTTTGATCCTTGATAGAAATACCTCCATATATTCGCCCCAGATATTAATATCCACGATATTCTGATGATATTTAATTGATTATGCAAGCACTTTGTGACTGGGATGAGTGATTCCTGGTACGCCAAGACTGGAGGCCAATGCTGAAGGATATGCAAAAGAGATGTGCAAATTCCCATAGAATGAAGCTTAATGTTGTTGCCTGAAAAACAGAATCATGATCAAATAATTTGTAAATGTCCTCCTCCTACAAAGCACTACATAGAGACTGCCGGTATTTCAATATTTACCACATCTCCAGAGGCACAAATATTTTATGTTGATGGAGCCTCTGATTTAGACATGAGAGTGCTGACTGATTCTTCAGCTTCACACTGTAGACTAGTGGAGGAAAAACCTTTCCAAATCTGTCCTGAACCCTGCCCCGATATACTCCCTACTCTGAGAGGTATTTATTTGGGACTTTGACAGATTAAAACAACAAGCATTTGCAATGCAATATGTCCCACATTAATTAAGTTTGAGCTATTGGCATTGCTAAAGATTGCAACACCAATTGCAACAAAAGTCTATTAATTGTATGCCAAAAAAGGGTTATTTATTTTTGTAGCAATGGTGGCATGCTGCACTTTGGATGAATATGTTTAAAAGTAAAGTGTGCCATACTGCGATTGCTACAATAGTTAATTGTGGATGCGTTAACAATTGATGTGTGCACTGATGGCTGGTGGTGTGTGCGCCTGTAGAAATTGGGCACTGATGGCTGGTGGTGTGTGTGCCTGGTGGAAGTGTTCACTGCCAGCTGGTGGTGTGAGTGTCTGGTGGAAGCATGCACTGACGGCTGCTGGTGTGTGTGCCTGGTGAAAGCGTGCACTGACAACTGGTGGTGTGTGCCTGGTGAAAGAGTGCACTGACGGCTGGTGGTGTGTGCCTGGTGGAAGGGTGCACTGACGGCTGATGGTGTCTGTGCCTGGTGAAAGTGTGCACTGACGGTGTGATTGTGTGTGGGATTGTGGTTTTGTGGTTGTGTGTGGTTGTATGTGTGGTTGGGGTTGTGATTGTGTGTGGTTGTGTGTGTGTGTATGTGTGGGGTTGTGTGTGTGTGTGATTGTATGTGTGGTTGTGCGTGTGGTTGTGCGTGTGGTTGTGTGTGTGGTTGTGGTTGTGTGTGTGGTGTGTGTCGTTGTGGTTGTGTGTGTGAAAGTAATACTAACAGCTCTGCTATCTGGTTGCGTGTCTGAAATATTTAGGCAACCTGAGGGATAGCTCCTCTGATCTGAGTAAACTGTTGGATAGGCCTCCAACCTGAAGCCTGAACCACTAGGATCTGCTGAATGAGATGGTTCTGTTGCTTGTTCAATGCACTATATACATGTAATGCCAATAAGCTTCGAGCCTGTAGCACCAATGTCACCTGATGCATACACTACTGTATATGTTACGAGCCTGTACTTTCTGATTGAGTCGAGAGATAATGCTGCTGTTGGAGGCAAGAGATGATTGTGACTGGAAGGACAGCCCTGCTATTTGAGGCCTGCGTTACCTGAAGGATTGTTCTGCTTTATAGGGCCTGAACCTGTGTACCTTCAGGAACAGCTGTGTTTGCTAGGGGATACCGAGGAATGCATTTTCTGAGTTATAGCTCTACTGTTTGAGGACTAAGCCTGGTAATTCCATTTGAGCTGCAGGATATCTCTGTGGCCTGTGGCTAGAAGGCAATGCTAACCTGCGAGCTAGATCTGCCGTAGGACACCTCTGTGATCTGTAACCTGAAAAACAACGCTGCTGTCTGAGGACTGAGCTGTATGAGCTCTGTAACGTGAGAGATAGAGCTGCATCATACTGCTACTTGTACCTTGTACAACTTGAGAGACATTTCGGCTGTCAGAAAGCCTTATAGTCAACTTGACACAAGACTCACATCTTGAAGTGCACACGGAGGAAGGCGCTATGCACCGGGTGATCTGCAGTGGCAGGAAATGATAGATGCGTTATCTAGGCATTTTATTCTGCACCGGTATCTGGCACAGCAAAGAAGAGAGACAAAATACAAATGAGGAAAGAAGGACCAAGAGGAAAGAGCAAGGATTAAAAAATACCTGCAAGGGTGAATTAAAGTGGCCGGGGTGATATACCCCCCCTCCCCCCAACTGGCTTCTGAGCAATATTTGGGGCCCCAGCACTTATTGTTTTACCAAATCATACGTATGCACCCTCTAATACTTCAAGGGTGGGCTCTTCTAAGATAAAGCATAGATAATACCAGCCGCAGGGGCGCGAGTTCGACTCCATTGCAACATTTGACCTTTCAAATTCTGATATAACATTCTGCCTGGGCATTTGTATGTGCATGAGTTTATTACCTGCATATCAACTGATGGGTAAGTGTTGACCCGCATCGCAAGTTATATGCGTCTTCTGTGCAATTTACATCAATATGAAGCACCTAAATGCTCCGCACGAAGCACCTGGTGATCGTCTTTCACAACGGAACAGCTGTGTAGATGAGCATGTGTTTTCTTTCAATTGCGACTGAATTTGGGTGGCTGGGACTTTCTTTTAACATTGTTGGAGTTCAAGAGATACAATATATCGGTTTACATTTTAATTGCATTTGTATAGCGCTTACTACCCTTAGCGAGGCGCTGAAGTTAACGTATTATGGCATATAGCATTTTGAGTACATTAAACGGGACGTTGCAGCCCCGGACAAGCTAGCAGCCTCAACAGAGAGGTCGCAGCAGTGGATGGGACAGAGCTCTGTGCACCGGTGTCTAACAAATTATTCCTCAGAAAGGCTACCCACACCAGGGCTGCGTCGGCAGAGAAGCCAGGCAGGCTGCTTATAACAAGGGCATTTAGAGAGAAGCGGACGTCTGTGGTTCTATTCGGACACAAGCCGACCCATCCGGCGCCAGTGGGGGTGACCAGAGGCTCCTGGGTGAGAAGCTGATGGACCTGCCCCAATGGCCGGCAGACGCTCAGCAGCCTACGCTCGTGTGCTCGGTGCCAAGCACGCTTCACGGGACAGAGCCGGAGTGAGGCGCTGGGACGGAGGGTCTATGCAGAGAATGGACAGGGGTGCAGGCATACCATGGCAAACAGCACAGCAGCACCATTACAATGAGGAAAAGAGCGTGCACATGGACAGACGGCACACAGCAGTCCGCTTCAGGGTACTGAGCCCTACTCTGCAGCGTCCACGGCACCAGTTCACCGAACCTACTTAGGACATGACTGCATCAAGGGCTCGGCACTGCTGTGCACCTTTATACAACAAATTGCACAGGAACCCTCAAGATTTTAAAAGGTTGTTTATGAGGTCGGTGGTGGGCATACGGCATGCTTTCTGTACATAACTAGGCTTCTCGGCACTGCACACGCCCTCCTTCGGTGTTCGCTCAGCTGAACATAAGAAGTTCAAACCCGTGTCAATAAACAACAAGCCACCGGCCCGTTTTGGAAGCGTCATGCCTGTTGTGGGGCGGGACTTCCGGGGGAAGCCCGTGCCCACGGCATGGCTGGCCGATTGAAAAGTGGTGACGCGGGGCTCCCATGCCTGAGGGAGAGCCCCGCGGTGGCGGCATGAAGTGGCGCCTGGGGCTGTCGATGCAAGTGCGGTGAGTGGGGCTTAGTTGTACTGTGGGGGCTGGTGTGTGTGTGTTTGTTCTTGACTGAAGCAATCGAGTACGCGTGCAGTGTCTGGGGCCGGCTGGGGCGTGTGTGCACGGCTGGGGCGTGTGTGCACGGCTGGGGCGTGTGTGCACGCATTCAGATTGCAAGCGGGTCTTCACAAGCGAGCGATCGAGTACGTATGCAGTGGCTGGGGGCGGCTGGTGCATGTGCGCGCGCATTCAAAATGCAAGTGTGTCTTACAAGCGTGTCCAGAGACCACAATCTGCTGCGCACCGGTCTGTACCACTTGGGTAGCAAGTCAAAAACAATAGAACCCGCTGGTGACATCACTTTCACGCTGCATCGCCAGGCGAGACCAAAAAAATTAAGGTCTTAAGAGCCCGAGTTAGTATCCTTACAAATGTTTGTATAGGATGAAAAAAGAATCAGCAAATTATTCAAATGAGGATGTGCCTTGATCCCTGATTGTGAATCAGAGCAGTCACTGTGTCTAACATCTTGGTAAAAACTCTTAGAGCAATCTTTGGTTCAAAAGGGATGACTCAAAACTGCCAATGTTGATCCACCAAAGCAACTCTGAGGTACAATTGGGATGCTCATTAAATGCATCCAGTAAGACATTTTGGGGAACAAACCTCCCGCTTACATCGGAGGAATCACCAGCTGTAGTGAGTTTATCTTGAAATAGATCATTGGTATTAACATGTTGCAAGATTTGAACTCTGTTGCCATGCTATACTCACCTGATGATTTCTGTACTAGGAAGCAATTGTGTACAATCCTAACTGCTCCTGTGGCAGTACTGGAAGGAAGCACTTTTTGTGATCAAGTAAGTGGCCCTGTTCTAAAAACCCTTTTTTTCTTTCCAGGTTCATGGGCCATGGCCTAGGATTTTGAATTAGCTGGGACTATAGAGGCTTGGAAAATAATCCACCAGGCACCGCTTTTAGGAGAGTAGGGTCTGCTTCTTATGGTCACCCCCACTTTTTGCTGTGATTTTCTGTTTTTTTTTACTTTAGTGTGGCTGTGAGCCTGCTAATCAGACCCACAGCCCAGCTGTTCTCTCTCTAAATTGATACCATGTACTTTAGGTACATACCAGATTGGGTATTTGGTCACCTTTGTGAGCCCCTGTATGGTGTACCATAGGTACCCAGGGCATAGGTGCATCCAAGGCCTACCAGGGGCTGCAGCATTTATTATGCCACCCCTGGCTGGCCCTCGAAACTGACACCACAGGCTGATCACTCAGCTTGGGTAAGGTGGTGTAATCACCCCTTACTTAGATGTAGTATATCTATATCTACCTATACATATAGACACATATGCACCTATAAGTCACTCCTATGGTAGGCCTTGACAATCCTGGAGGCAGAGTGCTTGGTTTTATGTGAGAGGGTGCCCTAGCATGAGCTGAGCCCCTCTGCAGCTTCCGGAACCATCTCCTTATTGCCGTTCCATACCATACCATATAGTCTTAAGTGCATTATAATCCTCGCGGTTAAAGCTAACTTTGGTTTGGCTTTATCAAAACATGTTGTGTAAGGTGCCAAAAACTTTGGAATACTACCCCCGCCAATTCTGGTGGCGGGGGTAGCATTCCATCCTTTTAGAGGGAAAAGACATGTATGTTACCGCTTTACCCGGTTAAAGTTAAACAGAGCCTCAGCAACACAAAATGGATGCTGCTGCCACAGACACGAGTCTGACCTCCTGTTGCTGGGGGAAACTCCAGCAAGGGTGGCCTGGACAAAAGGTTTCCTGTCCAGGGAGGTGCCAGCACCTCCCCAGACAGGGGTTTTGTGTATTGGGGCAGGGAAGGCTGCATTCAGTGAATGCATCTAGACACTGCCTGGGGCACACAAGGTGCTCCATGCATAGCCCAGTTCAAACCAGTTGCTGGTGCACTCCAACTCCAGCTCTGGCGCGAAACTGGACAAAGGGAAAGGGGTGTAACCACCTTCTTCTCAGGTCCACCCATAGGAGGGACCTAGGCAGGTAATCCAGCCCATTAGCTTAGTATAAGTATAGGAGCTCTTGGACCTTCGACATTCTATTCTGACTGGAAGACGGAAGACATCTCCCTTGTGGTCAAGGAGTGACCACCCTGTGCAACCAGCCACCACCAGTAACTTGCCAGTCTGCTTTGTTGATGCTCCCGCCAAAACCCGAAGACTCAGTGACACAGGAACTGGACTCTCAGACTTCTCTAGCTCAGACCCGTATCCACAGCAAAGCTGAGACCCATTGTGGACACTAGAGACGTGGAACCGGACACCCTGGACATCCTGCATTTTGCTAACTGCTCAACTACCAAGGTACCCTTGCAAATGTGCATTGGGGTACAAGAAGCCCCTGACCCAAGGGCCATTTGCACCGAAGCTCAGCCCTCCACACTCCATGAGTGCCGCGTGGGGCCCGCTCTTGCATTTCAGCTTGATGCATCTTCCCAGTTCCTTGCCCGTTGGCTAGTGAGCCCTCTGAAGACTTTTCCTTTGAACTAAACTGCTTTACTGGTTGCTCCAGGTTGGTTCCAGCTTTCCTACAAAGGAGAAGTGTCACCGACCTTGCTGGTCTGCAACAGAGCCAATCTTGATGTCCTACGTGGGTTGCTGTTGCCAAGGCTTGTTGGGTCCAATCCGGATACCGACACCGCAGTCAACTAGATATTTTGTGGGACAGCTCGATTCCAGCGCCTGGTCTTCGTCAATGCTTCCTGGACCTCGTGGCTGAAGAGACAAGCTCACCTTCTTCACCTTCAAGCATGCAGCATCGCCTGGTTCCTTCCTGGTTCCTTCCTGGTCACTGGCTAGTGACCCAGACGCTGTCTTATCTGCTTTCAGGTTCTTCACCTCATCGATCAACCCTTGGATCCACCCGGACACTTTTCCTCTGGTCGCCTGCAGCACTTCTTTGCAGATATCCATAGAAAATGATGACGAAACCCGACACCAAAAGGCACCTGTGTATCCGGCTTTCCTGGGTGAGGTAACACAAGTGCTTCGGTGCTCCCGTGGGTCTTGACTCTTGAAGTGTCCAGTCTAAAGGGGTTTTATCGTAGTCCATCCGGAAGTGTCCTTAAACAGTAACTTTGTAACTTCTTTGTTTCCCATTATAGGTCAATGGTAACTCGCGACTGTGTTTAAACACTGCACGCGTCACCAGTGGGGCTCCTACTTCCTAACCTTTGACTGTTTAGTGTAGTCCCAGCGATTCTACAGGCCCTACACCTGCTATCTAACTCTCACGTGGTTCTTATACCACTTCTTTAGTATATGGTGTGTGGGACCCCTAGGGCATACCTGTATTTGTGCAACTTATCGTATGCTAATTGAGTAACTTGTGATGTACTTTTACCTCTGACCTCATAAAGAGTGCAGAGGGGTTGTCTTTAGAATAAATACATATATATATATATATATATATATATATATATATATATATATATATATATATATATATATATATATATATTTAATATATACCTTGTGTGGTGTCCTTTTATTTGGTACACAAGGGATTATAATTGGTAAAACAGCTTGCTTCACATGCTCTCTGAAGTCTTAGCCTATGACTGCTGGTCCATGCTACCACTAGGATAGCTTGTCTATAAGGTTGACTTTACAACCACCATCAATAAGGGTCGATTAGACTGGTGCAAGGTGCCCACTAGAATAGTGGACATCATATGCCAGGATAACTTCTCACACCCCTGACAAAAAAAATAATCTCCAGAGTCAGTTTCTCAGCTATTACATTTTTCAATGTTTGTTGAAACAAAGGTAGACACTGCACCCATGGGGTTTGAATCTTGTATCATCTTGTCTGCGACAATGCTTTGATTTTATTTACCCCAGAACATCAGACACCACACCTTGTTCTCATTACCTTCCATACTGCCTATCTTGCCGCGGCACTCTAGGGAAAAGGTAACCTAAACCTCCCCATAAGTCTAAACAGAACTTTCCATGAATGGCCTATTGATCCCTGGGGGAAAAACCTAATAACTCTCCCTAGATTGAATTGTCAAACATCTGCAAACTTGACAACAGCCCCACTTTTTCAACATTACAGCTACACCTCTTTGGATCTGGTGGTGTTATAACCCCTGGACCTAACTGTTCAGTCCCAAGTTCACCAAACTTGCTCCAATCATATTTTTACAGATTGGTTAAGGCATAAATGACCTTGCATGCATATATGAAGGTACTATGTCAATCATAATAGATAAATGGGCACCTTTTACAAAGAAAAAGAACCTCAAAAGCATGGTTTGATTCAGAATTGACTGAAGAATGAGTCCCATGAGTCACACAAAGAAAATCCCAACAGAAGTGAAGGAGATTGGGTTGCTGGATAAGGGGGAGGGGCTGAAACTCTACTCAAGCAGCAGCCACAATATCTGTCAGGAAGAACCACATGCAAACCCTAAATTAACCTGCGCTTAACCTTCCTGTAGCTTGACATAAAAGCAATCAGGCTTAACTAGGAAGCAATGTGTAAAATATGTATGCAGCATTTTAAATAGTAATAAAGTAAAAACACAACACAAACAAAAAACCCACACCAATTTAGAAAATTATAGTAACATATATTAAATAACGTGAGACCAAAACGAGAAAGATCCAGGTAGTGGAACTGGAGATATACAATTTTAAAGATTTAACAGAAAGCAGTGCTTAGATGCACAAAGCTGCAACTGTGGTTACTTAGTCGCACTGGACTGATATGAAGTCACAAAATCATGCCGACCACATGGACCGAATGCAGGGATCAAGTTCGGCCCCCGCTGAAAAAAAGTACTCTAAATCCTGATTTGGAATTAGTGACCGAGTGCTGATTGTCTTTTGATATATTCCTCATAATCGATGATACAATAGAATACTTCCAGTATGAATCTATGTCAATACCATTTGGAACCCCTATGGTTCAATCCCTGCTTTACACCCATATGGACAAGCTTGGAATTTGTTTGGAGAGGCAAACATCATCATGCACCAGTACTCTGATGACAACTGTAAAGAACCCCGGACACCAGAATGACTCCAGGGCTAGCTGGCTCTCCGCCTGCTTTGAGCTATGAGGACACAACATGCTCCAGAGACCTCCTGCATCTGACCAGCTGACCTGCTACAACTGGACTTGCCTTGAGCCCCCTTGCCTCTGATCGAGGGAGTAACTGATCACTTAACCCTTTCGATGCTGATGACGAGCTCAGCTCGTCATCACCCACGGGTGTCGTGTGCTGATGACGAGCTGAGCTCGTCATGGTGCCACTAAAATGGCATTTTCCAGCACAGGGGGGGGGGGGGGGAAATGCCCAGCAGCCATGTTTAAAGGGCTCTCACCAGGTCCTGGAACCTTGACTGGCATCAGAGTGCAATCCTCTGCCAAGAAAGGGGAAATCCTGAAGTTTTTGGCTCTTCTTAACTGCGAACGGGCCCATTCAAGACAAGACCCTGCTGCTCACAACGACCACCAATGCCAGACTTTGGTGATCCCGACTCTTCATGCTATAGTGGCTGCCAGCAATGACCAGCAGCACAAGATCTGCACACAGAAATGACAGCCCAGGTTGACCACCAACATGAAGATCCAGCAATGATTGCTTGTGATGCCCGACCGGATCTTTGAGCTACAACAACCACCTTCCATGACCCCAAACCTGCTCATCAACCTACAGTGATGGCCATCCGTGATGCCCTCCCTGGTCCTTGTGGTCTCCTCCACCGTGAACTGGACTCTCTGGGTTAATTAGGTGACTTTTGGGGTTCATCTTGACAGGGATTGTGGTTGTTGCTTGAGAGGGGTCTTTATTCCCACCAAATCAAAAACTCATTTTCATACATTCATAATGTTGTCATACCATGTTAATTTAGGATGATTTTTGGGTGCATCCCGACATTGATTAATTCAGTGCCTAACTCACAGGAACTTCTGTCATTACAGAGCACACCAGACACTGATACAGAATGCGAAGTTAGGGTGAAGGACACACAGGCAGTACACAGTAACTATGTCATATTGAAGAAAAAAATTAGGAAGCATAAGCAAAAAAGGGAAGCGAAACAGATCAGCTAGAATTATTACTCCTTCTAGCTTAAAATCTAGGGGGCAGATTTACAAGCCCCTTGAGCCGCTTTTACGCCGCCGTTGAGTCACTTTTGTGAGGCAGCGGCGGCGCAAAAGATGCACCATGGTGCGGTGTATTTACAACGTGACGCATCTCCCAGATGCATCACGTTGTAAAGCCCTGCGCCAGAAGAGGCGTACAATCACAGGGGGAGGCGTTCCTGTGCAGGAATGCCTCCCAAAAGTGTCTGAGTGAAATCTACAAGATTTCACTCAGTCACTTTTGGGGCCCATGCTGCGTCAAAACCCTGCGCCTGCTTGAAGCAGGCGTAAGGATTGACACAGCATTGTACACACAGGGCCCCCCTGATCATTGCTGGAGCTGCATCGTGCTTGCGACGCAACTCCAGCAATGCGCCGCTTTTACGACACAGATGCATGACGCATCTGTGCCGTTTTTGCCCCATGGTGCTCCGCATTGTAAATGCGGCGCACTATGGGTGGCGGAGGCATGGCGCACAATTACTGGCGCATCTCTGCTAATTTGCAGGGATGTGCCAGTAATTGTAAATATGCCCCTTAATCTCCCTGTCCCTAACAAAAATGAATGTGTCCTCATGTTATGCAACTGGTGCTATGGAACGCGCTCTGATACCCGATTCGGGTCAAGTTCACGCTATATAAAACTAAAAAAAAAACAAAATTTCGAACAGTGATAGCAAATCCCTGATGGAGGCGAGGGCTCCCGTGGGCATTGGCATTACCCCGCACAAGATTACCAAATGAGGACTGACTCCTATCATGTTTAGGCTAAAAGTTCATGCACTACAATGCAAGTAAATGGCCATTCAATAGTTTTCTTCGTTAGTCTTTGATATCCACTGCCAGACCAGGCTACAACTGGCCTGCGCACAAAAATAAAATTCATAAAAGTCCCAAATTCATCTGAGTGACAAGTTGAGCCATGGCAGAGCGACAACTTCCTATTGGTTATTAACTCAAATGCAAATGCCAGGACTAATATTTCAAGACTATCTTACACCTCGATTGATAAGGAGGTCAATGTTATTAGTTAATCTAAAAAGGATATGCAGTTACTTATCTTCCCTAAGAAAATAATCTTCTCATCCTCTGTTTTGTTGGCCTCTCTGAATAAACTTAGGACTCTTAGACTCTCCAAGAGGAGAACTCAAAGGAAGTTCGATAATTGATTATTGATGCACGGCAATAGATAAAAAAGTATTTGAAATGGAACAGAGGATTGGAGATTCTAAGTGCAGCTAGAAACAGTAGATACCGTTCTACAGAATTGCCTCCTATTTTAGTGTGTCAATTGAGATAGCATTTTGCATAATATGATCACTGGGCTATTTGAGTTTATTCCCTCTGCTACTTTGGACCATTAGGTAATGGCAACTATTTAGGTTCTAGGGAACTTCTAAATAGTGACATTTTATTACATAAAACAATTTTTATGTATAGACAACATTGTCTGCTGCTCTATGGGGTAATGTGGAAATTATAGAATGGGAACTAGTGGGTGGCTACTTCTGGCGATATTCTGTTTTCCTTCTTTTACTTATAAAAGTCTCTCAACTTTTGAAGGGCAGTCTTTAGATGCTTGTGCTCTTTGATTGTTCTATTCTTTTCCTTATTGTCTCTTCCCAATTTTCTACAAAATATTGCTGTATTTTCTCTAATAATCAGCACTTAGTCCAAGGTACAACATTTATTTAGAAAATGTGCTAACCCGCGTTTCATCAAAGTAGTTGTAGTGCAATTACTATTGTAGCATTATCTCTAATATGAGTGTATTTTTGAAATCCATAATACTGCACGCCTGTCTCTCGCACTGCAGCATACACCACAAGCATAACACAATAACCGCACCTCGGTGGTTATCATGCACGAGATGAAACCACTTGTAACATAGGAGCAAAAGAAAGACAACATCCTTCCAACCTCACACTCCACTTAGTCAACGTTATCATGTGTGCCAGGGTTGACTCTCATAATCTATATTTGTTTAACATGAGCTTTTTGTGCACCATTAACCTCTGCTACATATGTAGCTTTAAAGGAAATGGATATAAAACCACAGAGAAAACTAAAATAGGGTTAAAATGGGACAAGAAATAGGTGTTTAGCTACTGGTGCATCTGTGTCCTTCTAACACCTTAACCAAAGCCTTTGTGGCAATGCCAGCAGCATAGTGTTTTCCAAACTGTGGGTCATAACCCATCAAGCAATTCATAAAGATGCATTTAAATTCTTTCAATGTGGTAATAGCCTTTCACTGAACTGATTGATATCAATTAAAGTGTACATACACATTTTGATTGTTCATGTATTTTACTATTTTTGCACGTTCTTACTACTTTCGCAATATAAGTCCACAATGATTTTGCATGGTTTTAAAATATTTACTAAAATATCGCTTTCAAAATGAGTTTTTCACAGAAATTTATATTAAATATATGACATTTTTTACTAAGCATTGCAATTGTCATTTTATCACATTATCTCTGTCACAATGTAGTTGTCAGTGCAATCTATGTGCAGGTTGAGAAGGATTGCTCTGTTGGTCTTAATTCTCTGCTTCTGCAAACAATGAGCTGAGTACAGAAATGCCTTACAGGATCAGCAAAGTATTGAAGGTGTAATTGAGCAAGCTCTTCTGGTAGGCGTATGATGGGAGCAGTAGCAGCACGTGGAGGGAGTTCTGTGGGTTCGGGGGAGGATGGGTTATAGTAAACACCGGAATATTAATGAACGGAGGTAAGTAAACAATTAAATAAATACAACGAATTTCGCTGCTTGCGCTGCATTGCAAAATGCGATGCAGCGCGCATTAAGAAATACGTTTTATTTATTTAATTGTTTACTTACCTCCGTTTGTCCATATTCCGGTGTTTACTACCCCCCACCCTGCCCTGCCACCCTGCCTCAAAGCCCCACGGAACTCCCTCCATGGGTTGCTACTGGATGAGAGTAGCTGCTTCAACAAGAGTGCCCCAGCTAGATCCTGCTAAAATCATGATTTGACACCCAGATGATCCAGCTATGAAGGGTGATCCTAAGCTGATAGAATTTGTGATCAAAAGTCTTGCTGCCCTCAAAGGAGTGAAATTATATACCTTCCTGAGCTTTTCAAATGTTATCTGAGTTATATTTGTGATTACAATAGGCTGTAAAAAAGCTAAAACTGCCAAGCCAAACATAGAAAGTGAACTCGTGAGTATGCAGTTGAATGATACACATAACTCAATCAGACACTGTGAGACTGAAATGGTTCTGCATAGAACAAACACAAGAATAGAGAGAAAACTCATTGACGTAATAGCAGACACTTGACATAGATCAGAAAGCCATCCAAAAATGAACAAGGTACTCATCCAAAGAACACTTTAAGGGGTCGATTATGATGTTGTTCGGAAAGCATTCTGACCGAATCAGTCTCAAAATGGTTTCCAACCGAATCGGATTCGGGGAGTCCAACTGACCGATTACGATTTTTTCGGAAGCCATTCAGTTGGACTCCCATTGACTTCAATAGGATCCTGTGTTCCGACTGAATACACAGGCTCCAATTAAAGAAAGGGGTGGGTGGGGAAAATTGTGCACCCTCTGGCAGGCACCCCTTGGTGCCTGCCACACTGTGCATGGTCTGAAGGGGGGTCTCTTCGGTACCCCCACTGGCCCCAATCAGAAGGCTACGGGTGAAGAGAGGCCTGCTACGGGCCCCCAAAGTCAGATTCTGACAGCCGATTTGTGTAGGACAAACCGATTCAGAAAGTCTGTCCAAATCCGACATCGTAATCGTTCAGTCGGAAACACTGTCCGTAGACCTGTACGAGTCGGCTCTGACCGACACGGTTCCTCCGAATGCTATCCGAAACTGACTCGGAAATTCTGACCACTTTCCAAACATCATAATCGGTCATTCGGATAGCCCCCTGAAATGGTCGGAAAGTCGGGTTCCAAATCAGATTCGGCAGACCCAAATCCGATTTGGAACCTTTCCGAATTACATCGTAATCGACCCCTATGTGTATGTTGTGTATTAAAAACAATAGGGCTGCATGTAGACAGCTAAAGATTTCTGAAGCTGAGACCTAAAAAGGTTGCTGAAATGATTTCCACATAAATATGAATTTGCCAAACTCAAGAAATATTTCCATCAACTGAAACATAATTTGCAAAGGTTAACAAAAAATGTGTTTCTACCCCATCAAAAGATACTACACTTTCTAAACATGGTGCAATGATGGGCAAGAAAGTTAACTGGTCCTCTTCAACTATTGATTCTTGTTGTGAGCAATTTAGAAGTGGCAATGTTGCACGCATTGTGGAAATATCCAATTTTAATGGAACAGAGTAAGACCTTTTGTGCGCAGCAGCAAATAGTTCCCTGAGGACCTAATTTAGATGTTGGTGGGTGGCATGTTTCTCTCTCAGGGAGATGGAGTAAACTACTCCGTCATCTTGAAGGAGGTGCCACCAGCCTAATTAAAAAATGACCTCCAAGCAGGCGGTCATTTCTTAAAGTATTGGCAGGACTCGCAATCACAGCGGTTCCTGTTAATGCTTTTTGAAGTTGGGTACACAAACTAGTTTCTTTTTTATGTTCAAGAGGAAAATTGCAAAGTAACATTTTCTTTTTAAAAATAAAATAGAAAGTGCTTCCCTCTCCCATGGCAAGGGGAGTATTTAGCAGTTTTCACTGCTCCTTACCGCTAGGGTTTTCCTGGTATTTACGGGTACTGAAAACTGACCTCGAATTCCACCCATCTAAATCAGGTGAGTAGAATTGAAGGGCTGCCTCTGATGGCACATACTCCGCCAGCCCTCGGTGGTATCTTATCTTAGTGGTATAGACAGAGTTGTGACAGAGTACCTATACCACCAAAATATAAATCACCCCTTAAATACTTACTTTTACTTCAAACAGTGTATTTATAAAATGGTTTGGGTTGATCACTGGTGACTTAGTTAATCAACTAATATCCTGTAGAGTCTATCTTCTTCCCTCAAGAGGGCCAATCAGTTCTAGCTTTTGTTACGTCCCTGTTGGAATAATCTAATAACATATAACTCCCTCAGCGAAGTACCTCATAACTAGACTTCCCTGTCGAAAGAATGCAGCATTCTGTTATACATGTACTGGGATACAGGGGCCTTCCTTCCCATGTGCTGGCCTCCTGGGACATCTTTAGAAATGTTTGGTATCACAATAATCATCGGAAATCTATCGGTATGTTAATTCATAGTTTTTTTTTTGCATATTATACATTACCATGTGTTGCGTGTTTATCTAGGTTCCTGATCGATACTGTGACCTTATGCCCCTATTCGGCTATAAATCCATTTATTCCCTATATTGGCATAACCGTTCAAGTGCGATTTTCTGAAAAGTCATCTCTGGCCTCACACGAACAGAGCCACATTCCAGCATAGTTCCCTCTGCCACTTCCTTTGCGACCAATTAGTGCAATGACAGAGCAGTAGTCACTATCTGATATTCCTAGATAACACTCCGAGTTCTTCAACAAGATAAAAACTCAGCAAACCTGGAAATCCCCGCTTGCTATGTTTTGATTAGTAATAGAACTCTAATGAGCAACTGATAACTATCACTTCCTAGTGACATCTTTAATTGACGTCTTATGTCCAGCAAACTTGCGTCAAACCCGGCACCTGTCAGGTATAAATATTACCAACGTTGCCTTAAGCAATGCCTGTTGTAGGAGCTACTGAAGCCAGCTGCCTGCACGACCCCGTGTTGGTAAATCTAGCACTCTGTCGCTGCAGCCTGCTATCCTGTAGTGGTGAAGCTGCTGATACCATTATCGCCGCTAAAGCGCGAACTATGGTGCAGTACGCTTAGGGAGCTGAACAGCCGTCCTCTGCGAAGACATCCAGCAGATTCCAGCTGCCCGCGGACGCTGTCCCCCCTCCTTCCTCGACGCGCTGAAGAGACCCGCTGCCTTTCTCGTGCAGAGAAATCCAGCCACGGCGTTTCCGGTTTACCCTCGCGGGTGACTGGGATATCGAGAGAGACCCCTGAAGGAGATACCAATCCTCCATCATTCTATTCAGAGGTATGGTGTTGACTAAACCCTTAGACGAGAATTCTTGAAACAAACCTTGGCAAAACCAACTTAACTTAAAGCTACTTACTTACTCCCCTTTCACGTGTTAGGCTTAGGTCAGGCACACTGGGGTAGGCTTAGTTAGAAGCACCAGTTGGGTATGTTAGCCTAATGTATATATGACTGCATATATGTTTTATTACTTTTAAACCATTGTATGGCTAAGAAACCATATCAATGCTTTTACAGTTCTATTTCGCAATACTTATCTTACTGTACGTACTTTTTATAATAACAATTATTGCAATTGTGGCAATACATTTCTCTTGTACGAGAAGAAAGACTGTTCAATAAATGTTAACCCTTTATTGACTAACGCCCGTCTCTCTACTCTCTACATCTCGTGAAAGTAAACTGCACTAGACTGACTGAGTGAAATACATGTCTATTGTTTCACACGACCCTAGAGATTGACTCTTGATCTGAGGAGCAAAGTTGTCATGTTGCACGGTTGTTGGAAAGCTGAATCCCTTCTTGTCTGTGCCAAGGAAGCTGATCACTTCCTATGCAGAGAAGAAAGTTTCCAGTGACCTCTGAGCTAGTTGGTAACACAACCCAATTAAGTTTAGCATAGTCAGTGGAGGCCTGGAATATCCGCAGTTCCACGTCGATACTACTGTTTATGTTATTCCAATGCGCAGGGCCTAGTGGAAAACTAGGAACTACACTACATGGCGCCCAAACGTTTGGTAAGGCGATAAACTAATGCAAGGCAGTTAGAGTAACTCAGTCGTGCATATTTCACACCCCTTTCTCCCGTAAATACTCCAATAGACGTCTGGAGTGGGTGAAAGGTTAAAATCCGCCCGAACTCAGTAGGAAGAGATTCCTTTGTAAAGCTCTGGTTTATTCAACGTTGAAGGATACAGTGTTCCAAAATATTGTGCATCTAATCTTTGTCTCCTTGGAGACCTACTCTGCAAAACCTTGCATTTTTACAATGCCAGGTGAAAACGGAACCACTGGGGCCGCAGTAGATGCGACTCAGCAAGGTCCCGAACAGACAGACCCGGATGCTATTATCATCCCGGTCCACTTAAGAAGATCTATAACGTTAAAACTTATAGAAAACGGACTGACACCTCAAGGTGGTACAGTAATTTTCGTGATAGAGGCTCACGAGTATCGGCAGACAGAGGTATTCTATTCATGGATAAACTTTCCAGCGGTAAACGCTGGAACAAAAGAGTTTCACTATTACAAAATAGAGAAACCTCCGGAAGAGTACGCTCCTTTCGAGGAGATTGAAATTCCACTTAAATTTCAAGAGCACCTGCTCTGGTTTAATGGCGCCCTAAAACATAATGATCACATAACTAGGCTCGGTCCACTAGGTAGACCAGGAGCCACGTGGCCGGTTCTAGCCAGCTACACACCACATCCTGACATTGTAAAAATGTCTAAGGAAGAGCTGTTAGTACAGCTAAAAACATTAATAAAAATACATAGGCAATTAGTCCAATATGTAATGCGGACTGCAACAGTCCAACCAGCTGTTAATACACCACAGCTGACCCCTCATCAGGGGAACACAAATAAAATTACACCACAGAACATACAGTCATGTCTTGGTAAAACACCCGTAAAACGGGAACAAATTCCTTTCTGGTTAGCACAGAAAATCACTCAAATAGAGGCAGTGTTTCCTGATACTACCCCTATTGAGAAACACTGTAGTGTAGTTCCTAGTTTCCCACTAGGCCCTGCGCATTGGAATAACATAAACAGTAGTATCGACGTGGAACTGCGGATATTCCAGGCCTCCACTGACTATGCTAAACTTAATTGGGTTGTGTTACCAACTAGCTCAGAGGTCACTGGAAACTTTCTTCTCTGCATAGGAAGTGATCAGCTTCCTTGGCACAGACAAGAAGGGATTCAGTTTTCCAACAACCGTGCAACATGACAACTTTGCTCCTCAGATCAAGAGTCAATCTCTAGGGTCGTGTGAAACAATAGACATAGATTTCACTCAGTCAGTCTAGTGCAGTTTACTTTCATGAGATGTAGAGAATAGAGAGACGGGCGTGTATCAATAAAGGGTTAACATTTATTGAACAGTCTTTCTTCTCGTACAAGAGAAATGTATTGCCACAATTGCAATAATTGTTATTATAAAAAGTACGTACAGTAAGATAAGTATTGCGAAATAGAACTGTAAAAGCATTGATATGGTTTCTTAGCTATACAATGGTTTAAAAGTAATAAAACATATATACAGTCATATATACATTAGGCTAACATACTCAACTGGTGCTTCTAACTAAGCCTACCCCAGTGTGCCTGACCTAAGCCTAACACGTGAAAGGGGAGTAAGTAAGTAGCTTTAAGTTAAGTTGGTTTTGCCAAGGTTTGCTTTCAAGAATTCTCGTCTAAGGGTTTAGTCAACACCATACCTCTGAATAGAATGATGGAGGATTGGTATCTCCTTCAGGGGTCTCTCTCGATATCCCAGTCACCCGCGAGGGTAAACCGGAAACGCCGTGGCTGGATTTCTCTGCACGAGAAAGGCAGCGGCTTCTCTTCAGCGCGTCGAGGAAGGAGGGGGGACAGCGTCCGCGGGCAGCTGGAATCTGCTGGATGTCTTCGCAGAGGACGGCTGTTCAGCTCCTTAAGCGTACTGCACCATAGTTCGCACTGTAGCGGCGATAATGGTAATCAGAAGCTTCACCACCACAGGATAGCAGGCTGCAGCGACAGAGTGCTAGATTTACCAACACAGGGTCATGCAGGCAGCTGGCATCAGCAACAGGCAACGAACATTGCTTAAGGCAACGTTGGTAATATTTATACCTGACAGGTGCCGGGTTTGACGCAAGTTTGCTGGACATAAGACGTCAATTAAAGATGTCACTAGGAAGTGATAGTTATCAGTTGCTCATTAGAGTTCCATTACTAATCAAAACATAGCAAGCGGGGATTTCCAGGTTTGCTAAGTTTTTATCTTGTTGAAGAACTCGGAGTGTTATCTAGGAATATCAGATAGGGACTGCTGCACTGTCATTGCACTAATTGGTCGCAAAGGAAGTAGCAGAGAGTCATGCTGGAATGTGGCTCTGTTCGTGTGAGGCCAGAGATGACTTTTCAGAAAATCGCACTTGAACGGTTATGCCAATATAGGGAATAAATGGATTTATAGCCGAATAGGGGCATAAGGTCACAGTATCGATCAGGAACCTAGATAAACACGCAACACCCACTCCACGGGTTAATGTCCATCAAAATTACTAAAACTAAAGCAATTAGATGCATGTGTAACATTGCCCACCCCAAAATACAAAAATGCATTCGAAATAGGCGTACTTGTAATACATGGAATTTAGGTACTGTACGTTTTTTAAAGCATAGTAATCATTCAAAAAATTATTGCATATGAAATCAATGAACGATTATGCAAAAGGAATTACACATGAAGTATCTCTGACAGAAGAAAGGCGAGATAAATCATCACATAAAAATGCATTGTAATAACATGTGTGCTAGAGGCTGGTGTAATGTTGTTATGTCTCTAGATGTGTTTTAGAAATAGAAGTGTGAAGCTCCTGTTCTCTAAGAATAGTTTTTACGTTAAGCAAAGAATTGTTCGTGCCAAAAAAGGTCAATATTAGAAAAATTGTCCAATTCAAAGAAAATAGATTTCCAAAGCTCTTGGCAGTTTTTGTTGATCAAAACTGAAGGCCGAATTCAGAGTTCATGGGAACGCTGTGTGTCGGAAAGCTTTTCAAAAGTTATTGTTTCTCTGTGGGTGAGAACATCGTATCAGACAGGCTCTCAAAGAATTGGTCTACAAATTCAGGTGATAGTTCAACCAAATTAGATAGCGCTGTAACTTGGCAGGTGTGAGAATGATTGCTGTCATCGAAGGCAGGACCAGCAATGCTCACAGAACGTTGTACCTGGATGATGTTGCTTTTGTCACTCGCTCCACTGTTACCACTTGGTTGTAGCACAGGAGTCTCCACGAATGCCGTCATCAGGATTGGTAGCAGCTGGGGACAACACAATGCGTGAGCCGTTATTGGACTGAGCAAAGTATCGACGTCCATTGGTACTGCTGATGGAAGTGAAAGACAGATGTCCAACACGCATTCATCGCCGCAAAGCATACACCGTAGCACAGGTAAAATGCAATTTTGCCATGTCGGTCTGAATGAAAGGAAGCAGGTCATGTTTAGATCTCTCAGCCTGGCCAATCCGAGGACGTTAGTTATCCTGTCCCGGTAGCGCATTGCTAGGATTGTCTCTTCCATTCCCATGGGAGCTATGTCTGAGCCGAGGCTTGCCATAACGTAGCAGGAGGGTCAAAAATAGAATCCCTGCAACGAGTCCCAAAAATAATGGTATGCCGCCAAAAATGGAGTGCACAAAATTAGGAAAGATTCCCAAAATTGCCTGGAAGGGTGTTAGCAGTCCCGTAAAGACTGTCTTAAATATGCCTGGGATGCTTGTTGCACTAGACATGTTAAGGAGTTGGCTGAACATTTCTACGAAATGCACGGGGCAATTTGTTGATAAAAGGTCATGAACTTCAGTAGCCGTCCTTGCGACTAGAAGATCATACGTCTCTTTAGATGACGTTATAGGCACTGTTGTCTGTAAAAGTACAGATTTCATTTTGCTTAATGTATCAATTCGTATAGAATAGAGATTCAGACGAGGCCAGAGGGGAGTCACTATGTCTGGAGGCCCGCTCGGGAACAATGCTTGCATACAACATTTGACCATGGACGTTACTTGTACTAGATAACTTTTCCCTGGCGTCAGGCCACAACATCTGTGATCCGTTCTAAGAATGTAACTCCCGTTTGCGAGTTGCATAAAGAAGGGCTCTATCTGAGTTGCAGGTGTGACTAGCTGGTGGCATGAAAGGTTGTTTGAATTTCCATCACATGCTCCATGTAAATTAATACCCTGACACAAAAGTATACCGCTTAGTGAATGTTTACAGTTATCACCACTAAGAAATAAATTTTTGTCGCTGTCACTATAGCAAGAATGAGTGTATGGTAATTTCCATTCGGATTTTACATATCCCTTACCCAATTGTTCATATTAGCCAGCAGGTATGTACTCAAGGCACTTTTTAAATCGGAAAGTTGTAATCGGAATTGTGATAATTCCGTGTATTATCCATTCAATGACAGGACTCTCTGACATTGTCAATGGTAATCTCTCGAGTTTTTCGATGCTCAGGATTGTATAGTCTGCTCCTTTCTGTGCCAAACTGATCTGTTTATCAGTAAGGTTAAAACTGGAAAATAATGACGTTGTGTTGATTAAACGCCAAGGCACATAGCCTGAACGAAGATTTTGCAGCGTCCAGCCTAATTCTATAATAGAGCGTAATTGAGACTGGCCATGTTGTAACATTAGCAAATCTCTGTCTATCACATCAAAGGCAGAGGATACAATATTGTCCAAAGAATATATTCTGGAAGACAGAGTCGTTAACCCATTGTCTACCACAGAAAGTGATTTCTCCAAATTAATACGATCAGTTTCTCGTATTTTTTCAGCAGTTTCAATTTGCTTTACTTTCCAAGCCTCGTTGTAAGCAGCATAGATACTGGTCGCTATGAAACGCTTTTGACGCTGTTTGCGTGGTCCAAGAATGAAATCGCGCAAATCAGCACCATCTTTTAATAAAGACAAGTGTTGCTTAATTTCAGCCAGTGTGGATGTAGTTAGCCATTCTAGGCAGAGTTTCCCTACACTGTATGTTGTTATAATCCCTGGATGTTGTCTCTGGGAGTATCTAGAGTCTAATCTGGTCATTTTTAACCCCTGTGTTTTATTCAGGAATCTATCTTGACAGCTATTTGTGTCTGTAGGCCAGATTAACCACTTTTTCCAAACAGGATGTGTTCTGTTGAAATGTAAAATTTGTGACACGCCTAACTCAATATCTGTGGTTGCATTTTCAGGTATTGGCTTTGGTATAGACGGTGTTTTAAGGTCTTTGATCTTAGCTAGGCCAAGACAAGACGTTTGGTGTATTGTGTCATTTAAAAACAACATTTGTTCTGGTATCATGCAGGTTCTAAATAGTGCTTCAATGCCTTGCACCTGCCAATCTTTTGTACCCCAAATTGTTTTCGTTTCAATATTATTTTTCCAATAATCAAAACCAAATGTCATCATTTTGTCATAAAATGCTTCTGAATATATCAATTTAGAATTTGTCAGCATTGTTTTCATTCCTGTTTTATCTAACAGTTTATAATAAAACGTTTCTGCATCACTTGTGTTAAACCCTGAGAAGTATTTGAATTTCTCAAAAAATGCTTTGGAACTGCTTTTAGGTGGTGTAGAACAATGTTCCCATTGATTATACATAAAAACATTTCTAGGCTGTGCAGATTTATGCAAGTAATGATCCCCATAGTGGGTGTAACAGAATAACTGCTCATAACTAGATGAACCTTGTAAATAATCATGATCTGTGAATCTAGCTGACATTACTAAATCAGACATCATGTCATTAATACTGTTAAAGTCCCAATCATCAGAGAATGTACTAGGTGTCACAAAGTCACTTAAGGAAACCTTTAGTTGATGAGGATACTTCAGGATTTCGACCGGACCATAGATCTCATAGTCTGTTTTCTCCCATACTACCCCACCAGGTATTGGAATTGCTGTGACATTTACTGTTGACAGTTCTCTTTTCTTCACGTGGGATGATCTGTGTGGTTTCAGGACTAGGTTGATGTTCTGACTTGCTGTGTCCATTGTAATATATTTTCCTTCAATGAATTTTCCCAAACACAGTACCATGATGAGCCAAAGCAGGAGGAAAAATATACCTAGACCGAACCAGAACTCTAGCCAAGGGGAAATTAGGTAGATTTCCTTCAGTTGATGAAAGAGTTCCGTTGCTTTTTCTTTAAAAGACTTTTTTGTTTCTGGCATCACTTCGGGGTCAGTTAAATCTTCAGAGAAGTTGTCGAAGTTGATGAAATAACCAGAGGCAGTTCTGTCAATTGATGGGATTGTTCTTTCAATCTGTCTCTCGGTAGCACTTTCTGATGCCACATCATTGTAGACTGGTGTTGTTTCTTGACGAACTGTTTCAATCTGTTTTTCAAGAGGCATGAGTTCCATGGCATTATTGCATAGTCCTTCATTGTGCACTGCAGGCTGATCGAATGTGATTAGTCTCTCAGTTTGAACCTCTTGGATTGTTGCAAGTTTGGGTATTCTGTTGTTTCTTGGGAGTCCACTGGGCCTACTGTTGATTATAGGCCACATGCTTGTGGTTTTACCAGATCGATAGACACGACTCTGTTCTCCTTTTTACCAGCAAGGGGCGGTAGCACAACTGATCTTGTTCCGGTGACTGCTAAGACAGGTACTGCTTTTCTGTAAGAAGGCCCAAATTCCTTCTTTACCGCGATCTTTTCTCTGACTAGATCCCCAATCTTTGGAATCCAGACAGGCCTTGCTGGGGCTGTTGCGGGTGGTGCCTCGTCAGTGGTACTTGGCTGTTGCTTTAACTTTATGTTGCTTAATGATTTTCTTGTTTCATTCAGTTCCTGTAAAACAGCCAAACGGTCTTTTACATCAAAGTGCGTTGTTTCTTCTTGTACCACTGACATCTGACTATCGAGGTCCTGAACGCGCATTCTAATTCCGAACAATAGTTCGTATGGGCTGAAACCTTTTAGAGAATTTCTTGGCATGTTGTTAAGACTAGTCTGGACACTTATTAAATGTTTGACCCACCCAGCGCCTGAACCTAATACCTTCGCTGTTATAGATTGCTTTATGTCCCGGTTTTTTCTTTCTACCACACTATTCCCTTCGGGGTGCGACGGACAAGAATACCGCAACCCAATTCCCATGCTGGCCATGGCCTCCTTATAGGCTCGAGAGCTTAAAGCAGGACCCTGGTCAGAATGGAACGTGGTAATTGCGTATGTGCCGATAAAGACTCGCAAATCTTTTATAACCGTTCTAGCGTCAGCCGAGCGCTGGGGCCACATCCATATGAACCTCGTACAGGAATCCACTGCTACCATGATATATCTATAGTTACCGTCCCTTTGTAGGGGACCACAGTGGTCCAGGTAAACGCATGCAAATGGTTTATCCGAGATGAGAAGGGGTGTCTGCGCTGGTCGTTTTACTGTTGATACTTTTATCCTTTGGCATATGTCGCATTCTAATACATACTTTTTAGTTTGTATTCTCAAGCGAGGCCACCAATATCTCTGTTTTAATAGTGATACTGTTGCGGAAACGCCAGCGTGTGCAGAAGCAAGCCCTTCGTGTGCCGCTTTGATTAGTCCTAGTCTGTGTTCCCTGTTTGGAATTACTCTATCCCCCACTCCAGGGATTCGAGCAAAAGGAACATTATTTGTATCCGTTAAGTACAAGTACTTTTTAGGAAAGCCTTTTGGGAGTGTTTTCTTATCATTTTTTACTGACGTACTGACAGCTTGTAGAATATCGCTGTCTATTTTTGTTTGTGACCGAGTTATCGCAGCTACGGAAGCCGTTTGCACAGCTGCCTTCGCGGCTTCATCAGCCAATGAATTCCCTGCAAAGTGAACGCCATCACGTTGATGACTCAGTGTATGTATCACGTGAGTTTTTTGTAGTTCTTTCTGTAAAAGCACTACCTGTTCCCAAGCATTTTATGCTTTATTGTGCCACCTTTCGCATCTCTGAAACCATTTTCCACCCAATTCTGCAAGTATTCATTATAAGATTGTACGCAATAAAAAGAATCGCACACTATTAGTGTGGGGAATTCGCGATCGGTATTTTCTAGCGCCATCTTAAATGCTACTAATTCAGCTCGTTGAGCCGAGCAATCTCCTAGAGATTGTGTTTTAGTGACCAATGGTCTAAATTTTCCTTTGTGCCAGCGACCTTTAACAATCGCGCACGCAGCACTGTAAGCTTGCTTACCCCCAACTGCGGGTTGTGCTGATCCGTCAGTATATATAATACTTCCGTATTCTTCGAGAGGCAGGATTTCAATTGGC
This sequence comes from Lissotriton vulgaris, assembly GCF_964263255.1. NCBI lineage: Eukaryota > Metazoa > Chordata > Amphibia > Caudata > Salamandridae > Lissotriton > Lissotriton vulgaris. The sequence goes on along the minus strand of NC_141695.1, from coordinate 1,450,641,092 downwards.
AGAGGACATTCGTATTCATATTGTAAAAATTCCTGTGTTTTTAAGTTAGGATCAAATTCGTAAACTACGTCTGTTGCAGCAAGAGAATTAACCCACTGAATCCATCTCGGATGCAAAGCTTTAGCATTAGGAATGCTTGCTTTAGTTACCGCTTCTAAAGCCGGTATGGGTGTTACGATTATTATTCGTTTACCTTGTGCTAGGGGCCTTTCTTTCGCTACAGCAGTCTGAACCGCAGTTAGAATTTTCTCCGTTGAACTGAATTTTATTTCAGCCTTTGTGTACAAATGTGATTTGTAAGCTATTGGTACCTTTTCTCCCTCATTAGAGGTTAGGTACGTGAATCCGCATCTTCCTGGGATGACTCGGATTACAAGATCACGTGTGTTGTCACGTGTATCTAATTTTGTTTTTGCTAACATGTCTGTTTGCAGTGATCTCAAAATTTCTGTGTGTTTTTGAGTCCAATTGATTTGTTTTAAATCAGGTTTTATTAGTTCGTAGAGAGGTTTAACCCTCTCTGTGTAATTTAGGATGTAAGTTCTTCCGAAATTCAGAAAACCTAGTATGGATTGTAAATTCTTCAGCGTTTTTGGAGCTTGGAGTACAGCGCACTTCTCTAAGAAGTTGTCCGCTAGGCTTTTCCCTTCACTTGATAATTCGTACCCTAAAAATAGTACTGTCAGATGGGCAATTCGGGACTTTTTAAAGTTGAATTTGTAACCCTCTGCTGCGAACCCAAGTATAATGGTGTTCACTCTTTTCAAGTGAGTATCCAAGTCGTCGTCTGTGAGATAAATATCATCTACGTAAGACAATGCTTCATCATCATAGATTTGTAGTAACTCTGTTACCCTAGCTGAGAATAGTCCTGGGCTGTTCTTGAACCCCTGTGGGAGTCGACAGAATTTTTCTGCGATCCAAATGCGGAGAAAGCGGTCAAATATCTGCTTTCTGGTGCAATGTTTTGACAAAAGAAACCATTAGAAATGTCTAATGTCGTTTTATATTTTTTCCTAACTATGTTATTCATTAGGGCTGCACTATGCGAGTTTTGTACTGCAAAAGTTTTGCAACATGTATTAAGGTGTCTGTAGTCCAAAACTAGACGATATGAATTGTCTGGCTTGGAGACAGGAAACAAAGGATTGTTCATTTGAGAGGTGCATGTTTCAATCACCCCCTGGTACTCAAGTTGATCTAAGATCTCCCTGACTTGTTTTTTAGCTTCTTGCTTTATGGGATACTGCCGTTGGGCAGTTAGTTCACTTTTTAATTGGATTTTGTGAGGTGGTGAATCCTCATCCCATCCTACATGATTTTTATATAATGCAGGTGCCTGGGCTACTGCCCATTTCCTTGCATATGTGTATTTTTTGTGAATCGGAATGTGATTCGAGAAGGCAGGCATAATCACTTCTTCGCCACGAGGGCACTCCCTGACAAACTCTGGGGGCCAATCTTTTTCAGCTAACAGCATATCATAGCCTTTTGAGAGCTTATCCCAAAATAGACCCTTAATTTTCCTAGTCTTATCAACTTCTATACGCAATGTTATTTCGTATATTTTATGGGGCTCGCTAAGCCTGGCGTCGGCAGTTTCAACCTGAATGTATTCATTCGTGTCCACTGTCTCCAGATGACTCATCAAGATCTTGCGCGCTATACTGATTTCTGCTGCACTGTCCAACATTGTCAATGCCCACTCCCCGTTTTTCAACTGTGTCCTCAGTATTCTCGGCATGGTTGATTACTCTAATACTGGCTACCTTCTTTTTCTGAAATTGAGATTTTTTACTCTGAGCAGGTTCCTTGTCTTTGGACTTGGTGTGCTCTCCTGGGTCTGACCGTCCTCTTCTTTCCGAATTCTGTGGAAAAGATCGAGAGGGACGTGTATCAATACTTTGATATCTATCAGGTTTTTTCAGATTATCCCTATTTCTAAGGTTATATCTTTTCTCAGAGGGCTCCCGTTGGGGAGACTGGCGTTCTCGAGTCGGAGTTCTTTCCCTCCGTCGAGGAGACCTTCCTCTGGACTGGAAAACTTTTTCCTTGGGAGTGGATTGTTTATTTCCATCCCAGCTCTTTTTAGGAGTATTTGAATTATTTTTAATAAATAATTTTTCAGGATTTTCGAGCAGTTGGGGTTTTACCGGTTTCCCACCCAAGCTGTCTCTACCTAATTCTTCATAGCATTTTTCTATGATTTTTGCAAGCTCAACAGGATCTTTTATATCTGTTTCCTTCAACTTCTGGCGGATCGCCACAGATGCTGCTTCTCCCTTTATGTTGGTTAATAATATAGCCGTGACCTGCTTGAAGTCTTTCAGTAATTTCATACCTAGATTTAAAGCGGGCTCTGGACCGAATTCATTTTGAATCTGTTTTAGCACTTCTGGTATTACCACCATAGACGGAACACCGTGTGTTTTTGTGTAAATGGAAGCAAAGACTGTACCCCAAGTGTCACAGTCCTCCACGTGTGGTGCGATTCCCATAGGAAGGCAGATGGTCAAGATTCTGTGTTTCTCAATAGGGGTAGTATCAGGAAATACTGCCTCTATTTGAGTGATTTTCTGTGCTAACCAGAAAGGAATTTGTTCCCGTTTTACGGGTGTTTTACCAAGACATGACTGTATGTTCTGTGGTGTAATTTTATTTGTGTTCCCCTGATGAGGGGTCAGCTGTGGTGTATTAACAGCTGGCTGGACTGTTGCAGTCCGCATTACATATTGGACTAATTGCCTATGTATTTTTATTAATGTGTTTAGCTGTACTAACAGCTCTTCCTTAGACATTTTTGCAATGTCAGGATGTGGTGTGTAGCTGGCTAGAACCGGCCACGTTGCTCCTGGTCTACCTAGTGGACCGAGCCTAGTTATTTGATCAGTGTGTTTTAGGGCGCCATTAAACCAGAGCAGGTGCTCTTGAAATTTAAGTGGAATTTCAATCTCCTCGAAAGGAGCGTACTCTTCCGGAGGTTTCTCTATTTTGTAATAGTGAAACTCTTTTGTTATAGCGTTTACCGCTGGAAAGTTTATCCATGAATAGAATACCTCTGTCTGCCGATATTCGTGAGCCTCTATCACGAAAATTACTGTACCACCTTGAGGTGTCAGTCCGTTTACTATAAGTTTTGAAGTTATAGATTTTCTTAAATGTGCCGGGATGATTATTGCATCCGGGTCTGTGTATTCGGGACCTTGCTGAGTCGCATCTGCTGCGGCCCCAGTGGTTCCGTTTTCTGGCATTGTAAAAATGCGAGGTTTGCAGAGTAGGTCTCCAAGGAGACAAAGATTAGGTGCACAATATTTTGGAACACTGTATCCTTCAACGTTGAATAAACCAGAGCTTTACATAGGAATTTCTTCCTACTAAGGTCGGGCGGATTTTAACCTTTCACCCACTCCAGACGTCTATTGGAGTATTTACGGGAGAAAGGGGTGTGAAATATGCACGACTGAGTTACTCTACAAGTCTTGCGTTAGTTTATCGCCGTACCAAACGTTTGGGCGCCATGTAGTGTAGTTCCTAGTTTCCCACTAGGCCCTGCGCATTGGAATAACATAAACAGTAGTATCGACGTGGAACTGCGGATATTCCAGGCCTCCACTGACTATGCTAAACTTAATTGGGTTGTGTTACCAACTAGCTCAGAGGTCACTGGAAACTTTCTTCTCTGCATAGGAAGTGATCAGCTTCCTTGGCACAGACAAGAAGGGATTCAGTTTTCCAACAACCGTGCAACATGACAACTTTGCTCCTCAGATCAAGAGTCAATCTCTAGGGTCGTGTGAAACAATAGACATAGATTTCACTCAGTCAGTCTAGTGCAGTTTACTTTCACGAGATGTAGAGAATAGAGAGACGGGCGTGTATCAATAAAGGGTTAACATTTATTGAACAGTCTTTCTTCTCGTACAAGAGAAATGTATTGCCACAATTGCAATAATTGTTATTATAAAAAGTACGTACAGTAAGATAAGTATTGCGAAATAGAACTGTAAAAGCATTGATATGGTTTCTTAGCCATACAATGGTTTAAAAGTAATAAAACATATATACAGTCATATATACATTAGGCTAACATACTCAACTGGTGCTTCTAACTAAGCCTACCCCAGTGTGCCTGACCTAAGCCTAACACGTGAAAGGGGAGTAAGTAAGTAGCTTTAAGTTAAGTTGGCTTTGCCAAGGTTTGCTTTCAAGAATTCTCGTCTAAGGGTTTAGTCAACACCATACCTCTGAATAGAATGATGGAGGATTGGTATCTCCTTCAGGGGTCTCTCTCGATATCCCAGTCACCCGCGAGGGTAAACCGGAAACGCCGTGGCTGGATTTCTCTGCACGAGAAAGGCAGCGGCTTCTCTTCAGCGCGTCGAGGAAGGAGGGGGGACAGCGTCCGCGGGCAGCTGGAATCTGCTGGATGTCTTCGCAGAGGACGGCTGTTCAGCTCCTTAAGCGTACTGCACCATAGTTCGCGCTGTAGCGGCGATAATGGTAATCAGCAGCTTCACCACCACAGGATAGCAGGCTGCAGCGACAGAGTGCTAGATTTACCAACACAGGGTCATGCAGGCATCTGGCATCAGCAACAGGCAACGAACATTGCTTAAGGCAACGTTGGTAATATTTATACCTGACAGGTGCCGGGTTTGACGCAAGTTTGCTGGACATAAGACGTCAATTAAAGATGTCACTAGGAAGTGATAGTTATCAGTTGCTCATTAGAGTTCCATTACTAATCAAAACATAGCAAGCGGGGATTTCCAGGTTTGCTAAGTTTTTATCTTGTTGAAGAACTCGGAGTGTTATCTAGGAATATCAGATAGGGACTGCTGCACTGTCATTGCACTAATTGGTCGCAAAGGAAGTAGCAGAGAGTCATGCTGGAATGTGGCTCTGTTCGTGTGAGGCCAGAGATGACTTTTCAGAAAATCGCACTTGAACGGTTATGCCAATATAGGGAATAAATGGATTTATAGCCGAATAGGGGCATAAGGTCACAGTATCGATCAGGAACCTAGATAAACACGCAACAACACAGAATCTTGATCATCTGCCTTCCTATGGGAATCGCACCACATGTGGAGGACTGTGACACTTGGGGTACAGTCTTTGCTTCCATTTACACAAAAACACACGGTAATACCAGAAGTGCTAAAACAGATTCAAAATGAATTCGGTCCAGAGCCCGCTTTAAATCTAGGTATGAAATTACTGAAAGACTTCAAGCAGGTCTCGGCTATATTACTAGCCAACATAAAAGGAGAAGCAGCATCTGTGGCGATCCGCCAGAAGTTGAAGGAAACAGATATAAAAGATCCTGTTGAGCTTGCAAAAATCATAGAAAAATGCTATGAAGAATTAGGTAGAGACAGCTTGGGTGGAAAACCAGTAAAGCCCCAACTGCTCGAAAATCCTGAAAAATTATTTATTAAAAATAATTTAAACACTCCTAAAAAGAGCTGGGATGGAAATAAACAATCCACTCCCAAGGAAAAAGTTTTCCAGTCCAGACGAAGGTCTCCTCGACGGAAGGAAAGAACTCCGACTCGAGAACGCCAGTCTCCCCAACGGGAGCCCTCTGAGAAAAGATATAACCTTAGAAATAGGGATAATCTGAAAAAACCTGATAGATATCAAAGTATTGATACACGTCCCTCTCGATCTTTTCCACAGAATTCGGAAAGAAGAGGACGGTCAGACCCAGGAGAGCACACCAAGTCCAAAGACAAGGAGCCTGCTCAAAATAGGAAATCTCAATTTCAGAAAAAGAAGGTAGCCAGTATTAGAGTAATCAACCATGCCGAGAATACTGAGGACACAGTTGAAAAACGGGGAGTGGGCATTGACAATGTTGGACAGTGCAGCAGAAATCAGTATAGCGCGCAAGATCTTGATGAGTCATCTGGAGACAGTGGACACGAATGAATTCATTCGGGTTGAAACTGCGGACGCCAGACTTAGCGAGCCCCATAAAATATCCGAAATAACATTGCGTATAGAGGGTGATAAGACTTAGAAAATTAAGGGTCTATTTTGGGATAAGCTCTCAAAAGGCTATGATATTCTGTTAGCTGAAAAAGATTGCCCCCCAGAGTTAGTCAGGGAGTGCCCTCGTGGCGAAGAAGTGATTATGCCTGCCTTCTCGAATCACATTCCGATTCACAAAAAATATACATATGCAAGGAAATGGGCAGTAGCCCAGGCACCTGCATTATATAAAAATCATGTAGGATGGGATGAGGATTCACCTCCTCACAAAATCCAGCTAAAAAGTGAACCAACTGCCCAACGGCAGTATCCCATAAAGCAAGAAGCTAAAAAACAGGTCAGGGAGATCTTAGATCAACTTGAGTACCAGGGGGTGATTGAAACATGCACCTCTCAAATGAACAATCCTTTGTTTCCTGTCTCCAAGCCAGACAATTCATATCGTCTAGTTTTGGACTACAGACATCTTAATACATGTTGCAAAACTTTTGCAGTACAAAACTCGCATAGTGCAGCCCTAATGAATAACATAGTTAGGAAAAAATATAAAACGACATGAGACATTTCTAATGGTTTCTTTTGTCAAAACATTGCACCAGAAAGCAGATATTTGACCGCTTTCTCCGCGTTTGGGTCGCAGAAAAAATTCTGTCGACTCCCACAGGGGTTCAAGAACAGCCCAGGACTATTCTCAGCTAGGGTAACAGAGTTACTACAAATCTATGATGATGAAGCATTGTCTTACGTAGATGATATTTATCTCACAGACGACGACTTGGATACTCACTTGAAAAGAGTGAACACCATTATACTTGGGTTCGAAGCAGAGGGTTACAAATTCGACTTTAAAAAGTCTCGAATTGCCCATCTGACGGTACTGTTTTTTAGGGTACGAATTATCAAGTGAAGGGAAAAGCCTAGCGGACAACTTCTTAGAGAAGTGCACTGTACTCCAAGCTCCAAAAACGCTGAAGAATTTACAATCCATTCTAGGTTTTCTGAATTTTGGAAGAACTTACATTCTTAATTATGCAGAGAGGGTTAAACCACTCTACAAACTAATTAAACCTGATTTTAAACAAATCAATTGGACTCAAAAACACACAGAAATTTTGAGATCACTGCAAACAGACATGTTAGCAAAAACAAAATTAGATACACGTGACAACACGATCGATCTTGTAATCCGAGTCATCCCAGGAAGATGCGGATTCACGTACCTGACCTCTAATGAGGGAGAAAAGGTACCTATTTCAATTAAATCTCACTTGTACACACAAGCAGAAAAAGCATTCAGTCACACAGAAAGAACTGTGAAAGCAGTGCAAATCGCATTGGCAAATGAACGAGAACTAGCACACGGCAAACGGATTAATATCCTTACAGCGGAATCCGCCTTCGAGGCGCTATTCAGCCCAGTAAACCTGCCTACAGTGTCACTGGATCCGAAATGGATACAATGCATAGATTCTCTAGGAGCGGAAGACGTGAAATACTATTTCGCCCCGCAATTTGAAGAACTGAATGATTTAGAGTATGAAGAAGAATATCCTCTGCCAATCGAAATTCTGCCTCTCCCACAATACGCCTGTATAATCTATACAGATAGCTTTGTACAGCATTTCAACGTAGAGAGAAAATCCTACAATGCAGCATGTGCGATCATTAAAGGTCGTTGGCTGTGCGGTAAATTCAGACCGAAAGTAACAAAAACTGAATCTGTAAGAAACTGCAAATGCAGAACGCGAATTCCCGACACTTATAGTGTGCGATTCTCATTTTTGCGTCAACTCTTACAACAATAAACTGCAGAGTTGGATCGAAAACGACTACAAAGATGACACAGGTGCCACAATAAAGCATAAATTGCTCTGGAACGAGGTAGCACTTTTACACAAAGAACTACAAAAGACTCACGTGATTCACGCACAGAGTCTTCAACGTGATGGCGTTCACGTTGCAGGGAATTCATTGGCTAATACAGCCAAAGCGGAAGCAACTAACCCGGCTTCCGTAGCCACAAAAAAGCATACAGATAAGTACATAGACGGGGAAACCATGCTAGCAGTAAAAACGACCGTAAAAGGCGACTGTGCAGCACTACCCGTAAACTATCCACTCAATTATGCATACATAATCGATGCAAACTCCGTTCCTTTTGCTCGAATCCCTGGAGTGGGGGACAGAGTAATTCCAAACACGAACAGGAGAATATTTTTAATAGCAGACGCACACATGGGTTTGGGTCTTAGGCACAGAGAGATCAAGGAATCACTGACTGAATTACAATCAGTATTCTGGTGGCCGGGAATGAGTGTAGAACACCAAATATATGCAAACAACTGTGAAAACTGTAAAAGGGATCGCAGTAGCGAACCTTGCTACCGGCTACCAGTCAGAAAGAGCGCAACGCTGCCTACACCCCGTCCTGCGTCCTATTAACAGTTAAGACGAAAAGCACTTAAAAAATGGGGCCTCCAGCGCTCGGCTGGCGCTAGAACTGTTATAAAAGATTTGCGAGTCAATATCGGCACATACGTAATTACCACGTTCCATTCTGACCAGGGTCCTGCTTTCAGCTCTCGAGCTTATAAGGAGACCATGGCTAGCATGGGAATTGGGTTGCGGTATTCTTGTCCGTCGCACCCCGGAAGGGAATAGTGTGGTAGAAAGAAAAAACCGTGACATAAAGCAATCTATAACAGCGAAGGTATTAGGTTCAGGCGCTGGGTGGGTCAAACATTTAATAAGTGTCCAGACTAGTCTTAACAACATGCCAAGAAATTCTCTAAAAGGTTTCAGCCCATACGAACTATTGTTCGGAATTAGAATGCGAGTTCAGGACCTCGATAGTCAGATGTCAGTGGTACAAGAAAAAACAACAGACTTTGACATCAAAGATCGTTTGGCTGTTTTACAGGAACTGAATGAAACAAGAAAATCATTAAGCAACATAAAGCTAAAGCAACAGCCAAGTACCACTGACGAGGCACCACCCGCAACAGCCCCTGCAAGGCCTGTCTGGATTCCAAAGATTGGGGATCTAGTCAGAGAAAAGATCGCGGTTAAGAAGGAATTTGGGCCTTCTTACAGAAAAGCAGTACCTGTCTTTTCAGTCACCGGAACAAGATCAGTTGTGCTACCGCCCCTTGCTGGTAAAAAGGAGAACAGAGTCGTGTCTATCGATCTGGTAAAACCACAAGCATGTGGCCTATAATCAACAGTAGGCCCAGTGGACTCCCAAGAAACAACAGAATACCCAAACTTGCAACAATCCAAGAGGTTCAAACTGAAAGACTAATCACATTCAATCAGCCTGCAGTGCACAATGAAGGACTATGCAATAATGCCATGGAACTCGTGCCTCTTGAAACACAGATTGAAACAGTTCGTCAAGAAACAACACCAGTCTACAATGATGTGGCATCAGAAAGTGCTACCGATAGACAGATTGAAAGAACAATCCCATCAATTGACAGAACTGCCTCTGGTTATTTCATCAACTTCGACAACTTCTCTGAAGATTTAAATGACCCCGAAGTGATGCCAGAAACAAAAAAGTCTTTTAAAGAAAAAGCAACGGAACTCTTTCATCAACTGAAGGAAATCTACCTTATTTCCCCTTGGCTAGAGTTCTGGTTCGGTCTAGGTGTATTTTTCCTCCTACTTTGGCTCATCATGGTACTGTGTTTGGGAAAATTCATTGAAGGAAAATATATTACAATGGACACAGCAAGTCAGAACATCAACCTAGTCCTGAAACCACACAGATCATCCCACGTGAAGAAAAGAGAACTGTCAACAGTAAATGTCACAGCAAGTCCAATACCTGGTGGGGTAGTATGGGAGAAAACAGACTATGAGATCTATGGTCCGGTCGAAATCCTGAAGTATCCTCATCAACTAAAGGTTTCCTTAAGTGACTTTGTGACACCAAGTACATTCTCTGATGATTGGGACTTTAACAGTATTAATGACATGATGTCTGATTTAGTAATGTCAGCTAGATTCACAGATCATGATTATTTACAAGGTTCATCTAGTTATGAGCAGTTATTCTGTTACACCCACTATGGGAATCATTACTTGCATAAATCTGCACAGCCTAGAAATGTTTTTATGTATAATCAATGAGAACATTGTGCTACACCACCTAAAAGCAGTTCTAAAGCATTTTTTGAGAAATTCAAATACTTCTCAGGGTTTAACACCAGTGATGCAGAAACGTTTTATTACAAACTGTTAGATAAAACAGGAATGAAAACAATGCTGACAAATTCTAAATTGATATATTCAGAAGCATTTTATGACAAAATGATGACACTTGGTTTTGATTATTGGAAAAATAATATTGAAACGAAAACAATTTGGGGTACAAAAGATTGGCAGGTGCAAGGCATTGAAGCACTATTTAGAACCTGCATGATACCTGAACAAATGTTATTTTTAAATGACACAATACACCAAACATCTTGTCTTGGCCTAGCTAAGAACAAAGACCTTAAAACACCGTCTATTCCGAAGCCAATACCAGAAAATGTAACCGCTGATATTGAGTTAGACGTGTCACAAATTTTGCATTTCAACAGAACACATCCTGATTGGAAAAAGTGGTTAATCTGGCCTACAGACACAAATAGCTGTCAAGATAGATTCCTGAATAAAACACAGGGGTTAAAAATGACCAGATTAGACCCTAGATACTCCCAGAGACAACATCCAGGGATTATAACAACATACAGTGTAGGGAAACTCTGCCTTGAATGGCTGACCTCGTCCACACTGGCTGAAATTAAGCAACACTTGTCTTTACTAAAAGATGGTGCTGATTTGCGCGACTTCATTCTTGGACCACGCAAACAGCGTCAAAAGCGTTTCATAGCGACCAGTATCTATGCTGCTTACAACGAGGCTTGGAAAGTAAAGCAAATTGAAACTGCTAAAAAAATACGAGAAATTGATCGTATTAATTTGGAAAAATCACTTTCTGTGGTAGACAATGGGTTAACGACTCTGTCTTCCAGAATATATTCGTTGGACAATATTGTATCCTCTGCCTTTGATGTGATAGACAGAGATTTGCTAATGTTACAACATGGCCAATCTCAATTACGCTCTATTATAGAACTAGGCTGGACGCTGCAAAATCTTCGTTCAGGCTATGTGCCTTGGCGTTTAATCAACACAACGTCATTATTTTCTAGTTTTAACCTTACTGATAAACAGATCAGTTTGGCACAGAAAGGAGCAGACTATACAATCCTGAGCATCGAAAAACTCGAGAGATTACCATTGACAATGTCAGAGAGTCCTGTCATTGAATGGATAATACACGGAATTATAAAAATTCCGATAACAACTTTCCGATTTAAAAAGTGCCTTGAGTACATACCTGCTGGCCAGTATGAACAATTGGGTAAAGGATATGTAAAATCTGAATGGAAATTACCATACACTCATTCTTGCTACAGTGACAGCGACAAAAATGTATTTCTTAGTGGTGAAAATTGTAAACATTCACTAAGCGGTATACTTTTGTGTCAGGGTATTAATTTACACGGAGCATGTGATGGAAATTCAAACAACCTTTCATGCCACCAGCTAGTCACACCTGCAACTCAGATAGAGCCCTTCTTTATGCAACTTTCGAACGGGAGTTACATTCTTAGAACGGATCACAGATGTTGTGGCCTCACGCCAGGGAAAAGTTATCTAATAGAAGTAACGTCCATGGTCAAATGTTGTATGCAAGCATTGTTTCCGAGTGGGCCTCCAGACATAGTGACTCCCATCTGGCCTCGTCTGAATCTCTATTCTATACGAATTGATACATTAAGCAAAATGAAATCTGTACTTTTACAGACAACAGTGCCTATAACGTCATCTAAAGAGACGTATGATCTTCTAGTTGCAAGGACAGCTACTGAACAAATTTCCCCATGCATTTCGTAGAAATGTTCAGCCAACTCCTTAACATGTCTAGTGCAACAAGCATCCCAGGCATATTTAAGACAGTCTTTACGGGACTGCTAACACCCTTCCAGGCAATTTTGGGAATCTTTCCTAATTTTGTGCACTCCATTTTTGGCGGCATACCATTATTTTTGGGACTCGTCGCAGGGATTCTATTTTTGACCCTCCTGCTATGTTGTGGCAAGCCCCGGCTCAGACATAGCTCCCATGGGAATGGAAGAGACAATCCTAGCAATGCGCTACCGGGACAGGATAACTAACGTCCTTGGATTGGCCAGGCTGAGAGATCTAAACATGACCTGGTTCCTTTCATTCAGACCGACATGGCAAAATTGCATTTTACCTGTGCTACGGTGTATGCTTTGCGGCGATGAATGCGTGTTGGACATCTGTCTTTCACTTCCATCAGCAGTACCAATGGACGTCGATACTTTGCTCAGTCCAATAACGGCTCACGCATTGTGTTGTCCCCAGCTGCTACCAATCCTGATGACGGCATTCGTGGAGACTCCTGTGCTACAACCAAGTGGTAACAGTGGAGCGAGTGACAAAAGCAACATCATCCAGGTACAACGTTCTGTGAGCATTGCTGGTCCTGCCTTCGATGACAGCAATCATTCTCACACCTGCCAAGTTACAGCGCTATCTAATTTGGTTGAACTATCACCTGAATTTGTAGACCAATTCTTTGAGAGCCTGTCTGATACGATGTTCTCACCCGTACAGAAACAATACCTTTTGAGAAGCTTTCCGACACACAGCGTTCCCATGAACTCTGAATTCGGCCTTCAGTTTTGATCAACAAAAACTGCCAAGAGCTTTGGAAATCTATTTTCTTTGAATTGGACAATTTTTCTAATATTGACCTTTTTTGGCACGAACAATTCTTTGCTTAACGTAAAAACTATTCTTAGAGAACAGAAGCTTCACACTTCTATTTCTAAACACATCTAGAGACATAACAACATTACACCAGCCTCTAGCACACATGTTATTACAATGCATTTTTATGTGATGATTTATCTCGCCTTTTCTTCTGTCAGAGATACTTCATGTGTAATTCCTTTTGCATAATCGTTCATTGATTTCATATGCAATAATTTTTTGAATGATTACTATGCTTCAAAAAACGTACAGTACCTAAAATTCATGTATTACAAGTACGCCTATTTCGAATGCATTTATGTATTTTGGGGTGGGCAATGTTACACATGCATCTAATTGCTTTAGTTTTAGTAATTTTGATGGAAATTAACCAGTGGAGTGGGTGTTGCGTGTTTATCTAGGTTCCTGATCGATACTGTGACCTTATGCCCCTATTCCGCTATAAATCCATTTATTCCCTATATTGGCATAACCGTTCAAGTGCGATTTTCTGAAAAGTCATCTCTGGCCTCACACGAACAGAGCGGATCTATGACAGAATTTCGACTACAAAAATATCGACCTACAAGAATATCGAGTCAACAATATCGAGGGCAAAAATATCGACATCCTATCTACAACATGGTAAGTACAAAAATATCGAAAAAATAATATCGTTGTAAAAAATATCGATGTTAAAAATATCGATTTTTTTTTTAATATATATAAATGTAAAAGTAAGTATATAACACTAATAAATAAAATATACATATTTAAAAGTATCTAATAATGTTTAAAATTAATAAATAAAACATATATATTAATAATACATTAATTAAATATATACAGTAAAGATATAATATATATGTACTGAACAATAAGTATTAATAATTAATTTACTAATTTCTAAATTAATGAAATATATTCTAATTTACTAATACATGTACAAACATAAAACAATAACATACATAAAATGTAAGTAATATAAAAAATAAAATAAACATGTGATATTTTAACAATTAATTATATAAAACGTTGGATAGCGTAAGGGTAAAAATTACTATTCCTACTCCAGAGAGTGGAACAGTAGGGAAAGCGTTTGATAGCGTAGGGATAAAATTACTATTCCCACTCCAGAGAGTGCAACAGTCGAGAAAACTGACCCTGAACCCAAAAACCACCCCTTTACCCACGAACTGAAAACTGACCCTGAACCCTAAAAATACCCCTTTACCCAAAAACTGAAAACTGACCCTGAACCCTAAAAATACCCCTTTACCCAAAAACTGAAAACTGACCCTGAACCCTAAAAATACCCCTTTACCCAAGAACTGAAAACTGACCCTGAACCCTAAAAATACCCCTTTACCCAAAAACTGAAAACTGACCCTGAACCCTAAAAATACCCCTTTACCCAAAAACTGAAAACTGACCCTGAACCCTAAAAATACCCCTTTACCCAAGAACTGAAAACTGACCCTGAACCCTAAAAATACCCCTTTACCCAAAAACTGAAAACTGACCCTGAACTCTAAAAATACCCCTTTACCCATGAACTGAAAACTGACCCTGAACCCTAAAAATACCCCTTTCCCCATGAACTGAAAACTGACCCTGAACCCTAAAAATACCCCTTTACCCATGAACTGAAAACTGACCCTGAACCCTAAAAATACCCCTTTACCCATGAACTGAAAACTGACCCTGAACCCTAAAAATACCCCTTTACCCAAAAACTGAAAACTGACCCTGAACCCTAAAAATACCCCTTTACCCATGAACTGAAAACTGACCCTGAACCCTAAAAATACCCCTTTACCCATGAACTGAAAACTGACCCTGAACACTAAAAATACCCCTTTACCCATGAACTGAAAACTGACCCTGAACCCTAAAAAATACCCCTTTACCCATGAACTGAAAACTGACCCTGAACCCTAAAAATACCCCTTTACCCAAAAACAGAAAACTGACCCTAAACCCTAAAAATACCCCTTTACCCATGAACTGAAAACTGACCCTGAACACTAAACATACCCCTTTACCCATGAACTGAAAACTGACCCTGAACCCTAAAAATACCCCTTTACCCAAAAACTGAAAACTGACCCTGAACCCTAAAAATACCCCTTTACCCAAAAACTGAAAACTGACCCTAAACACTCAAAATACCCCTTTACCCAAAAACCCAAAAATGACCCTGAACCCTAAAAATACTCCTTAACCCAAAGTTAAATAATATTATTTAATTAGCAATTAATAATTAATTAACAATAACAATAAAGTAAATATATTAGCACATAAGCTGTAATTAATATAATTTAATAATTAATATCATTTTTCCCCAATTAATTAATTAACAGTAACTAAAAATTATATATATAAATAAATTACTCTAATAATGTAATTAACTAACTAATATTATTTAATTACCAATTAATTACTAATTTTAAATATGTACCAAATTATATTAACTAATTAACTAATTAATATTAATTATTTGCCAATTAATTAGTTATAAATATTTACAAACATATATTAAATAATTAATTATTATTAAATTACTCCCCACCCTATTCCCCTATAAACCCACATCCCTCTACAGAAAATATATATCAATTAATCAATTAATTATTTCCCAATTAATCAATATTAATTAGCAAATAATTATAATTAATTAATTAATCCTACTAATTATTAATCAACTTACCATAATTAAATTACTTCCCACCCTATTCCCCTTTAAACCCACAACCCGCTCCGGTACTAAAACATCAAATTTCCTTATAAATTTCTATATTATTATAGAAAATGTATACACATATAATAGTAATTATTTTAAATACTTAAATTAAACATATAACACATACAAAATAAAAAACTATAAAATAATACAAATATCGATATTAGTGTCATCGAAATTATTAACATCGATATATATGCTATCGATATTACTAACTTCGATATTACTTACATCGATATTAAGTATTTCGATATTACTTACCTTGGGTCGATATTCTGTCCTACGATATTCTTGCCTTCGATAATATGCTCCTTCGATATTTCAGACTCGATATTATGGTAGGTCGATATTTCCAACTCGATATTTTGACTGTCTACCGAACAGAGCCACATTCCAGCATAGTTCCCTCTGCCACTTCCTTTGCGACCAATTAGTGCAATGACAGAGCAGTAGTCACTATCTGATATTCTAACGAGCAACTGATAACTATCACTTCCTAGTGACATCTTTAATTGATGTCTTATGTCCAGCAAACTTGCGTCAAACACGGCACCTGTCAGGTATAAATAATACCAACGTTGCCTTAAGCAATGCCTGTTGTACGAGCTACTGAAGCCAGCTGCCTGCACGACCCCGTGTTGGTAAATCTAGCACTCTGTCGCTGCAGCCTGCTATCCTGTGGTGGTGAAGCTGCTGATACCATTATCGCCGCTAAAGTGCGAACTATGGTGCAGTACGCTTAAGGAGCTGAACAGCCATCCTCTGCGAAGACATCCAGCAGATTCCAGCTGCCCGCGGACGCTGTCCCCCCTCCTTCCTCGACTCGCTGAAGAGACCCGCTGCCTTTCTCGTGCAGAGAAATCCAGCCACGGCGTTTCCGGTTTACCCTCGCGGGTGACTGGGATATCGAGAGAGACCCCTGAAGGAGATACCAATCCTCCATCATTCTATTCAGAGGTATGGTGTTGACTAAACCCTTAGACGAGAATTCTTGAAACAAACCTTGGCAAAACCAACTTAACTTAAAGCTACTTACTTACTCCCCTTTCACGTGTTAGGCTTAGGTCAGGCACACTGGGGTAGGCTTAGTTAGAAGCACCAGTTGAGTATGTTAGCCTAATGTATATATGACTGTATATATGTTTTATTACTTTTAAACCATTGTATGGCTAAGAAACCATATCAATGCTTTTACAGTTCTATTTCGCAATACTTATCTTACTGTACGTACTTTTTATAATAACAACTATTGCAATTGTGGCAATACATTTCTCTTGTACGAGAAGAAAGACTGTTCAATAAATGTTAACCCTTTATTGACTAACGCCCGTCTCTCTACTCTCTACATCTCGTGAAAGTAAACTGCACTAGACTGACTGAGTGAAATACATGTCTATTGTTTCACACGACCCTAGAGATTGACTCTTGATCTGAGGAGCAAAGTTGTCATGTTGCACGGTTGTTGGAAAGCTGAATCCCTTCTTGTCTGTGCCAAGGAAGCTGATCACTTCCTATGCAGAGAAGAAAGTTTCCAGTGACCTCTGAGCTAGTTGGTAACACAACCCAATTAAGTTTAGCATAGTCAGTGGAGGCCTGGAATATCCGCAGTTCCACGTCGATACTACTGTTTATGTTATTCCAATGCGCAGGGCCTAGTGGGAAACTAGGAACTACACTACACATGCTTCCCTAAATTAGGTCCTACAATTGGAGATTACCACCCCTCTCTGATTCGGACCATATGAGTGGGATGTTTGAAGACTATGTTGCATTTTAGGGCCAGTGGTTGCTATAAAGTGGGAAGGCTACTGTAAGGAGATTTCAAAGCAGTGAAATGAAACAAAAGAGGGATGGAAGGGGGTGCAGGGGAGAGTGGTAGAAGTAAAGCACGGGCAGCTCTAGTTTTAACAGATCAAAACCTTTCTCCAATTTGACATTTAGGGCCTTATTTAGAGTTTGTCAGACTGGCTTCTCCTTTACAAACAAGGTGGATGTGCCCTCTGCTGTGCTACAAGTGCATTACATCCTGTGGTACTTGTAATGTAGAGTAATATCCCATCTTCCAAACTATAAATATGCCTTTCAGTTTGGTAGTTGATAGGTTTAGACAATGACTGAGGTTCTAGCCTCAGGACTCCACTTCAAACTTTTGAGACTTAAACAGCAGATGAAAGAAAACTATTTCTCTGGTTAAATAAAACATGTATTTTTATATAAAGAATTATGTGAGAAACGATGTAGAGTGGTGAAGGAAATTAGATAAATTGTCTTGAAAAGTTAGACAAGCATCTTCCCCCAAAGTCCCGTCTTTTTTGCTAACTATTGTTCCAGAACCCTTGTCACATTGGTGCACCTGCTGAAGATGGATTTTCCCAAAAAAGTTTAGATGCGCCTGAAATTCCAAATTTGGACAGCAATGGAAGTTACTCATCCTACTGGTATTCTGAGATCTCTGTGACAGCCCTCCCACAATTACTGATGCTCCAGGAATTGACAATTCCAGTGCAGGGGGTTCGTTACCATGCCCATCTACAGCCATTTCATGATGGAGCATATCTGTATTTTGGCACATAAATCCTTTACAGGGATTGGGTGAAGTCTTCAAAAGATAGAACCTTTTTCGTTCTAGTCTCTGCTTTTAAAGGTCAAGGGGGCATATTATCAACCAATAGCTATATTGATCACTAAGTAGGCTTAGCAGCAATTTTTTTATTGCTGCGCATCACCGGATTTTATTGTTGAGATAACGTGCTATTAACAACGTTTATCTCAAAAGTGATAAAATTCCCGGCGATAGCAGCAAAATCTGTGAATATCGCTAAGAATACAGCGATATTCATGCATTATCCCTAACAGGGTCTTAGCCATTATATCCACCTCCCATTGGATATAATGGCTAAGAACTGGTCCGAGCAGGTTGGTAATAGGCGATAGCGATGTTAGCGACTGCTTTCAGTCGCTAACAGGTTGGGTACGCCCACTTTGCATGTCATTAGCGATAAATATCACTGACATGCAAAGCGAGCCCCAAACCGCTCGCTATCACCTACAAGCTGTCGCTAACTGCTGTTAGTCACAGCTTGCTAATAGGGCGAGAGAATTATCGCCCCCCTTGATAATATGCCCCAAGGTTTTTTTTCTTTAAATTGAGAATTTATTTGAGAAGGTTATGATCTCTTCCTTAGTGCCTATTGGTTTTTAAGTGTTAAACGTTGGTGTAGGCCCAAATATGTTTAAAAAATTGAAAGGCGGTTAGTTTCCTAGTGCACCCAGATCTTCCAAACTGCAAAAGAACTCATTATGTGAAGGAGGGACCAGGGGGCATAGCCTTGAGCCCATTACTACCTGAGCCATATATGTGCTTTTTGGGGGCGTGACCATGGAAAGGGGCGTGAATTTGTGCAAGTCACTGTTCACGAGGCACTCTAACCTAAAAAAAAAACACAAGCTTCAGAGGCTGCCACGGATATCCTCGGGAGGTTGCAAAGCCCCCGATGGACATTAGCTGTGCTCAGTGAAAACAGTGAGAGACACCTTTTAGGTGTTGTAAAGCTAGCTGTGCTAGTTAACCGCTGTTGTAAGTAAGCAATTTAATTAACAGGTATGATGCTGGCTTTAGAAAATACATTTTATTTATTTCCTTAGTGCCTCTTCAGTGTTCCTATGTTGATGAGCTGTCATTCTGCACCCCTCCCTTAAAATTGTAATCCTTCTTCTATTTTTTCAAAATGTCCTGGTTTTTGGTTCTCAAGATATGGTCACCTTGGGGCTTATTTATAAGCCCCTGCATCACTTTTGCGCCACCGTTGCGTCACTTTTTGTGATGCACGAGTGACGTAAAAAATGCGCCACATTTACGTAGTGATACCTCTAGGTAGATGCGTCACTTTGTAAAACCCTGCCCTACATTATACCTGCACCAGGTATAATGTATGCACGTTGGCGTAACCCCGCAAGAAAGGGTCATAGTAGTGGCGCAGCGAAATCTGAAATTTTGCTGCGCCACTTGTAGGACCCAATGCGTCAAAACCTTACGCCTGCCTCATGGCAGGCGTAAGGGTGACGCAGGCCCTTTCACATGGGACTTGCCCCATGTGGAAGGAACATTGCTGGAGTTGCATCAGGCTTCCGACACAACTCCAGCAATGCGCCACTTTTTGCACTGACAGATACGTCAGTTATACTGACGCATCTGTCCTGTAAATATGACGCATCATTGGTGTCTCAAGGAGGGCGCAGCGATGTGCCAGGCCCCTTATCTCTGGAGAGGTTTCAAACTCGCATTATATGCCACCATCTGATATTGGCTTGTCACTTGGTGACCTTATGAAAGAACCCGATATCGTGTGACGCATGGTGGCATTGATGTCAGTTTGCCGGTCTGCATCCTCGAGATTTAAAACCCCCTGGCATTTTTCTCACCTTCACATCGGCTGGTTGGAATCGCCAAACCGTTTGGGGAACTCTCGTCACCTCAGTGAGCACGATTGTATTCAGATATCTTGCCAGCCTTGTTTTGCTAAGAGGAATCAGGCGATCTGGGCACAATTGAAATGTCAGGAAAAAGTCAGACAGTAATTATATTTGAAGATAGAAATGAATAACATTAAGTATCCGTCTTCAGGCGCCCGAGCCCGGGCGATGAGAAGCATGCTAAACTGAGGAATTAGCAAGAGACAAAAACAGCAAGGCAGCAGGAGCCATGCCTCTGTGCACTGACAGCTGGAAAGGGATTACCAGATGCATAATTTGGGAGGCGCTTTCATTAGCGAAAGGAGTGTGCAGTCGGCATCCCAAGTGACATTGTCTGTGATTCTGTCCAAATAATTGTGATTGCCCCTCTAATTGCGATGAGGTCTGTAACTGGAGTTACCAACCCATCAGAATTATGAAACCCATTGGAACACCGACGGTCTGGTGTTTTTCACCTTTGTGACCAGCTTGGGGTTTAAAATGAGCAGTAACTAGAGGAATCCGAAGCAGAAATTCCACTTTACTGATTTTCTCTAATGACACCCAGGAGAGTTTAATGAATATCTGAAAGTAAATCAGTCTTTGACTGAACTGAAAATATTAGGGAGGGCTGGGTCTTTGGTTCATCACCAAATACAAACAATGCTAAAGTAGGACGACAAACAAAGAGGGGCCCTAAAGCTTCACAAAATATGTGTTAGGCAGTACAGGGTACATAGAACAGTAAATATGAAACTATTTTTAGTTGTGAGGCATATGTAATGAAGTGCTATAGCAGACATGGTTTGGGTTCTGAATCTTGAAGGAGGAATATCAGGTGGTCACAATATCAGGACCAAAATATTGACAGTTAAATAGGTAGGGAGGGGCAGATTTACAAGCCCCTTGTGTCACTTTTACGCTGCTTTTGTGTTACTTTTGTGACGCAATGGCGACGTAAAAAATGTGGCAAATTTACTACGTGACGCATCTAGGGAGATGAGTCATGTTGTAAAGCCCTGCGTGACATTATTCCTGCTTCAGGTATAATGCATGCAGGGTAGGCGTTCCCACTCAGGAAAGCCTCGTAAAAGTGACGCAGTGAAATCTACAAGATTTCACTGCGTGACTTTTAGGACGTCACTGCATCAAAACCTTATACCTGCTTGAAGCAGGCTTAAGGAGTGACGCAGTGTATTGGAAATAGGCCATAACACGCATTGTTGAAGTTGTGTCATGCTTGCGACACAACTCCAGCAATGCATGACTTTCCACCAACAGAAGTGTCAGAGTTTCTGATGCATCTGTCAATCCTTGTGCCATAGTGGGCCGTATTGTAAATACGGCGCATCTATGGTGTATCGTGAGGCAAGGGTTTTTCACTGAGGCGCAGGGAAATCGATGCATCTATACAGATACGTCAGTTTCTTGTAAATATGCCCCGGAGTGGGTGATAGATTCTGTTCTGCCAGTGAAGTTCGTGGAGTCATGTATAATCCGTGCTATGTTTGTAATGCGGGGTTCCGCCAAAACTCCGCCAACCACCACATGGCGAAGATTTTTCTTGCACGAGGCTCACCAAAGGTAATTTGTTTGAGTGAGAATCAGCATCCCCTAGTGAGATTTTCTCAACGTGGGAAGTTGCGACCGTTCATGCTGAGAAAGCTGCCTCTCGAGTAGAAAATCTTTTTTGAGCAGCAGCAAAGAAGCAGCTCCCACTGCCGCACCATGGGGTGCCATTGCTGCAGATTTTTCAGTGCAGAACAACCCCCTGTGCTAAAAATCAGCATGAGCAGCAGTACATTCCGATTCCTCCAGCTTGCGGAACTCCACACAATCTCACAAAAGTTTCATGTAACTCAGCGGAATCCCTGGGGTAAAACTCCACGAGTTCCACCCACCCATCCACATATATTTCTAATTTTGCACTGACACTTTATAAGATGAGGTCTAAGTGGTTCACGTTGTCATGTGATCAAGGCTCGGAGGAGCTGAAACGTTATGGCGGCAAACTGCACAGAATAAAATAATTTGCACCTACCCTTTTGGTCCGTGTCCGTGAATGCTGGGGAAGTGGCGAGGACTTTGCTGCTGCTCATCTACGGAGTGTTTGATACACACATATATATCCCTCGAAGGGGAGAAAAATTGTTGAATATATATATATATATATATATATATATATATATATATGGATCGAATTCTGTTCCCAGGTTGAACCCACAGAAAGTACGGACCACCACACGAATTGCAGAGTGTCACAGCAGGCGTTTATTTAACCATTTTGCAGCTTAGGTTTTGGCATGACGCGTTTCGGGCAGGGTCTGCCCTTGATCACATGACGGACATGCAGTGTTCTTCATTTAAATAGAGCACACACTCATTTTTTTCTCATTTCACAATGACACCACGTGATCTAATCATAGACATAAAAAGTAGACTTCCAATGTGAGGTGTTTTACATGTGCATACAATTGGGCGCTGTGTATGGGCCACTTATAAATCTTGGCAGCATTTTTGTACAGGGCACATAAAAACCAAGATTTTAAAATCACAATTAAGTAACAATGAACATTTATAACCGCCTAAATGCGTGTTAAAATTGTGCAACAGTGAGCTAGCAGCATTTTACTATGTAAACAACACTTTTTGAGAAAAGTATTACTGCACACGTTTGTACAGCGAAGCAATTTCTAACGCCAATGCATCAAATATATAACACATAAATATGTTAAAATTCTAAAAAGACAATATACAAAAGTCCATAATAATAATTTATATTGCATAAATAAATAAATATTATGCTAACAAAGACATTGTGCAAAAATGGCAGTGTGCTCCACGTTCGCTGAAGTAGCCTTAGTGTGTCTAGTTCATTCATTTAAGTTTAAGTTAGCTCACTCAAATATTACAATCTAACGTCCTGTTACAATGTATAAAACTTGCTTAAATTAAAGTGCCAGTGCTGAACCACGTAAACAGGGATAGTCGCCTATCCCTTGCCCATTTGGTAACCCCGGAGGGTTGCACAACCTGGTCTTGCTCAAACAGCAATCCCAACTGTAAAGTGCTAAGTGTTATAAGTGCAACCAACAAAAATTGTGGGAGGTTTAAAATGATGATTGAGGAGAGAGATAAAATTAACAGGATAGAAAAAATGATAAGCTCGTGGTAAGTCATGGATGAGTCACTAGGGCACCTATTAAATTAATTTGTTACAATAGGCCCGGAATGGATACAGTTTCAGTGATCACATGACTGTACAGATGGAATGTGGGACAAGACAGCTATGACTCGAATTAAAGGAAGGTATGCATGTCTTCCCTATCGTTGAGGCCGTTAGGATGCTTACTGTTAAGATTCAGAATGTATCTGGTCTCTAACTGCCTCAAAGTCTTGTCCCTATCCCCACCTCGCTTTAACACCGGTGCCTGGTCAATTACAAAGTATGTCAAACAATTAACATTCTTATTTATTTTTATTTATTTATTTTCGCGATTTCTAGAGCGCCTGGTGACCCGTAGGCATCCCCGCGCTATTAAACCTGTCGCTGTCCAGAGAGGGGGGAGGAAAAGTTTTAGTTGGGAAACAAGAATGTTTTGAGTTTCCTACGGAACACTATGTGGGAGGGTTCCAAACGTAGGCTGAGGGGGAGTAGGTTCCAGGCTGTGGAGGCTTTTACCGAGAAGCGGCGTCCGCCAGAACGAGCCTTCCTGAATTTGGGCACCGTAGCAAGATGTTCGGCGTCGGAGCGAAGAGATCTTGAGGCCTTATATGGGGTAACCATATGTCTGAGTGCGTCAGGGCCAGCTCCATTCATAAGCTTGTGGGTGGTACAGAGGGCCTTGAACTCTACTCTCTGGCGGACAGGGAGCCAGTGTAGGGCTTTGAGGGCGGGCTTAGCCGACACTCTAGGGGAAAGGTTCATGATGAGCCTGGCCGCCGCATTCTGAGTACGTTGGAGTTTGGACAAGGAGTACTCAGGGGCCCCCAGATAAATAGCATTGCTATAATCGAGCCGTGCCAAAACAAGGCCCTGGATAAGAAGTTTCCTGGATGGGAGGGGAAGAAGGGGCAGGATTTTACGAACGGACCGTAGTAGACCGAAACAGGTGCCTGCTGTCTTGGTTGCCTGCGTTTTCATAGTGAGATCCGGTTCTAACCAAACTCCAAGAGTCTTAATTTCATTTTTAGGGGCTGGGATTTCACCGAAGGTGTCGGGCCAGGACGTGGGCGGCAAGGTTATCTGTTTATTGCCTAGGAGCATAATCTCGGTCTTTGCGCCGTTTAGCTTCAAGGCCGAGTCACACATCCAGGTATGAATGTCCTGGAGACATTGGAGCAGGCTGTCCTGATGGTTATCCAGGTGGGACAGGGATACGACAAGTTGGGTGTCGTCGGCGTAGTTAATTATTTTTATACCGTAGGGGGCTACTACGTCTTCCAGGGGCGCCATGTAAACATTAAAAAGAGTTGGGCTGAGCGACGACCCCTGGGGAACTCCGTTCTTCAGTGGAAGAGGATCTGACCGGGAGTTGCCGTCCCACACCTGGAAGGATCGATGGGATAGGAAGGATTCGATCCATGCTCGCGCCGTACCCACAATTCCTGCCTTGGCCAGGCGATGTAATAGGACACGGTGGTCCACCGTATCGAAAGCGGCGCTAAGATCCAGGAGGATCACTGCCACTGAGCCCCCTGAGTCTAGGATACACCTTGCCTCCTCGATGACGGCGAGGAGTGCAGTGTCCGTGCCATGGCCAGGTCGAAACCCAGTTTGGGATTGGCGCAAGATGCTGTGGGTTTCGAGAAATTGGGATATTTGAGCATTGACTAATTTTTCGGCCATCTTACTGATGCAGGGGAGCAGTGAGATCGGTCTGTAGTTGGACATGTCGTCCGGATTTAGTTGGGGCTTTTTGAGCAGAGCCTTTACGACTGCGTTCTTCCAGTTGGGGGGGACCGATCCACTAGCTAGGGAGGAGTTGATCAGATCCCTGATGATGGGGGCTATGGTGGAAGATACCTTTTTTAGGAATCTTACCGGGGCTGGGTCAAGGGGGGAGCCACTTTTCATTTTAACAAGCGTAGCCGTCACCTCGGGGAGGGAGACTGTTCTGAAAGTTGTCAGCTGTGGGCCATTATTTTCGTCCGCTGTGTCAGGGATAGGAGGGCTGATGGTAGGGAGGGAGTCAAGTATCCGTAGAATTTTAGAGTCAAAGTATTTAGCTAGATCCTTACTTCTGTCTGTGGCGGGGGAATGAGGGGGGGGTGCTGTTGGGATGTTTAATAATTCCTTGACAATCTGATAGGATTCTTTGGCTGAGTTGGTCGAGGTTTTTATTCTGTTGTCGTAGAATAGCGATTTAGCTGATTTCAGGGCAAACTTGTATTGTCTAACCGCGTTGCGATAGGTATCCTTGTTGCTGTGGAGCCAATCTTTCCTCCAAGCTCTCTCGGCCTTTTTACATACTTTGCGCAGGACTGTAAGATCAGCATTGTACCAGGGGGCATGTCCCTTGGTTTTTATTTTTACCTCTCTGTTTTTGATGGGGATAAGGCTGTCAAGGGAGGAGGAGATCCAGTCTCTGAACTGAGTATCCGCCGTGGTGGGGTCGACTGCCAAAGTGGGGGTAGAAGCGTCGAGCGCCACGGCCCAGTTGTCGGTCGAGAGTCTGGCCCAGGCTCTATCTTTGGTGAAGGTTGGAATGTTATGGGGTTTCTTGAAGGCTCCCGGGAGATGAGTCAAGACAAGGAAGTGGTCTGTCCACGGGAGGGGAATGGATTTGGTGAACTGGAGGGAAGGGATGTTCGAGAGTACAGGGTCGAGAAGGTGACCTTCCACGTGCGTGGCTCCTGCGTTAGTTAAGGAAAAACCAAGGGCGCCAAGTTCACTGATTAGATCGGACGACCCGGTGTCGGTTGGGTCATCGAAATGCATGTTGAGGTCACCTGTAATCAGGAAGTTGGGGGTGTGGTGGGCCAGGGAGGAGACGGATTCCAAGAGAGCGGAGGAAAAAGGACCGAAGTGACCAGGGGGTCTGTAGACCAAAAGGCCTGACAGGGAGTAGGTCGGCGAGAGCGTCAGCGTGAACAGACAGCTCTCCGACTCCTTACTCTGGATCTCTGTAGAGCGGCAGGAGAAGTGGTCTCGGTAGACGATGGCTATCCCACCACCTCGGCCTACCGGGCGGGGTTGGGACATGATGAGAAAGCCCGGGGGGAGGGCCGTGACTATGTCAGCGTTAGAGTGGCTAGTGATCCAGGTTTCGGTGAGGAATAGTATGTCCAGGTCATGGTCGACAATTAAGTGATTAATGAGTATTGATTAATGAGAATTTATTGTGACTCACTTTAAAATGTCGGGCTACCGGGTAAGCTGGATCACTGTTAATGATTGCACGAAGGTGCTGTAGAATACGCATGTAAACAGGATTTTTTGTGCTGCCTACATAACGCAAGCCGCATGTACATGTGAGGACGTATATAGCGTACTCAGTGCGGCAGTCATATTTTCCCCTGATAGATACTTCTTTTGTTTTAAAAGGGGTTTTGTATGTGGCAGTGTTGGCTCCAAAGTTACATGCCCTGCAAGTGGCACACTTGCGAAAGCCGTTACTCGTGGGCATCCAAGTTTGAATACTGGTGGACCCGGTAGGAATCTCCCTTGATAAGAGATTGGCCATGTTTTTAGATTTTCTGAACGTCACGCTGGGATGTTCTGACAACGTGTTTTTCAGAATGGGGTCAGTTAGAACTATGGGCCAATTTTTATTTATGATGTTACGTATTTTGCGTTCCTGTCTACAGTAAGTGGTGATGAGTCTAGGTGAATTGTTCTCATCCGCTGTACTTATGTTACTCACACTGGTGCTAGGTAATAGGGTAGTTCTGGGTCTTTCGCTTGTTTTTATCATGGCTTTCTTGAGAATTCCCTCACTATACCCTCTCTGGCGCATACGCTCTAAGCATGATTGACTGCAGACCTCGAATTGTTCCGATGTACTACAGATACGCTTAAGCCGTAACAATTCCCCGTAGGGTATGCTAGCTATTAAGTGACGTGGATGCGCGCTGGATGCATGTAGTATTGCATTCCCAGCAGATGGTTTTCTGTAGGCTGAGGTAATGAGTGTCTCGTCAGTTATTTGTATCTGGACATCCAAAAATTCTAGTTTGGTGTCGCTCATGTTGAAAGTGAAGTGAAGATTAAACTCATTGATGTTTAACAAGTTAACAAACTCTTGTGCACTTTGCATGCTACCCTTCCAAATAACGAACACGTCGTCTATATAACGAAGCCATGAAATCACATTATTTTCAAACATAGCCCTGTGTATGTTCATGAGGACCTGCTTTTCCCAAAAACCCACGTGCAAACACGCGTAGCTTGGGGAAAAGCAGGCCCCCATGGCTACCCCTTGTTTTTGTCTATATATATATATATATATATAACCTACTGGCGGTCGCCAGTAGGTATATATAGTTAGGATTTTTTTCCTATGGGATTTTTGAAAATTCTATGTGGAATAACTTTGGCGTTTGTGGACGGAATTGGCAGAAATTTTCAGGAAAATGGCACATTTTGTTTCTGAGCAGCCCCTGAAAGTTTGGGGGGGTTTCGTCAAGGGGGGGACGAGAAAAAAGGGGGGTCCCAAAACGCGTTTTTAACATTGAGTTTTCCATAGGGCGGTTGGACTCACTTTTAGCTCGAACGGCTGAATGGATTTACACAAAACTTGGCAAAATTGTAGATATGGTTTTCCCGACGTGCCTTTGCTATGTCTCAATATATGTGCTCCAGTGGATTTTGAGAATTTAACAATTTAAAAAACAGATATATCTGTGACAGCGCTCCGGTTAGCGCCCCGGTTCGCGTACCTGACGCGTAACGGAACTTCGCGAAGCGAAGCTGATTGGCTCTCTGGTGTCTGTCAACATTCTAAACAGTCCGGACCGGCTGCCATCTTGTCTCTCAGTAGGATCGAGAGACAAGAGGAGGATAAAATGGGGGAATTTAATGAAAGGGGGCAAGGTAGACCCCTCTTGACCCCCTAGGAATGATGTTGGTGTTATTAAAGGGTCCGGTAGGGCAAACAAAAAAAATTTAGATTTTTCGCGGTAGAAGCGCTTCCCGGTACGCGAACCGGGTCGCTCACCGGTAGCGTAACGGGAGTTCGCCATTTTGTGTTTCGTTTTAATTAAATCACAAGATGGATGAAAAACAATGTGGGAAATGGGTATAAGGGGGCACGGGAGACGTATCCTGACCCCCTAGGTTTTCTGAGGGTGGCTGAGGAGGCTCATATATGTTGATACATGTCTTCCAGCGGCTGCGCGTGAGCGGAATTTTTTTTGTTGCTACGTGACGTCTGTTAACGTTCGATTCGAAGGAAATCAGGAAGTGTTGACCGCCATTTTGTCACTGCGAATAAATGTATTGTTCATTTCAAAGCGTTGGAACATGGAAAAGGGAGAAGGTAGAGATTGTCTTGCTGCGTAGTTTTTCTCAGGGTGTGCAGTAAGGCCCCGGTTGTTGTTATACTCACGGTGGGGTCTTCGAACACTTTAGCAAATGATGATCCAAGCTGAGGCAAAGGAGGGTGTCAGTCGGGGGGGGAGCAATGGTGATTCTCACTGTAAGATAGGTAGTGCGGACCCTTGTCCCCCCTTTTGTAATCTGTAATGCCTATCTTCTCCCCACTGATTGGTAATTGGTTCTACCCGGACCATTTATTAGAGGTAGCTCATCCGGCCCCACCGGAGGGCACCCCTAATAAAGAGGATATATATATAAAATACGGATTAGCCACGGTACTTTCCTAGCAAATTATTGCAAGACGAAAGGAATCGAACAAAATCAGTAGGCCACTGATAGGATCCTTTCTGACCCTGCTAAAACAAGAAACACCAGGAAATAGCCCTCCGCAAAAGTATGAAACCAGGGGGAGGAGCCAAGCTCGCGGTCGGGATGGCCACGAGGTAGTTCGGCTCCGCCGCCCTCGCTGCCTAAGCATGCCTGCCCTATCACCCACCCCGCCCAATAACCGACAATCCCTATACAAATGAAAGTCTGCTGATACCCACTATCGGCGTCACCAGATTGGACTAGATCAAGCACAATTGGACTATGTCTTTTTCTGGTTATACAGTAACATCTTTGTGCTTGTTGCCACATTACAAATATATAGCACTCCAACAAAGTAGTAGGATTATAACACTTTAATAACTTATAAATATATACAACGCTCCAACAAAGTAAACACGTTAAAAAAAAACATTTTAAACAACTATTTACATGGCAGCCTGCTGCAACATCCATCTCAAAGCATTCACCGTCCGCTTGACACTGTCCCTGCCCCTCCCTCCCCGGAGTAGCAACAATGGGCTGCTTTGGGCTGTCTTTTAGTCGGCTTTTGGCTATAAAAAGCCTACAAAATCCGTCGGCCTGTGAGGCGGCGTCAGTAGAGGACCGTTGTCAGAATAGGCCGAAGGCAGCGCAACGCGCCGAGATCCGGACGGCACCGAGGTGGTGTCCAGCAAGTTGCCGCACTGGTCTGGCCATCCTACAATGCTGCGCGAAAGACGGCGTGGGGCGCCCCGGGGGGGGGGGAGGCGGCGTGAACGGGCCTTCCCCGCCTCCCCAGGTGGAGGCTTCTCAGCTGCAGTGGGGCGCCCACTTGGCATCCAACTGAGTTGCGCCCGCTCTTGCGGCACAGTGCCTTATCCGCCATCCAGCTGAGTTGCGCCCGCTCTTGCGGCACAGTGCCTCACCCGCCATCCAGCTGAGTTGTGCCCGCTCTTGCGGCTACAGTGTCTCGCCCACCATCCAGCTGAATTGCACCCACTCTTGCGGTGCAGCGATAGGCGGCTGCCACAGGACTCTCAAAATGGCGGCCGGCTCTTCGGATTTGGGCCGGGTCCACTAAAATGGCCCTGGGACACCTTGGAACTCGGACGCTTGCCTGATAGGGCATGGGCCCCATTCCCGAAAGCGTCCCCTCAGCCATGAAGATTCTACAAAAGTCACCGGGGCCCCCAACTCCCGCAGGCTTCCGGTGGGGAGCGGCTGTCAGATTGCTTGCAGAATGGCCACGACGGAGCCACGAGATGGTGGTGCTCTCATGCTGATGCCAGCTTCAGTCTGAAACATCCAGAAACACTGTAGACTACCAATTCGATCAGTTCCGGTGGAGCCCCAACGTGACCCGGTAGGGAAGAACTTGCCCTCCCCTCTTTTGACGGATGGTTCTTGTTGCCTATCTCTTCCGTTGTCATTTAACGGAACCTTTTTTGACTGCCGAAAGGGGTTCTGGTCCGACCGCTGGTTGTTGGAGACATTTTGACTATATACTGGACCTGCCCGGCCTCGCCCAAAATGGCGCCGGTATAAATGGGACTCGAAACTCCTTGTTGTGTACTGGTTGCCCAGCCTTGATATCACGAGATACGTATGCAGTTTTGAAGCACATGGCGGGCGGGGACGAGTACTGATTGAACATTTGGACATCCCTATTGATATATTAAGTTCTGATGTGTTATTGATTAGTGTACTATTGAAAGTTCGAATTAACGTCACCCATGGTACTTGCCCGCAAATGTATATCTAGATAATTTTATTGTAACTGGCCCTGTCGTACTTTAATTATAAAATTTACGTCCACTGATTCCGCAACTGTTAGACACCTTAGTTCTTGCAACCTAATGGCCCGCCCGTTACGTTCTTCTACAGTGTAAATGTCCCCTCATCATATACGATTCCAGTTTGCTCCGTGGCCGGCCCACGTGGTTATAGGCCCGTATTTGTATACTGACATTTTCACCATAAAGGTTTTTAAAACAAAACATGGTAGTAGTACCTAGATTGGTAAAGTTTTGAATAATAGCCACTGTTTTCGAATCAGTAAAAGGCAAGTGATATAAAGCAGCCCGATTACATGACGTTTAAAAGGTATAATACGCAGGAATGCTGTAAAGATAAATGGTCAAGGGCTGTTGTGTTTTCCACTCCTGCAACATAAATTGATCGATAAGAATCCGATATTCAGGCCTATCAGCGACTAAGACAGCAGGCCAAGCCTCTTTTGCTCAACGGCTCCCTCATGGGACGAAGAAACGCCCTTTTTCTCGAAATAGGAATATTTTACTTGCAGGACAGTTGTAAATTTCCCGGGAAAATACATTAGCCTGGAACATTGTTAGTGATGAACTGTAAATGCATCTGGGTCCTTTGCTTTACAAGTCAGAGTGACAAAAAAAAGGTGGGGCTTTCATCATTTTGGAAAAAGAAATGTTCTAAACCAATGAAAAGTGGTATTTTTAGGTCATATGACCAAGCCTTCCATCATTAGGAAACCAA
This sequence comes from Lissotriton vulgaris, assembly GCF_964263255.1. Taxonomy (NCBI): domain Eukaryota; kingdom Metazoa; phylum Chordata; class Amphibia; order Caudata; family Salamandridae; genus Lissotriton; species Lissotriton vulgaris. The sequence continues at coordinate 1,450,609,704 of NC_141695.1, read as the reverse complement.
AAGTAAAACGAACCAATGAAAAGTTTTATAAACAAGTCACATGACCTGTTATGCTTACGTTACGTGCTCCGCGCCGCGCCCCGGATCGCTTCCGGGTGCGCTAACGCGGCACGTCATAAGACGCATTACGCGCTAACGTGATACATCGCGCTTACGCGACGCTTCACAAATCCGTCGGCCTGTGAGGCGGAGTCAGTAGCGGACCGTTGTGCGAATAGGCCGAAGACAGCACAACGCGCCGAGATCCGGACGGCACCGAGGTGGTGTCCAGCAAGTTTCTGCACTGGTCTGGCCATCCTACAATGCTGCGCCGAAAGACAGCGTGGGGCGCCCCGGGGGGGAGGCGGCGCGAATGGGCCTCCCCCGCCTCCCCAGGTGGAGGCTCCTCAGCTGCAGTGGGGCGCCCCTTTGCGTTTCACTCGCCATCCAGCTGAGTTGCGCCCGCTCTTGCGGTACAGTGCTCACCCGCCATCTAGCTGAGTTGCACCTGCTCTTGCGGCACAGTGCCTCACCCGCCATCCAGCTGAGTTGCGCCCGCTCTTGCGGCTACAGCGTCTCACCCACCATCCAGCTGAATCGCGCCCGCTCTTGCGGCACAGTGCCTCACCCGCCATCCAGCTAAGTTGCGCCCGCTCTTGCGGCACAGTGCCTCACCCGCCATCCAGCTGAAATGAGCCCGCTCTTGCGGCTACAGCGTCTCGCCCACCATCCAGCTGAATTTCGCCCACTTTTGCGGTGCAGCGATAGGCGGCTGCCACAGGACTCTCAAAATGGCGGCCGGCTCTTCGGATTTGGGCCCGGTCCACTAAAATGGCCCTGGAACACCTTGGAACTCGGACGCTTGCCTGCTAGGGCATGGGCCCCATTCCCGAAAGCGTCCCCTCAGCCTTGAAGATTCTACAAAAGTCACCGGGGCCTCCGACTCCCGCAGGCTTCCGGTGGGGAGTGGCTGTCATAATTGCTTGCGGAATGGCCACGACGGAGCCACGAGATGGTGGTGCTCTCATGCTGACGCCATCTTCAGTCTGAAACATCCAGAAACACTGTAGACTACCAATTCGATCAGTTCCGGTGGAGCCCCAACGTGACCCGGTAGGGAAGAACTTGCCCTCCCCTCTTCTGACTGATGGTTCTTGTTGCCTATCTCTTCTGTTGTCATTTAACGGAACCTTTTTTGACTGCCGAAAGGTGTTCTGGTCCGACCGCTGGTTGGTGGAGACATTTTGACTATATCCTGGACCTGCCCGGCCTCGCCCAAAATGGCGCCGGTATAAATGGAACTCGCAACTCCTTGTTGTGTACTGGTTGCCCAGCCTTGATAGCACGAGATACGTATGCAGTTTTGAAGCACATGGCGGGCGGGGACGAGTACTGATTGAACATTTGGACATCCCTATTGATATTAAGTTCTGATGTGTTATTGATTACTGTACTATTGAAAGTTCGAATTAACGTCACCCATGGTACTTGCCCGCAAATGTATATCTAGATAATTTTATTGTAACTGGCCCTGTCGTACTTTAATTATTAAATTTACGTCTACCGATTCCGCAACTGTTAGACACCTTAGTTCTTGCAACCTAATGGCGCGCCCGTTATGTTCTTCTACAGTGTAAATGTCCCCTCATCATATACGATTCCAGTTTGCTCCGTGGCCGGCCCACGTGGTTATAGGCCCGTATTTGTATACTGACATTTTCACAATAAAGGTTTTTAAAACAAAACATGGTAGTAGTACCTAGATTGGTAAAGTTTTGAATAATAGCCACTGTTTTCGAATCAGTAAAAGGCAAGTGAAATAAAGCAGCCTGATTACATGACTGTTAAAAGGTATTATACGCAGGAATGCTGTAAAGATAAATGGTCAAGGGCTGTTGTGTTTTCCACTCCTGCAACATAAATTGATCGATAAGAATCCGATATTCAGGCCTATCAGCGACTAAGACAGCAGGCCAAGCCTCTTTTGCTCAACGGCTCCCTCATGGGACGAAGAAACGCCCTTTTTCTCGAAATAGGAATATTTTACTTGCAGGACAGTTGTAAATTTCCCGGGAAAATACATTAGCCTGGAACATTGTTAGTGATAAACTGTAAATGCATCTGGGTCCTTTGCTTTACAAGTCAGAGTGACAAAAAAAAAGGTGGGGCTATCATCATTTTGGAAAAAAAAATGTTCTAAACCAATGAAAAGTGGTATTTTTAGGTCATATGACCAAGCCTTCCATCATTAGGAAACCAAAAGTAAAACGAACCAATGAAAAGTTTTATAAACAAGTCACATGACCTGTTATGCTTACGTTACGTGCTCCGCGCCGCGCCCGGGATCGCTTCCGGGTGCGCTAACGCGGCACGTCATAAGACGCATTACGCGGTAACGTGATACATCGCGCTTACGCGACGCTTCACAAATCCGTTGGCCTGTGAGGCGGCGTCAGTAGCGGACCTTTGTGCGAATAGGCCGAAGACAGCACAACGCGCCGAGATCCGGATGGCACCGAGGTGGTGTCCAGCAAGTTTCTGCACTGGTCTGGCCATCCTACAATGCTGCGCCAAAAGACAGCGTGGGGCGCCCCGGGGGGGGAGGCGGCGCGAATGGGCCTCCCCCGCCTCCCCAGGTGGAGGCTCCTCAGCTGCAGTGGGGCGCCCCTTTGCGTTTCACTCGCCATCCAGCTGAGTTGCGCCCGCTCTTGCGGCACAGTGCCTCACCCGCCATCTAGCTGAGTTGCGCCCGCTCTTGCGGCACAGTGCCTCACCCGCCATCCAGCTGAGTTGCGCCCGCTCTTGCGGCTACAGCGTCTCACCCACCATCCAGCTGAATTGCGCCCGCTCTTGCGGCACAGTGCCTCACCCGCCATCCAGCTAAGTTGCGCCCGCTCTTGCGGCACAGTGCCTCATCCGCCATCCAGCTGAAATGCGCCCACTCTTGCGGCTACAGCGTCTCGCCCACCATCCAGCTGAATTTCGCCCACTTTTGCGGTGCAGCGATAGGCGGCTGCCACAGGACTCTCAAAATGGCGGCCGGCTCTTCGGATTTGGGCCTGGTCCACTAAAATGGCCCTGGAACACCTTGGAACTCGGACGCTTGCCTGCTAGGGCATGGGCCCCATTCCCGAAAGCGTCCCCTCAGCCTTGAAGATTCTACAAAAGTCACCGGGGCCTCCGACTCCCGCAGGCTTCCGGTGGGGAGCGGCTGTCATAATTGCTTGCGGAATGGCCACGACGGAGCCACGAGACTGTGGTGCTCTCATGCTGACGCCATCTTCAGTCTGAAACATCCAGAAACACTGTAGACTACCAATTCGATCAGTTCCGGTGGAGCCCCAACGTGACCCGGTATGGAAGAACTTGCCCTCCCCTCTTTTGACTGATGGTTCTTGTTGCCTATCTCTTCTGTTGTCATTTAACGGAACCTTTTTTGACTGCCCAAAGGTGTTCTGGTCCGACCGCTGGTTGGTGGAGACATTTTGACTATATCCTGGACCTGCCCGGCCTCGCCCAAAATGGCGCCGGTATAAATGGGACTCGCAACTCCTTGTTGTGTACTGGTTGCCCAGCCTTGATAGCGCGAGATACGTATGCAGTTTTGAAGCACATGGCGGGCGGGGACGAGTACTGATTGAACATTTGGGCATCCCTATTGATATTAAGTTCTGATGTGTTATTGATTACTGTACTATTGAAAGTTCGAATTAACGTCACCCATGGTACTTGCCCGCAAATGTATATCTAGATAATTTTATTGTAACTGGCCCTGTCGTACTTTAATTATTAAATTTACGTCTACCGATTCCGCAACTGTTAGACACCTTAGTTCATGCAACCTAATGGCCCGCCCCGTTACGTTCTTCTACAGTGTAAATGTCCCCTCATCATATACGATTCCAGTTTGCTCCGTGGCCGGCCCACGTGGTTATAGGCCCATATATACTGACATTTTCACAATAAAGGTTTTTAAAACAAAACATGGTAGTAGTACCTAGATTGGTAAAGTTTTGAATAATAGCCACTGTTTTCGAATCAGTAAAAGGCAAGTGAAATAAAGCAGCCCGATTACATGACTGTTAAAAGGTATAATACGCAGGAATGCTGTAAAGATAAATGGGCAAGAGCTGTTGTGTTTTCCACTCCTGCAACATAAAGTGATCGATAAGAATCCGATATTCAGGCCTATCAGCGACTAAGACAGCAGGCCGAGCCTCTTTTGCTCAACGGCTCCCTCATGGGACGAAGAAACGCCCTTTTTCTCGAAATAGGAATATTTTACTTGCAGGACAGTTGTTAATTTCCCGTGAAAAAACATTAGCCTGGAACATTGTTAGTGATAAACTGTAAATGCATCTGGGTCCTTTGCTTAAAAAATAAAATATAAAATATATTTTTGAATTAGAATAAGAATACATTTTACAGCTTTTGATATTTGCTATTAAAAAACCATTGAAATTCACTGAAAAAACCATAGGTTATAGACCATATATAGTTAGGGATTAGCATTTACAAAACCTTGAAAATTCACTGAAAAAACCATAGGTTGTAGACCATATATAGTTAGGGATTAGCATTTACAAAACCTTATTTTACTCGCACAAAACCATTGAAATTCGCATATATAGTTAGTTGCACTAACTATATATTGCGCACCCGCAATCCACTGCTGATCATGTCACATATTACATCATTCATGACATGGTCAGTGACATCACTGATGACATCACTGAAGACATCCCAAATGACATCACTGATGACATCACTGATGACATCTCAAATGACATCACTGATGACATCACTGATGACATCTCAAATGACATCACTGATGACATCTCATTTGACATTACTGATCACATCATTGATGACATCATTCATGTGATAATACGATGAACCTCTTCAGACTCTAATATAACCTTAGATACACTCAGTGTAAACAGACACTCACAGACTGTCACTCATCCATGGAGTTACTCACACACCTAGTTAGTCATGCAAAGAATCAATCACACCTCCATTTCCTCAACTATACAGTTATACACACCTTACTTATTCAAACATATACTAACACATATTTACTCTCTTATACAATCCCTGATACAAGTTCACAATGATCCATACAGCCACTCACACATTCGCTGGCTCTTATGCACAGATTTTTATATATGTCAACTCTCACATGTACTGTGTTTTACATATGTACTTACTTTGACATGTAGCACTGAGATATCCATTCACTCCCCAATACACTCATGCACACAGTCAACTGCCCATACAGCTGTTTCCACATGCACTTTTGAACCCATACATCTAGTGAATCAACTGCTCACACATCTATGCACAGAGTCATACACCTCCCAGCCACCCACACACATACTCAGTCTCCCGTACAAATACTTGGGCAATCAATCAATAACCCATATAGTTACTCATATAGCTACTGATTAACACATGAAGCAGTTTACAGAACAACAGACATAATGATGCACAAATTAAGACAGTTTGGTCACTAACCCATGCACTCAGTGAGACACATATAATCACTCTCTCATACAGTCAGTCATACACCTACTAAATCCTTCATCCAGACACTTATACATCCACTCATTCTTCAAAATGTAAGACATATTTTAACTTTACAGAAACATACAGTCAATGGATGATGTCATCAGTGATGTCATCAGTGATGTCACTGACCATGTCATGAATGATGTAATATGTGACATGATCAGCAGTGGATTGCAGGTGCGCAATGTATAGTTAGTGCAACTAACTATATATGCGAATTTCAATGGTTTTGTGCGAGTAAAATAAGGTTTTGTAAATGCTAATCCCTAACTATATATGGTCTATAACCTATGGTTTTTTCAGTGAATATATATATATATATATATATATATATATATATATATATATATATATATATATATATATATATATATATATATATATTACCTACTGGCGGTCGCCAGTAGGTATATATAGTTAGGATTTTTTCCCTATGGGATTTCTGAAAATTCTATGCCTAATAACTTTTGCGTTTGTGGACGGAATTGGCTGAAATTTTCAGGAAAATGGCACATTTTGTTTCTGAGCAGCCCTTGAAAATTTGGGGGGGTTTTGTGGAGGGGGGGCCGAGAAAAAAGGGGGGTCCCAAAACGCCTTTTTCCCATGTTAATTTCCATAGGGCGGTTGGACTCACTTTTAGCCCGAACGGCTGAATGGATTTTCACGAAACTTGGCAAAATTGTAGGGACTGTTAGCCCGATGTGCCTTTGCTAGGTCTCAATATATGTGCTTCAGTGGATTTTGAGAAATTAACGTTTAAATCAAGATATATATCTGTAACAGCGCTCCGGGCAGCAATCCGGTTAGCGAACCTTTCGCGTATCGGAACTTTGCGATGCGAAGCTGATTGGCCCTCCGGTGTCTGTCAACATTCTAAACAGTCCGGAGCGGCCGCCATCTTGTCTCTCGGTAGGATCGAGAGACAAGAGGAGGCCAAAACAAAGGGGGAAATTACCATAAGGGGGCATAGTAGATCCTCGTTGACCCCCTAGGTTTTATGTGGAGGTTTTAAAAGGGCCTAGGAGGGTCCAAAAAAAAAAAAAAAATTTTTTTTTTGCGTGGTAAGCGCCAAGTTCGCGAACCGGAAAGCGTTCTGGGCAGCGAACTTTATGGATAAAAGAATGAAAGACTTTTCTAATACTGTATGTTAATTGTTTGTTGTTTTTCTTGTTTTTTTTTGTTTTCTTTTTTTTAAAGTGTTTTTTTTATTTTGATTCTTTTTCATAATTTATTAAACTTTCTAACATTTCAGTGTCTGAAATGTCATTATTTTCTTGAAATATTGTTTGCAATCTGTGAGGTTGCAAAATGTCCTCATTTGCAAGGAGGACATCTACTGCTTGGACACATTGCAGCAGTTCATTATCCAAGCTTTCATCCATAAATTCCATGTCAATTTGTTCAATTAATTCCTGGCTGCTCTCTTGCAGGTCCATCTCAAAAGAAACTTGCTGCTCGCCTTCCATTTTGCCTGAAATTTGGATTAAAAAAATATATATTAGTAGAGATAGGGCACTGTTGGGATTAATTTTAGATAGGCAGTTTTTATCAGTGAATTTATCTTTTGGCAGTGTATAGTATGAGAGTGGAAATAGGACTATAAAAAAGTGTATGTGATTTAACCAAGACAAGCCTTACTCCATTCATAACTATAACAGAGAAGTCTATCTAAATACATTACTACTACAGAGGGATAGTGTATATCTAGCAGAAAAAGTCTACTATATTAAGTTATAGTGCACAATATATTAAATTATAACTTACCTTCACAAAGAAGTTGAAGTTTTTTGAAGCTATTGAAATAGGAGGTACAACAAGAAGTAGTAGTCAAAATGGCTGTGTTTCCTTCTCTCCCTTTATATATATACAGGTATATAACCAATCAAATGTCAGGTAATAAAAGTAGAAAATGAAAGTAACATTTTCATTGGTTGTCAATTCCAACAATTCAGATGTGTTTTGTGAAGTAATTTACCTCACGGTACTTGGAGAGGTCTACAGGCTAAATGGCTAAATGAAATTTCAATGAAATTTGTGAGAATGGAAGGGATTGTTATGTAGTATGAGCTAATCTATATTTGGTGAGAGTGTCTCTAGTCGTTTTTCTGTAAATTACTTTCCCACCTTTTTTTAGGACCGCTTTCCGGAAAGCGGCCCGGTTAGCGAACCTTAAGCGTCACGGGAGTCCACCATTTTGTGTTTCGGTCGCATTAAGATACAAGATGGAGGGCAAATAATGTTTAGAATGGGTAGAAGGGGTCATGGTAGACTTATCTTGACCCCCTAGGTTTTCTGAGCGTGGCTGAGGAGGCTTATATGTGCGGAAAAAAAACTTTAAAAAAATCCGCGAGGTTAGCTTTCGGTTAGCGAACCGGGTAGCGCTCCGGGGAGCGAATTTTGTGGAAAATTAGTGAAAAAAGTTAGAGAAAAATAATAATTGTGAGTGATCAGATGTAGGGTAGCTCTGAGAAGAGCTTTTGGGTTTATGGTACATTTAGGTACTTATAAGTAGGTACCAATGCACAGTCTTAAATTCAGAATGAAAATTCTGTTGCCCTCATCTGAGAAGTGAACTCCATCTCCTCTGTAGATATCTTGCATGTAGTAACACAAGTTATTGTTGTACAGAGAGCCCATTCCATGGTCTCTCATGTAAGCTGAAACAGATTTGTTTACATGCTTCCTCGCTTTCTCAATTTGTGGACAAAATTGGTTGGACCACCTCCATTTCTGTCTTTGGCATATATTGGAATATACCAAGGCAGTTTGAGGAAAAAGTGCCATTAATTGCTCAAAGGTGTCCTTTAAAAGCATTTCCAGACCTACCCCTGTCAAAGTGCCCAAATCATTACCTCCACAGTGCACTATTAACAGGTCAGGTTTTGGCAAATGCATAAAGGTTTTCACCAATGGTATCAATTGGTGACATTTTAATCCTCTTTGGCCCAACCACTTAATTTCCACATCTTGTAAATTGAGGTTAGGTAAATTTCTGCTCTCAGCATACCTTTGAGCCCAGTGGATGTAACTATGTCCAACAATCCAGACCTTAAACATGGTGGGAGAAGGTTGTTCTGCAGTCAGATGAAGTGTGGTAATGAAAGGGCAGTTGAAACAGTAGGAGTTTCTAAAGAAAAAAAACTGTGGATTTACAATGCTAATGATTCATTAGCAGTGATTGGTGCATTTCCATTTCTGAAAACAGAAAGTTAGGGTGCATGGATGTGTTCTTTGAAACATGTAATTTGAATGGTCAAGGAAGAAACATTTAATGAAAGATTGCTCTGGATACGCAGGTGCACTGAGAGTTCAGAGTTCAATTGAAACATTGTTGTGTGAATTTGCAAACATGAGAGGTCTTCCAGGAGGTGGTTGCTATGGAAACAAGGCAGAGAGGGCAGAGGGGGGAAGGGGTTTGATTTGAAAAAAGTGAGGGAAGAGGTATGATTGGCTAATATGAGAGATATGTGAAATGAATATCTGTATTTCTGTGCTTTCAATAGCTGCAGCCTTTGGAGTGCATCCTTTTTCTTCTGCTGAAGACAATTTGGTGTATTTCTGAGACTGTTTTCAAAACTCAAAAAATATTTGCTAAGGTGAGAAAAGATTTATTTAATTTAGATAGAGAATAGTATGATTTAAGGAGAAAATGATGAAGAAAGCTGTGTTTTTAAAATGTGGTTTTGTCTGTAGTGATATACTAAGAGAATTAGTTTCATAGAGAAATTGTAATTGCATATTTGGTGTAACATTCTGGCATGCAGTAACACAAGTTATTGTGGTACATGGAGCCCATTCCATGGTCTGTTATGTAAGCTGAAACAGATATGTTGTTTTTAAAAACGATTTAAGAAATCAATTACATTTCTGGATATGTACTGCTAGAGCTTCATAGGTTGTTTTGAGCCATATTTATAAGGTATTTGAGTGTCTAAGATGTTATGTTTTCCTTTTAAAATGTAAAGTGTTCCTCATGGGGCAAGTGTCTTGTAAATACGCTCCCACTTGTGCTTGGCAAATTTAGATTTTGATTATGGGAGTTACCTAGCCATGTTAATAGTGTCCCAAAAATGGTGCTAGGGCATTCCAGAAAACACTTTCATGTGTCTCAAGGACATTTTTAGTCATTTCTTCATGAATGCAGGTATACAATTGATTTATATGCTGTGTTTAAAAACGAATTTTGAAATCAATTAAATTTCAGGATATGTACTGTTAGAGCTTCATAGGTTGTTTGGGGTCATATTTAGAAGGCATTTTAGTGTCTTTGATGTTATTTTTCCCTTTTTAAATGGAAAGCGTTCCTCATGGGGCCCTGAGCAGTTCTTAGCCATGTTATTTAATAGGAAGTGGATAACATGGCTAAGAGCATTTGCTGGAAAATGCATGAATATCGCTGACTTTTCTGCGATATTCATGCATTGCGGCCTTTTTTTTTCGCATTTGCGAGCAGTTCTTAGCCATGTTATCCAATGGGAGGTGGATAACATGGCTAAGAGCATTTGCTGGATAATGCATGAATATCGTTGACTTTTCAGCGATATTCATGCATTGCGGCTGTTTTTAATCGCATTTGTGATAAACAATTACATTTCTTGATATGTACTTTTAGAGCTTCATAGGTTGTTTGGGGTCATATTTAGAAGGCATTTTAGTGTCTTTGATGTTATGTTTACCTTTTTAAATGGAAAGCATTCCTCTTGGGGCAAGTGTCTTGTAAATACGCTCCCACTTGCGCTTGGCAAATTTAGATTTTGATTATGGGAGTTACCTAGCCATGTTAATAGTGTCCCAAAAATTGGGTTAGGGCATTCCAGAAAACACTTTCATGTGTCTCAAGGACATTTTTAGTCATTTCTTCATGAATGCAGGTATACAATTGATTTATATGCTGTGTTTAAAAACGAATTTTGAAATCAATTAAATTTCAGGATATGTACTGTTAGAGCTTCATAGGTTGTTTGGGGTCATATTTAGAAGGCATTTTAGTGTCTTTGATGTTATTTTTTCCTTTTTAAATGGAAAGCGTTCCTCATGGGGCCCTGAGCAGTTCTTAGCCATGTTATTTAATAGGAAGTGGATAACATGGCTAAGAGCATTTGCTGGAAAATGCATGAATATCGCTGACTTTTCTGCGATATTCATGCATTGCGGCCGTTTTTTTTCGCATTTGCGAGCAGTTCTTAGCCATGTTATCCAATGGGAGGTGGATAACATGGCTAAGAGCATTTGCTGGATAATGCATGAATATCGTTGACTTTTCAGCGATATTCATGCATTGCGGCTGTTTTTAATCGCATTTGTGATAAACAATTACATTTCTTGATATGTACTTTTAGAGCTTCATAGGTTGTTTGGGGTCATATTTAGAAGGCATTTTAGTGTCTTTGATGTTATGTTTACCTTTTTAAATGGAAAGCGTTCCTCTTGGGGCAAGTGTCTTGTAAATACGCTCCCACTTGCGCTTGGCAAATTTAGATTTTGATTATGGGAGTTACCTAGCCATGTTAATAGTGTTTCAAAAATGGTGCTAGGGCATTCCAGAAAACACTTTCATGTGTCTCAAGGACATTTTTAGTCATTTCTTCATGAATGCAGGTATACAATTGATTTATATGCTGTGTTTAAAAACTAATTTTGAAATCAATTAAATTTCAGGATATGTACTGTTAGAGCTTCATAGGTTGTTTGGGGTCATATTTAGAAGGCATTTTAGTGTCTTTGATGTTATTTTTCCCTTTTTAAATGGAAAGCGTTCCTCATGGGGCCCTGAGCAGTTCTTAGCCATGTTATTTAATAGGAAGTGGATAACATGGCTAAGAGCATTTGCTGGAAAATGCATGAATATCGCTGATTTTTCAGCGATATTTATGCATTGCGGCCGTTTTTTTTCACATTTGCAAGCACTTCTTAGCCATGTTATCCAATGGGAGGTGGATAACATGGCTAAGAGCATTTGCTTCAAAGGTTGTTTGGGGTTATACACCATTTTTGGGAAATTATTAACATGCCTATCTAACTTCCATAATCAAAATCTAAATTTGCCAACCGCAGGTGGGAGCGTATTTACAATAAATTTGCACCATGAAGAACGTAAAATAGCATACTAGACACTCAAATGCCTTATAAATATGACCCAAAACATCTTATGAAGCACTAGTAGTGCATATTTCCAGAAATGTATTGGTTTTCATTTAATGATTTACTTCATTGGTAGGCCTTCACATGTTTTTTTACCTTGGTTTTTTTCAGTGAAAATGTTATCTGCAACCATGTGTTGGCCTCACCTCAAATAAACAAAACAGGTGATGGACTGAATGTGGATCAATGACACACATTCACCCCAGTCTAAAGATCTGGGCCTAAACAAATCTTTCGATAGGCTACATCTTATCGTCATCCTGAATTAATGATTTAAAATATTAGGGAGTGATTTATGAGTGTTGTATGCCTGTTTTGTACCATTGAGTGTCATTTTTGTGATGCAGTGCTGGTGGAAAACATTTGCTATGTTAAATAATTAGTAGGGCATTAAGTTTTAGATGACTGTTATTTATTTACTGTTTGGTAATAGTGGTTAATAACATTTTATATTATATTTTTCCACAGATTCAACTGCAGATTCTTTCATAGTTTGGAAAATGCCTACAAAAAACAGAATGAGAAAGGCGAGAAAACGTCAAAGACAGCAGGATGATGTTTTATTGCAGCAGTCCTCTTCCCCAAATACTTGTCAAAACAGCAAGAAAGGTCCGGGTAAGAGCACGAAATCATTCTTAAGAAATATTTGTAGTAAAAAAAGTTTTGCTCAAAAAAATGTTTCAGTTCACAAAAAGAAAAGTAATTTAAATGGAAAGGAGAGACCCATCACAAATGTTACTGGTAGAGGAAGAGATAACTCTGTGCATGATAGTAGAAGGAAACAACAGTTTAGGGACATTCGAAATCGAATGTTCCGTAATAGGATATTAGTTAATTTATTGAAAAATATTAAAAAGAAAGGCCAACAGAAAGCGGCATTTTATAAGAAGAAGAAAAATGTAGAGAAAATTATTGATCATGCTTTTGAAATTAAGCGAAAGTTGTTTATTTTGGTAATCAATAGAATTAGGAAACTAAGCAAGGTAATTTCTGATTTCAAAACAAAAAGTAGATGGAAGAGAGTAGTAAATTGTACTAACTTTTGTGAAGTTTTTTCCGGAGAATGGATGCATAGTTCAAGTTCTGAGGCATTTTTTAATGAGGAGACTTATTTTCAGGATAATGATTTGGTGCATGCAGTTGACATCAGTGGTCGAGCTTATGAAGTGAAGGATGGTTGTCCAGTTGAAAAAGAACAACTTGTGACAACAGAGACAGAAGAGGCGCTAAGTGATGAGGTTTTAGGAAGACGTCCTAAGGGTCCTGTGTACATTTGGAAGTGTAGTTCTATTTGCAGTGTGCGACAGGTTTCCATCAATTTGCTTTGTGATTTTATACGGACATTTAATAAGAAAAGTTTGAAGCAGAAAATGAAGTTGTTGCAAGATTTAGATCCTTGCAGAGTGAGACAAATGACAGGTTTGCGTGGTCATTCACTGGCTTGTCTTTCCAGGAGAGTATGCCAGAGTGTTTTTCATCATTTCAGGATGCTAGCAGTGCATCATAATAAAGTGAGAAAATTAGTGAGAATGTTGTATTATGCTAAGAGTCCAGCAATTATGCTTAAACAATTATGTGCTGCTCTTTTGCATGGTTCTGAAATAGATGTGAAGAATATTTGTGAAGAAATTGAGTTTTGTTACTTTGGTAGTAAAGATGAGAATGTTCAAATTGACCCTGAAGTAGAGGGTAATGTGGAAGATAATGTACAGGTTTCCAGTACAGATAATTTTGAGAAGGAAATTGCCACGTTTCAGATGAAATCAAGTGAGAGGCCTAATTTCACTTGTGTATGTTGTCGGCGCACTTATTATAAGAATCAGACTAAGGTAGTGGATTTATATGCAAAAAGTGAAAGGGAAAATAATAGTGAATGGAAGGATTTTGCCACATACTTGATGGTAGAAAATTATTTTGATTTGGGATCGGATCAACGTGTGTGTACTTATTGTTGTAATAAATTAAACCAAAACCAGATGCCTGCTAGGGCAGTTCATAATAATCTGGAATTGGTTGAGATTCCTTCTGAATTGAAGGATTTAAATACTTATGAATCTATTTTGATTCAAAGTATCCATCCCTTTCAGGCTATTGTAAGAATGGAGCCAAAGACAGGGAAGTTGCCTCCAGCAGATTTACAGAGAGGATTAAAGGGAAGAGTTGTTTATTTGCCTCTAGATTTGAACAAAAACATTAACACAATTGGAATAGAAAAAGTGGAAGAGGAACCTCTGGTTATCTTGGTTAATGGGGTTCCGACAAAGAATAAGAAAATATGGCAAGATTTAGTGGATGTTAGGAAAGTCAAAAAGGCAACAGTGTATTTGAAGAAAAATAATAAGTACTATAAGAATGTATATGTTGCAGAAGAGGAAGTAAGTGATGAAGAGGATAGCGATTTGTGTGCTGGCCAAATTGAGAAATTAGATGCCTCTAAAAGTGAAGAAATATATGAACATTATAGTGTTCATCCTTTGCATTCCAAGGAAGTCATGGGGAATGCTATTGAGTTGTTTCAAATGAAACAAGCCAAAGGGAGTCCCATTAGTGTTTGGGAGGAAAGTTTGGAAGCTCGGTGTTTCCCACAGCTATTTCCCACAGGTCAAGGAGGAAGATATGATGAGCGACCTCATCAAATTCCTGCGTCTGAATACCGGACTTTACGATTGTATGCAGAAGATCCTAGGTTTCGGCAATGCATTCCCTATTTGTTTCATCTCCTGTTTGAAAGCGATCTGTCTGGACTGTCATATGCAGTGAACCACATCTTAAAAAGTGGTATACAGATGCGAAACATCTCGGCAAGTGACTTTATGCATAAAGTCAATGTCCAAGACAGTATTTTGGATTCTCACTTAATTAATCTCATGGCGTGTCAGCGTGGTACTAATGAGTACTGGTACCGTCGTCATGGTGATTTAAAATGTATGCTGAGGAACTTAGGAACTCCAACATGGTTCCTCACTCTGAGCTGTGCCGAGTATGGCTGGGAAGACTTACTTGAATTTCTACGAGAGGCAAATGGAAATATTGAAAACATTGAATTCAAGACACCTGGAGAACTGTGTTCTTTGGATCCAGTGAATGTATGCAGGTACTTCAATCATAGATTTGAAGCTATGATGTCTTTCATTACAAATAAAAAGAATCCACCTCTTGGAGAGGTGTTGGATTTCTTCTGGAGAAAGGAGTACCAAGCAAGAGGTGCCCCTCATATACATATGTTGTTGTGGATCAAGGATGCACCTAAATTTGGAACAGATCCGGATGACTTAGTGATGAATTTCATCGAACAGTATTCTACGTGTGCTGTTCCAAACGCAACGGAGAAGAAAAGTCTAAGAGAACAAGTTCTACGTTTCCAAAGCCATCGTTGTGGAAAGTACTGTCGTCGTAAATTCAGAAACAAGGACAAGTTCTACACCAAATGTCGTTTCAACTTTCCACGACCGGTGATTTCTAAAGGAAGAGTGAACAGTTTGATGTCTTCGCTGCGACATAATGTGACGAGGAAATCACCCAAGAATACATACAATTTGAAAAGGAACGAAGAGTCCAAGTACATCAATGACTACAACCCAGTGATTTTGTCCATGTGGAATGCTAACATGGATATACAGTTTGTGGCTGACAACTGTATGGCTGTGGCTCGGTATGTGACATCTTACATCACCAAAAAAGAAAAGACCGAACTGAAGGATATGTGGGAGGACATTTCCCATGAAAAGAGCCTCAGCAAGAAGTTGTACAGTTTCAGTCTGAAGATGTTGTCGCATCGAGAAATCGGAGCTTACGAATGTTCTGATCGATTGTCTTCAGCAAGTCTCTATGCCAAATCCAGGAGTCTCGTTTGGGCGAGTCTTGGTCTTGCTGCAACGCGAAATCGAGTTCTAAAACCTGTCCGGGAAATTGAGTATTTGGCAGAAAAGGAACCAAACAGTACCGACATTTTGAAGACCAACATGTTGGATACATATTATCCAAATCGAAGCAGTCACCTTGAGAATGTTTGTCTATATGAGGTTCTCCAAAATTATATATTCAAGAGGAACATCAAAGAAGATATTGAGAAAGGAGTGTTTGCTGTAATTGGAAGTGAGGGATGCCTGGTCAAGCAAAGAAAATGCCAATTAGTAAACCATCGAAAATTGAGTGGTGAATCTCCAGAAAAAAAGGAGTTTTTTTATTTAGCACTTTTGCAACTTTTCAAGCCTTGGCGTGCAGAAGAGGAACTGCTTGGAGATTTCCTCTGTTACGAAGACTCTTTCAATGCAGCCAAGGAGTCCATAGAATGTCCTGCTTTTTCTAAATATCAAGAAATGCTAACTTTGGAAATTGAGCAGGAAGCAACGATTGCAGCCGAGATTGCCAGAGACAGTTCTCAGGACAGTCAGAGTTCTGTTTCATTGAGTCAAGATCCACTTGGAGGACCTATTATCGAAAATGAAGCTGCCACTGCTATGAATGAAGTAGAAAGAGCCATGGCACATGCTCAGGAGGATTCAGTTAACTTAGAAGACTTGGAAAAACAACTCAACGTTGAGCAGAGGAAAATATATGATGAAGTTACCACGGAAATTGAGCACGGATTAAGTCATGAGAAGAACAAGTGCTCATGTACATCGTTGAAGCCTGTCCGACTGTACGTGAGTGGAGAAGCGGGAACTGGAAAAAGTTTCCTCATTAAAGCAATCTCTTGTTATTTGCAGGAAAGGAGTGAGTCATCGCTGTCTTGTGTTGTCACCGCTCCTACTGGACTGGCAGCACATAACATTAAAGGTATTACTTTGCATCGTCTACTGATGCTGCCGGTGGAGCATGACAACAAATTACAATACAACAAGTTATCTGGAGATGCTTGCTGTGAAGTTTCAAGAGTCTTGAGGAAAATGAAACTACTTATCATTGACGAAGTAAGCATGGTTTCCAATGTCATGCTTGCCTTTGTGCATTTGAGAATGCAAGAAGTACTTAAAACTGAATATGATGTGTTATTTGGTGGGAAACACATCATTGTTTTCGGAGATCTTCTGCAGCTGACACCAGTAAAAGGTCAACCTGTGTTCAAAATACTCACGCATGAAGATACCAGGAAGTGCCTAGGGAGCATTGGCAACGTCAATATATGGTTAAACTTCAATTATGCAGAACTGCATCAAAATATGCGTCAGGAAAAGGATGAAGATTACAAGAATATTCTACAAGATATTAGAATTGGAAAAGTGACTGAGCATGGGAAAGAAGCTTTAAATGCACGATTACTGTCAAATTTATATCCCAAACAAGAGATTGTGCCTGAGAATATTTTTCAGAAAATTACTGAGAAGAAATCCGGGATATGTCTCATGCCAACTCTTGCAGAATGTGCCATCTTCAACAACAAAATGTTGAATTTAGAAAAGCAAGAGATTGTGAAACTTGAAGCTATCGACAAATTAGAGCATATGGGATCAACAATTATTTTGTCAGACAATTTGAAATCAAAATTGGATTCATTAGAGAAGACTATATCTAAAACAGCGGGTTTTGAAAAGACTTTGAATGTGTGTTTAAATTGCCGAATCATTTTGAGAAGGAATTTACATGTAGAAAGAGGTCTGGTAAATGGATCAATGGGTAATGTTGTTGATTTTGAGAAATACAGAAATAGAGATGGAATAGAATTTTTAAGAATTAAATTTGATGGCATTGAGGAAGTACAGCAAATTGGTCGTTGTTCTGCTAGGTTTTTGCTTGTTAAAGACTTATATGTTCGCCGTAAACAGTTTCCTGTTTGCTTGGCATATGCGGTGACAATCCATAAATCGCAAGGTTTAAGTGTAGACTGTGCATTGGTGAATATTGGCAGTTCTGTGTTCAAGGAGGGTATGGCATATGTGGCATTGTCACGAGTTAGAACTTTATCGGGATTGTACTTAATTGACTGTGATGTCACAAACATTTGTGCGGATCTAGATTGTGTTAAGGAATACAATAGGTTAAGAAGAGAGTATGCGCCACATTTGCCTCAATATCCTTTGTTTGAGAAACGTGTGGTAGGCCGCAAACATAGAAATAGCAGTAATAGTAGGGAGGTTGTTGCAAAAAGACTAAAAGTCAATGAACCGAAAATTGTTAGCAGAAAGAAAGTGGATTCTGTTGAAGATGTTGTCGGTTTTCAATTTGAAAACAGTTCTGGTGTCAACTGCTATGCAAATGTAGTGGTTAATGTTCTCTTTTCACTAGAGAGTTTAAAAGAACAGATTCTGTTGAATTCAGAACAAATTTTATGCTTTTTGTTGAATTCTGTTTTCGAGAAATGTAGCACTGATCGAACAAAAGTAGAAAGTGTGTCTGAAGTTCGTTATCTGTTAGATGAATGTTCAGGTCAAACAGACTTCTCTGAAAATAATCAGCAAGATTGTCAGGAGTTTTTAATGTATATGCTTGATATATTGCAAGATGAGGGTGTAGATGTAGATCAACTGTTTGGGCTTTCTTATCAATGGCAGCATGACTGCGAGAATTGTAGGGTATCAAGTACTACTAGTGTAGACTCAGAAAGATTTATATATTTAACTTTGCCAGACAGTAAATCAGTCTCCTTTAATAAGCTAGTAAATGCAGTGGATCACAACATGGAGTGTAGCCAATGTAAATCTGAAATGATGTCAACATTACTTATACGTAGATATGGACAGTATGTCATTTTAATGATGCAACGATGTAGGCCTGATGGATCAAAATTGTCAACTTTAATAAAAAAATTTGTGGCTTCTCAGCTTTCAATATCAGGAAGGACTTTTGTAACTGTAGCAATTATCTATCACGATGGTCCTTCAACAACTTCAGGACATTATACAGCTTATTTAAAGTCTCGAAACGGCTGGTCATTCTGCAATGATTCCGTTGTAAGTTTCAAAAAAAAATTGCCGTTTGACCTTAAAAATTCTTACCTGGTGTTTTTAAAACCAAAATTTTAAAGAAAGAATCTCGAGATTTCCTGTGAAGAATTGGAAAAGGTTCATCAAGTTGAGGGAATGTAAGTCTGCAATGCTGTCTAGATTATTGGTCCAAAACTTTTAATTATAATGTTATTTTGTAAAATCTGACTATATAAACCTGATGCAAGTAAGTCTGCTTCATAGTAAGCAGTATCAGTGTCATAGGAAAAGGAGAACATGAGTGACAAAGAAGGGTAAGATATTAGTAGTCCAGGATTGTGAAAATTATCTTAAATGTTTTCTTTTTGAAAGTTGCGAATATAGAAAATGACGGGATTTGATTGGAAGAATTACAAGACTTGTGAATAGCTGCAACATGATTTGGCCAAGTGGAAACATGTGGTAGAATGTGAGAAGTCTTTTCTTGTATGTAGCATATTTTTCGAATCGTTGGAGGTTTTCTTTCAGAAAGTGGCGGGCTGACAATATTTATAGCACAACACAGTGGACGCTGTTCATAGGACATCCTTCGACGTCATTGAAAGTAAGTTAATTTTAAGGAGTTTTGAATTCAGATTTCTTATGTTGAATGGGTTTTTTAAACACAATCATTTTGATTGTGTTTTTTTTTCCCCGCTGTTACATGATGAATACCTTCAAGTCACTGATTTAAGTGAAATTTGATACATTCTGAGAACAGCAAAAATAAACCATTTAACATGTATAATTAATGTTTTGCTTTTTGTACTTATGATATACATTTAGAAATGTGAAGTAGATATGGAGAAACTGAGTCTTCTGTAAGTGTCAATTTTAATGCTTACAGTGCTGTACTTCTGGGTACTGTTTTTAAAAAAAAAAAAATGAATAGGCCTCACCTCAAAGTAAGCTCTTGAAAGCACACATCTTATTTGCATCCTGAAACAATCATTTAAAATGTTAGACACAATTTTATGATGGCTTTACATCTTTTTTTTGCGCTGCAATTGCATCACTATTGTGAGACATTAGCAGTGCAAAAAAAGCACCATGTTCCAAAATAGGCCTCAGTTCATCAACATCAAGATACAGTTTCTTTAAAATATATATCTTTAGGATTGTGTAGGGGACGTAGAGAAGCAGAGACTTCTGTAAATGTCCAAGTTGTTGAAAAACTGTTTGTTCTTGAACCTTTTCCCTTGTCTTTTCTAATTTTTAAATACATGTTTTAATATTTTTGGAAATGTTTGTTCTCTGTTTTACAGATTGAAAGTATGAAAAAATATTTTAAAAAGGTAACAAGAATTATAAGGTAAATGTTTTCTACTCTTTTTACCCGCAATGCACTGCTGATGATGTCACTGACACTATCTCTCATTTACTCTCTATAGCTGTCTTTCTTTTTACATTATTCTCTGTTTACTTCCCTTATACTAACTCTTCTTTTTTAAAAAAAAATATTTTTTTGGTTCGCTTCCAGTTCGCGAACCGGTCAGCGAACTTGAAGCGAACCAAAAGAAATAGAGCTTGCCAGAGTGATAAACATTCTAGCAATTTTATTTGAAAGGGGGGGTAGTTCTGAAAAGAACTTTTTTTTTTGTTTTTGTTGTTTTATTTTTATTTATTTTTTTCTGAACATTTTTTGATTTTTTTGTATTTTTAGAACAGTTTTATGTTTTTTTTGTGTTTTTTATGGAGGGGAAACAACAAAAAAACAGGCATTGAAAAGGGCTCAACAGGAGCAAAAAAAAAATTACTTCTTGGGTGCATTAGGGCACTTATGGTTTTCGAACACCATATTAATCAAGTTGACGCTCATGTTCCCATACGACAGCATAGCACCACAATATATACACGTAAACCTCATATGTTTAAAATTTGGCTGAATGTTTGGCACAGTTTCCTGTGCCTCTCTTCCAGTCAAATACATTGTTGAGGTAGATCTGGCCACAGGAGTTGTCGGGGGATTGTCTTGTAGGTCCCTTAACTCAGCCCGGCTGTAGTTTAAGGGATGCCACCTGGTCATATGTCGATGCATAGTATAGTTGCCCATACTATATTTTTTCTCTGTGCCTCTAGACAATCTGTAATCACAGATGAGGCAGGTGGCATATTTAGCATTCACCTTCTTCTCCCCTGGAGGGATGGAAAAAAACTGCCAGATGAAACTTGTTTTTCTCTTAGAAACACGGGGCAACTCCGGGATAAATTGTGATTGATCTCTTTCCTCTTCTTCTTCTTCCTCCTCTTCCTCCTCTCTGTTGGAGGTAAATTGACTTGGTGGTCCTCTCTTCTTATGAGGAGGTGGAGGTGGTGGTGGGGGTGCACCAGCTGCAGCAAGTATGGAAGCCATTGCTGAACTCTAGGAAAATGGTCTTTCTCTCACCAAGATGAAAGTCAGAGTGAGGAAAGAAGGAGGGGTTTACATGATTTGGGAAAAGCAAAAGTTCTGAACCAATGAAAAGTGTTATTTTTAGGTCACATGACCTAGTCATACATCATTTGGAAACCAAAAGTGAAATGAACCAATGAAAAGTTTGATAAACAAGTCACATGACCTGTTCCGCTTACGTTACGCGGTGCGCGCCGCGTCTCGGATCGCTTCCGGTTAGCGGTCCGGAGCACTTCCGGGAGCGCTAACGCAGCGCGTCATTAGACGCATTACGCGACAACGTGATACGTCGCGCTTCCGCGACGCGTCACAGTTCCGCTAACGTAACATTGACCGGTTCACGGACTAGGTCGCGGCATCAAGATGAGCTAACGGAAAGCTTCCCGGTTCGCGAACTAGAAGCGAAGAAAAAAAATATTAAAAAAAAAATTATTAATAAACATCTAAAATATATTTTAAGATTTAAAGAAGAATACATTTTACAGCTACAGATGTTAGCTTTTAAAAAACCAATGAAATTCACAGAAAAAACCATAGGTTATAGACCATATATAGTTAAGAATTTGCATTTACAAAACCTTGAAAATTCAGTGAAAAAACCATAGGTTATAGACCATATATAGTTAGGGATTTGCATTTACAAAACCTTATTTTACTCGCATAAAACCATTGAAATTCCATATATAGTTAGTTGCGCTAACTATATATCGCGCACCCGCAATCCACTGCTGATGATGTCACATATTACATCATTCATGACATGGTCAGTGACATCACTGATGACATCACTGATGACAACATCCAGTGACTGTATGTTTCTGTAAAGTGTAAATATGTCTTACATATTGAAGAATGAGTGGATGTATAAGTGTCTGGATGAAGGATTTAGTAGGTGCATGACTGACTGTATGAGTGAGTGATTAAATATGTCTCACTGAGTGCATGGGTTAGTGACTAAACTGTCTTAATTTGTGCATTATTATGTCTGTTGTTCTGTAAACTGCTGCATGTGTTGATAAGTAGCTATATGAGTAACTATATGGGTTATTGATTGGTAGCCCAGGTATTTGTATGGGAGACTGAGTGTGTGTGTGGGTGGCTGGGAGGTGTATGACTCTGTGCATAGATGTGTGAGCAGTTGATTCCCTAGGTGTATGGTTTCAAAAGTGCATGTGGAAACAGCTGTATGGGCGGTTGACTGTGTGCATGAGTGTATTGGTGAGTGAATGGATATCTCAGTGCTACATGTCAAAGTAAGTACATATGTAAAACACAGTACATGTGAGAGTTGACATATATAAATAACTGTGCATAAGAGCCAGTGAATGTGTGAGTGGCTGTATGGATCATTGTAAACTTGTATCAGGGATTGTATAAGAGAGTAAATATGTGTTAGTATATGTTTGAATAAGTAAAGTTTGTATAACTGTATAGTTGAGGAAATGGAGGTGCGATTGATTCTTTGCATGACTGACTAGGTGTGTGAGTAACTCCATGGATGAGTGACAGTCTGTGAGTGTCTGTTTACACTGATTGTATCTAAGGTTATATTAGAGTCTGAAGAGGTTCATCGTATTATCACATGAATGATATCATCAGTGATGTGATCAGTAATGTCAAATGAGATGTCATCAGTGATGTCATCAGTGATGTCATTTGAGATGTCATCAGTGATGTCATCAGTGATGTCATTTGAGATGTCATCAGTGATGTCATCAGTGATGTCACTGACCATGTCATGAATGATGTAATATGTGACATCATCAGCAGTGGATTGCGGGTGCGCGATATATAGTTAGCGCAACTAACTATATATGGAATTCCAATGGTTTTATGCGAGTAAAATAAGGTTTTGTAAATGCAAATCCCTAACTATATATGGTCTATAACCTATGGTTTTTTCACTGAATTTTCAAGGTTTTGTAAATGCAAATTCCTAACTATATATGGTCTATAACCTATGGTTTTTTCTGTGAATATATATATATATATATATATATTCACAGAAAAAACCATAGTGGATATATAGTTAGGAATTTGCATTTACAAAACCTTGAAAATTCAATGAAAAAACCATTGGTTTTAGGCCATATATAGTTAGGGATTTGCATTTACAACACCTTATTTTACTCGCATAAAACCATTGAAATTCCATATATAGTTATAAGCGCTAACTATATATCGCGCACCCGCAATCCACTGCTGATGATGTCACATATTACATCATTCATGACATGGTTAGTGACATCACTGATGACATCACTGATGACATCTCAAATGACATCACTGATGACATCACTGATGACAACACCCAGTGACTGTATGTTTCTGTAAAGTTAAAATATGTCTTACATATTGAAGAATGAGTGGATGTATAAGTGTCTGGATGAAGGATTTAGTAGGTGCATGACTGACTGTATGAGTGAGTGATTAAATGTGTCTCACTGAGTGCATGGGTTAGTGACTAAACTGTTTTAATTTGTGCATCATTATATCTGTTGTTCTACAAACTGCTGCATATGTTGATCAGTAGCTATATGAGTAACTGTATGGGTTATTCATTGGTTGTCCAAGTATTTGTATGGGAAACTGAGTGTGTGTGTATGGGTGGCTGGGAGGTGTGTGACTGTACATAGATGTGTGAGTAGTTGATTCACTATATGTATGGATTCAAAAGTGTATGTGGAAACAGCTGTATGGGCGGTTGACTGTGCATGAGTGTATTAGTGAGTGAATGGATATCTCAGTGCTACATGTCAAATTAAGTACATATGTAAAACACAGTACATGTGAGAGTTGACATCTATAAATAACTGTGCATAAGAGCCAGTGAATGTGTCAGTGGCTGTATGGATCATTGTGAACATGTATCAGAGATTGTATAAGAGAGTAAAGTAAATATGTGTTAGTATATGTTTGAATAAGTAAGGTGTGTATAACTGTATAGTTGAGAAAATGGAGGTGTGATTGATTTTTGGCATAACTGACTAGGTGTGTGAGTAACTCCATGGATGAGTGACAGTCTGTGACTGTCTGTTTACACTGATTGTATCTAAGGTTATATTAGAGTCTGAAGAGGTTCATGGTATTATCACATGAATGATATCATCAGTGATGTTATCAGTCATGTCAAATGAGATGTTTTCAGTGATGTCATCAGTGATGTCATTTGAGATGTCATCAGTGATGTCATCAGTGATGTCACTAACCATGTCATGAATGATGTAATATGTGACATCATCAGCAGTGGATTGCGGGTGCGCGATATATAGTTAGCGCTTATAACTATATATGGAATTTCAATGGTTTTATGCGAGTAAAATAAGGTGTTGTAAATGCAAATCCCTAACTATATATGGCCTAAAACCAATGGTTTTTTCATTGAATTTTCAAGGTTTTGTAAATGCAAATTCCTAACTATATATCCACTATAACCTATGGTTTTTTCTGTGAATATATATATATATATATATATATTCACAGAAAAAACCATAGGTTATAGACCATATATAGTTAGGAATTTGCATTTACAAAACCTTGAAAATTCAGTGAAAAAACCATAGGTTATAGACCATATATAGTTAGGGATTTGCATTTACAAAACCTTATTTTACTCGCATAAAATTTCATTGGTTTTTTAATAGCAAATATGAAAAGCTTTAAAATGTCAAGTACGTGATAGATAAAACCATTTTTGTATTTATGCACGCTGATGTGCTTTGAACGCTGCCCCCCCCCCTCCCCTCTTTTCTCTTAGTAGTACTCTCTCTTTGCAGATAGTGAACGGTAGTTAACGCAGGCCTTTGCCCCCGTTGTAATCCGTCATGCCTGCTTGTCTCTCCATTTTATTGATTGTTATCCAAGCATTTACTGTTTTAGAATTGGTTCTCTTTGGATCATTCTCTATTTACAAACAAGCACAAAGTCGCAATACTCTGTTTAGTCTTTGCAGATAGTGAAAAATCGTGTAAAAAAATAAAAGTAATCGAGCAAAATCAGTAGGCCACTAATTGGATCTCTTTTTGACCTCGCTAAAATAGAAATATTAGGAACAACCCTTCATGAGAAATACGAAAATAGTGAGATGAACTGAGCTCCACACCATGAGGGCTGCAAGACAGCTCGACTCCGTCACCCACCCCGCCCAAAATAACGACAAACCCTATGCAAATATTAAAAATATAGACAACACACCAGCAAAGAAACAGGGTAAAACATTTTATTAACTAACTATTTACATAACTATTTTATACTTTTTATTGCCCGATCCGGCTAGCTCAATCGATCGAGCATGAAACTCATGCACTCTGATAGCAAGCGTTGCTACTGATGCTATGCAGACCAAAACTGGTTTTCAGTTTGTACATTTTTCTAGATTTTTCAATCCAAGGTTGGTTGACTTTGTAGAACGATGGCTTCAGATTTTCAACATACGGTGTGGTGGCGCGGACTGGGAGGGGGCGCTTCGCTCCTGCCCCCTCCCCAAGTAAGTTTTTCATACGTGAAAGTACGTTAATGGTTTTGGTCCCTGAGTTGCTTCAATGTCACTGCCATTCTCAAATGGCATAAGTTCTGGATGTTGGGTGCCATAGTTATGAGTTCTGAGCAGTGCTTGTAACACTGTCTGAAGCTTATTTCCACCTACTGCAGCTTCACTATTCTCAAAGTAAGTGAGTGTCGTTTGTGGACCTGACTGCATTAGAAAACAATGTGATATGTTACCTTCCTAAACAGCTTGACGGAGGCCCCTGAGGGGCGGTGTGATGGCCATGGACTCGGAGAAGACGCTTGGCTCCGACACCCTCCCCAAGTCTTATAGCACTGGTGTAGCCTGAGATCGCCCCCGACATAAGCGGCCGGCTCCCGGGGTCCGGCTGAACTTTTTGCCTTTTGATGACTCTTCAATTCTGGACCTTGTCCCACAATCCGTTTGACCTGAAGACACGCTGTAGTGGGGCGCCCCTTTACCGTTTCAGTTGCCATTCCGCCCGCTTTTGCTACACTGTGCCTCTTCCGCCATTCTGCTGTTTACCGCCCGCTCTTGCGACTACAGCGTCTCGCTCATCATGTAGTTGAGTTGCTCCCGCTCTTGCGGTGCAGCGATAGGCGGCTGCCACAGGACTCTCAAAATGGCGGCCGGCTCTTCGGTTTTGGGCCTGGTCCACTAAAATGGCCCTGGGACACCTTTGAACTCGGACGCTTCCCTGATAGGGCTTGGGTCCCATTCTCGAAAGCGTCCCCTCAGCCGTGAAGATTCTACAAAAGTCTTGGGGGCCTCCGACTCCTGCAGGCTTCTGGTGGGGAGCGGCTGCCATGATTGCTCGTGGAATGGCCACGACGGAGCTACGAGATGGTAGTGCTCTCATGCTGACGCCAGCTTTAGTCTGAAACATCCAGAAACACTGTAGACTACCAATTCGATCAGTTCCGGTAGCGCCCCAACATGACCCGGAAGAGAAGAACTTGCCCTCCCCTCTTTGACTGATGGTTCTTGTTGCCTGTCCCCTCTGTTGTCATTTAACAGAACTTTTTGGACTGCTGAAAGGGGTTGTGTTCCGAACGCTGGTTGGTGGAGACATTTTGACTATATTCTTGACCTACGTTGTCGCGTATTGCGTTATATGACACGCCGCGTTAGCGCACCCGGAAGTGATCCGAGGCGCGGCGCGCAGCGCGTAACGTAAGCATAACAGGTCATGCGACTTGTTAATAAAACTTTTCATTGGTTCATTTTGCTTTTGTTATTTTAATGATGAAAAGCTTGGTCATATGACCTAAAAATTACGCTTTTTATTGTTTTCGAACATTATTTTTTTTAAAACATATATGTTATAATATTCCAGGCTAATGTACTTTCCCGGGAAATTTACAACTGTCCTGCAAGTAAAATATATTCCTTTTTCGAGAAAAAGGCGTTTCTTCGTTCCATGACGGAGCCGTTGAGTAAAAGAGACTCGGCCTGCTGTCTTAGTCGGCGATACGCCTGATTATCAGATTCTTATCGATCACTTTATGTTGCAGAAATGAAAAACAAAACTGCCCTTGACCATTTATCTTTACTGCGTTCCTACATATTATACCTTTTATCCGTCATGTAATTGGACTGCTTTATTTCACTTGCCTTTTACTGATTCGAAAACAGTGACTAAAAGTAAAAACTTTACCAATGTAAATACTACTACCATGTTTTGTTTTAAAAACCTTTATTGTGAAAATGTCAGTATACAAATACGGGCCTATAACCACGTGGGCCGGCCACGGAGCAAACTGAAATCGTATATGATGAGGAGACATTTACACTGTAGAGGAACGTAACGGGCGGGCCATTAGGTTGCAAGAACTAAGGTGTCTAACAGTTGCGGAATCGGTGGACGTACATTTTGTAATTAAAATACGACAGGGCCACTTACAATAACATTTTCTAGATATACATTTGCGGGCAAGGAGTTACGAGTCCCATTTATACCGGCGCCATTTTGGGCGAGGCCGGGCAGGTCCAAGATATAGTCAAAATGTCTCCGCCAACCATCGGCCAGACCAGAACCCCTTTCGGCCCTTTATGCTACAAGATGGTGTCTTCCATTCAGAAAATATTGTTGGCAGCATTTTGAAAGGAAACAGAAACAGCCGTTCTCCTAGTGAGTTTCACATTGTTACATTTAGGAAGAATGTTGAAGAGTAGTATGTGGAAAATCTGAAGCCATTTTTCTACAAACTTTCAATCAGACTTGGATAGAAAAAGAAATCCTGAAGAATGTACAAACTGAAAACCAATTTTTGTCTGTATAGCATCAACAGCAACGCTTGAGTCAGCTTTGTGTCAAGCCGCCATTTTCATTCAATCAATAGCGTCCCCCTGCACACATTCAGGGACCTGGTCGTGTCTTCAGATGAAACGGATTGTAGGAAAAGAAGCAGAAAGGAAAAGGAAAAAAGTTCCGCCGGACCTCAGGAGCCGGCCGCCTATGTCATGTGCGACCTTTGGCCACACCAGGGCAATAGTGAAGCTGCAGCAGGTGCAAATAAGCTTCAGACAGTCTTACAAGCACTGCTCAGAAATCTCAACTGAGGCACTCAACATCCAGGACTTGCCATTCGGATCTTGGCGCCTTGTGCTGGTTCCGACCTATTCACACATCGGTCCACTACTGACATCACCTCATAAGCCAACGGGGCACCCCACGCCGACTTTCGGCGCAGCATTGTAGGATGGCCACACCAGTGCGGCAACTTGCTGGACACAACCTCGGTGCCATCCGGATCTCGGCACGTTCGACTCACTGTACCGCAAGAGTGACCGCAACTCAGCTGGACACGCCGTCTTTCGGCGCAGCATTGTAGGATGGCCACACCAGTGCGGCAATTTGCTGGACACCACCTCGGTGCCATCCGGATCTCGGCGCGTTCGAGTCACTGTACCGCAAGAGTGACCGCAACTCAGCTGGACACGCCGTCTTTCGGCGCAGAATTGTAGGATGGCCACACCAGTGCGGCAATTTGCTGGACACCACCTCGGTGCCATCCGGATCTCGGCGCGTTCGAGTCACTGTACCGCAAGAGTGACCGCAACTCAGCTGGACACGCCGTCTTTCGGCGCAGCATTGTAGGATAGCCACACCAGTGCAGCAACTTGCTGGACACTAACTCGGTGCCATCCGGATCTCGGCGCGTTGTGCTGCCTTCGGCCTATTCGCACATCGGTCCGCTACTGACGCCGCCTCACGTGCCAACGGATTTTCTACGCTTTTTGTAGCCCTATGCCGCATAACAGGTCATGTGACTTGTTTATAAAACTTTTCATTGGATCATTTTACTTTTGGTTTCCTAAAGATGGAAGGCTTGGTCATATGACCTAAAAATAACACTTTTCATTGGTTTAGAACATTTTTTTTTCCCAAACGATGAAAGCCCCACCTTGTTTCTGGATCATTCAGACTGAAGCTGGCGTCAGCATGAGAGCACCACCATCTCGTGGCTCCGTCGTGGTCATTCCGCGAGCAATTATGGCAGCTGCTCCCCACCGGAAGCCTGCGGGAGTCGGGGGCCCCCAAGACTTTTGTAGAATCTTCACGGCTGAGGGGACGCTTTTCGAGAATGGAGCCCAAGCCCTAGCAGGCAAGCGTCCGAGTTCCAAGGTGTCCCAGGGCCATTTCAGTGCACCAGGCCCAAAACCGAAGAGCCGTCCGCCATTTTAAGAGTCATGTGGCAGGCGCCTATCGCTGCACTGCAAGAGTGGGAGCAACTCAACAACATGGTGAGCGAGACGCTGTAGCCGCAAGAGCGGGCGCAACTCAGCTGGATGGCCGCCACCTGGGGAGGCCCGTTCACGCCGCCTCCCCGACGCCCCCCTCCCCCCCCCGGGCCACCGCACGCAAATTTTCGGAGCAGCATTGTAGGATACCAAAACCAGTGCGGCAGTTTACTGGACATCACCTGGGTGCCATCAACATCTCAGCGCGTTCTGCTGCCTTGGGACTATTCGCACAACAGACCGCTACTGACGAGGCCTCCCCCCGCCCCACCCGGGACGCCCCACGCCATTTTTCGGAGCAGCATTGTAGGATCCCAAAACCAGTGCGGCACCCAGGCGACATCACCTGGGTGCCGTCCAGAACTCTGCACGATGTGCTGCCTTGGGACTATTCGCACAAAAGACAGCTTCTGACCATTGTTGCTTTTTTGGGTGAAAAATGTTTAAATGTTTTTACAGTTTTTGTTCCATTCATTATAGTTAAATGCTAATAAAGTTTTAAAATCTAACTTTGTTGGAGTGCTATATATGTTTAAAAAATCAGGTGAATGGGGCCTTGAATCGGGTTATTGTCATGTGTGGGCTTTGCAAGTGTACTGCTACAAGATCGGACATTTCAAACTCAAATGCACGTTCTTTTTCTTACCTTTCCGAAGCATGGAGCGCAATACCAGGCAGAGAAAGGGTGATGCACGTGTTGAACACTGCCTGGCCTGGCAAGTTGCTGGCAGTGCCCCCCCCGCCCGCTCCTGAAAGAGGGCACACACACAGCGCCGCCCCGAGTACTTCACAAATCTTTAAAAGACCATGCGCTTGTTCATGAGGCTTAAATGGTTTATCACCCCTTCTAGAACCCCTGCATCGACCCTCTGACGTTTCCTGGAAGAATTAGCACATAACACAATACCAAGCCCTGTCAGCTGAAACCCCCGAGAAATCATGGGGCATATTATCAAGGGGGTTTATTTCCGCTTTTTGGGCTTTAAAAGCCACAAAAAAAAGAGATAACATTATCTCCCTATTACCAAGCTGTCGCTAACACCAGTTAGTGACAGCTAAAAGGTGATAGCGACCATCTTGGGCCCCGCTTTGCATATCAGTGATATTTATCACTAATGACATGCAAAGTGGGCGTGCCAAGATTTTAGCGACTGGAAACAGTCCCTAACCATCGCTATCTCCTATTACAAACTTTTGGAGATATTCGCGCTAAGCGCGAATATCTCCAAAACCTAACACCTGCCCTGAGCAGTTTTAGCCATGTTATCCAATGGGAAGTGGATAACATGGCTAAGAGCATTTGCTGGATAATGCATGAATATCGCTGACTTTTCAACGATATTCATGCATTGCGGCCGTTTTTTATCGCATTTGCGATAAACCTTGCTAATAGCAAGGTTTATGTGCGATAAAATTCGCCGATGTGCGGCGATAATTTTTGTCTCTAAACAAGTTAGAGACAAAAATTATCGCTAGTTGTTGGTAATATGCCCCCGGGTTTTTGCTTGCAGGAATCGGGAGGCGGGAGACTAGCACTGAAATCAGTAGTCTCACGCCTGAATCGGGAGGGTTGGCATGTCTGGATACTCTACAGCTGGGGCCATAAACTACATCCGCAGGGCTAGGAGATAGCCTAGGTCCGGCCTGGACAATCGTACACAGAGGAAGAGGAGTGTCAGAGGGTGCGGTAGTGAATAGGGTGAAAGGGAGGTGTCGGGCGGGCACAGGATGTGATTCTCAGAGAAGAGCAGCGCAGATGGGGGGAAGTATATGGCCCATGCATGAGAGAAACAGCGGGGGTGACCAGTGCGTGGGGGAGATGCTTGCGAGGGTGGGGAGCCATGCTGAGGATCGGCGGCGTGCAGAGAGTGGCCCTGGTCAAGGCATCTAAAATGGCTGCCGTGCACGACAAAATTGTGGCATTGGACAAAAACGCAAGATGGCGCAGACAATGTTTATCAATAAGGATTCATTTATAACAAAATATTTACTCGCAGTGACAAAATGGTGGTCAACACTTCCTGATTTCCATCGAATTGAACGTTAACAAACGTCACGCAGCAAAAAAAAAAAAAAAAAAAGCTCACGCACAGAGCAGTTTTTGGCCATGTTATCCAATGGAAGGTGGATAACATGGCTAAGAGCATTTGCTGGATAATGCATGAATATCGCTGACTTTTCAGCGATATTCATGCATTGTGGCCGATGTGCGGCGATAATTTTTGTCTCTAAACAATTAAAACGAAGCACAAAATGGCGAATTCCCGTTTCGCTACCAGTTTGCGGCCCAGTTCGCGGCCCGTGAAGCGCTTCTACCGTGAAAAATCATTTTTTTTTTTATTTTCCCCACGGGACCCTTTAATAACCCCAACAACAATCCTAGGGGGTCAAGAGGGGTATACCTTGCCCCCTTTCAATAAATTCCCCCTTCGTTTTTCACCTCTTCTTCTCTCTCGATCCTACCGAGAGATAAGATGGCGGCCGCTCCGGACTGTTTAGAATGTTGACAGACACCGGAGAGCCAATCAGCTTTCTGTTATCCAATGGAAGGTGGATAACATGGCTAAGAGCATTTGCTGGATAATGCATGAATATCGCTGACTTTTCAGCGATATTCATGCATTGTGGCCGATGTGCGGCGATAATTTTTGTCTCTAAACAATTAAAACGAAGCACAAAATGGCGAATTCCCGTTTCGCTACCAGTTTGCGGCCCAGTTCGCGGCCCGTG
This sequence comes from Lissotriton vulgaris, assembly GCF_964263255.1. Classification (NCBI taxonomy): domain Eukaryota; kingdom Metazoa; phylum Chordata; class Amphibia; order Caudata; family Salamandridae; genus Lissotriton; species Lissotriton vulgaris. The sequence continues at coordinate 1,450,577,738 of NC_141695.1, read as the reverse complement.
AAGCGCTTCTACCGTGAAAAATCATTTTTTTTTTATTTTCCCCACGGGACCCTTTAATAACCCCAACAACAATCCTAGGGGGTCAAGAGGGGTATACCTTGCCCCCTTTCATTAAATTCCCCCTTCGTTTTTCACCTCTTCTTCTCTCTCGATCCTACCGAGAGATAAGATGGCGGCCGCTCCGGACTGTTTAGAATGTTGACAGACACCGGAGAGCCAATCAGCTTTCTGCGCGCAAAGTTCAGTTTCGCGAAAAGTAAGCGGACCGGATCGCTGCCCGGAGCGCTGTTACAGATATATATCTTGTTTTGAACGTTAATTTCTCAAAAACTACTGGAGCACATATATTGAGACCTAGCAAAGGCACATCGGGCTAACAGTCCCTACAATTTTGCCAAGTTTCGTGCAAATCCATTCAGCCGTTCGAGCTAAAAGTGAGTCCAACCGCCCTATGGGAAAATGAATGGGAAAAACGCGTTTTGGGACCCCCCTTTTTTCTCGGCCCCCCCTTGACGAAACCCCACCAAATTTTCAGGGGCTGCTCAGAAACAACATGTGCCATTTTCCTGAAAATTTCAGCCGATTCCGTCCACAAACGCCAAAGTTATTAGACATAGAATTTTCAAAAATCCCATAGGGAAAAAATCCTAACTATATATACCTACTGGCGACCGCCAGTAGGTAATATGTATATATATATATATATATATATATATATATATATATGTATATATATATGTATGTATATATATATATATATATATATATATTACCTACTGGCGGTCGCCAGTAGGTATATATAGTTAGGATTTTTTCTCTATGGGACTTTTGAAAATTCTATGTCTAATAACTTTGGCGTTTGTGGACGGAATCGGCTGAAATTTTCAGGAAAATGGCACATTTTGTTTCTGAGCAGCCCCTTGAAATTTGGGGGGGTTTAGTCAAGGGGGGGTGAGAAAAAGGGGGGTCCCAAAACACATTTTTCCCATTCATTTTTCCATAGGGCGTTTGGCCTCACTTTTAGCTCGAACGGCTGAATGGATTTGCACGAAACTTGGCAAAATTGTAGGGACTGTTAGCCCGATGTGCCTTTGCTGGGTCTCAATATATGTGCTCCAGTGGATTTTGAGAAATTAACGTTTTAAAAAACAGATATATCTGTGACAGCGTCCCGGGTAGCGATCCGGTTCGCGTACTTTTCGCGTTACGGAACTTTCCGAAGCGAAGCTGATTGGCTCTCCGGTGTCTGTCAACATTCTAAACAGTCCGGAACGGCCGCCATCTTGTCTCTCGGTATGATCGAGAGACAAGAGAAGGAGAAAAACGAAGGGGGAATTTAATGAAAGGGGGCAAGGTAGACCCCTCTTGACCCCCTAGGAATGATGTTGGAGTTATTAAAGGTTCCCGTGGGGCAAATAAAAAAAAATTGATTTTTCGCGGTAGAAGCGCTTTCCGGTTCGCGAACCGGTAGCGAAACGGTAATTCGCCATTTTGTGTTTCTTTTTAATTAAATTACAAGATGGAGGAAAAACAATGTGAGAAATGGGTATAAGGGGGTACGGGAGACGTATCCTGACCCCCTATGTTTTCTGAGGGGGGCTGAGGATGCTCATATATGTTGATACATGTCTTCCAGCGGCTGCGCGTGAGCGGATTTTTATTTTTTTGCTGCGTGACGTCTGTTAACGTTCGATTCAAAGGAAATCAGGAAGTGTTGACCGCCATTTTGTCACTGCGAGTAAATATATTGTTAAAAAAAATTGTTATAAATTAATCTGTATTGATAAACATTGTCTGCGCCATCTTGCCTTTTTTCCAATGCCACACTTTTGTCATGCACGGCAGCCATTTTAGATGCCTTGACCAGACCCACTCTCTGCACGCCGCCGATCCTCAGCAGGGCTCTCCACCCTCGCAAGCATCTCCCCCACGCACTGGTCACCCCCGCTCTCTCTCTCATGCATTGGCCATAAACCTCCCCCCATCTGCGCAGCTCTTCCCTGAGAATCACAACCTGTGCCTGCCCGACACCTCCCTTTCACCCTATTCACTACCGCACCCTCTGGGGGTACGGGATAAGTATCCTGACCCCCTATGTTTTCTGAGGGTGGCTGAGGATGCTCATATATGTTGATACATGTCTTCCAGCAGCTGCGCGTGAGCGGATTTTGAATTTTTTGCTGCGTGACGTCTGTTAACAACGCCCACAACAGCAAGGAACTTTTCAACATCGTCAAGGAATTTTCCAATCCCTCGGCCAACTCCAACGACATCACCCCCTCTCAAGCCCTCTGCGACTCCCTAGCCTCATTCTTCCACAACAAGATTGCAGACATCCACAACAGCTTCGACAACCAACCCGGAGACCATCCCACCCAACCATTTGCTGAACATTCTCCCCCCGTGAACACCCTTAACAACTGGAACCCAATCTCCACTGAGGACACCATCCGCCTGATGAATTCCATCCACTCAGGATCCCCCACAGACCCTTGTCCTCACCACATCTTCAACAAAGCAGACTCCGTCATAGCTCCGCACCTCCGAGACGTCATCAACTGCTCCTTCAACTCCGCCACCTTCCCGGAAGACTGGAAACACGCTGAACTCACCGCCCTTCTGAAAAAACCCACAGCGGACCCCACCGAACTCAAAAATTACCGCCCCATTTCGCTCCTTCCATTCCCGGCCAAAGTCATCGAGAAAGCTGTCAACAACCAGCTCGCCGCTTTCCTCGAAGCCAACAAATCCCTCGACTCCTCACAGTCCGGCTTCCGAGCAAAACACAGCACTGAGACCGCCCTCATCGCAGCAACAGACGACATTCGAACTCTACTGGACAATGGAGACACAGTCGCCCTCATCCTCCTCGACCTCTCTGCAGCATTCGACACAGTCTGCCACAGCACCCTTCTACAACGCCTCAATAACATCGGAATACAAGGAAAAGCACTTGAATGGATCACCTCGTTCCTCACCGGAAGAACCCAGAGAGTCCGCCTTCCACCATTCAAGTCCGAGGCCACTGGAGTCATCTGTGGCGTACCACAAGGATCCTCACTCAGCCCCACCCTCTTCAACGTATACATGAGCCCCCTCGCGGCCATCGCCCGCCAACACAACCTCAACATCATCTCTTACGCGGATGACACTCAACTAATCCTTTCTCTCACCAATGACCCCAGCACCGCCAAAACTAACCTACACGAAGGAATGAAAGAAGTTGCCGATTGGATGAAACAAAGCCGTCTGAAACTGAACTCAGACAAAACAGAAGTCCTCATCTTAGGTACATCCCCCTCTGCATGGGACGACTCTTGGTGGCCGGAAGCCCTTGGAAAAGCACCCATCCCAACAGACCACGCACGGAACCTAGGCGTCATCCTGAACTCTTCACTCTCAATGAACAGACAAGTCAGCGCCGTATCCTCATCCTGCTTCAACATTCTTCGCATGCTCAAAAAAACATTTCGCTGGATCCCCACCGAAACCAGAAAAACAGTCACCCATGCTCTGGTCACGAGCCGACTGGACTACGGAAACACCCTCTACGCAGGTACTACCGCTAAACTCTAGAAGAAACTCCAACGAATCCAAAACGCCTCAGCCAGGATCATATTAGACATCCCGCGCAACGAACACATCTCTGGTCACCTGAAAGACCTCCACTGGCTACCCGTCAATAAGAGAATCACTTTCCGGCTGCTAACCCACGCACACAAATCACTCTATGACATCGGACCAGAATGCCTAAACTCACGACTGTCCTTCTACACCCCCTCCCGCCAACTACGTTCTTCCAGCCAAGCCCTCGCCACTGTACCTCGCATCAACAAGACCACCATGGGAGGCAGATCCTTCTCATACCTGGCTGCTAAAACATGGAACTCACTCCCCGCTTACCTTCGCCTTACCCAGAACCACCTAGCATTCAGAAAGCAACTTAAAACGTGGATATTTGACAAGTAATCCTCCTCCCCTCCTAAGCGCCTTGAGACCCTCTGGGTATGCAGTGCGCTATATAAATGCTCTGACTTGACTTGACTTGACTTGTTAACGTTCGATTCAAAGGAAATCAGGAAGTGTTGACCGCCATTTTGTCACTGCGAGTAAATATATTGTTAAAAATAATTGTTATAAATTAATCCGTATTGATAAACATTGTCTGCGCCATCTTGCCTTTTTTCCAATGCCACACTTTTGTCGTGCACGGCAGCCATTTTAGATGCCTTGACCAGACCCACTCTCTGCATGCCGCCGATCCTCAGCATGGCTCCCCACCCTCGCAAGCATCTCCCCCACGCACTGGTCACCCCCGCTGTCTCTCTCATGCATGGGCCATAAACCTACCCCCATCTGCGCTGCTATTCCCTGAGAATCACACCCTGTGCCCGCCCGACACCTCCCTTTCACCCTATTCACTACCGTACCCTCTGACACTCCTCTTCCTCTGTGTCTGATTGTCCAGGCTGGTCCCAGGCTATCACTTAGCCCTGCGGATGTAGTTTATGGCCCCAACTGTAAAGAATCACCCCTCTTCAAAGGAGTTACAGTAGATCAAGTCCCCCACCCCATGAGATCCGTCACACCACACGCGTTCCTACTATCTGATAACGATCCTGTATTGTGATTGGGGAGGGGATTCTCACTGTGAGGGTGTGTGGGACCGACCCTGAAGCGGAAGATTCCAGGGATGTCTTTTTGTACATTAAAGTCTTCACAATTATGTGTCACATTAAAAATATATAGCACTCCAACAAAGTAGTATGATTATAACACTTTAATAACTTATAAATATATACAACGCTCCAACAAAGTAAACACGTTAAAAAAAACATTTTAAACAAAGCAACAATGGGCTGCTGTGAGGTGGAGTCAGTAGCGGTCCTTTGTGCGAATAGGCCGAAGGCAGCACAACGCGCCGAGATTCGGACAGCACCCAGGTGATGTCCAGTAAGTTGTCGCACTGGTCATGGCATCCTACAATGCTGCGCCGAAAAACGGCGTGGGGCGCCCCGGGGGAGGGGAGGTGGAACAAACGGGCCTCCCCCGCCTCCCCAGCTGGAGGCTCCTCTGCTGCAGTGGGGCGCCCCTTTACCATTTCAGCCGCCATTCTGCTGTTTACCGCCCGCTTTTGCTGCACTGTGCCTCATCCGCCATTCAGCTGAGTTGCGCCCGCTCTTGCGGCTACAGCGTCTCGCCCACCATCCAGCTGAGTTGTGCCCGCTCTTGCGGCTACAGCGTCTCGCCCACCATTCAGTTGAGTTGCGCCCGCTCTTGCGGCTACAGCGTCTCGTCCACCATCCAGCTGAATTGCGCCCACTCTTGCGGTGCAGCGATAGGCGGCTGCCACGGGACTCTTAAAATGGCGGACGGCTCTTCGGATTTGGGCCTGGTCCACTAAAATGGCCCTGGGACACCTTGGCACATCAGCGTGCATAAATACGAAAATGTTTTTACCTACCACGTACTTGACATTTTACAGCTTTTGATATTTGCTATTAAAAAACCATTGAAATTCACTGAAAAAACCATAGGTTATAGACCATATATAGTTAGGAATTAGCATTTACAAAACCTTGAAAATTCACTGAAAAAACCATAGGTTTTAGACCATATATAGTTAGGGATTAGCATTTACAAAACATTAATTTACTCGCACAAAACCATTGAAATTCGCATATATAGTTAGTTGCACTAACTATATATCGCGCCCCCGCAATCCACTGCTGATGACGTCACATATTACATCATTCATGACATGGTCAGTGACATCACTGATGACATCACTGATGACATCTCAAATGACATCACTGATGACATCACTGATAACATCTCATTTGACATTACTGATCACATCACTGATGATATCATTCATGTGATAATACGATGAACCTCTTCAGACTCTAATATAACCTTAGATACAATCAGTGTAAACTAACTATATATGCGAATTTCAATGGTTTTGTGCGAGTAAATTAAGGTTTTGTAAATGCTAATCCCTAACTATATATGGTCTAAAACCTATGGTTTTTTCAGTGATTTTTCAAGGTTTTGTAAATGCTAATTCCTAACTATTTATGGTCTATAACCTATGGTTTTTTCAGTGAATATATATATATATATATATATATATATATATATATATATATATATATATATATATATACATATATATATAGATATATATATATATATATATATATATATATAATATATATATATATATATATATATATATATATATATATATATATATATATATATATATATATATATTCCTGTACGACGCTCCTTTCTCTACTGGAGCATAAAGTGAGGCGCACACAAGGAGGTACTCTCCAGATTTTTTATTCCACAGAAAAAATGGCCTGACAGATGCGTTTCGGCTACACGCCTTTGTCAATGTCGGGGAGGTAGTGAATCCAAACACATTTATTTACAAATAAAGTTCATTTAGTGAAAAAAAGGAGCAAAAATGTGTGCTGTTAAATTTCATTGAAACCGATGAGGGACAGTGAGGTCAAGCTTTCCTCGTGTGATACTGGGGGCCATTTTGTAAGGTGTAGGGAGTTCAATGTAATCCAATGTTACTCCACATTCAATCCATGATTATACAAACATATGTATAAGTATATACAACTATTTACACATGAAACCAACTGAAAGGTCTGTGCTGTGGGTGGCCCACCCATACTTTGCAACATACATGCCAATTCGGATTTTGACATGCATAGTGAGCCAAACTGTTCCGGGAATTATAATCCCTGTTTACTTTTCGAGCCCTGAATAGGCATCCAGCCTGACCACTGTATATTCGGCAAGGCAAACCTTCCCTACTCAATGTTGGCTGCACATGTGTCTCTGCTCCTCTAACCCCGGTATATATATATAGCCCAGTGTGGTGGGTGAAACGCATCATCTCAGCAATAAAAGAAACTAATTTCAGCACAGATCTCGGAGTCCGTGTCCCGTTTCTGCAAGGAAGTGCAGTGGGATTTAACTGTGAACATATATCTATATACGTTCATGGGATCTACCTGAGAATACAGTGTACTATTCTAAAAATCTCACAACAAGGAAAAAGTACTCCATGTGGTAGTGCTCCATGTGGTAGTGTACCAGATGCAGCACAATACAGGTCACATATTACATCACTCATGACATGGTCAGTGACATCACTCATGACATCACTGATGACATCTCAAATGACATCATTGATGACATCCCTGATGGCATCATCCTTGTGAACGAGTGGCAGACCTCCTCTTAGAGTAATATAACCTTTGATACACACATTTAAAAATAGAAACTAGAATTTTCCCCAAAATTGAGAAACCAATACCAGTTACAACAACCTATTCAGTAAGTCCACCACCTGTTCAAGATGACTCTCCCTCGTTTTAAGCGAACTAGACTAGGGGACCAGTCCATAGCCGTGGTTGCTGCCTGCGCTTGGAATGCCCTACCACTCCATCTGCGCTCCATTCAGTGCGTAGCCCAGTTTAAGAAAAATTTGAAAACTCATCTTTTCACTAGGATGATATAAGCTAGTCTCTGTTGTGTCTCCTTCTGCCTTTCCCCATCACGCCAGGATACTCTCAAGTAATAGAGCGTGTTATAAAATGGTTTATACATATACATACATACATACACATACACTTATTCACCAACAGTTTTATATAGTCACTCATACAATCATACATGTACTCACTCATATGTACTCATACACCTATACATCCTGTTACACACTGACACTCTTCCATAGAGTTACTCACACACATACTCAGACATGCAAATAAACTATCAAACATCCATTTATTTGCATATACAGCTATACACACACCACTACACTTACTTCTACAGAAACGTACACATACTTACTCTCTTAAGCAATCACTTATACAAACAAAGACTAATTTATACAGGAACTCTTCCAATCTCTCACTCTCACATATACTCACTTATATACATCAATACTCACATTTACTAGTTTAAAACATTTGTAGTTACTCATAAAGATACTATTGAGACAGTCATTCACTCACTATCACACCCATACACACACTCATCCACCCATACAGTCCTGCACACATGCTGTCTTCAAAACACATACAAACAGTCATTCACTCATTCATGCAACTATGCACTAAGTAATACCCCCCACCAAACCATACAGACACCTATACTGATACTCAAAAAAACAACTAATAACCCATATAGACACTCATGTAGCTACTCACCAACCCATGCAGCCACTTATACACAAAGTGAGACACTGATACAGATATTTACATATTTAAGCATTACTCGCTAATACATGTATTCACTAAATACACCTAATACCTCAGGTATACAATCAATTTTACAAAAAAAACTATCCATTTAGACACTTATATACCCCTTTATTCTTCCATCGACCTTTAGATATACATATATAAAAAATATTTACTTTTCAGAAAGACACACATTCCCTGGATGATGTCATCAATGATGTCATCAGTGATGTCATTTGATATGTCATCGGTGTTGTCATGAGTGATGTCACTGACCATGTCATGAGTGATGTAATATGTGACATCATCAGCAGTGGATTGTGGGCGCGCGAGTTATAGTTAGCTGAACTAACTATAACAGGGGAATTTCAATGGTTTTGTATGAGTGAAATGTCCAGCTAACTATAACATGTGTGAAACCTATGTTTTTTCAGTGAATTTCTAAGGTTTTTTAAATGCTAATTCCGAACTATAACGTGGCTAAAACCTATGGTTTTTTTTCAGTGAATTTGCAATGTTTTTAAATGCTAATTCCTAACTATAACGTGCCTAAAGCCTATGGTTTTTTCAGTGAATATATATATATATCGTGGTGTCAAACAGGGATGCGTGCTGGCTCCCCTTCTCTTCAATCTATTAATTGCTGACCTATCAAGCTCTCTAGAGAAAGTAATCAGCCATCCACCAAAAGTAGGAGGCACGGCATTATGCAATCTCTTATATGCCGACGACTTGGCACTGTTCAGTCTCACCAGAGTGGGGCTACAGAGACTCCTGGACGCCTTAATGCAATACACGGTTAACAACCAGTTAGAAATTAACATGAAAAAAACTATGGTTGTTCCGTTTAGCAAAAAACGCTACAGCGGTGGAGGCTGGACAATAAACAAAGAAAGCATCTCAATTGGCAAATCGTACAAATACTTAGGGGCCCATTTGGACTCCAGGGGCAGTTTCACCAAACAGAGCACTGTGATTGCAGCCAAGGCTACAGCGTTAATGATATCCTTGGCTAAGCTCTCGAGGAGACTCTCAGGCCCCACGGTTTTGCCCTTACTGGAAGTGCTTAGAGCAAAGATTGGGCCCACACTTTCGTATGGCATAGAGATCTTTAAGGGAAAAATGAATAATTCCTTAAAGAAACTGACAACTAAACTCTATAAGAAATTGCTTCACCTGCCGAGTTCCTCCTCGCCAGCACAGGTCAGACTAGAGCTGGGCTTAATTAACTATGAATCCTCTAATGTTGGCTCATATCTTAACCTGATCCACAAACTAAGACAGGCAGAAGCTGGTACTCTGGAACTCTTGGTCTGGAACGAAATCAGTACGAGCAATCCGGGGGGAACATTTGGCCTCCTCCTAAATGACTACATCCAACAAATGTCTGCTGCGGATCTTTGGGCCCTAACCCAAGCCAGACTGCTTTCAAAAACACAATTAAAAAAGCTACAAGACTGAAATCCCTGATCATGGACAAAGCTCTCCTTGTGAAACGTAGCCATGCTTGGGCAGTAATCAACTGCTATAAACGACTGTCCCCGGCAAATTACCTTTCAATAACATTCTCCTATCACCTAAAGCGATGCCTGATCGACCTAAGACTGGGAGACTGGCGCTTCCTTCAAAATCTCCCTGTATGGCGTCAAAAAAGGGTTGATCAAATGTGCAGAGGGTGTGGGTCAGCAAACAAAACTTTTTTGCATGTGCTTTGTATATGCCCTTGCTTTATTCTCCAACGCAGACGCCTACTCAGGCCGGAATGGAACAGGCTGGGAGTTCGGGCTTGCAGACACGCCATTGTTGCTGCTCTGTCCTCAGAGAACACTGTTTTAAACATAAAATTGGCCAAATTCGTTCAGCATGCTTATAGTCTTCTAGAAAAATTGGACCACTGTGCAGAATAATATGTATTTAACTCCATCTGCATTGTCGGGAGTGCTAATTTCTAAATTGACACGTTGCTGTAAGCACTGTTAAGCAGGCCACATTTTATTTTGTTTTATTCTTTTCATTTTCTTAATCTCTTTTAAGTTGTAAGATTGTATTAATGTGCTGGAAGAATCTTTTAAAGATATGTTTTATATATCTAAATAAAGTATGTTTATATATATATATATATATATATATATATATATATATATATATATATATATATAGATAGATAGATAGATAGAATCCTGATTTATCCGTTCCAAAGCAAACAGGCACCGACTCCGTGGGTTTCTTAATTAAAGGTAATTTATTACAAGAAAACGTCCAGACGCATTTCGGCGGACACGTCTGCCTTGTTCAGTACATCTGATGTCACCAGAATTGTGCGCTTTATATATAGTGATACATTGAAACCCATTGGATGTGACGAGAACGACAGTGACATGTGACATTTGCATAGACATAGAAGGTTCGAAGGTTCTCAAAGAAAACATTTTACATTAGTCATGTCAACTTTTTTAAAACCCATATTTTTCTAAATCATTATTCACAAGGTGGGTAACTGGTACCTTCAATGTATGGCCTTGTGTTAGAGAATTCACCTTCATTCTCTGTGTTTTTGTCTTGTGTATGTGTTTGCATGTGTGTTTCTGAGTACGTGCTCAGATGGACATGAAAGAGGTGTTCTGGCAGGTATAAGTGCTTCCTGCGCATGAGCACTCTGTAAGGACCTGGCATGTTTGTATCTTTCATTGCCACTGCGTGCTGCATTGACTCTGTGAGTACCGCTTGTTAAAGCGCGGCTGCCATCCCTTTTCTGCCTGAATTGCTGCGCTTTATTTGCCGGTTTATTTCCATGTGTTTAAACTCTAAGTGTCCCCTTGTATTATCTGGTGTTGAGGTCATGATGTACGGCATAGCCTCTGCAGCACTTGGGAGATGCGAGTATTTTTTATGGTGTTCGGGTTCACATTTGTGTGGGGTTTTTTTTTGTTACTAAGCTTAGGGTGTGCGGGTTTACAGTAGTGGAAACCTTTAGCGATGTCTAATTATATTAGAACAATGTGTCTGAGTTTCGCTAAAGTTCTCGATTCTCGGGTACTTTTTCCTGACTTTGTCCACGTTAAAGCCATGTGTAGCCTTTAACCTGGGTTGTGCATTACCGCTTAGTGCAGACTAATATATATATATATATATATATATATATATATATATATATATATATATATATATATATATATATATATATATATATATATATATATTACCTACTGGCGGTCGCCAGTAGGTAGTTATAGTTACGATTTTTTTCAATGTTAAATCTCAAAATTCTATTTGGAATAACTTTAGCACCAGTTGACGAATCTGCCTGAAAATGTCCTCAAAATGGCCTCGTCGAGTTCTGGTCTTTCCCTGAAAGTTTGGGGGGGATTTGTCAAGCGGGGGCCGAGATAAAAGGGGGGTCCCAAAACGCGTTTTCCCCATGTTAATTTCCATAGGGCGGTCGATTTCACTTTTAGCTCGAACGGCTGAATGGATTTACACCAAACTTGGCAAAATTGTAGGGACTAGTAGCCCGATGTGCCTTTGCTATGTCTCAAGATATGTGCTCCAGTGGATATTGAGTAATTTAGGTTAAAAAATATATATATATATCTATAGGTGCGCCCCGGTATGCGCTCCGGGGAGCGCACCGGGCGCGCCACGCGACTTGCGCGCAGAAAGCTGATTGGCTCTTGGGTGTCTGTAAACATTCTAAACAGTCTGGAGCGGCCGCCATCTTGTGTCTCGGTAAAATCGAGACACAAGAGGTGGCAAAAACAAAGGGGGGAATTGACCATAAGGGGGCAGGGTAGACCCCCTCCTGACCCCCTAGGTTTAATGTGGGGGCTAAAATAGGGTCCTGCGGGGCATTTAAAAAAAAAAAATTCGATTTGCGCGGGGGTGCGCCCGGTACGCGCACCGGGAAGCGCACCGGGGAGCAAAGCACGGGGAAAATCCAGGACCATATTTATGAAGGCCCTGCGCTGCCAGTTTTGTACCGCCTGTGCGTCACTTTTTGTGACGCACCAGCGGTGTAAAAAAATGCGCCTTGTTACTCTATATTTAAAAAGTGACGCATCTACCTAGATGCGTCACTTTTTAAATATAGCGCAACGAGGCGCATTTTTTTACACCGCTGGTGCGATGCGTCACTTTTCTGTGCGCACTCCTTACGACATTCCAGATGTGTCATATTTAATGTATGACGAATCATGTTGCAAGGAGTTACAGATACGTCAGTATTTCTGACATATCTGTAAACATAAAAGTGACGCATTGCTTGAGTGCGTCACAAAAGTGACGCAACTCCAGTAATGCGTCCTTTCACAGGGGGAAAGTACCATGTGAAAGGTCTTGCGTCAGTCTTACACCTGCTGTGAGGCAGGCGCAAGATTTTGACGCAACAGCATCCTAAAAGTGACGCAGTGAAATCTCATAGATTTCACTGCGTCGTTATTACCAAGCTTTTTGCGGGGGAACGCCCCCTCTGCATACATTATACCTGATGCAGATATAATGTGGCGCAGGGTTTTAAAAAGTGACCCATGTACCTAGATGCCTTACTTTTTAAATATAGCGCAACGAGGCGCATTTTTTTACACCGCTGGTGCGATGCGTCACTTTTCTGTGCGCATTCCTTACGACATTCCAGATGTGTCATATTTAATGTATGACGAATCATGTTGCAAGGAGTTACAGATACGTCAGTATTTCTGACATATCTGTAAACATAAAAGTGACGCATTGCTGGAGTGCGTCCCAAAAGTGACGCAACTCCAGTAATGCGTCCTTTCACAAGGGGAAAGCACCATCGCATCCTTATTAAAAAAAACTGATTTTATTTGTATGGTACGAAATGTTTTGCATTATTATTAACTTTTCATTCATATTTTTTTTCACGAACGAAAGTAGCGCTCTGGGTGCGCTTTCCGGTGAGCTTACCGGTTAGCTTACCGGAAAGCTTACCGGAGAGCATACCGGAGAGCTTACCAGAGCGCGCACCCAGAGCGCAAAAGAAAAAAATTATATATAAAAAAAAGAATACTTAAGCAAAACAGCAAATTTAAAAAAAAATAAAAAGGTTAGAAACTTGATATAGAAAGGAATTAGCATTTAAAAAACCTTTGAAATTCACTGAAAAACCATAGGCTTCACACCAGTTATAGTTAGGAATTAGCATTTAAAAAACTTATCAAATTCACTGAAAAAACCATAGGTTTCACACCAGTTATAGTTACCTGGAAATTTTACTGACATAAAACCTTTGAAATTCCCACGTTATAGTTAGTTGGACTCACTATAACTTGCGCGTGTAATGCACTGCTGATGACATCACATATTACAACACTCATGACATGGTCAGTGACATCACTCATGACATCACTGATAACACCTCCTTGTGACAGAGAGACTGACCTACTTTCACTGTAAAGTAACCCTTGAAACACATTTTGAAAAATAAAAAATAACATTTTAAAGAAAGTGGACATACCTATACCAGATACAACAACCAATTCAGTAATTCCACCATTTATATACATATCCACTCACTCACCAACACTTCTATATAGTCACTCATACATATACTCACTCATCATATGTAATGAGACACCTATACATCCGTTAACACACCGACAGTCTTCCAAAAGTTGCTCACACACATACTCACACATTCAAATAAACTATTGAACATCCATTTATTTGCATATACAGCTATACACACACTACCACCTTACTTCTAAGGAAACTTACACATACATACTCTCTTAAACAAACACTTATAGAAACGCATACTTATTTAAACAAGAACTCTTTCAATCTCTCACTCTCACATATACTTAATTATATACACCAATACTCACATATACTAGATTAAAACATATGTAGTTACTGATAAAGACACTAGTGAGACAGTCATTTACTTACTAACACATACATATACACACTCATTCGCCCTTACAATCCTACACATATGCTGTCTTCAAAACACATACAAACAGTGAGTCAGTCATTGATGCATCTATGTGCAAAGTAACACCCCCACCAAATCAAACAGACAATTATAAAGATACTAAAAATATACATCTAATAACCCATATACACACACATGTAGCTACTCACCAACCCATGCAGCCACTTATACACAAAGTGAAACACTGATACATATATTTAAATATTTAAATATTACTCGCTAATATATGTATTCACTAAGATACACTTAATAAGCTAGTTAACCAATCATTTTTTTTTAACAAAACATCCATTTAGACACTTATTTAAACATTTATTCTTCCGTTGACCTTTACATATACATATATAAAAAATATTTATTTATTTTTCAGAATGGCACACATTCACTGGATGGTGTCATCAGTGATGTCATGAGTGATGTCACTGACCATGTCATGAGTGATGTAATATGTGATGTCATCAGCAGTGCATTACACGCGCAAGTTATAGTGAGTCCAACAAACTATAACGTGGGAATTTCAATGGTTTTATGTCAGTAAAATTTCCAGGTAACTATAACTGGTGTGAAACCTATGGTTTTTTCAGTGAATTTGATAGGTTTTTTAAATGCTAATTCCTAACTATAACTGGTGTGAAACCTATAGTTTTTTCAGTGAATATATATACATATACATATATATCCAATTAACACCACTCCGGATACAGAAGGTGAGAGGCCACATCAGGGGACAGCAGAGAAAGCTTTTATTAATGACAGCATGGGCATGATGCATTTCGGCATTGTAGCCTTCGTCAGATGCCGCTGTGAGTCCGGTTGTGTCTCCGCCCACGCCTTTAAGATCTCCTGTGCTCTCCCCAATTGGAGGGTCAAAGTTCAGCCCCCAGTCACATGGTCGCACTGCCACTGCTACCCAAGTAGAACTCCAGTTCCCAAAATGCAGTATTTTTCGGGCTGTGGGTGCAGTGAGCAAAATTAGTGGGGAAAGGCGCGTTGTGTGGAGAAAGACAAGCCAGACAGCAGTGATGAATTTCAGCCTCCCTGGGTCCCCTACGCTCCCAACCTGCGTCAGCGATTCAGCCGGGCTGCGAGTCGACTTGACAGTGTGCAAACGGCTCCTTGTGAAGTCACGAGCTGCTGCTAGCAGCATCCCTGGCGTCGTCGGCAACTTGGGTGGGCAGGAGAAAATCCAATTCCTTGGAGAACAGAAAAAACTGGAACAGCTGATGCCAGAGTCTCCTGCCACTTTGAAGGAGCCGGGCCTCTGTCACGCCACTGGCAGGCGTGTGAAATATCCAATTAACACCACTCCGGATACAGAAGGTGAGAGGCCACATCAGGGGACAGCAGAGAAAGCTTTTATTAATGACAGCATGGGCATGATGCATTTCGGCATTGTAGCCTTCGTCAGATGCCGCTGTGAGTCCGGTTGTGTCTCCGCCCACGCCTTTAAGATCTCCTGTGCTCTCCCCAATTGGAGGGTCAAAGTTCAGCCCCCAGTCACATGGTCGCACTGCCACTGCTACCCAAGTAGAACTCCAGTTCCCAAAATGCAGTATTTTTCGGGCTGTGGGTGCAGTGAGCAAAATTAGTGGGGAAAGGCGCGTTGTGTGGAGAAAGACAAGCCAGACAGCAGTGATGAATTTCAGCCTCCCTGGGTCCCCTACGCTCCCAACCTGCGTCAGCGATTCAGCCGGGCTGCGAGTCGACTTGACAGTGTGCAAACGGCTCCTCGTGAAGTCACGAGCTGCTGCTAGCAGCATCCCTGGCGTCGTCGGCAACTTGGGTGGGCAGGAGAAAATCCAATTCCTTGGAGAACAGAAAAAACTGGAACAGCTGATGCCAGAGTCTCCTGCCACTTTGAAAGAGCCGGGCCTCTGTCACGCCACTGGCAGGCGTGTGAAATATCCAATTAACACCACTCCGGATACAGAAGGTGAGAGGCCACATCAGGGGACAGCAGAGAAAGCTTTTATTAATGACAGCATGGGCATGATGCATTTCGGCATTGTAGCCTTCGTCAGATGCCGCTGTGAGTCCGGTTGTGTCTCCGCCCACGCCTTTAAGATCTCCTGTGCTCTCCCCAATTGGAGGGTCAAAGTTCAGCCCCCAGTCACATGGTCGCACTGCCACTGCTACCCAAGTAGAACTCCAGTTCCCAAAATGCAGTATTTTTCGGGCTGTGGGTGCAGTGAGCAAAATTAGCGGGGAAAGGCGCGTTGTGTGGAGAAAGACATGCCAGACAGCAGTGATGAATTTCAGCCTCCCTGGGTCCCCTACGCTCCCAACCTGCGTCAGCGATTCAGCCGGGCTGTGAGTCGACTTGACAGTGTGCAAACGGCTCCTTGTGAAGTCACGAGCTGCTGCTAGCAGCATCCCTGGCGTCGTCGGCAACTTGGGTGGGCAGGAGAAATTCCAATTCCTTGGAGAACAGAAAAAGCTGGAACAGCTGATGCCAGAGTCCCCTGCCACTTTGAAGGAGCCGGGCCTCTGTCACGCCACTGGCAGGTGTGTGAAATATCCAATTAACACCACTCCGGATACAGAAGTTGAGAGGCCACATCAGGGGACAGCAGAGAAAGCTTTTATTAATGACAGCATGGGCATGATGCATTTCGGCATTGTAGCCTTCGTCAGATGCCGCTGTGAGTCCGGTTGTGTCTCCGCCCACGCCTTTAAGATCTCCTGTGCTCTCCCCAATTGGAGGGTCAAAGTTCAGCTCCCAGTCACATGGTCGCACTGCCACTGCTACCCAAGTAGAACTCCAGTTCCCAAAATGCAGTATTTTTCGGGCTGTGGGTGCAGTGAGCAAAATTAGTGGGGAAAGGCACGTTGTGTGGAGAAAGACAAGCCAGACAGCAGTGATGAATTTCAGCCTCCCTGGGTCCCCTACGCTCCAAACCTGTGTCAGCGATTCAGCCGGGCTGTGAGTCGACTTGACAGTGTACAAACGGCTCCTCGTGAAGTCACGAGCTGCTGCTAGCAGCATCCCTGGCGTTGTCGGCAACTTGGGTGGGCAGGAGAAAATCCAATTCCTTGGAGAACAGAAAAATCTGGAACAGCTGATGCCAGAGTCTCCTGCCACTTTGAAGGAGCCGGGCCCCTGTCACACACATATATATATATATATATTACCTACTGGCGTCTCGCCAGTAGGTATATATAGTTAGGATTAATTCCCTATGGGATTTTTGAAAATTCTATGTCTAATAACTTTGGCGTTTGAGGACGGAATCGGCTGAAATTTTCAGGAAAATGGCACATTTTGTTTCTGAGCAGTCCCTGAAAATTTGGGGGGGGTTCGTCAAGGGGGGGCTGAGAAAAAAGGGGGGTCCCAAAACGCGTTTTTCCCATTCATTTTTCCATAGGGCGGTTGGACTCACTTTTAGCTCGAACGGCTGAATGGATTTGCACGAAACTTGGCAAAATTGTAGGGACTGTTAGCCCGATGTGCCTTTGCTAGGTCTCAATATATGTGCTCCAGTAGTTTTTGAGAAATTAACGTTCAAAACAAGATATATATCTGTAACAGCGCTCTGGGCAGCGATCCGGTCCGCTTACTTTTCGCGAAACGGAACTTTGCGCGCAGAAAGCTGATTGGCTCTCCGGTGTCTGTCAACATTCTAAACAGTCCGGAGCGGCCGCCATCTTATCTCTCGGTAGGATCGAGAGAGAAGAAGAGGTGAAAAACGAAGGGGGAATTTATTGAAAGGGGGCAAGGTATACCCCTCTTGACCCCCGAGGAATGTTGTTGGGGTTATTAAAGGGTCGCGTGGGGAAAATAAAAAAAAATGATTTTTCACGGTAGAAGCGCTTCACGGGCCGCGAACTGGGCCGCAAACTGGTAGCGAAACGGGAATTCGCCATTTTGTGCTTCGTTTTAATTGTTTAGAGACAAAAATTATCGCCGCACATCGGCCACAATGCATGAATATCGCTGAAAAGTCAGCGATATTCATGCATTATCCAGCAAATGCTCTTAGCCATGTTATCCACCTTCCATTGGATAACATGGCTAAAAACTGCTGTGCGTGAGATTTATTTATTTTTTTTTGCTGCGTGACGTTTGTTAACGTTCGATTCGATGGAAATCAGGAAGTGTTGACCACCATTTTGTCACTGCGAGTAAATATTGTGTTATAAATGAATCCTTATTGATAAACATTGTCTGCGCCATCTTGCGTTTTTCTCCAATGCCACAATTTTGTCGTGCACGGCAGCCATTTTAGATGCCTTGACCAGGGCCACTCTCTGCACGCCGCCGATCCTCAGCATGGCTCCCCACCCTCGCAAGCATCTTCCCCACGCACTGGTCACCCCCGCTCTCTCTCTCATGCATGGGACATATACTTCCCCCCATCTGCGCTGCTCTTCTCTGAGAATCACACCCTGTGCCCGCCCGACACCTCCCTTTCACCCTATTCACTACCGCACCCTCTGACACTCCTCTTCCTCTGTGTCCGATTGTCCAGGCCGGACCTAGGCTATCACCTAGCCCTGCGGATGTAGTTTATGGCCCTAGCTGTAGAGTATCCAGACATGCCAACCCTCCCGATTCAGGCGTGAGACTACTGATTTCAGTGCTAGTCTTTCGCTTCCCGATTCCTGCAAGGAAAAACCCGGGGGCATATTACCAACAACTAGCGGTAATTTTTGTCTCTAACTTGTTTAGAGACAAAAATTATCGCCGCACTTCAGCGAATTTTATCGCACATAAACCTTGCTATTAGCAAGGTTTATCGCAAATGCGTTAAAAAACGGCCGCAATGCATGAATATCGTTGAAAAGTCAGCGATATTCATGCATTATCCAGCAAATGCTTTTAGCCATGTTATCCACTTCCCATTGGATAACATGGCTAAAACTGCTCAGGGCAGGTGTTAGGTTTTGGAGATATTCGCGCTTAGCGTGAATCTCTCCAAAAGTTGGTAATAGGAGATAGCGATGGTTAGGGACTGTTTCCAGTCGCTAAAATCTTGTCACGCCCACTTTGCATGTCATTAGTGATAAATATCACTGATATGCAAAGCGGGGCCCAAGATGGTCGCTATCTCCTTTTAGCTGTCACTAACTGGTGTTAGCGACAGCTTGGTAATAGGGAGATAATTTTATCTCTTTTTTTTTGGCTTTTAAAGCCAAAAAAGCGGAAATAAACCCCCTTGATAATATGCCCCATGATTTCTCGGGGGTTTCAGCTGACAGGGCTTGGTATTGTGTTACGTGCTAATTCTTCCAGGAAACGTCAGAGGGTCGATGCAGGGGTTCTAGAAGGGGTGATAAACCATTTAAGCCTCATGAACAAGCGCATGGTCTTTTAAAGATTTGTGAAGTACTCGGGGCGGCGGTGTGTGTGTGCCCTCTTTCAGGAGCGGGCGGGGGGGCACTGCCAGCAACTTGCCAGGCCAGGCAGTGTTCAACACGTGCATCACCCTTTCTCTGCCTGCTATTGCGCTCCATGCTTCGGAAAGGTAAGAAAAATAACGTGCATTTGAGTTTGAAATGTCCGATCTTGTAGCAGTACACTTGCAAAGCCCACACATGGCAATAACCCGATTCAAGGCCCCATTCACCCGATTTTTTAAACATATATAGCACTCCAACAAAGTTAGATTTTAAAACTTTATTAACATTTAAATATAACGAACGCAACAAAAACTGTAAATATATTTAACCATTTTTTGAAATTAACCAGAACTATAACGATAACAACAACAACAACAATAATATAACTTTTATGCCTAAATTACGCAAACATTTAGCTAATCTGCTAAAGGGGGGAGTCGCCATTTCTTTACAATAATTAATAATGAAAAATCCACATCAATAGGGTTGTCCGTTTTCTCGATGCAGCACTATAGTGCAATATACACAGCACCTGGGGTGTCAAGAGTGAACAGGTCTTTCTTTGTTCCTTAAGATGTTATCTGTGTCAACCTCTTCCGAGAATGCTGATGCGTTAGGATTTCCTTGTGTTTCTTAATAGCATTGGTGTCTGTACACTTCTTTGTCAATTCTGTCAAGATGATAACTGCTTCATAAACAGACGATATCTTTGTTTAGTCATTAGTGTTAAGTGTGTCTGAAACTACAGTGCCCTTCTGTTTTTTTTTCTTCAGGCTCCACAGAGTTTTGTGTGTTGTTCTTTTGAGCGACAATTATTCCAGAGGTTTCAGGTTCACTTGTTTTGTCCTGCAGTGAGTTAACAGCTTTAGAGAGTTCATGTTTATTTGCTATGTCCTGCTGTTCGTCAACTGCTTCAGAGACGTCAGCCTCATTTGTTATGTTTCAGTAGATCCTGGACCTGCCCGGCCGCGCCCAAAATGGTGCCGGTGTAAATGGGACTCGTAACTGCTTGTTGTGTACTGGTTGCCCAACCTTGATATCACGAGATACATATGCAGTTTTGAAGCACATGGCGGAGGCTTGTCTGCTGTAGTGGGGCGCCCCTTTATCGTTTCAGTCGCCATTCCGCCCGCTTTTGCTACACTGTGCCTTTTCCGCCATTCAGCTGTTTAGCGCCCGCTCTTACGGCTACAGCGTCTCGCTCACCATGTAGTTGAGTTGCTCCCACTCTTGCGGTGCAGCGATAGGCGGCTTCCACAGGACTCCTAAAATGGCGGTCAGCTCTTCCGATTTGGGCCTGGTCCAGTAAAATGGCCCTGGGACACCTTGGAACTCGGACGCTTGTCTGCCAGGGCTTGGGTTCCATTCTCGAAAGCGTCCCCTCAGCCTTGAAGATTGTACAAAAGTCTTGGGGGCCGTCGGCTCCCGCAGGCTTCCGGTGGGGAGCGGCTGCCATGATTGCTTGCGGAATGGCCACGACGGAGCTACGAGATGGTGGTACTCTCATGGTGACGCCAGCTTCAGTCTGAAACATCCAGAAACAAGGTGGGGCTTTCATCGTTTGGGAAAAAAAATGTTTTAATCCAATGAAAAGTGTTATTTTTAGGTCACATGACCTAGTCTTACATAATTAGGAAAAGAAAAGTAAAATGAACCAATGAAAAGTTTTATTAACAAGTCACATGACCTGTTATGCTTACGTTACGCGCTGCGCGCTCTGGATCGTTTCTGGGAAGCTGCGCCTTGCGCACCGGAGCACTTCCGGGTGCGCTAACGCGTCGCGTCATATGACGCATTACGCGACAATGCAGGTCCAGAATATAGTCAAAATGTCTCCACCAACCAGCGGTCGGAAATCAACCGCTTTCAACAGTCCAAAAAGTTCGGTTAAATCTTAAGAGCGGGAGCAACTCAACTACATGGTGAGCGAGACGTTGTAGTCGCAAGAGCGGGCGGTAAACAGCTGAATGGCGGAAGAGGCACAGAGTACCAAAAGCGGGCGGAATGGCAACTAAAACGGTAAAGGGACGCCCCACGACAGCGTGTCTTCATGGCAAACGGATCGTGGGACAAGGTCCAGAATGGAAGATTCTTCAAAAGGGAAAAAATTCCGCCGGACTCCGGGAGCCGGCCGCCTATGCCGGGGGCGATCTCAGGCCTCACCAGGGCAACACGACTTGGGGAGGGGGCAGGAGCCAAGCGCCCCCTCTCAGTCCGCGCCATCTCACCGCCCCTCGGGGGCCTCCGTCAAGCGGTTTAGGGAGGCACCGTATCACATTGTTTTCCAATGCAGTCAGGTCCACAAATGGACCCCATTTACTTTGAATAGTGAAGCTGCAGCAGGTGCAAATAAGGTTTAAACAGTGTTACAAGAGCTGCTTAGAACTCTGAAGTATGGCACTCAACAACCAGGACTTATGCCATTTGTGTAAGGCAGTGACATGGAAGCAACTCAGGGACAAAAAGCATGAACGAACATTCACGTATGAAAATCTTATTTGGGGAAGGGGTAGAATCCAAACGCCCCCTGCCAGTTCGCGCCACTACACCGTATGTGGAAAATCTGAAGCCATCGTTCTACAAACTCTCAACGCTTGTTATCAGTGCATGAGTTTCATGCTCGATCGATTGAGCTAGCCGGATCGGGCAATAAAAAGTATAAAATAGTTATGTAAATAGTTATTTAATAAAATGTTTTACTCTGTTTCTTTGCTGGTGTGTTGTGTATATTTATAATATTTGCATAGGGTTTGTCGTTATTTTGGGCGGTGTGGGTGGCGGAGTCGAGCTGTTTTGTAGCCCTCATGGTGTGGAGCTTAGTTCATTTCATTATTTTCGTATTTCTCATGAAGGGTTGTTCCCAATGTTTGTATTTTACCGAGGTCAAAAAGAGATCGAATTAGTGGTCTACTGATTTTGCTCGATTACTTTTATTTTTTTACACGATTTTTCACTATCTGCAAAGACTAAACAGAGTATTGCGACTTTGTGCTTGTTTGTAAATAGAGAATGATCCAAAGAGAACCAATTCTAAAACAGTAAATGCTTGGATAACAATCAATCAAATGGAGAGACAAGCAGGCACGACGGATTACAACGGGGGCAAAGGCCTGCGTTAACTACCGTTCACTATCTGCAAAGAGAGAGTACTACTAAGAGAAAAGAGGGGTGGGGGGGCAGCGTTCAAAGCACATCAGCGTGCATAAATATGAAAATGTTTTTATCTATCACGTACTTGACATTTTAAAGCTTTTCATATTTGCTATTAAAAAACCAATGAAATTCACAGAAAAAACCATAGGTTATAGTGGATATATAGTTAGGAATTTGCATTTACAAAACCTTGAAAATTCAATGAAAAAACCATTGGTTTTAGGCCATATATAGTTAGGGATTTGCATTTACAAAACCTTATTTTACTCGCATAAAACCATTGAAATTCCATATATAGTTATAAGCGCTAACTATATATCGCGCACCCGCAATCCACTGCTGATGATGTCACATATTACATCATTCATGACATGGTTAGTGACATCACTGATGACATCACTGATGACATCTCAAATGACATCACTGATGACATCACTGAAAACATCTCATTTGACATGACTGATAACATCACTGATGATATCATTCATGTGATAATACCATGAACCTCTTCAGACTCTAATATAACCTTAGATACAATCAGTGTAAACAGACAGTCACAGACTGTCACTCATCCATGGAGTTACTCACACACCTAGTCAGTTATGCCAAAAATCAATCACACCTCCATTTTCTCAACTATACAGTTATACACACCTTACTTATTCAAACATATACTAACACATATTTACTTTACTCTCTTATACAATCTCTGATACATGTTCACAATGATCCATACAGCCACTCACACATTCATTGGCTCTTATGCACAGTTATTTATAGATGTCAACTCTCACATGTACTGTGTTTTACATATGTACTTAATTTGACATGTAGCACTGAGATATCCATTCACTCACTAATACACTCATGCACAGTCAACCGCCCATACAGCTGTTTCCACATGCACTTTTGAATCTATACATATAGTGAATCAACTACTCACACATCTATGTACAGAGTCACACACCTCCCAGCCACCCATACACACACACTCAGTTTCCCATACAAATACTTGGACAACCAATCAATAACCCATACAGTTACTCATATAGCTACTGATCAACATATGCAGCAGTTTGTAGAACAACAGATATAATGATGCACAAATTAAAACAGTTTAGTCACTAACCCATGCACTCAGTGAGACACATTTAATCACTCACTCAATCAGTCAGTCATGCACCTAGTAAATCCTTCATCCAGACACTTATATATCCACTCATTCTTCAATATGTAAAACATATTTAAACTTTACAGAAACATACAGTCACTGGATGTTGTAATCAGTGATGTCATCAGTGATGTCATTTGAGATGTCATCAGTGATGTCATCAGTGATGTCACTAACCATGTCATGAATGATGTAATATGTGACATCATCAGCAGTGGATTGCGGGTGCGCGATATATAGTTAGCGCTTATAACTATATATGGAATTTCAATGGTTTTATGCGAGTAAAATAAGGTTTTGTAAATGCAAATCCCTAACTATATATGGCCTAAAACCAATGGTTTTTTCATTGAATTTTCAAGGTTTTGTAAATGCAAATTCCTAACTATATATCCACTATAACCTATGGTTTTTTCTGTGAATATATATATATATATATATATATATATATATATATATATATATATATATATATATATATATATATATATATATATATATATATATATATATATATATATATATATATATATATATATATATATATATATATATATATATATATATCTGAAAAAACTCCAAACACCACTTCCAGGTCAACCAACGTCAGACCGGCGAGGGAACATAGGAGACGGACCACAGAATGCGCTGCACAGGATCTTTTATTTGCAGAGAAGCCGGTAAGCCAGAGGGCACTACGCGTTTCGGGCTGGAAAAGCCCGTGTTCACATGCAAATGAACCAGTTTCAACTTTTTAATTTTATACTGCTGTGCACACCCACTTGGCCTGCCCAGTCACATGGTATAAATCTGCATAGACATAAAAGACATTTTACTTCTACATTTTAAGGAGAGAAGTACTGCCGAGTATTCATTTTCCCTTGTTTTTAAACAAACCACATTTCAATGTTATATATTATTTGCAGTAAGTAGTAATAATACTTTATTTCGATAAAAACAAACTTTATCATAAAAGTACATGCAATTCATTATTTTTTTTAAAAAAAGAATAAAAACGTTAAAGGTAAAATCTTTTCAGACGTTAAAAGTAAAATCTTTTCAGAAACAAGTGGGGGCGCAGGAGGTTAGGGGCTAGATTAGAAAAAAGTCCTGAAACAAACAACCGGGGGATGGCCTGGTGCATTGTTATATACAGTTTCCTACCCCATTCTTGATTTTATCAGTCTAGAACGTATCTGCCAGGCCTTTCCCAGGAATTTGGCGACTCCGCAAAAAATCATCAAGGATGTTGTGTCAGTTACCAGTATGCGGAGTGCCATCGCATGGTGCCTAACTCCCAGTTCTCTGCATACTGGCTTTAACCACCTTCTCCTGGGTCCGCTGTATGCTCTACAGGCAAATAGAAAGTGAGCTAGAGACTCATTAGGGTTTGGGCATCCAGGGCAGCTAGAATGATTGGACATAGATGTGTTCCAGCGCCTAGTAAAAGTATTCAAGGGAAGTGTTCCATATCTAAACTTTAAAAACAAGGTTCTGTCTCTAGGTGCTTTAATGACATCAAGAAAGGGTTCAAACTTCTTCACCGGCTTGTGTTCTAGGAATTGGTCAGTTAAAAACCCCCAGTTTGATTTTTCAAGCTCCTTGGCTAGGACCCATTCCCAGTATATTTTTTTGATTGTCTCTTTCGGGGGTGGTGATTGGGACAACCATGTATCGCTTAGCCCCAATTTGGCGAGCAAGTCCCTTAGGTTGTCCAACCATGCAATCTTAGTCATCTTATTCAGCAAAATAAGTTCATCCAGAGCTGCAGCATAGTGTACCAATTCCGGTGTCCTTCTTAGTCGTACCCAATATAATAACGGTCGAAGGATTACAATGTCTTTGATTGCACGGCGGCCCATGTCTTGAAGCAGTGGTTTCAAGGGGGTAGAAACTGGGAGGCCCACCAGGTCTCTCAAGAATTTGTTTTCAGTTTTCGTTAGTTCTGTGATGTTATCAAAGCCCCATAGTTCTGACCCATATATTGTTGCAGCCAATGCTTTCCCCTCATAGATGGCAAGGACAGGGGCAATGGGCCTGCTTGCAGAGGCTCGGTGTTCTCTAGCTATGGCTCCCGTAGTCCTTTTCAAATTCAAGTGCATTTTTGCTAGATGGGAGTCCCACTTCATTCTCCGGTTCACCCTTACTCCCAAATAGTCAAATGCATCAACCTCCTCCAGTGTACATCCGTTAAGCGCAACATTGATCTTCCTTGGTCTCTTAGTTTGGGACAGAACCATTAGTTTGGTTTTTGCGGTATTGATTGTTAACCCACGTTCCTCACAGAAGATGTCAAACTTGGTCAAAAGTTTTTGGAGACCAGAGGGGGTTTTGGACAGGAGGAGGGTGTCGTCCGCAAAAAGGAGGGTCGGTATTTTTTCACCTGCCAGGGTTGGAGCATCCGCAGGGTCCTCCCTCAAATGGTCTGCCACCCCATTTATAAAGAGGGAGAACAGAGTGGGAGCCATCGCACAACCCTGGCGAACCCCCCTGTCCACTGGTATTTTATCAGTTAGTTGGCCCTCACTCCCCCATCGAATCCTTGCATACGTGCCTTCATGCAGTCTTTTAACTAGCTCAAGGAGATAGCGTGGGTAACCCATGGCCTGAAGTACCTGCCATAATTTGGTGCGTGGGAACGCTAGATATAATGACCCTTTGCTGACAGAAACAGTCTTCCAATAAATCGCAGTGAATCGGAAGACTTGGTCTATCGTACCGACCTTTTTCCTAAAACCTGCTTGTAGGTGTGTTAAAATATCGCCCTCCTCTAGCCAACTCACAGTTCTAGATATGAGGACCCTGCCAACCACCTTCTGAATGACATCAATTAGACTGATTGGTCTATAATTGGCAGGGTCCTCTCTAGCGCCCTTTTTGTATATCGTAACTACTTCTGCCCCTTTCCACGACTCAGGGACTGGGTATCCCTGAGTGAGAAGGTTCATTAGTGGAAAAATAAGATTGGCCCATAGGGTCGAATCGTGTAATAAAAGATCTCCAGGCAAGCCATCCGGGCCAGCAGCCTTCCCTGGAGCAATATTTTTAATAGCAGCTTGGACCTCGAGAAAGGTGAAGGGATCTACTGGTTTGACATTCATGATTGTTGGTTCAGATTCAAAGTGTGGGTATTATTTGCATACAAATTAATATAAATAAAATGGGATGTCATGTTTTAAAAACAGGATTATAGGAAAAAATTGCAGATTTGATTACTACGGTGTCACAAAATTAATAACAGGATAAATCCTTATATACATAACCGTTAAAAATGTCTATATACAGTATTAAAGTGACTGGGGAATTGTAGGATTGCTGAAGGTGCCAATATTTACAATTTATACTGGTTCCAAGTCTGCAAATGGTGGAGAGTGGTAAAGTGCATAGGGAAAAGAGGTAGGTGAGAATAAAGTGCTGAATCCACATGTTGTAAAGTATCTTTTGTCATCATTGCATAAATGCAGAAAGTTAGAGATAGGAACATGACCCTATATAAATCTCATACAAAAGTTGTTAAAACAATGGATACTTAATAAAACCACCATGTGTAAAATTCATAGTTGCTAAAAACACCCGGTGTAAAATACAGTGATAAAAAGTGTACAAAAATATTTTTTCATTTTTTTGATAAAACACGTGTATCTAAATTATTATATAACAATATTTACAACATTAGAGGAAGGTAAGGAGTTACATTTATCAATGGTAAATTGACCAACAAGGAACTTGACTGGTCAACTATACAGCTAGTGAATTCAGCACCATCATAAATTACTTGGACTTAGAAGACTTGACCCACTAGATAACAGGGAACCTGACTATCTAGGGGAAAAAGAAACCAAGGTACTACTTGTTGGGGAGCATCTCATAGAAAATGACGGAGATCCTCAGTAATATTAAGCCCGTTAGGCCATTTACTGTCGAATTCGAGGATCATTCGTGATTCCAATTGCCTGAGTTTGAGCTGACGGTTGCCTCCACGTCTTAGCTTGGGGATCGAGGCTATCACGTAGTAAGATAGACAATTAATATCTTTACTATGAGTGCTCAAAAAGTGACGTGCTACTGGGTATGCTGGATCTGAGTGCAAAATAGCTCGTATATGCTGTAAAATTCTGACATGTACAGGTTGTATGGTGCTGCCTACATAATTGAGGCCACACGTACATGTCAGAACGTATACTGCATATTCTGTTTTGCAAGTATGCTGGCCTTTAATTGGGGTCTCTGTGTCACTGAAGGGAGTTTTATAGTGAGTCTTATTTATTCCGAATTTACACGCTCTACAAGTAGAGCATTTCCGGAATCCCTCCTTGATTAGCCAGTTCTGTTTGCACTTTAGTTCAGGGCTACTTTGATCAAGCACTGCGCCCATACTGAGAGCACGTCGAAAAGTAACCATGGGTTTGTTAGGAAGCATATTTCCTAATACATTGTCCGTTAGTACAATAGGCCAATTATGATTGATAATCTGTCTTATTTTATTTTGTTGGCTACTGTAATTGGTGATGAACCTGGGACATTCCTGTTTGGTGGTATCTATTGTCTCATCAGGTAAGTTAGTAGTTTCAGAAGGTGTGCTTAACAGACTTGCCCGGGTTCTGTCTTGTGATTTTGCTAATGCTTGGTTAAACATTTTTTCTGTATAACCTCGGGCTGTCATGCGAATGCGTAGGTCATTAACACTACTCTCAAAATCCTTAGTACTGCTGCAGATTCTTTTCAGCCTAAGTATTTCCCCATAGGGAATACTTTGGATCGTGTGCCTTGGGTGTAAACTAGAGGCATGAAGAGTAGTGTTGCCTGCAGTAGCTTTACGATGGAGAGTAGTTTGCACTCTATCATGTTCATCAATGTATACAGTAACATCCAAAAATTCTGCTTGTTTATTGCTTATTTTGGATGTAAACCTGAGGTTATATGGGTTATCATTGATGGCATTTATAAACGCACAAGCTTCTGTTTCATCACCTTGCCACACTAAGAAGATATCATCAATGTAGCGAAGTTATCGGACAATTTTTTCACGTACCCACACATGATGTGTGACATTGAGGACCCGCTCCTCCCACCACCACTATATATATATATATATATATATATATATATATATATATATATATATATATATATATATATATATATATATATATATATATATTTATATATATATATATATATATATATATATATATATATATATATATATATATATATATATATATATATATATATATATATATATATATATATATATATATATATATATATATATATATATATATATATATATATATATATATATATATATATATATATATATATATATATATATATATATGTGTGTGTGTGTATTTATATGCACTGGAAAACTAAACAACCACTTCCCTTACAAACAAAAATGGAAAGTTTGCATCTCTCCAGCCTCTTTTATTTTTCACCTTATTCATCTTCCGCTCAATCAACATATCATCCACAAATACACACACCTACTTGCTGCCTTTCTTGGCTGGGCCTATTAATTATTCTTCTTTAATTCAAATTCAAAGTGCAGGCCCTTTATTCAACCTTCTTGGTAACTACTACCCGTGAATAGCAGTGGGTAATTTGCACACTTCCGTCCTTTCTTGCGTCCTTCCTACCGCACACTGTGTGTACTTTATGTACTAGCTTGCTTCCTTAGATGTGGTACTCGTTTCTCTTGCTCCCACTGCGGAATCCAACACCCTATCTGTGTAATGAGCTGGACATCCAAAGATCCACTTCACTGACAAGGCAGTGGGTAGTTTGCGTGTCTCCAGTCTTTCTTATTTTCCACCTTTTTCATCTTCCACTCAATCAAGACATCATCCACACATACACACAAGTACTTGCTGCATTCCTTAGCTGTGATGATCAACTATTCTTCTATTTCATATCCCTATTCAAAGTGCAGGCCTTTATCGAGCCTTTTTATTGTAACAATTACCCCGGCCGAAGGCACTGTAAATTTGCACACTTGCTCCCTTTCTTTGCTGGGGTTATCAATTATTCTTAAATTTCATATTCTGATTCAAACTCAAGGCCCTTTATTGAGCCATTTTGTTGTAACTACCATTGCAGGAATTCTGCTCCTACACAGAACCGTGCATAAAGATTTAGGACCTCAGTGAATTACGGTGTACCAAAACCCACCTTAGTACCCAAACCCCCTACCAGACTAGCAATCAGTGACTCATTGGTTCTTCGTCCTATAGCAAAAACACCAATGACTAGTCAACCCAGAACATGCAACTTAGATTACCTCAAGTAAGGTGGATAACAAGAGCACTCTTTCGTTATAGTCTTACACAGTCCAAAACAAGGAGTAAATAAAGACACATGCAAGTTTGAAATGTTTATTTCTAACGCCGTAATCTCATGAGCAGTACCTCAGATAATACAACCAAACATATTAGCAGAAATAAGGTTGTCAGCATTGTTACTATTCCATAAAATACAAAGGGAGAAATCATCCTATAATGCTAAAGGGAAACAGATTTAAAATATACCTATATTTCACCCTTCCTACCTACCAGGTTAGTTTATAACTACAGAGTGTCTCATACCTCTGGTACTCAGCAGTAGTGGATCACATTGAGTTCTGCACAAACTGTCAGGATACGAATGTTCTCCAACTGTGTGTAATTATGCCTCCACAATGCATTATTAAACGTGCCAGTATCAGAGATGGCCGCAGCTGAATATGTGTTATGGGTCAAACGTGTGAGGATCATTCCGAATAACAGACACAGTATCCAAGATAACCTTGATGTACCATGCTCTCACTATACACACTAAACTAGCGAGGCAGTCTAGAAATGTAGCATAACAAATTATTCTCATGTGAAGCAAAATACTCAGCCTTCTCTAAACAATATAACAAGTGCGTGTCATGTGCAAAGCAGAGCAGGAAAGCAAAAATGGCGTTTAAGCTTCTAATAAACCCATGCTAACTTAACACAGTGTCAGTGCAAGGCTCAGCCCACGATACCCTCCCTCGATCGAAGCACGTGATATAAACTTGGGCGAATGAGGAACGCAGAGTCCAAGCCCGAAAAGCAGAGTCAAGTTCAAATTTGCAAAAAAAATTATTCGCTGTTTGATAGAAAACAGTAACTAAATAATCAAGAATAGGTAGAAAAATCAAAGAGTCTTAATCCAACAGCGTATAAGCACAGTATGTAGCAACAGCCTCCAAGAGGATGTCATTGTTCTCAAATGAAAACATTTCAGCCATCCAATTCAATAGCGAGAAAAAAAATACATGTTCCTCAATGACCAGAGCCTCTATCACCATCGCAGGAAAACTCGGGTCATCTTCAATGTAACTGCGTGCCAAGAAGTCAAGCGCCGCTGCAAAAAAATTCCAACGTCCCAATATTCCATGTATCTCTGCTAAGGCCATAATACCGCCGCCAGAACAGAGCAAGTCATGAACCACTAAGGGGCTCATCAGCTGGTCATAATCCGCGTTGGGAGATACCGTACTGCAGAGACACAAATCCAGGGCCCAGTCGAAATCGCAGCTCAGACAATGGAAGACAGGTTGAACGCATGTGAAAGACGAGAACCGAAACGATAATCCATAAGTTGCACTCAATGTATCCAGAGGCAGCGCTCCGTAATATCTAGGCATTCGGTTGCGGAGCAGCAACAGCCGGGACATATTCTCGTGTCCTGCAGGATGTGCATCCATATTTAAGTAAACAAATTAATAGAAGCACACCGGCAACTAATGCAAGTATTAAGGGGAATCCACAAAAGATGCTGGAAAAAATCCAATGAAAAAATGCAGAGAAGACACCAAATATAGTTTGAAAAGAAGTCACAAGGCCACTGCTTCTAACTTTAAAAAAGTAAGGTAACCCCGTAGTCAGAGGCGCAATAAAGATACTCTGAATTAACTCCCCAAAATGCAGGGGCACGTCTGTATTTAATAAATAATGCACTTCTGTGCGGGTGTTTGCTACATGAAGGACAAATGTTTCTCTAGCAGATGTAAGAGCGACCTCTTTTTGAGACAATAGCGCTCTTATATGGCTCATTTGGTTGACTCTGCTTTCAAGGTCGGAATCGACGGCCAGCTGGAAACATTCAGCTTCCCATGCAGAGGAGTAAACACAACTTTTTTATAGCAAACCACACGCTCAGTTACTGTAATCATGTAACCGATGCCTGCTAACATTGCACAACAATCTGCATTATTTCAAATTAAATACCTCACGTTTCAAGTAAACTGAACGTTGGTATGATAGCTGGTGTCGGAGTGCCTTTCAAAACTCAGGCCAAATTAGGCGCCATGCAATTGTATGTGTCTACAAATTAAAGAGTGATCTGGTGCTATTGTGCAATCCTCGCCATTCAGATAGACTTCTTTTCCCTCCCTCAGGCACCTATATGTAAATGATAATAACTAAGCTTCTTGGAGATAAGCGCTGCCTAAACATCCATATCTGCCAATAGCATAGTATCTCATGCAAACCTCAAACTTAAACAGGCTAAAAAGTAACGTTATGATACCGTGGATAAGCCACACAGCTGAATTGGATCTCCAATGAGTGACCACTTCTAACCATTCTCATAGCGCGCCCTGTGCTCTGATTTGACAGTGAGAACGTGATCGCACCATAGTTTGTACTGCTAATCATTCTCAGCATACGCTACAAATACGCTTTCACGTTACGCGTTGCATCAAAGCTTCCATGTGACGTCATGTACGGCGCCCCGTAAGCAAAGACGCAAATGTTCTTAATTGTTTAAAAACATATATTTATGTATTTAATGAACATACTAACAGAAGACATTATCTAGGATATTTATGAAAACATTTTTTTTTTAAGTTCCAATAATCCTATATTACTTTTAAAAGCAATAACACAAATCGCTGTGGAACGTCATGCGTACTCGCATCGTAAGAGTACAGTAAGCACAGCGTAAGCGTACGCAAAGCCATGTGACTTTAAAAGAAGAGATTTGATTGGTTCATAACACTTCCTATTACAACTTTTTAAACTTCAGTCCCATTTTAATAATTCTACTTTGACTGTCTAAGAAGAAGCATCTCTTCTGAGAATCTTGTCAAATAGAACAAAGTTTACCATAATAACAGCAATGGACTCATCTTCCAGCCATTCTTCAGAGGAATATTTCATTCCTGAAGAACCTCGAAAGAAGAGGAAAGAAGCTCTAATTTGGCAGTTTTTTACTTTTCCAGAAGGGCAAAAAAAGGTTAATGCTCCAAAAGTAACCTGTAAAATTTGGCAAACAACTTTCAAGGGGTGATCCATCCAAAATATACTCCTTTGGCACAGCAAATATGGAGCGACACGTGAAGAACTTACACCCCAACAACTTGGCTCGAGCTGCAACACGGAGGTTGAAGGACAACCCACCTTTATGCTGCACCAAACACATCAACGGCTGCACCAGCATTTTCAGCAAGCAGTCCACACCCACAAATTGATCCTGATTTTGCTAAA
This sequence comes from Lissotriton vulgaris, assembly GCF_964263255.1. Taxonomy (NCBI): domain Eukaryota; kingdom Metazoa; phylum Chordata; class Amphibia; order Caudata; family Salamandridae; genus Lissotriton; species Lissotriton vulgaris. The sequence goes on along the minus strand of NC_141695.1, from coordinate 1,450,544,348 downwards.
GTTAAAATTCTATGCATTTATTGCAATAAACTTTTGTGTTATGGAGAACAGTCTATTGACCTGATAAAACGCAGGAAGCAAGAGCATCGCTGTCCTCGACATTAGTTTTTTTTTTCATTCTTTTGTTCCTGTTGGACACTTCCAAGCCCTCCATTATAGAAAAAAATTGACCCCGGGATTTGTCCCCCCGGGAGCTAATTAAGAATAAAACAGACTTCTAGTTTTTTTTTCCTTTTCCAGCACTTACCAGTACCGACCGCGCACCCCAGTTTTTTTATTTAAAAAAAATGAATTGCGCCTAAAGATCTATGTGGGACCCCCTGAGCAGGCCTACAGGGTCAACGTGTTTCTACCCTGCCCCCTTTCCTTATTGTTTAACTTTCTTTTACTGTTTTCTTGTGACTCGGTGCTACCGAGGCACAAGATGGCGGCCAACACTTCCTGGTTTGGAGTGTTGATCCAATCAGCATGCAGCTTGTGCTTGTAATTGTACGGATTTCAGTACGCGTGCCGTACTTCATCTCTAGCTATCACCACCCCAGTTCAGATATGGCCATATGCAAATCAGTCTAACCCTGTGCCTCATGGGAACAGTCCAGCCCGAACTGCCAGGCCATGTCTTCGCTGGACCGGAAACAAGCATCCTGGGGCTGGTTTTGGGTTCATAACCCTCATAAGCCAGGTTATCTTGAATCCAGTGGCAAAGTGAGCAAGGGACCCACGTCTGGGCATACCCTGCCAACTTAGGGCAAACTTAGCAAAACCAAAGTGTATAATGGATGGAGTGTTGAACATTGCAAGCACTCACCCGCAGTCAACTGGGTTTAATCCATCATCATTCTTTAGCTCACTGCGCCACCCCAGTTCAGACATGGCCATATGCAAATCAGTCTGACCTTGTGCCTCATGGGAACAGTCCAGGCCAAACTTGGTTTTGCTTCCTGAAAATTTCAGGCATCCGAAGAAGACCGACAGAGGCCGAAATGCATTATGCCATTTTCATTCAATAAAGCGTCTCCAACTTGTCCCCTGTGTGGCCTCCTCTCTTTCTTTGGGAGGAGGTGTTTGGATATCTATCTATCTATATATATATATATATATATATATGTATATATATATATATATATGTATATATATATATATATATATATATATATATATATATATATATATATATATATATATATATATATATATATATCCCAACATAAAGTTTTGACTTACGTGAAAAGAGCCTCACAACAGGTAGGTCTGTATCAGCGCTTTTATTGATGGGAGCTGCAACGTCCTGTTAAAACAAACATCCAAATGAACATCCTTCTGCCGACGTGTTTCGTGCACTCTCTGCACTTCTTCTTGGGCGGACTGTTTGGGAAGCAATCAGCAAGTTGCAGCACCTGTTTTAAACGTGACTCCCAGTGGATTACATATGGCACACTGCCTTCTGGTAAACAGAGTGCTGTAATGATACTCTTCAAGTGAATCTGCTGGAATGCTTTCCCAAAATTAAACAAATATCCATGTCCCTAGTGGGTTGATGCAGGTTTTTGAAAACACGGAGGTTGCATCATCCAACTTCCATCATGCACCATCCTGTTCTGTACCCCTGACGTGATTAGGCGCCAGCCAGTGCCGTGGAACACGGTGGGGCTCCTCACGCGGCCGGTCCAGCCGCAAACATCCCAACGTAAAGTTTTGACCTACGTGAAAAGAGCCTCACAACAGTTAGGTCTGTATCAGCGCTTTTGTTGATGGGAGCTGCAACGTCCTGTTAAAACAAACATCCAAATGAACGTCCTTCTGCCGACGCGTTTCGTGCACTCTCTGCACTTCTTCTTGGGCGGACTGTTTGGGAAGCAATCAGCAAGTTGCAGCACCTGTTTTAAACGTGACTCCCAGTGGATTACATATGGCGCACTGCCTTCTGGTAAACAGAGTGCTGTAATGATACTCTTCAAGTGAATCTGCTGGAATGCTAATTTCAGGTCTAACCATCTGTTCACAAGAAATATATGGATCTAATTTTTAAAATTCATACAGGGTTAACAGCCAACATTTTATCCTAAAAACATTTGATTATAAAAAATGAATACATTTCGAGAAATCAATACGAGAGAAAGACAAAATATGATAGAAATCAGCAGTTGATATATCTACACTATATTTACACAAGGACGTATTTCATAGAATTATTTACAAACGACTCCACTAGTCAGAAAGGGGAAACACAATATTGCAGCTAAGATTAATTCCTACAGAAAGCTGCGCATATCCTCGGTGGTATTCAAACTGTTGGGCCATTTACAATCTAGCTCTAGAATATATTTGGTTTCGAGCTGGCGGAGTTGGTGCTCTCTATTGCCCCCTCTTCTTTTCTTAGCCACAGCGTCTATTACATAATAAGACAAGCAATTGATGTTGTTAGCATGTACTCTCTTAAAATGTTTTGCATCAGGATATGTTGCGTCACTGTGGAGAATGGCCCTTATATGCTGCAGAATCCTGACGTGCACCTGTAGCTTCGTGCTACCCACGTAGCTAAGTCCACAGGTGCAGGTCAGGACATATACAGCATATTCGGTTTTGCAATTGTAGTTTCCCATTATCAAAGTAGGAGTAGATCTCAAAGGTGTAGAGTATGTTGACATATTACAGCCAAACTTGCAGGCACGACATGACGTGCACTTAGTAACGCCCTTCTTGGGTGCCAACCAAGTAGTTACTTTTTTGATCTCGGGTGGTACTCGGTCCAATGTTGTGCCCATGGTGCTACTTCTTCTAAATGTAACCACGGGTTTAACTGCAATTCTATTTCGAAGAATGTTGTCTGTTAACACCACTGGCCAATGCTTGTTCACAATAGCTCTAATCTGCCGCTCCTCTCTGTTATAGGTAGTGATTAATCTAGGAGTGTCAGTCCTTGTAGAGGTAACAGCAGTATTGGGTGTAGCAGAGCTATCTTTATCAGGAGCGAATAGGCTCATTCTAGATCTAGTTTTAGCTTTCTCAATCGCTTCCTGTAAGATTTTTTGAGAGTACCCCCTAACTTTGAGTCTGGCAACCAGCTCTTCTTGGCATCTATTGAACTCATCCTCATTGCTACAGATTCGTTTTATTCGTAGGATTTCCCCATACAGAATACTGGCAATGAGGTGTTTCGGGTGAGAGCTGGTTGCATGTCAGGTAATGTTACCTGAAGTAACTTTTCTGTGAAGGGTGCTTTCAAATTTTTCGTTGTGGACAAAGACCTTAACGCCAAGGAATTCAATTTCCTTTTTGTGAGTATGGGAAGTGAATTTTAGGTTGTAGATGTTATTATTGATCTTATTTATAAATTGAATGGCTTCTTCTTCACTTCCCTGCCAGAGTATGAACACATCGTCTATGTACCGGAGGTATGATCTTATGTGTGTCTGATAATCCACCTGAAAGGCGGTTTCGAGGACCTGCTCCTTCCACCAGCCCACATGTAAACATGCGTAGCTGGGGGAGAAGCAGGCCCCCATCGCCACACCTCTCATCTGTTTGTATATATCTTTATCAAACAGGAAATAATTATTGTTAAGAAACCATTTGATGAGTTCAAGCAAAACTTTGTTGTGTTCGTATAGGGTACTAGACCGAGATTCCAAGAAATGTTTCACATATATATATATATATATATATATATATATATATATATATATATATATATATATATATATATATATATATATATATATATATCCAGTCTTGCCAAACTCATCCGATACGAAGAAGGCGCTGACACCATGAATTGCGATTCTCCTATTAACATGACCAGAGAATCTGGATTTCATTAAAGACACGGAGGCTGACATTATGCATTTATCCTTTAATAGCAACTCACACAGCCGCACTACATCACAAAGGATAAAGTTCTAGAGTCATAACAAAGGATGTATCTAGGAGATGATCTGCCTCTTTTAAAAGAATCGCAGCAGGAAGAACTTCAAAAGGAACTGAGAGATCCGGTAACGGGAAACAACTTCATGAGATGAAACATCAAGGAAGGAACTTCAGCAAGTCAAAGGCCAGCCGGTTAAACGGAGTTGCCTGAAAGAAAGAAATGAGTAAGAACCAAGAGCCTGAAGAGTAAATTCATCACATGGTTATAGAAAAGATTAAAACCAATTGAAGCAATTCATAAAGTCATGCACAAATACAATACATCAAAGATGTAGATGTAATGAGTTAAACCCTGAGGTTGTGAAAGGGAGGAGGGAGGGATAATGTCAGCCTCCGTGTCTTTAATGAAATCCAGATTCTCTGGTCATGTTAATAGGAGAATCGCAATTTCATTACAAGACCGGAGGCTACATTATGCATGTTCGTAGCCCCGAAGGACCACCTCAGACATATGCTCGATAGGCTTACAGTAATGACGAGCAAAGGTATTAGCATTTGACCAGTCAGCAGCTTTCAGAATATCATCCAACTTACCACCAGACCAGAAGGACTTACTGGCCATAGCTCCTCTGACAGAATGAGCTTGGAACTTAGAGAGGTCAACACCAGCGAGCTTCATGGTAGACTTAACCCATCTAGCAATGGAGGTGGAAGAAACAGGTTTGAAAGGTTTCACAAAGGAAACTAAGAGTTGATTTGCGCCATTGGTGCGCAGGAGAGACATCCTAGCGTCATATTCTTTCATGCAAGCAACCACACAAAGTTTAGGTAAGGTGTCAAAACGAGGATAGAAGATAAAATCTGACATCGTTTTGGTTCTTCTAAGTAATTCGAACTTGACACCAAACATATCATAACATCTATTAGAAATGTCTAAACTTCTGATGTCAGAAACCCTCCTACAGGAAATTAAGCACAAGAGTGTAGCAAGCTTAAAGGAGAGGAACTTTCTATTAAGGGAAGAATTATCTGGCCAGGAACAAAAAAGGTCTAAAATGCACTTGACATCCCAAAGGGTCTGGTATTTAGGCCTAGGGGGTCTCCTAAGTCTTATACTCTTGAGGACCCTACAAATGATAGGATTTTTACCTACCGATTTACCGTTGATAGGAGCGTGACCAGCGGAGATTGCGGATCTGAAGCAGTTAATAGAGCGATAGGAAAGGCCTCTGTCAAATTGTTCGACTAGAAAATTAACGATATTCACGACAGGAGTCTCCACGGGATCCAGACTCCTTTCCAGGCCCCAATGAAACCATTTCTTCCAAATGCTGTTGTATCTAAGGTGTGTCCCAGGTGCCCAAGATTCTCCGAGGAGAGAGAGAGCTGTTGACGAAAGTCCAGACAGCTCGTTAGATTGCCTGACACTTTCCAGGCAAGAAGGTTCAAATTCCCCTCGAGAATAAGACGGTGATCTTCCCCGTCTGCGTTTGAGACCAGGCCTGGAGAGGCTGGGATCAGAAAGGGAATGTCGCATGCTAGTTCCAGGGCTGTCGGGAACCAGGCTTGGGACGGCCAAAAGGGAGTTATCAGGATCAGGGAGCATTGCTCCAATCTGACCTTCTGAAGGACTCTCTGAATCATGGCGAAAGGAGGAAAGGCATAACCCAGGAAGTGGGACCAGGGTTGGAGAAACGCGTTCACAGCAAGAGCGCCCGGGTCTGGCATCCAACTGAAGTAGTTGGGAAGTTGGAAGGTGAGCCTGCTGGCGAATAGATCCACGTCTATGGGACCCCAAAAGTGGGAGAGGGAATTGAAGACGTTCACGTCGAGTTTCCAGTCCGAGAAGTCTATAAGGAATCTCGAATTCCAGTCTGCTGAAATGTTCGATTTCCCGGGGAGATATTCCGCCCTGAGGGAGATTTTGTGTTCCAGACAGAACATCCAAAGTCTCCTGGCAAGGTTGGAGAGATCCGCAGATCTCGTCCCTCCAAGGCGATTGATATAGGCCACAGCGGAGACGTTGTCCATCTTCAGAACAACGGACCTCCCTTGGATGGAGTGTTTGAAGCTCATAAGAGCGTATAAGCCAGCCGTCAACTCCAGAAAATTTATGTGTCGGGAGGATTCCGATAGGGTCCAAACCCCACCGGTGTCCTGGTCTCCAAAACGAGCACCCCAGCCATGAAGACTGGCGTCTGATTCTAGGACAAAATCCGGGGATGAGCCAAAGATAGCTTTGCCGTTCCAGGCATCTAAGTTCTCTAGCCACCAAAAAAGCTCTGTTCTCGCATCCGGATCTAGAGAGACAAGGTCCCCATACCACAGACCTGAATTGAGGGCTTTCCTTTTTATTCTCTGAAGTGCGCGGTAGTTCAGAGGGCCGGGAAAAATGGCCTGGATGGACGAGGAAAGGAGCCCAAGTAGTCTGTCTAGTTCGCGGAGAGTTAAAGACTCTTGTTTCAGAACAGATCTGATCTCCTTCCGGATCTTGGCAATCTTCTTGGCCGGAAGAAGGAGGAGACATTTCGTGGTGTCTAGAGTGAAGCCGAGGAATTCTATAGTTCTGCAGGGAGTGAGTATGGATTTGTCTCTGTTGATGATGAAGCCAAGGCTCTCTATCAGGTTCATGGAGGTTTCTAGGTCTCTTAGGAGGTCTGAACGGGATTGGGACATGATAAGAATATCGTCCAAGTAAATGATGAGGCGGATACCCCTCTCTCTTAGAATTGTAACGACGCACTGCATGATCTTGGTAAAGCACCAAGGGGCAGAAGAGAGGCCGAAGGGAAGAGCTTGGAACTGGTAGAGATGTTCCTTCCAAGCAAATTGAAGGAAGGGTTGATGTTCCTTGTACATGGGAATCGTGAAGTAAGCGTCCTTCAGGTCTAACTTGGCCATCCAGTCCCCTTCCAGAAGGAGATCCCTCAGGAGGTGGATACCCTCCATTTTGAAATGGCGATAAACTAGGAATTTGTTGACTTCTCGAAGGTTTATTACGGGTCTCCAACCCTTGTCCTTTTTTTGAACGAGAAACAGAGTGCTTATGAACCTTGCATTGGACCAGGGAACCTCCACTATTGCGTCTTTTTTGAGCATGTAAGCAATTTCTTCCTCCACGATCTTTTCTTGATCTTCTGAGAGGACAAAGGGGCGGGGTAAGTGTGACTGGACGGGAATCTGTAAGAAATCTATCTTGAAACCCATGACGGTCTCTAAAACCCATGGGTCTTGGGTAATTGAATCCCAAACATGATAAAACTGTTTTAGCCTGCCCCCTACTATGGGAGGGGTAGAAGAAGGAGTAGTACTTACTTGTAGAGTTGGAGGTGTTGGGAGTACCTTGAGCCGCGGTTTCTCGGGCCTCTTCCTCTCTGGGGAAAGAAGGGTTGTCTAGGGGGGTAGAAGCCCCTGCCTGTTCCTCTGAAGGATGAATAGGGTCGTTGGTTGCCTCGGCCGGAAGAGCGACCCCTTCTACCGGCCTGGCCAAAAAGGTTGTTGTTGAACACCCGCCTCAGGTTACTTTGGGCTCTGTCGAGGGCGGTGAAGGTGGAAACGTATTTGCCAATTTCTTTGATAATGTCCTCTCCGAAGAGGAGGCCCCTGGGGTTCTGAGAGGGCTCTTTTTCGGCCATATCACCTAATTTAGGGTCAATCTTGTTCAAAATGGACCTTCTTCGTTCAATATTTAAGCTCGAGTTGGCATTACCAAGGAGGACGATGGCCCTCTGGCTCCATCCTCGGACGAGATCAGTATTTAAGGGTGTGGAGGAGAGGTGGGATTGCTCGGCCATATCGAGGATCCTAACAAGGGGTCCCAAGACGTCCAGGAGGCGGTCTTGGCAGCCTTTAAGGGCTCTTTCTAATCCTTTTCTGGGGTCTCGCCCTAATTTAAACAAGAATTTGATAAGACTAGGATCTAGGTTGGGGGTTTGACAAACCCTCTCATCGATGGTAGGTCTGGGGGATTCAGACCTCATAGTATTCCTGGTGTTTCTGTCTAAAGGGTTTCTCAACCAACGAGAAACGAATTTAGAAACATGATCCTGTGGGAACCATTTAGAACTGTTGGGGTGAGAGATGTTCAGGGGAGAGAACATCTCCTCTCCGACAGGATTGAGAATAATATTCTTAGAGGAGGGTTCCGGGTCAGGTTGGGAGTTAAAGTCATGGTGGACCTCATCCAGGTCGAAGACTAATTCGTCTGAAAGGTCTTTGGAGGCATTATCATCAAAAGAGGATGAGGAGGAGTCAAGACCAACATTCTTTCTTTTTTCGTTAGCACTATCCCAAAGTGTGTCGCGAGGGACACCATACACATTTGTGCCGCCATGGGCACCGATCAGGGTAGTGTCCCGAGGGACATCAGGTTCAAGTGGGGCGCGATGGCCACCCATCCAAAGCGAGGTGCTAAGACCTCCTGTACTGTGAGAGGCGCTAGGGCCCGTAGTGCTTTCGCAATGTTTGGTCTTTTTGGGTCTCTTACCGTGTAGGGGAGGATCCTGAGGATCACACGGTCTTTTGGAAAGCATAACTTCTTTAAGAGAAGACATCATACATGCTTTAATTTCCTGTTGAAGGAATTTTTTGAGGGAGTTGTCAAGGGGGGCCGGTGAACTAGCCGTGGCGTCATCGGAATCCATGTCAGACATGGTGTAGTAGGGTCAGAAGAGGGTATTAGCAGGTAGAGTAAGCAACTTCTCCTCTTTATCTTTTCCTTCCTCTATCACCTCTTTTTTTTTTTTTTTTTAGGTTTGTAAGGGGAAAATCTATTTATAAGGGACGTGTAAATCTAATCAGGGAATATATCATAGGGTAAAAAGGGGGGGGGGTTTAAGCATGAAAGGGCAGTCAATGCGGTTTAAGTACTGTTATGGATTAAAAGAGCCTAGTACTGTTATGGATTAAAAGAGCCTAGCACTAGCGCAATGTGGAAGTCTCTCCAGCGGCTGGAGCGGAGCAACTGGCAAAATTGCCGAGGAGTGCTCGAGCTCAGCCGCCGGGGAGAGGAAAGTCGCTTGGGAGGAAAAGCACGCAACGCGGGCGTTGCTAAGGTGCTTTCCTCTAAAGCGGGAGCGGCAAAATGGGTCCGTTCTCAAGCGCACTGCTCCGTGATGGAAGCGGAGATTGAGCGAGGTTGTTGAAGGGCAGAACACAACGGTAGAAAAGCAGCGCGGTCGCGCGTTTGGCAAGGGAAAAAAAGGGGGGACAACCATAAATTGGAAGTCATATGGGGGGGGAGGGTGGGGTGGGGGAAGCCAACGCCACCTACAGATGAAAAGTGTGTTAAGGCACAGTGTTAGGAAATGAAAGAAACGGCATAAGGTCATTGATTATTGAGCAAAAAAGCAGGCATAAACTCAGCACAAGATTGGTGAGAAGGCAAAGGCTAATAAAACAGGCATAAACTCAGCACAACATCGGTGAGAAGGTAAAAGCTAATAAAAGCTGCACAATATATTAAAGTCAGAACGACACAATTACATAGAAATTAATAGTACAAGTCTAAGGCTAAAAATGAAGGAGAGCAAGAAGTAGTGACTTATCTGCTGGCGAGCCGCTTTTAAAAGAGGCAGATCATCTCCTAGATACATCCTTTGTTATGACTCTAGAACTTTATCCTTTGTGATGTAGTGCGGCTGTGTGAGTTGCTATTAAAGGATAAATGCATAATGTAGCCTCCGGTCTTGTAATGAAATCTCAATATATATATATATATATATATATATATATATATATATATATATATATATAAATATATATATATATATATATATATATATATATATATATATATATATATATACATATATATATATATATATACTTTATTAAATTTTCATAATTACTATTTTTTTAAATAATTAACTAAATATTGTTAACATCCCACCCTATGCCCCTAAACACCTAGCAGTCGGCATCTAAAATAGGACCTACTAAATGAGTATTCCATAATTTACATATTTAAAATCAATTAAATAATTATTTAGCAATGAATAATTAAATATTAATTTACATACCAGCCTATCTCCCACTAACCTAGCAGCCCACAACTAAAATATGCTTGAAATAACTAAATATTCCATAATTAAAATATTTTAAAATTCATTTGCATAATTAATGTACAAATAAAAATTAAAAATGTATTAATTATGAATAACCCTGGGCGGCGTACTCCGCTTTGCCTGCGGATTTTGCAGTGTTTTACCAACTCTGCGCTCCATTGGGATCTTGAAGTTGAAGTTAAACTCCGACACCGTGGCAGAGTGGAGTACTCCCCTCAGCCCCTGCAGAAAAAGACAAAAAAAACCCACTTACCTTCTCTTTGCCATCTGCGGGCGGCTCTCCTCGTTGCTGTGGTGTCTCCTCCTTGCTGTTGTCATCCTCCTAGCGTTGCTGGTCACAACCTCCTACATTTTACTTTTGCGTGAGCTGCGCATGCGCAGTCCACACAAGACATTTTGTGGTTCTTGTGTGGAGCGGAGAGGGTCAGAGTTCCACAGAGTATTTTTTGACCCCGTCAAACTCCGCAGAGTGCCACTCTGCCCAGGATTAATTATTAATTAATTAAATACCTCCCCATCATATACTCCTAGAAACCTAGCAACCTGCAACTAAAATATTGGTACAATAAATCAGCATTACATATTTTACATAGTTAATAATTATTTAAATAAGTAATTAAAAGTATTAATTAATTATTACTTAACTTCCCACCCTAAACACCCACAAACTTAGCAGCCCCCAACTAAAATATAAGTAAAATAAATAAGTATTCCATTAATTACATAATTAAAATCAATTAAGTAATTAACCGGCAAATAATAATGTATTGCTAGTTAATTATTACTTAATTTGCTTCCCACCCTATACTCATACAAACATCCTGCAAATATATAACAGATAATGGAAATAAATTAAATTACAAAATGTAAATAATAAAGTTCAATCATATGAATAAATAACGTATTAAATAGTCCATAATTATTATTAACTAATTACCTTCCCACCCTATCCCCCTATAAACCCAACAACCCACTATAACACTATAAAGTACTATAAAGATTAAATACAAAATTCGAAATCACTTGAAATTGTAAGCTATATTTAAAATAAAAAAATCATTTGTATAAACAATAATAACACATAAAATTAATATATCAATGGAAACATATTCAAATAATAAAAAAAACTATATTTGTTACCAATATATTATTGAAAACAGTAGCAGCTCCTCTAGAGAGTGCTGTGGGGCGGCGGGGCAGGGGAGGGGCAGAATGGAGGTAGTAAACTACATCACATGGCCGAATGGAGCTACACTGCAACACCAAATTTCAATGCAGCAAGCGCAATGTAATTTGTTTCATTTATTTATTTCTTTACTTACCTTCGTTCTGCCGTATGCTGTAGTTTACTACCCCACCCTGCCCCTCCCCCACCCTGCCCCACTGTCCCGCAGCACTCCCTCGAGGAGCCGCTACTGATTGAAAATTATATTAAAAACTTACACAGGCCCCCTTACACAGGCCCCCTTGCACTATCATGCAAGGGTGCCTGCATTGCATGCATGAGGCATATTCCTCTTTCTATGTGTGCTGCAAAATGCACCACACATAGAAAGAGGAAGAAACAAGATGAAATAGAGATATTTCTCATTGTTATGCCTCCCCTGGGAAGGTGTAAGATTTTGACGCATTCCTCAGGTTTACAAGTTCTTGTAAATCTGGTAATGCGTCAAAATGCATGGGTATTGCATGGGAACACCCAGGCAACGTCCATGGAACGCCTTTCCAGGGCAGAGTGACGCAACACCATGATTTGCAATGTGTTGCGTTACTCCAGATTTTTGAATACATTTACAGCCACGCAAAGTGGCTTTGTGTAGTTTCAAAAATCTGACTTAGAAATTTGCGTCATGTATGTACCACATTATGTAGTGCAAACATGATGCAACCCTCTCATAAATAAGGCCCTTATATTTTTCTTTGACAATTTTGCATATATTTGCAAATAAGTCTACGTTTAATAATGTTGCAACTGAATTATGGAAATTATTTAATGATTTCAGTATATATTTGATTTTGTAATTGGGGCCTTGAGAAAGCAATATTCACCGTGAAATGTGGTGTCTGTAAGTAAATATGATTTAATGAACAATATATGTTATGGAAGGGAAACAGCGTTTACAACGCTGTTATTACATCGCAGTACTTTTACAATGCGGTTCCTACAACAACTGCGTTGTTAGTATGTGATGCATTTACATCGTAAACCATTACAACGAATTCCAGTAGGAAGCGCTGAGGTATTGAAAATGAAATCCAACAATTTTCCTACTGCTGCGCAAACTGGAGTATGAACAGTCAATAATGCTATTCCTAAGTCTAGCACGCCCCCTACTGTAAGTCGTTGTAATGGTTTGCGATGTAAATGAATTGCGTACTAACAACGCGGTCGTTGTAAAAGCATGCGATGTAATGCATTGCGTAGTAATGTGCTATATTTGTTATGAAATAAAGCCATATGATTTGATTTCTCTAGGGCAGTCAATAAAATAAAAAATATATACATAAATGAAGGAGTGGTGATTATTTATAGGTGCCTCAAGTAGCAAATTTTAAAGTCCTGTATGTAAGTAATCTCACAGGGCATAAGTCTTAATTCCTATAGAACTAACTCAAACTTTCGTTCTTCAGAAAGAGATCAATTTTATACCATTAAGTTGGTTATTAATTATTCTCTGGTTTTATGCACCATTAAACATAAAGCTTCTGGTGCATGTCATACAAATAATCATTAACATTATAGCTACGTTATTTCCCCAGGCTATCCTAAAGACAGGATGCATTCAATCGTTCATCAATTGCTGTTGTCTTTTATTGACTCATTTGTTCTATGCACATTGTGTTCACTTTTACATGAAAAATTACTTCCCTTTTCCGCGTGTTTATTACTGTTCATTTCTCAGTTGAGTTGTGAATCTAGACAATAGGAGAGCAATGACTTTCCTTTGTCCAGTCTCTAATCTCTCAAACTGCCCCTCCAGGACAGTTAACCATCCAAAATACAGCTGACAAAGAGTGTTAAGTGATAGCCGCAAACAAAATAAAGCAAAGTCATAGGGCCTGATTACGAGTTTTATTAGTCCTTCTGTAGTGCCCCCATGCCTGGAGGACCGCCAAACCCATGGTTCATCCACCTACCCGATTCCAAGATGAATCGAGGGTGGGTCAGCGGTGCTACGGAGGTCTCACAGTGGTGGCTGTGTTAGGCTCATATAAGAGCCTTGACAGCATGAGAGTGCCTGCAGCACGTTCCTACATGCAGGGGCGTAACACAGGCCCCCGCAGCCCCCACGTTGCGGGGGGCCCTCGCGCTCCAGGGGCCCCCTCGCGCTCCAGGGGCCCACCCACTCAGCTGAGCCAGCAAGGCATGGTGTGGCTTGCACCATGTTTTTCATACCACACCGTGCAGGTACTAGGGTGCAATTCCAAGGGTGGCACAACATGTGCCCCCGCATGCACCCCCAGGCCCAGAATCAGCCGGGGGCCCTATTATGTCCTCCTTACCTGCAGCTCCCCCACCCTTTTCATGGCGGGCTCACCGCCAAGAAATTTATGGTGGAGATGCAAGTCAGAATATGCTCTGTGGTGCGCATCAGCACCACCAGCATATTCAGGCCCTTTTCTGCTCCACCTCTCCTGTGGGATCCAAGATCCCAGTAGAAGCGGCAGTCCAGTGGCAGTACAACCGCCTCCCTCAGATTACAGCAGGAGACCCGTAGAGGTGGTGGTGGTCAGACTGCCACCGTGAGTACCGCAGTCCCAGGTCTGCTGTACTCAGGATAAGCCCCTTAGAGATCTCAGGCGACTGTTTTTCTAGCAGCTTTCTCCATTGTGAAAATTTGATCAGGTGACAGTCTTGCATTGGGAGTGAAGAGAAAAATCTGCTAGCACTTGAAAGAGAGTGTTATTTGATTTCCTTTAATTACATCAATTATACACAGAGTTGGGGTCATCTCAATGTTTTTATTAGACGTTTACCCATGATGGACATCTGGGGCACTATTACAGATACGGTGCATTTTTCTGTTTGCACCACGGTGTACCTTAAAGCAGGTGCCCGAGTGCAAACTGGGAAATTGCAGCCTATTAGGCAGAATGTGCTGCCCTAAGGGCAGGGCATTCAAGAGAAATCTGAAGCACCAGTTAAAAAACTTCTCTGTGTTTCTCTGTGCAGGTGGTAACCTGCCTGAACTTTCAAAAAAATTAGAGAGCCCCTTGCAAGTGGATGCAGTGAGTGAATGTACCCACCTGCAGGTGGATGTCCAGGGGGCCAGCTTTCATCTGGAATAGCGCTATTTAGACTCCACCCGTATACATCATGGAATTCCATTATGCACCGACATGTGGCACTATTTTTACTGTGTGCCATAACTTTGTTAACATGTGTGAACATTTAAACATATTAATTAACTGTTTTTACTGTAGAAACTGGAGTTTTATAAACATGTGTGTTAATTGCAATTTTGTTTTCATTTTTGCATTTATACTTTAGGTTACATCTGCAAATATGCTGAAAGTCATATTTGAAAGTATAACCATGTATTCTTTTACTTACTTTTGCATTCATTCTTCAGTTACATGTGCACAATTATAATCATGTATTTGAAGGGTGCGTTCAATTGTTTAATTAAAGTTAGCCAAACAAAAGGCAATGTGCCCATTTCGCAAAGGTAAACTGAGACGAAAGTCTAGCTTTACGACTTTTGGTTTTCATAAAGGGCTTTTACGAGTAGTAAAGTTAGCTTGTAGTCTCAGTTAAACTTACGTTTTGGTTTTAAGTGTTACTGAGACCAAAAGTCTAACGGACTCGATTCCCAAAGGCAATCTAAGTCACAAGTTAAGTTTATGACTTTTGGTATTCACAGAAGTCATTTACGAATCGTATCGTTATGTCCACAGCCAGGCTGGAATCTCCAGCTTAAGCCGCACTCTTTGGCTCTAGCTGTACTCTCCGGATTTACCAGAGGGGGGCGATGAAGTGTAATCAATGGGCTGGAATGCAATTTTTACAAAAAGGAGCAATAGGAACGTGAGATAAATGGTAGAGGAGGTCATGAAAATCAGTTGGGGCAGGGAAAAGGGTATGGCCAGACACTGCATTACATCCCAGAAAAGTTAGCTCCTTTGCATCATGATACATGAAGTCCACAATTTGAGCTCCCCTCAGTGTTGAGTTCAGTGTTACACCACACTCAGTGTTGACTGTAGTGTTACACCAAACTTTGGTGTAATACTACAGTCAACATTGAGGGGAGTGCAAATTGTTTTACTCTATCCATGTGAGATCTCAGTCTTGCCCAAACCCATTCTAAGCCCTAAAGCTCATGTTTCAAGTCGGAGGTCCTGCAGAGTCCCTCAGTTCAGAAGAGAGTTGTAACTGCTGAGGAGTGAGTGTAAATAGGGTTGCGCATTGCAATTAATTATGTCTAGCTTGCAGTATTTGCTGAGACAGCGTGGTGTGATGAGGTGATGCTTTAAGTTGTATGGATGTGGAAGTGCTTAAAGCAAAGAAGTTAAAGTGGTTATCGGGTTAGACATAGCATAAGATCCTGGGATAGCAATATGTTATCAGTGTAGTAAACATTGTGTTGTAAATGTCTGCTAAGTTTTGTGGTACTTATCATTAGGTCCCGCCAACGGCACAATTGAGATAGGGACATTTATCTTTGTGTGAGAGAAAGGTGTGGTTGGTATGGAGGAACCTTTTGCACAGGGGTGAAGCTACACTAATCTGGATGACTCCTTGCTGATTGAAGTTTTACTCAAATGTGAGTCAGAAAGCTATCATTCCGGCCCATATCTTGTGTGAATGAATACCATTGATTCTTTAGTGGAGCAGACAAAGTTGTTTAATTTTGCTTAGCATTGTTGTTGTGCTTGTATTTCAGAGGTCATGAAAATTGTAAATGAGGGTGAGCCATTGCGAGGAGAGAGAAGTACATCATAGTGTGCTGTGCTTTATTCGACAGCTGGAGTTAATGTCGCACTGTTACTCGTTGTTACGTCATAGAGTGCTGCGAATGAGAATTGTGGCCAAAAAGAAATTATTTCCTGTTTGAAATTAAATCCTATTTGTGATTGTTAAATTGTTGTTGGAAAATTACACTCTTTAAGGCTATATAAAATTTGACTAGGGGAGAAGTGAGAATATCTGTTCTGGAGGGGGAAACTCTTTGCAAGAAGCAGTTTCCGGACGGACACGCCATTGCTGTATCGCATAAATAACTTGAATGGCCAGACTCCAACCGAATGGTGGAAGTTTAGTGAAGAATCAATTGAGGCTCCAACTGGCCGGTGGAGACCTGATTATATACTAAATAAGAGGAGTTAAGAAAACTGCAGATTTCATCTACTAAAGTATCTGCTGATTGGCTGTCAAACCCCCCCCCCCTTTCCAGTCCTGAGGAAGACCTGCCTTGATGCGCTGATGTGCCTTACATTTGCGCCACTTACAGTGTTGAAACGTTGACTTGCTGCATATGTCGGTACTGCTCATGATCACAGTTTATATTTATCAATGGATCCTACAGCATATGTGAAAAAATAATATGGACATAACATAAATTCCCCTCTTTCTCAAGTTCAGTGTCACATGTCAAATTGTACTGTATATAGTGTACTGTCAATATCACCAATCACTATATGTCACTTATTTCACCACAGTCACCTACTTCTCACTACAATTGAATTTGTAAATTGTGACAGCCCTTAATACTTCATATTCAATTTCGCATACGTTATTGAAATTCTGATTTTGGTGTGTGTTATTTCATTTATTAAAATATGTGTTATGAATAAGGCTTTATATTTTGAATATCCTAAGCATTTGAGAATCCCCGCCAGAACCGATTGTTAGACTTTATACTGTAGGGGCAAAAGGCACCACGGGAAGACATGCCAGGTTATTATATGGCCATAAATGTGGGTCTCCATGACTCATGGTTCTTTGTCTGTCTGTGTGGTTTTTACTGTGTGTATACGTGAATCTTCTACATACGTAATGCTTACCATGAATGCCATGTGACCTGCATGAACACTGATCCTGAGTTTTCAGGCTCTTGCCATAGGATACAAGTGGATTCCACGTTAAGATTAAGAGGCTCGTTTTAGCTTTCACGCACAAGGTTGTGTTACTGAGGGCTCAATTATCATGAGGGTACATATGCATGGCCGCAATCCTGACCTCTTTCTAATGGAATAAAGCTGTTGGTACAAGAAACACATGGTGCCCCAAAGTCTGCATCCACCTAAACATGTGATTTTGGCTTAACTATGATGTATGTCTCCATCTCGATTACTTTTACAAATATATTGTTTCAGATGCAAATCATGAGTTACGTATTCACCCTCACTTACACACACCTTAGTGTGTGTGCATATAAATTACCTGTATAGAGACGCCTCTGGCACTATAGCACTGGTCCACACATCTTCCTTATTCATAGTTGAATGGCTGAAATACAGACCCGTTTTTTCACTTTTGGAAGTGTGAGATACATTTACCTCTATCACCTACCTCAATCAATCAATCAAATAATTGTGTATTGTGCTACTCACCCGTGAGGGTCTCAAGGTGCTAGTGGGAGGGGTGCAGCTCTATGTCAGCTGAAAAACCAGGTCTTTAGGCTCCTCCTGAAGACGTGCAGAATAGGGGCGTGTCTGATGTTGACCTGGAGCTCGTTCCAGGCCTTAGAGATGACATAGGAGAAGGCTCTTTCACACACTCTGGTTCTGCGGATGCAAGGGGTTTCTGCTAAGGCAAGGTTGGAGGTGCAGAGGTTTCTTTTGGGTACCTGGAAGGAGACTCTTTTGTTGAGGTATTAAAGTCCGGTGTTGTGGAGAGATTTGTAGGCATGGTTGAGTAGTTTGAAGGTTACTCTCTTCTCGACGGGGAGCCGGTGGAATTCTTGCAGGTGTTGGGTGATGTGCGCATGTCGTAGGATGCCAAGGACGAGTCTGGCTGCAGTGTTCTGGAGTTTGCATAGCAGGGATTTGTTGATTCCAGCTTAGAGGGTATTTCCGTAGTCCAGTCTGCTTGTTATGAGAGAGTGGGTGATGGTCTTTCTGGATTCGGAGGGATCCATTTGAAGGTCGTTCAACAGATGCAGAGGGTGTTGAAGCAGGTGGAGATGATTGCATTGATCTAGCAGGTAATGGTAAAGGAGGAGTCAAGTATGATGCCAAAGTTCTGGGCATGGTCTGTGGGGGTGGGGGGGTTGCCGAGGGCAGTGTGCCACTAGGTGCTGTCCCAAGCTAAGGGGATGTGTCTGAGAACAAGAACTTCTGTCTTCTCAAAGTTGAGCTTCAGACAGCTGCTGCTCATTGAAGATGTGACGTCTTTCATTACTTCCTGGAAGCCGAGTCTTGTGGCTTTGGGTTCCTTTGTGAGGTAGAGAATGAGCTGGTTGTCATCGCGTGGGATACTAGGGTGAGTCCATGCTGTCTGACGATGGCGGCGAGGGGGGCCATGTAGATGACGAAGAGTGTGGGACTGAGCGATGACCCTTGGGGTTCTACCGGCGAGGAAGGAGAGGAGCCAGTCGAGGGCAGTTCCCTGTAGGCGGGCGTCGTGGAGTGTGACAGTGAGAGTGCAGTGGGAGACGGTGTCAAAGGCTGCGGGGAGGTCTAGTAGGATGAGGGCCATGGTGGGGCCTTGGTCGAGGAGCGTGCGGATGTTGTCTGTGGCGGCGAGGAGGACGGTCTCTGTGCCACGGTTGCTGCAGAATCCAGATTGGGAAGAGTCAAGAATGGAGTTGGATTTGATTAAGTTTGGCAGCTGGGCATTGACAATCTTCTTGGTGAGTTTAGCTGCGTATGGAAGGAGAGAGATGGGTCATTAGTTTTTCAGGTCCGTCAGGTCTGCGGAGGGTTTCTTGAGGAGGGGTTTGACTTCTGTGCATTTCTAGTCGTCGGGGAATGGGCCAGATTCTAAGGTGGCAATGGTGGTACATCGTAGCTCGGGTGCTATGGCGGTGAAGCTCTCTGGAAGATATGCAGCTGGCAGGGTTCCGTGGGGGCTCCTGAATGAGGGCCCGATTCACAGAACTAACTTAAGAAAAAATCCTAAACCTACTACCATTTTGGTATTCACAGAAGGCACTTACTCATTTCGGTATTCACAGAAGTTAGGAGTCCTAACTTTAGAGCTCTTAAATGCCTTCTCTGAGTACTGAAAGTCTTAAAGTTAGGATTTTTCTCAATTTAGTAGTAGTAAAGTTAGGACTCCTAACTTTAGGACTCCTAAATGCCTTCTGTGAATACCGAAAGTCTTAAAATTAGGATTTTTCTCAATTTAGTAGTAGTAAAGTTAGGACTCCTAACTTTTGGACTCCTAAATGCCTCCTGTGAAAACCGAAAGTCTTAAAATGAGAGTTTTTCTCAGTTTAGTAGTAGTAAAGTTAGGACTCCTTACTTTAGAACTCCTAAATGCCTGCTGTGAATACCGAAAGTCTAAAAATTAGGATTTTTCTCAATTTAGTAGTAGTAAAGTTATGACTCCTAACTTTCGGACTCCTAAATGCCTTCTGTGAATACCGAAAGCCTTAAAATTAGGATTTTTCTCAACTTTATTACTACTAAACTGAGAAAAATCCTGGGGGGATTCCATGGTAAGGTTGTTTAGACAGCATTGTTTTAACCCACAATTTAGATTGGTGACTGAAGAATTGTGCCACCAATGTGTTGTGTGTCAACAGATGAATGTATGGAAAAGAAATTCTGTGTCATTTAGTTATATAGGAAGATCAGAAGGGCCATTCAACAGGATGCAGTTGGCCTTTATCAAAATGCCTGTGTGCACGGGCTGAAATATGTCATAGTGATTGTGTGCATCTTCTCACGTTGGATGGTGGCCTACCCGAAGAGGAGAAATGACAGTCTCACAGTAGCCAAGTTGATGCTGAGGGAGTTGATACCTAGGTTTGGTTTCCCAACTTTGCTGGAGTCAGACCGAGGGACTCATTTAAAAAATAAGGTCCTGAAAATGTTGTCGGCAGCATTTCAAGTGGAACAGAAATTGTATTGCAGTTATCGTCCAGAGACTTCTGACATTGTGAGAATGAACAAGTATTGGCAGCCAGGGGACCCGTTTGCCACACCACAACATGTGTTATATCATTTGGGTAATAGTTGTTCCCCACTTGAAATGGCTAGCCATCAATTAAGACAATAATTAAAATGTGCATATAATTGTATATAGACATATGTTTTATATGCTTTGAGGAAAAGATCTGTTTTTACTTGCTTTACTCTCCATGTTGCTGTGTGATGAATTGTACTTTTATGGTCCTGGCGGCCGAAATAAAGGGTTCTGATGAAGTTACATCACTCACTTATACAAAAGCAACAATTGACATGCAATTACTATACACACAAATACAATAGAAGACAATAACTTAAAACTACAGTTATTGTGACAGAACAGTAATTGTTAAATATGTTGGGCTCGATTCACAAAGGCAATCTCCGACAAAAGTCGAACTTTACAAATTTTGGTATTCACAGAAGTCATTTACGAATCATATCATTACGTCCGCAGTGAGGCTGGAATCTACAGCTTGAGCCATACTCTCAACACCGGGGCCATACTCTCCTACTCTGGCCGGATGAAGTGTAATTAAAGGGTCGGAATGCAATTTTTACAAAAAGGAACATTAGGAGCATGTGATAAATGGTATAATAGGTCATGAAAATCTGTTTGGGCAGGGAAAAGGCTGTGGCCAGACATAACATCATATCCCAGAAAGGTTTGCTCATTGCATCATGGTACATGCAGTCTACAATTTGTGGTCTCCTCAGTGTTGACTGTAGAAGCAACACTAGTCAACACTAAAGGGCTCTACAGTCAATGCTGAGGGGAGCGCAAATTGTGGACTGCATGTACCATGATGCAACGCATGGTTCCATCATGCGGCTGCCGCTCCTCCCACATGGCATTAATTCCCTGCCTGTGCGGGCAAATTAATGAGCAGGTGGGGCCGTGACGTAACCATGCCGTCATGAGCACACACTGCCTGTGACTCATAACGGCATGGTTCAGTCATGAGCACAGCAGCACCACGCTCACCCCATCCCCCGCGCCGCGACAAATTTGCTTCGCAGCGAGGGTGTTAAAGCTATCATTAGTAAGTGAACAACCACTTAATAGGGAAGCTAGTGAGCCATAGGTCATGCAATGGGTTAACTCAGAAACCACCTGTGCATGTATATATTCACATATCTCCATACATATTCCCAATAGCGTATTGACTCCTTCACTGTCTTAATGCCGGGATTAATTTCTCTTTATGCATTTGTCCATTTGTCTAGCGCTACATAGAAACAGAGGAGAAGGGGAGCAGACATTTAACCCACATCAATGTGATTGGAGACAAAGCACTAAACACTGGCCAACCCAATAAACTGCATGCTGTGCTATTATTTGTACTAACGTATTATGTAACTGTTATTGAGAAAGCCACCTGTGATATCAAAGGGTCTCATGTGTACAAATCGTTATTTAGGTCTTGTCCAATCTCATGTTCTTTTAGCAATGTTCTTATCGGTATCGAAAACTCCAGCCAGGGTGAATTTGAAAACTACATGTCCAAAAAGGACCAGCAAGGCATTACCTCTCGTCATACAACCTTGGCACAGTCACCGCAACAAATATTACATTAATCTTCCCACTTAAGACAATACTTCAATAATGTGCATTAAGGGTCCTGTCACAAGTACTCCACCTGCTGTCAATTGGTTGATGGTCTGCACCAACTACATGTGAAAATACCTTCTGAACTGGCCACCTTGTTGTGTGTATGATACAGCTTGAGACACAACAGAATAACATTACAAGGGTGGCCCACCGTGATTCACTTCTATGATGTCTAACATGCAGATTTTTTTTTTGCGCATTACGTTCCCTTAACATGCTCCAATATTACTAAAGCATGTGTCTGTTTGTCACATATTGCTAAGATTCCCCATCTGCTCACCCCTGTTCAGCCACCCAGAGTTCGTTCACGCAAATGGGGCGTCTACTAAATTTGTCAAGAAACTTTTGTTTCAGGGTTGTCTTAAATACCCTAACACCATAACTGAATGCAGCGACTAGACCGCTGACCCAATACTCTACTATGCCTGTGTGAGCAGTCCAATTCTCACAAAGTCCTTGCCTGCCACACGCAAGTACATATGCTGCTCCTCTGGATTCTTGACTACTAGACCGCTGACCCAGGTCCATACTGCTCCTGCGTGGAGAGTCAATTTCCTGCTATGCCTCCTTTTTTCCATGACAGGATATCCATACCATTATGTGGCATGCGTATGGTATTTTTACACACTATTCAAGTGCCCAAGCTGTGCTTTTCATATGTAGTATTTATATTGGCTGCAGTTCTGTTTCCATACTATTTTTTACTAGTCTTTAAAATATGTCATGACCATTATGTATTCATTTGAGTGACTACATGTTACCACATGGCGGCCATTTCTATACAAAATACAGATTATTCTCCAATAAAATGCCAATAAGGAAAGGTTTTTTTTGTACTTATGTATACATTATTCAAGGACTTCCAGTTCTCTCTCAATCCAAGACTTAACCATTTTACTATGATTCTAATCCTTCAAAACCCAATTTGACTAAGTGTATAAAAAGCATTGAAAAGTACGCCTCCAAGTTGTGTTATAGCCTCTAAAGCCTCAATTATATACAAGCGTGTCTTCTCTTGTGCAAGAACTTCTAGTTCACTTTTAATCCAAGACTTAACTATTTTATTATAATTTTTATCATCCAAAACCTAATTTTACTATGTTTACAAAAAGATTGAAAAATACAAGTTGTGTTATGGCCTTTAAAATGTCTTCTCTCATTTTAAAATAGCATTTACCACAATAACTTCTATATTGTTAAAGAGACAATAAAGATATTCAGCTCACATGATGAGTGCATGAACTTCGCCACCAAAAATGTATAAATTGCACAAATACTTCTAGTTTTCTCTCAATCCAAGACTCAACCATTTTGATATAATTCCAACCCTCCAAACCCTAATTTTAGTATGTGTGTGTAAAAGAAATCAAAAATGCACCCCATGTCATATTAAAACCTCTGAAACCTCAATATATACAAGTGTATCTACTCTCACCCTGAAATAACGTTATACACAGGAAATTCTATATTCTTGAAGAGATGATAAAGCTTTTCGGCACATATAAATGGCACCTAAGTTCCCCACCACACATTGTTAAGTTTAAGGGGATGTAAATAACTCACTAACAAGTGATCGCTTTTAAATCCAGTAGGGGCCTCTCATTGTGATACAAGTGGTCCATACATTTCCTACAGTCCCCTTACAGAAAATAATGAAGCACGTCGTCTAAATTTAGTCCTTCACTCACTGATCTTAATTCCCAGTTCCACTTAGCTTATAGATGTCGGAGAAATTGTTTTCTATCTCCTCCTCTCTTATTGAGGAGAGCCAGATCAATAGCATGAAACTTGAAACTGGCCCTATTCATCCCTGCAGTGCATTGGTGTGAAACAGTGAATATGAGAGGTCTCCATTCAGACAGGCCCTATGATGTTCTTGAATGTGTGTCTTGAGTGGACTTGTGGTGTTACCCACATAGATTTTGTCAAAGACACAAATAATTACATAAATAACATAGCATGATTGACAGTTTATTTAATGTCTAATGGTGTGTTTTTAATTTGTGTTATATACAGACTCATTCATTTTAAGTTCCACGTGACAAACATTGCACCCACCACATGGAAAAAAGCCTGTGGGCCGTTGTAAGCAGGTACCATGTGGTTTCATAATCGGACAGGTATAGCTGGGGCAAATAATTTCTCTGATGGTCTTACACCTTCTGTACGTTATGCACAGTCTGTTTGTGAGAAGATGACCCACTACAGTCAGACCTTTAAAAAAACAGTGTTTATTTAAGATTTTAGACCCCTCTTGGTTCAGACTGGGGTTTGTGATGATGAATTAAAGATGTTCCACTATGTTTTTGGCTCTGACCTTCAAAGTGTCATAGCATTTGACCTTTCGGGCTCTATTTGCTGCCTGTTGGAGAACAGGCTCTTTCTGTAACTCCTATTGTTTAACATCGTAATCATTTGATTTGTGTGCTGTTCAAACTATTTGTCCTCACTGCAATTTCTATGCATGCGGATCATCTCTCCATATGGACTGCCCGTTTTGTGTGTGAAGGGTGTGCGCTCTTGAAGGGTAGAATACTATTGACTTCTGTCTCCTTTCCGAACAGAGTGCTCTAAAAGGTTTAATTTAGTACATAGAAGTTTACATCGAAAAACTCGATACATGTTTGGGACATATTCACCATGAATTTTACATTGAATGGATTGTTGGCAATATAGTCAAAATAGGACCTGAAACCCCACTCCGTACCTGACCAGATGATGATAATGTTGTTCATGTACCACTCCAAATAGTGGACGTCTTTTGACTACTGTGCAGCTGATGGGGCCCAAGCATGGGCATGCTGCACTCACCCCATTTAAAAATGTGCATATGATTGGGCAACGTGGACCCCATCGCTGTACCCTAGAGCTGTTGGAACCATGTGTCATCGTATAGAAAAATGTTTTTAACAGTATTAGTTCTGCCATCTCCAATAGCATTGTATTATGTTCATAGTAGTTTGCTCTGTACTTAGAGAGAAAGAAATCTTCTGCCTTGCATCCATATTCTATCCTGATGCATGTATACAAAGACTCCACGTCTAAAGTCACTAACCACATTGACTCATTCCAAACTAAATTCTCAAACTTATTCAGGATGTCTGTACTGTCCGCCGGCATTGTGGAGGAGGTGAATGGAACATTGGAAGCCAGATTTGCCAAAAAGTGTGCATTAACATCTTTGAAGTGGCCAGACGCTTTGCCTCTTGTGCTGATGAGTCTTCCCAGTATTCCTGAATCCTGACCAAAAAACAGGATTGTACCCACATGAGATATTCATAGGGAGAGCAATGAAACTGCCTGAGGTGCCCGCAAATGCGCTGATAAACATTACAGATGACATGGTTTTTTACTATTGCAAGGGACTGGCTGATGCAGTCCATTTGTGTGTTACGAATGGGAGCTCGGTATGTACAGAGGGCATGAAATGGTTCCAGATATCTTTGACTCCGGGTATATTTGTAGATCACCCAAGGTGAAATAACCACCCCAGAACAAATTAGTTGGTTTTGTCTAGAACAACAGAACTCTTCAAGTAAGGCTTTATCAATTCTTGTGTGACATGTGTATATCAGGACACTCAGAAAGGCATTTTTTATATTTAGGTGTGTCTTTTTGTGCTTTACAGTCTGGCAGATTGGCACATCACTGTATATAGCAGTTTGGGACTCATGTTGGAAATTCAGTAAGTAAATAGCGAGTTATAATTCGGAGGAGGTTGCAGGTTTTTTCATTTTTTTTGTTTGGCCAATGGTGGAGATCACGTGTAGAGTTTTACCACATGTAACACAACTTTAAGCTATTGGGCTTCGGCAGAGCCATTAGGCATGAAAGGGGAGACTATGTTCACACACTGTAGTGAACCGAGTTTGGTACAATGAACAACTGTTTTTATCAGATGAGTGTGGAAATATTGTAAATACATTGTCGTTTTTATATCCACCCCTGTACAAGTTTTGATTGTTATTTACAGATTGGCCCCTGAAGAAGGGACTATGTCCCGAAATGCATTGGAAATGAGGAAAAACATCATCCAAATGAGCTGCTTTGTACTTTGTATATTTCTGAGTTTGTTCAGAGACTTATGTATTCTTAATTGTGACTCTCAATGCATGAAATGTTTTTCAATTTCATGAAGGGGTAAAATAAATTTGTCAAGATAATTGCAGAAGAATTATTATTCTGAGTAAGACATTAACAGTATGTATTATATTGCTTTGTTGTGCACACTGAGTTCAAGTGTTTTTTTCACTTGACCGCATTGTTCTGCTTACACTACGTTTGCGAGACAGCAGACGATTCATTGTAGCACACCTTTGTTTAGATTTTTGAATTAGAAGAAAACGGATCACAGGTAGTGCACTACACATTCCTCTTGAGTTACAAACAAACTGTCTTTCCCATATAGTTGCACCCAAACATATTGTTTGATACCATTTCCAACATTACAGACAACAGGGCAAACACCAGGGCATATACAGCGAAACAGGCAATGGAAATATATTCCTTAATACAGGAAGTCAGATTATTCAATGTACTGGGGATCGATTTCTCAACAACTCAAGCAACTTGAATATTTAACTAGACAGGAACTTAACCAACAGCTACGTGCATTCACGTTTGTGCAGTAGCATAAGTTGAAAAGAATTCCACGTGGGCTGAAGCTTTCAATCAAACCAATGCTTTTCAGATTTCCTCACAACAGCATTTTTATGGATAAATGGTACACAATACTTAATAAATGTTACTTGGACCTAATCCTATTGCTCATAGAACAGTTAGTTATCGAGAACAATTCATGAACTGGAAGAAGAAACTTATACCATAAGGAGGGATTTAGAAATAAGAATGGAACCCGACACTTAGAAAACAACATTGGATGGACTCAATCAAAAATTGGAATCTTATAGCAGAAAACTGCAAGAAAGGAAACTATGCAAATTTAAATGGGACATCATAGATTATAAATTAAATGAAGTATATCTGTGGGCAGAAATGTATACTCAGAGACGATTCACTAATAAAAAACAACTCCTTCATAAGAAGAAAGCATAGTTTCAGAGCGGGACATTAATGCAATTCGAGCACCAGTGAAACTAGCACCCTCAAGATCTGTACAACAGAGTATAACCACAGAATCTATAGAGACAGTGCAGCCTACTACTTCAGTTCCTTTTTTGTCCCAAATCCCGAACTCAGGTCAACCTCCAGAACAACACATTCTAAAAACACACTCATCCATCACAAAACTAGGAGAGGAAAAAGAAAAAGCACACAAAAATCTTAGGAGTCGGAACAAAGTCTAATTATCAATATATCATCTGCATGACTTATTCCGCAACAGGCCATGATTTTGAACAAAGGAACGTTGATTGTACCGTCATATAACACCAATGACTGGGAATGTGAGATTGTGTTATACAAATTTATGAGGACCCTCAGACTGAGACATTTCTTTGATAATGTGGTTCCACCCAAAGTTGACCAAGAAGAATCAGAAGGGCATATTAGCAAGGGCCGGACAAATATTGCAAAGCGCGCTTAGCGCTTGCATATTTATCGTCGGCTATCTCTGGAACTTATCGCCCGGTTAGCACGTTATCAACAACCCGCATTGCCGAGGTGATAAAAATTCCAGAGATAACGGGGATATTGCCGTTTTCCATGGTGGAAAACGGCGATATCCTAGATGATAGGGCCTGTGGTCTTAGCCACACAATCCACCCCCCATGTTAGGTATGCCTTAGTCAGGAATTTAACAGACGTTAAATTCCTGCGTTAAGGCAAACTTAAAGTGATTTAAATTATCGCTAACCCTCGTTGTCAATATGACAAAACTGGGTTATCGATATTTTCCCAAGGGAGTCTTGTCAGGCACTCCTCCTTTGCATCTCATTAGCGATGCGATGGGAGACGTGCTGAAAAGGGGAGCTATTGCAAGGAAACACGTGCTAGAGTGTCCTTGTTGATAATGTGATAATATTATCGACGCTTTTCGCCCAAAAAAGGGCTCTAAAGCGGCGATAATATTATCGCCACCACTTGTTGATATGCCCCAGAGTTCCTAGAGTTTAAAATCAAGTGTAATTTCCAAGCTCCATTTTCACATAAAATGCTGGACATGTTTGAGATATTTGTGAAGAAAGACATTAGAAAGCTGCAGTACCGCAGAAAAACAACACAAAACATGTCCAACACAAAAATTAATTTGATAAGATCGATGGCAAACAACCCGGATATTACCTTTCAGCCAGCTGACATGAGATGGGCACTGGTGATAATGGATACCTCTTATTATCAGGCCAAAGTTAACCCTTGTATCTTGGATCAATTTACGTATTTGCTTTTGAAGCAAGATCCCACTTCAGCACTCATCAGTACACTTAACAGAATCTTAGAAAAAGCCCTTGAGGTATGGGGGATTAGCTCCATGACCAAGTCATTTTTGACAGTAACTAAACCAAGGAGACCATGCCATTACATGTTACCAAAGATCCACAAAGATTTACCAAGATCCACCTTTCTGCTCATAGTTTCAGGGTGCGGCTCACTATTCGAACCACTAGGTAAATATTTGAATTGCTTTCTACAACCATTTGTGCAAACATGAAGTTCTTACATAAAAGACACCACAGAAGTTTTGCTGAAATTACAGACTACATCAACATCTGATAGAGGAAAATGTCTGCAATGTACCATAGATGTAACAGCACTTTACACTTCAATTCCTCACCAGGAGGGCATGGAGGCGATTAAGTTGGCATTACTGCAACAACCAACTATCAGAGCACATAAAGTGTTCCTACTCGAGATCCTACATTTCAGTCTTAGTTATTTTCAAGGTAAGAAAACTTCTACTTACAGCTGACAGGTAGATCTATGGGCTTTGCTGAAGCACCGGTGTATGCCAATACATTCATGGCAAAGTTTGAAGATGAGCACAGCTTCAAGGATTCTGGATAAAAAGACAATTTAGTATTGTACTGCAGGCTCATTGGTGATATTTTCTTAAGTTGGACCCACACAAAATAGAACAAAAGATGAGACAACTGAATACATATAATCCTAGAATTAAGTTCACCCATGCCATTAACGACACTAAAGTTGCCTTCTTGGATGTGTTAGTCGTTAAATCAGACACTGGTATGCAGACACAGGTATACCCGAAACCAGCAGACAGAAATAGTACTTTGTTGTATATGAGTTTCCATCCAATGAAGTTAACACAGAACTTACCATTTTCACAATTTCTAATGAGTAAAAGGATTTGCTTGGTTTCCAAGATCTGTGAAAAAAGTATTTCTGCACAAAACACAAATACTTAAACAGTGGATACCTCAGAAAATCTTTGGAAGAAACTGAGGCACGTGTTTTGATGATGGACAAAAAGAACTTACCAATGACGCAATCAAAAACTAAAGCAGATCATCAGGTTTTTGTGTCTAGATATTCCACCTGTTCTATGGCAATAAGGAAAATTATCAATACGAGAATGGAGCTTTTACAAAATGAACCAGACTTTAATGACATCTTTAAGATGAAACCATTGCATGCATACACAAAATCTAAAAATTTTAAAGAATTACAGGCATCACCAGATCATAAAGTCACAACACTTCCTGAAAGTACAAAAAATGCTTGGACTGTATACATTGCAACAATGTAAACACAGGAGCCAACATTACAGTTGGACTTGGCCCTTTTTGCAGGGTTATTCCCAAACGTTTTGCTTCCACTTCCTATTTTTCCTGACCTGTTGTCGTTGGTTTTAGGACTCTGGGCACTTTACCACTGATAATCAGTGCTAAAGTGCATATGTTCACTGTGTAAATTGTGAACATGACTGGTAATCCATGATTGCCATATTTGATTTACTGGTAAGCCCCTAGTAAAGTGTTCTGAGTGTGCCAAGGCCTGTAAATCAATGCTACTAGTGGGCCTGCTTTGCAAACAAAACAGGTGATGGACCGAATGTGGATCAATGTCACACATTCACCCCAGTCAAAAGATCTGGGCCCAAATCCATCGTTTTTTTGCACTCCACACCACCCTGGGTTAGACAATGGCGATATGCAAATCAGCTCTGACCCTGTGCCCCATGGCAACAGTCCAGTCCGAACTACAAAAGCCATGTCCTTCCCAGAACGGAATCAAGCATCCGAGGACTGGACCGGTTTCGAGGTAACACCTCTCATCAGCCCGGCTAGCTTGACTCCAGTGGTGTGGAGTGCCTGGGACCCACGTCTGAGCATCCCCAGCGCACTTATGGCGAATTTGCAAACAAAACAGGTGATGGACCGAATGTGGATCAATGTCACACATTCACCCCAGTCAAAAGATCTGGGCCCAAATCCATCGTTTTTTTGCACTCCACACCACCCTGGGTTAGACAATGGCGATATGCAAATCAGCTCTGACCCTGTGCCCCATGGGAACAGTCCAGTCCGAACTACAAAAGCCATGTCCTTCCCAGAACGGAATCAAGCATCCGAGGACCGGACCGGTTTCGAGGTAACACCTCTCATCAGCCCGGCTAGCTTGACTCCAGTGGTGTGGAGTGCCTGGGACCCACGTCTGAGCATCCCCAGCGCACTTATGGCGAATTTGCAAACAAAACAGGTGATGGACCGAATGTGGATCAATGTCACACATTCACCCCAGTCAAAAGATCTGGGCCCAAATCCATCGTTTTTTTGCACTCCACACCACCCTGGGTTAGACAATGGCGATATGCAAATCAGCTCTGACCCTGTGCCCCATGGGAACAGTCCAGTCCGAACTACAAAAGCCATGTCCTTCCCAGAACGGAATCAAGCATCCGAGGACCGGACCGGTTTCGAGGTAACACCTCTCATCAGCCCGGCTAGCTTGACTCCAGTGGTGTGGAGTGCCTGGGACCCACGTCTGAGCATCCCCAGCGCACTTATGGCGAATTTGCAAACAAAACAGGTGATGGACCGAATGTGGATCAATGTCACACATTCACCCCAGTCAAAAGATCTGGGCCCAAATCCATCGTTTTTTTGCACTCCACACCACCCTGGGTTAGACAATGGCGATATGCAAATCAGCTCTGACCCTGTGCCCCATGGGAACAGTCCAGTCCGAACTACAAAAGCCATGTCCTTCCCAGAACGGAATCAAGCATCCGAGGACCGGACCGGTTTCGAGGTAACACCTCTCATTAGCCCGGCTAGCTTGACTCCAGTGGTGTGGAGTGCCTGGGACCCACGTCTGAGCATCCCCAGCGCACTTATGGCGAATTTGCAAACAAAGCAGGTGATGGACCGAATGTGGATCAATGTCACACATTCACCCCAGTCAAAAGATCTGGGCCCAAATCCATCGTTTTTTTGCACTCCACACCACCCTGGGTTAGACAATGGCGATATGCAAATCAGCTCTGACCCTGTGCCCCATGGGAACAGTCCAGTCCGAACTACAAAAGCCATGTCCTTCCCAGAACGGAATCAAGCATCCGAGGACCGGACCGGTTTCGAGGTAACACCTCTCATCAGCCCGGCTAGCTTGACTCCAGTGGTGTGGAGTGCCTGGGACCCACGTCTGAGCATCCCCAGCGAACTTATGGTGAATTTGCAAACAAAACAGGTGATGGACCGAATGTGGATCAATGTCACACATTCACCCCAGTCAAAAGATCTGGGCCCAAATCCATCGTTTTTTTGCACTCCACACCACCCTGGGTTAGACAATGGCGATATGCAAATCAGCTCTGACCCTGTGCCCCATGGGAACAGTCCAGTCCGAACTACAAAAGCCATGTCCTTCCCAGAACGGAATCAAGCATCCGAGGACCGGACCGGTTTCGAGGTAACACCTCTCATCAGCCCGGCTAGCTTGACTCCAGTAGTGTGGAGTGCCTGGGACCCACGTCTGAGCATCCCCAGCGCACTTATGGCGAATTTGCAAACAAAACAGGTGATGGACCGAATGTGGATCAATGTCACACATTCACCCCAGTCAATAGATCTGGGCCCAAATCCATCGTTTTTTTGCACTCCACACCGCCCTGGATTTGGGCCCAGATCTTTTGACTGGGGGAGTGTGTGACATTAATCCACATTCAGTCCATCACTTGTTGTTTTTGCAATTGCCGCCCTAAGTGCGCTGGGGATGCCCAGACGTGGGTCCCAGGCACTCCACACCACTTGGAGTCAAGCTAGCCGGGCTGATGAGAGGTGTTACCTCGAAACCGGTCCGGTCCTCGGATGCTCGATTCCGTTCTGGGAAGGACATGGCTTTTGTAGTTCGGACTGGACTGTTCCCATGGGGCAACAGGGACAGAGCTGATTTGCATATCGCCATTGTCTAACCCAGGGTGGTGTGGAGTGCAAAAAAACAATGGATTTGGGCCCAGATCTTTAGACTGGGGGAGTGTGTGACATTGATCCACATTGAGTCCATCACTTGTTGTTTTTGCAATTGCCGCCCTAAGTGCGCTGGGGATGCCCAGACGTGGGTCCCAGGCACTCCACACCACTTGGAGTCAAGCTAGCCGGGCTGATGAGAGGTGTTACCTCGAAACCGGTCCGGTCCTCGGATGATCGATTCCGTTCTGGGAAGGACATGGCTTTTGTAGTTCGGACTGGACTTTTCCCATGGGGCAACAGGGTCAGAGCTGATTTGCATATCGCCATTGTCTAACCCAGGGTGGTGTGGAGTGCAAAAAAACGATGGATTTGGGCCCAGATCTTTTGACTGGGGGAGTGTGTGACATTGATCCACATTCAGTCCATCACTTGTTGTTTTTGCAATTGCCGCCCTAAGTGCGCTGGGGATGCCCAGACGTGGGTCCCAGGCACTCCACACCACTTGGAGTCAAGCTAGCCGGGCTGATGAGAGGTGTTACCTCGAAACCGGTCCGGTCCTCGGATACTCGATTCCGTTCTGGGAAGGACATGGCTTTTGTAGTTCGGACTGGACTGTTCCCATGGGGCAACAGGGTCAGAGCTGATTTGCATATCGCCATTGTCTAACCCAGGGTGGTGTGGAGTGCAAAAAAACGATGGATTTGGGCCCAGATCTTTTGACTGGGGGAGTGTGTGACATTGATCCACATTCAGTCCATCACTTGTTGTTTTTGCAATTGCCGCCCTAAGTGCGCTGGGGATGCCCAGACGTGGGTCCCAGGCACTCCACACCACTTGGAGTCAAGCTACCCGGGCTGATGAGAGGTGTTACCTCGAAACCGGTCCGGTCCTCGGATGCTCGATTCCGTTCTGGGAAGGACATGGCTTTTGTAGTTCGGACTGGACTGTTCCCATGGGGCAACAGGGTCAGAGCTGATTTGCATATCGCCATTGTCTAACCCAGGGTGGTGTGGAGTGCAAAAAAACGATGGATTTGGGCCCAGATCTTTTGACTGGGGGAGTGTGTGACATTGATCCACATTCAGTCCATCACTTGTTGTTTTTGCACTAGTGGGCCTGCAGCACTGATTGCGCCAGCCACATGAGTAGCTCTGAAAAGGTAACTCAGGCCTTGCCATTGAATAGCTTGTGGGCAGTCTGCTACCACCATGTGGACTTGGCAAGTGCACCCACTTGCCAGGCCCTAACCTTCCCTTTTCTTACATGGTAGTCACCCCTAAAGTAGGCCTACGGTACCCCTGTGGGCAGGGTGCAGTGTATGTGAAAGGTAGGACGTTCCCTGATGTGTGTGGCATCTCCTGATAGTGAAATTCTGCCAATTTTGTTTTTCACTATTGCAAGGCTACCTGTTCCCATAGGATAGAATGTGGAGTTTGCTTATAACATCTTATCAGCATAAACGCCCCTGGGAACAAGGTAGGAAAATAAAGTTTAGTAGGCCAGGTCTGGTGGCTCAGTGTACTAATGCATCCACTGCAGGGGCCTGTGTTCGACCTCATTGTCACAGGTTCAAAACCCGGCGGGTCCACTCAGCCTTTCATCCCTCTGAGGTTGATAAAATGAGTTCCATTGAGTTGGGTAATAATAAACATCTGTAATTCAGCGCCAAGATGTCCCGTCAGGGGTGAACGTGTGCTTTGCAAGTACACATTTATGTTATGTTATGAACTCAGAATGTTAAAATGCATCTTTTGGTGAGGGTGATTTTTACATTCTGTGTTTGAAAATACCACTTTTAGAAAGTAGGTATTTTTTTGCTTGCAGTGTGCCTCTGCTAGGTTGTGTATTGACTTTCTGGCTTTGTAGTGACAGAGGCTGGAGATGTACAGTGGCTCCAGAGAGTCTGGATGAGTCCGGCCTGTACTGAATAGACCTGGGCTGCATTTAGAGTAGGGGGAGGAGATTTCCTATCACCTGAATGGGCCTGTTCTGCCTTCCACAATGCTGACAGAATGTTAATGTTAATGTTAATGTTACTGCCATTTGTAAAGCGCACTGTTACCCTACGGGTGTCCTGGTGCTGAAAGATCAAGTGTCCTAGCGAGGTCTAAGCAGAAGAGAGGGCCAAATTAACCGGACTTTAACAGCCATGTCTTAAGGGCTTTCCTAAACTCCAGATGATTAATTATGTCTCTAAGGTGAAGAGGCAAGTCATTCCATGCCTTAGCTGCTCCGACCATAAAACGTCTACCTCCCCAATTGGATTTTCTAACCAAGGGCACCCGAACCAGTTTTGCTTCAGATGAGCGCAGGGTTCTCCTCTGCACATACCAATGGAGGTTCTGTCCAAGATGCAGGGGGCCGAGACCATGGAGAGATTTGTGGCCTATGCACAGAGCCTTGAAACTAACCCGCTTCTTTACGGGTAATCAGTGCAGTTTCGTTAGCTCCGCTGATATTGAAGCAAATTTAGATGTTTTAGTCAGTAATCTGGCTGCCGCGTTCTGCTAGAGCTGAAGCTTTTTCAAAGAACCTTCCTGTATGTTTAAGTAAAGACTGTTGCAATAGTCCAATTTGGACATGACTAGGGCAGTGATAACAGTTTTCTGACTATCCGTTGGAAGGAGAGGGAGAATTTTTTTTGCTGGATCTTAAGATAAAGGATGTGGATGAAACCGCTGCATTAACCTGGTCCTTCAGACTGAGTTTATTATCGATATAAACTACCAAGTTCTTTACCATCCTCACGGGTTGAGGGAGAGGGCCCATTTTGTCCGGCCACCAACTAGGTGAGCAGAAATTGGCATTGTTGCCAAACAGAATCACCTCCGTCTTACTCAAATTGAGTTTAAGATGTTTTTGATTCATCCAGCAACCTACAGCTGTTAAACTGTCCAGGAACCGGGTGGCCGTATCATGTAACCTGTCTGGGAGCAGTGACACAACGATTTGTGTGTCATCTGCGTAAGATGTTAAATTGAACCCAAAGGATTCAATCAAAGGCGCCAGTTGAGCGACATAAACGTTAAAAAGAGTGGGACTAATAGAAGATCCCTGAGGAACCCCACATGGTAACGAGAAAGGTTTAGATGTAAACCTCCCCAGGCAACTGCCTGGACCCTGTCTGAAAGAAAGGATTTTGAGCAGCATCCCCTTCTACCCCAATCTCTCGCAGCCTGTCCATCAGTAGGCTGTGATGGACCATGTCAAAGGGCGCAGAGAGATCCAACATAATCAGAGCCGCGTATCCTCCCTGATCTTAACTGGTTCTGATTTCATCTGTGGATTTGAGGAGGGTGGATTCCGTACTATGCCCACCACGGAAACCGTATTGAGTAGGGTATAGACTATGAGAGGCTTCTAGAAATGCACTAAGTTTAGTGTTCATAATCTTTTCAATTATTTTAGCCGGTAAAGGAAGTCTAGAGATTGGTCTAAAACCATTGGAATCCTTGGGATCGAGATTGGGTTTCTTCAGTAGGGACATTATAGATGCACTTTTCCAGGTCTTGGGAAAATAGCCTTCTACAGACATAGCATTGAAAATAGGTGTTAAATGGAGGGCAACAGGTTCCACCACTAGTTTAAGAGTAGATAGTGGGAAAGGGTTAGTGGGTGAGCCCGATTTGGCCAACATGATCATTTAAAAAATCTCCTGGACTGAGACTGGAAGGAACTTATCAAGTTGGATGAAAGCGTGAGCTGTTAAAGATAAATCTGAATTGGCTGTAGGGTGGACCTTAGTCGTAGGACCTGACAGCGAGATAAAAATAGTATCCACCTTGTTATAAAAAAATTCGGCAATGGAATCACACAGATCTTGGCTGGCCTTAATCAGAGGGGGGAGCAGGATGAGCCAAGTCTGTGACGTTCTAAACAATTCCCTTGTCGAATTCTTGGCCTGGTTGATTTTATTTACAAAAAAATCCTGTTTGGTTTTTAATAACAGGAGTTTGTATTGAGCCAGGGTCTTTTTATATTCTGTTCTCGCTGTTACATTATATTCCTTTCTCCAAGCTCTTTCAGAGCTTTTGCAAACCAATTTTTTGTCTCTGAGCTCTTGGGAATACCAAAGAGAGGAGGGGCGCGACCTGTTGGAGTGTCTGGGTTTATACGGAGCCAGTTTAACCCCAGCCGATTCAAGCCAGCTATTAAACGTTGTAGTTGCCATTTCAAGATTTAAGGGCTGCAAAGGTAGTGAAGAAGATAAAAGGTCACTAAGGTCATTTGTTTTTATCTTATTCCAGGCTTTACAATAAGTGGGTTTCGTTATAGGTTTTTTAATAGTCCTATATGGTAAAGCTACACTAAACAGCACCGCCTTGTAGTCTGACCAGACCAGTGGGAGCAGCTCCAAAAACTCCAGCTTGGAGTTATTAGTAAAGATCCCATCCAACAAGTGTCCAGCTTTATGAGTGGTCCCCCTAACTTTCTGTGTGAGACCAACACTATTCATAAGATTCAGCAGGCCAGATGTATCTGGGTCACCATCGCTTTCCAGATTAGAGTTAAAATCGCCTAACAAGGTATATGAGTCGGAGCATAGTTTGTTTTCCAGCAGATTACACGCTTGAGTCAAAAATCTGTTCCTTGGACCGGGCGGCCTATAGATGAGGGTCCCTTTAAAAGAATGCTGGTGCGAAAACTGGAAACAAAATTCTAGCACTTCACAATCCTCCAAGGTGGAATTAGCAAAGGATACATTAAGCGACCTTAAATAAAAGACTGCTAGCCCGCCACCCTTTTTATGAGGTCTATTTAAGGTGTACACTATATAGTTAGGTGGGGTCGCTTTAACCAGATACGGACCAGACGCTTGATCTGTCCAGGACTCTGTAATAAAAGCGATGCTAATTTGTTCATCCTCAATTAAGATGGCACAGTCGATGCTATGTTTTACCAAGGATCTAGCATTAACCAAGACACATTTGAACACCTTAGTATCCACCTGCTTCTGTGCTCTATAGTTGTTGGCTATGTCCATCCTACTATGAAAAAGGACTTCCGGTAATTGGATTTTACAGCCCTGACAGACTAAAGTGCCCTGAGGGGCCTCTGTGCTGAGGGTGATACAGATACAGTTTTGTTGAGGAAACGAAGTATTAAGACTATCATAACCTCTTTATCCAAACGGGCAGGGGGGCTGGTGCTGTGCTCGGACCATGTGCGGACGGGCGCAGAAGGGTTTGCCTTAGGTGCGCCTTTGGCACGCCTGCGGCACACCCGCTGCAGGCGTCTGCTGCGCTCTTACGCCAGGTCTGCTTTTAACGTGCTAATAGGGAGAGCGACTAGCGCGCTGACCCAGCCTCCTCCCAAGATGGCGGTCACCTATGCCCAGCGAACCCGGGGAGTCAGGCTCCAAGCACTGAAAGTAAATCTCGCAAGAACAGGTAAAAGTTAAAACTGGTGTGGCGCCAAGCAAATATTTCACCGTTTTCTTCAAAAGTGCTACCAGTAAAATCGAAACGGTGGTCTCTCAAGAGGACATCAATCTATGGAACTGATTTTGACTGAGCACACAGCTTCTCTGCCCCCAGAGAACATAGGATGTTGCTGTATAAATATTGGGGCCCAGACCCCAGAACTTTAGATCATTCTTGGAATTCAAGAGGACATTTTGCAAAGGAGAGGAGCTGGAGAGACTGAGGAGAAGGACTGCCCCTTTGCTGTGTGCTGGGTGGAGTTGGCCTGCAGTTGCTGTTTCTGCCAAGGAAAGGAGAAGGACTTTGCTGTGTGCAGTGTCTCCTGCTTGAAGAAGATATTCAAAGGCATGTGTGTGCTGGCCTCCTGTTCAGAAGTCTCAGGGACACACAGACTTCACCCCCAGCTCCCCTGAATTCTGCTGCTATGAGTTCTGACCTGCCTGGAGGTGCCTGTGTCAGTTTTATACCTCTGGAAATTGTTGCTGCTGTCTGGGAACTGGAAGAAAGAAGAAATTTGAAGAACTGCAAACATTAACGCATCGCTCTTGTTGCAGCTGTTTTTTTTAAGATGCATCTCCACGGCGCAGGAAGAATTCCACGCATCGCTGTGCCTCTGCAAAAAACTGATGCAGAGCCTGTTGCTTCTGCAAGAATCGATGCATCGAGGGATCATGGCTGAAGAAAACCTGACACCGCGCTGATCAATGACACTGCATCGATCACTGATATATCCTAGATTTCCATGAATCGCACTTATGCCGCACGTTTTCCAAACGCATCACTTGCGGAGGCGAACCGTCATGAGGAATTGATACATCACACCCCATACAGACGGGAATCGATGCAACCCTTCCTCTGCATGCAGTGGGACTGTCGCATTGCCTCCCCATGGTCTCAGGAGTTGACACGTCTTTTTGTTTCTGACTCTGCAGCTGTTTGGCCTGGTGAATTTTGACACAACTACAGGCACAAAGACATTCATCCATAGTTTTCTATGGTACAAGTTCTTGAAACCTTTTGAAAGTCATATTTTTATCTGTGTATGTTGGATTTTTGTCACTTTGGTCTTGTTTAGTTTAGATAAAGATATTATATTTTCTAAACTGGTTTTCTTTTGTGTTATTTTCACTGAGTTACTGTGAGTGTTGATACAAATACTTTACACATTGCCTTTGGGATAAGCCTGTCTGCTTGTGCCAAGCTACCAAAGGGGTGAGCAGGGGTTATCTAAAATGTGTTTCCCCTTACCCTGACTAGAATCAAGGGACCCTATTTGGACAAAGGTACCTACCTCTGCCAACTAGAGACCCCCATTTTTAATAATTACCCATCCCAGAATGGGAGAAGCAATAAAACGTTTTCATTCAGCTTATTGCAACTCTAACAATTTGATTCATAGCATTAAATGTTCTTGTTGTCTGATGTATATTGGAAAATCCTAGAAAAAAATTAAAACATAGATAACTGAACATGAGAGTACGATTCATACCCAAAACAAAACTTCTAGTTTGGCTGTACATTGGATTGAAGCACAACACATGATCTCTCAATTGGATTGGTGTTGTTACAACGCGGGCTATTACAACGCCTGCTGTTACAACGCGGTTTTTACATCGCATACCACTACAACGCATAGTGCTTTTAAGCGCTGGATAGTGATTTATTTAATTTACTATTCCAACTCCAGTCCCCGTGGATAGTAGGGAAGGTGTTGGATAGTAAATTAAATATATTCCCTATCCTAGAGCCCCCCCAGCGCAATGCGTTGTAATGGTTTGCGTTGTAATGGTTGCGTTGTAATGGTAGTGCGTTGTAATAAATGCGTTGTAAGTTATGTTTCCCCTCTCAATTACATTTCCAAGGGATCGAGGCACTAAAGAAATTTCCTGGACAAAACCTAACTAGATCATTATTGCACAGAGAAATATACTGGATAAAGAAATTTGACACACTACATCCGAAAGGTCTCAATGACAAGCTGGACATGAGATGTTTCTAGTAAACCACAGGTGTTAGTGAAATAGTCTCACCATAGATAATCATAGTGTACACTTTCAAATTATTGATTTTCTGCAATAGGCATATGGTTTGGAAATCTAGGAAGTGGAATAGTGGATGTTATCTTGAGACCTCCTATTATCATCGCCATCTGTTCATTACCTTCAAAGGATTCAAGAGTATAAAAGCAAGGAAGGAAGGACAACATGGTAAAGGATTGAAAAGAACTAGAAGTGATATGAAAATGGAAGAGAATCAGTGTAGATTTTATGGTGAGATGAAACACCTGGAAAACACTATAACAAAGTTGTTGAGGACATCAAGGGTTTGGCTTGATTTAAACTGATTAGGATTCATATGTGTGCAATTGTGATGACTAACATCAGCATCAGATGGGGGATTGGAGTTGCACAATTTAGACTCCACCCTTACACGTCACAGAAATACCCTTTTGTACCTATATTGGATACTATATTTACTGTGTGCTATAACTTTATAAATGTTTGTCAACATTTAAATTCATGAATGAAATATTTTTACTGTAGAAATGAGAGTTTTCTAAATGTTTGTGCTAATGGTCAGTTAACACGAAGACATGCATTCTGTATTCAGGTTTGCATTCATTCTTTAAGTCACATTTGCAAATGCTCTGAAAGTCATAGTTGAAAGTGTAATCATGTATGCTTTTACTTACGTTTGCAGTTGTTCTTGAGTTACATGTGCCCAAATATAACCATGTATTTGAAGTGCACATTAAAGTGTTTAGTTAAAGTTTGCCTGAATAAAGGCCTTGATTTTAAAATGTACTTTGATTGGTTAGCATGTTCTTTCGGTTGCAGGTGCGTTCTCAAGGTTTCATTAGCTAGAGAAAGGAGTATTATGGTCTGTATTAGTTTCTTGATAGTAAGGCCTGAGAAGAGACATCTTGCCAAGAAATGTGAAGACCTAATGAGCAGGTAAAGCCTCCAATTCTTTGCCTATCAGGAACAGGGAACGTTCAAGGTTGCAGTACTTTTCCAAGTTCTGTGGAATGGGAAACTTGGGTGATGGTGCAAGTGCACACCATAAGAAGTGAAATCGTTGGTTCCTGGTGGGGTGGGAATAGAATGTAGATACGAATGTTGCTGAAGTTCTCTTTTAATTAATTAATGATCACACTATTAGGAGTCAGAGCAGATATTCTTAGACTTTGAGGGGTACAGACCTCTCTTCTTCCTTTATTCTTGCAAGTGTGAAACTTCATGCTAAGCACTTATTTCAATTCTGGAAGACTTCTACTGGAGTCTTTACTATGCTGACACCCTCTAGCATTTCCTAATTTCCTTGAGACCCTATTCTATGAACCATCCTTATTCTAAATTTAGAGCCTGGATTAGATGACTTGAAGAACTTATTCATGTTTAGGAGTGAGGATCAGAGTTTCTATAAGGAACACCTATTTCTATTTCTCAGTTTTTGTATTGTCACTGTGAATATTTCATATCTTATCCTACTGAGATTGAGACGATTATGCTATTTCAACTTACCAGCTGTAATTATGTATCGTTTTAATATTCTCCTGACCTGCATATATATTGGACTGACAATTATTTAAAAATAAAATTCCTAAACTTCAATCACTATTGCTGGTTGTTATTGTGTGTCTAATCGGCTTCACAAAGATTGAATTGTTTTATTATTGCTAACTCCCTTGGCATCTAAGTAAACCGAAAAAACCCATAAGATAAGAGATTGGAACTCACTCACCTGTACGCTCTCACATCCCTTTCAGTGTGCCTCCTAAGAGCATGTTTGCCTCTGCGCCCACTGCAATAATACAGTGCTAGTGCAGAGGCAAAGTGATTTCCTCTTTTGCATGGGGCCACACCTCATAGAAATGAGGGAAAGTCTTCTCTCGACAGTGCTACATGTGTGTCAGTGCTATCTGTATTACAGAAGGGGCCGCACGATCATCTGTGGACCCTTCTGTAATACCAAAGTGCCCCAAGAGCACAAAAAGCAGATGCAAACACTTGTTGTGCCCCCGAGCATTCTGTAATACAGACCATGGAAGGTGACAGCCTTTTTTTGTTTATTTGTTAAGCATATATTAGTATTGATACATGAGGTACATGGGTCAATATATACCTATACATTGTAAACATTCTTATGATATTCATAACACTTTACATAGTGCAGTAAAAGACATGAGTCTGCAAAAATGTGTTCAAACATATCATCACATTGAGGATTGCATTGTTATATCGCTGAACGACTCGATGGCCTTCCAGTTCCCAGTCATCTATGATATATATGTTGCAAGTGTTATAGTTATCCTGCCTGGTTATTAAGCATGATGCCAACTAGGTGTGACCAGAGATATGTTTGAAGCGGGGCTCATATATCTCTGGGCGCGAAGCCAGTGGGAGTAACTCAATGTAGGTAAGTGTTTGATCCTGCCAGAATATCATGTTTCTGATCCAATCCTTAAACTTAGGCGCTCTCCCACGTCCCCATCTGCAGGCAAGTCTCCTTTCGGCTAGTAAGAGCCCCAAAGAAACAAAGCATCTGTAACCAACTTCAACATTTTCTGTATATCCCAGTAGGCCAACTATAGGTGTCATTGCAATAGACGGTGAGGCCATCTTTTCTAATGCTGAAAAAACTTGTCTCCAATATTCCTGAACGCTGTTACAGTTACAGGTGAGGTGCAAAAAACCTGCCTCTGGCATCCCCCATCTATCACAGTTATCATTGTTACGCAATTTAAATTTGTGCATTTTAATGGGAGTGTAGTATGTGCGGTGCAAAAATGTATAATGAATAATGCATAGACTGCAGCTTGCTGAGACCTGCTCTGTTTGTGCACAACAATAATCCCATTGTTTGTCCACTAGTTCTTGCGCTATGTCTTCCTCCCATTTGGCTCTCGTGGCACATTGTTCCAGGGTCTGAGAGGTGTAAATGTTGTGATATAATGTGGATACTGCATGTGCCACCGTTTCACATCTCTGCATCAATCGCAGGGGGTTAACTCTTGTGGCTATTTTGGATAATTAAGTTTGCATTCCTTAATACCTGGTCTGAATCGGACATATAGAAAATCGCCTTAGGGGAGTGGGCTGTTTTAGAGAAAATCTGCTGCATGGTGCAGAACTTACGATTCAGATATAGGTCTCCCAAGCACGTTATACCAGCCTCTGCTTTGTTTTTGTATCGCTTTGTTCGGCCTAAGTTGGCAGGGTATGCTCAGACGTGAGTCCCTTGTTCACTTGGCCACTGGATTCAAGATAGCCTGGCTGATGAGGATTATGAATCCGAAACCGGTCCCAGGATGCTTGTTTCCGGTCCAGGGAAGACATGGCTTGGCAGTTCAGGCTGGACTGTTCCCATGAGGCACAGGGTCAGACTGATTTGCATATGGCCATGTCTGAACTGGGGTGGCTGAGTGAGCTAAAGAATGGTGATGGATTAAACCCAGATCAGTTGACTGGTAGTGAGTGTTTGATTCGCTCAAACTCTCCGTCCATCATCCCCTTTTGTAT
Source organism: Lissotriton vulgaris (assembly GCF_964263255.1). Classification (NCBI taxonomy): domain Eukaryota; kingdom Metazoa; phylum Chordata; class Amphibia; order Caudata; family Salamandridae; genus Lissotriton; species Lissotriton vulgaris. The sequence goes on along the minus strand of NC_141695.1, from coordinate 1,450,501,448 downwards.
CACTTTGTTTTTTTTAAGGCACCTTCCTGTACTACCGGCATCTTTGGATGGTACACTAAAGGAAGGAAAGGTGAATATAGCAGAGAGGCTTCCAGCATTTTGGCAATGCGCTGCCAAGATATCACTGTACAGGTGATGGATGAGGGATCAATTTCTTGAGGTTTCCATGTACCCAATATAACACCCTCCAGGGGTATTGGGTCTGCTAGCCCATGTTCCACTGCCACATGTGGCATGTATTTGGGTGGATGAAGTCAATAATGCACATAGTGAGCCTGCGCACATATATGGTATAGCTCCAGGTTGGGAATGTCAAAACCTCAGTGGGAATATGGTCTGGTCAGCACATCCCACCTCAGCCTGGGCTGCTTGCCAACCCATGTAGGTCTTGTTATCTCAGTGCGTAACGCTGCAAAGAAATGCCTAGCCCGGTAATATGAAATATTTAAAAATAAATATAGGAGTCGGGGGAGTACCACTGTTTTAATGAGAGATGTTCTTCCTGCCATAGATAATGGCAGTGCAATCCATCTTGTGACACAGCTAGGGATGTTTTTCAAGGCTCTATCATAATTTAAGCGCATCAATTCGGCACAGTCTGTTGTGATATGTATTCCTAAGTACTTAACCTCTGAATCGCACCATTCTATTGGGAAGTCCGAATTAAATGGTTTCGTAGAAGTAGTGAGTGGAAATATCTGGGACTCCCCCAAATAATTTGTATCCCAGAGAGCCCTCCAAACCGAAAAAACTCTCTCAGAGTCAGAACGGGATTTAGATTCTGATGAGGGTCTCGGAGGTTAAGAGTAATATCATCTGCATATAAAGAGATGAGTATTTGTGCATTTGGCAGCATAAAGCTTTGTCCTGATGGTGCTGTCTCACTTTGGCAGCGAAAGGTTTGATTTTGAGGGCAAAGAGTATAGGGGAAAGGGGACATCCTTGCCTCGTGCCTTGTGTAACGGAAAAAGGCAGTGACATCTGACCATTAATAAGAACCTTGGCTGTCGGAGAGTAATATAAAAGGCGTATCCATGACAAAAATAATCTTGGCATTCCCATGCATTGCAGTATGTCAAACAGATAACCCTACTTAACCGAATCAAAGGCCTTTGTTGCATCTAGAAAGACCGCCACGAGCGCCTAGTTAGGGTCTACATTTTGCAGTATAGAAAACAGTGTGTGGCGGTTGTGTGATGTCTCTCTCCCCGTAATAAATTCAGCATGATCGGGCAGTACTAATTTTTCCATCAGCAAACTCAATCTATTGGCCAGTATTTTAGCAAAGATTTTTGCGTCACTGTTAATCAAGGAGAGGGGTCGATAGGAGTCGCATATGGTAGGTGACAGCCATGGATTCAGAGCGAAGGAGACGATCTGGCCATGTTCGCGTTCTCTAGCAGGACCCCATTTAAAGACAATATTTTCATGCCTACAAATGGGCTCCTGAAGGCCCATGGTTCAGGTGCAATGTGGTCTGTATTCGACTTCTATTGGTTTGTCAGTTTCATGGAGAAGAACGTGATGAGACAGGTGCAGATGCACACAGGCCTCCTCCATGACCATCACCTGGGTTTAAGCATGTGAGGGGTATGGTAACAGTCATAGCTCACATGAAAGAGCATCTCTGCCTCCCAATGAATGAAAATGAAAATCAATTATCCCTGTGCTAGCTTTCTCCATTGCCTGGCTCCTGGTACTCCTCTTTTCCCGGGGCACAGAAGTCAAGTTCTTCTCCCAACGTGTCCTCAGGGGTGTGATGACACCCCCTATGGCTCTTGAGAGACCCATAGAGTCCTGGGGGTCAGCTGCAGGTGGAGCCCTTAATGCATCAGGTGGCTTGTTCTTCCAGCTGTCCAAGGTGCTGCTGCCATCGCCATTCAGGTCCAGGGTCTTGAACCACTCCCTTTAGGCCCTTGGGATACCACTTTTATGCCCAGTGACATCCTGTGGATGGTGGGCATCAATTTGTCTAACCTTAAAACTGGTGCTGTTCCGTTTTTCCGTTTTTCCCTTTTTCCTGAGCTTGGCTCCCATCTAGCTAGTGTAACAAAGGCAGGGACAGGTATGGTGTCTGGTTCCTCTGGTGTGTGCTGGAGCAAATGCCTTTGAAGTACAAGTAGAGCAGATCCCAGCTCCTCCCCAGATGATCCTGCCAGGAAGACCTACTCCCCTACACACCCTGGCCCCTCCGCCTTCTGTCTGGCCCAATACATTTTCCTAGCAGGAGAGCCATCACTAGCTCAGGTAGCTAGCCACTCACATGAAGGCCCCAGAGAGTTTAGGCAGAAAATGCCAACTTTATAAAAGTGGTATTTATAAAATAATTTAAAAACAGGCTTTGCATTAAAGAGGATTTTAAATTACAATTAAAATGAGTGGAAAAAATATTTTTCTAGTTGCTACCATTCCAAATTTAGCATTTGGTAAATATAATATGTAGCCCAATGATTCTTTATGGCAATAGCCATCCTTGCAACATTGAAAATATTATTTTGGGATATACATCACTGTAAGGACATATTCAATGTTAATGTCAACACGTCCTGCTATTAAATATCATGCTCCTTGCATTTATAGACATTAAGGTTAAATTGGGGGTGACTTATTGACATATGTAAAAGAAAGGTTTAGGCCCATCAAAAGTGATTATTTTGACAGGTGGAATTTGCAGTTTAAAATTGCCACAGGCAGATGTACACTGGTGGTAAATACGTGCAGTCCAACTTACCACGCATTACCGTGAGTGATAATCGAGTAGTGAAACTCACCCACAGTATAGGTTCATACGCAGGGTGATCAGATAGCAAGAAAATCGTGGCAAACTAAATGGTTGAACCCCATTTGCCTCACAAAATAAACTACATTCCTAAATGTAAGTGTAGCAGAAGTGAGCTGCAACAAAACATAAGTGGTTTTATATTTCCTGCCCTGTTTGTTCTGTCCTCACTTTTGGTTGCAGACAGACACAGTAAAGTTGTGAGTCATACGTTCAAAGTTGAAGTCTGGAATTTGGGGTCAGGAGGACCATGCAAACACATAAAGGTACAGATATTCTGATGTTTATTAGTGAAACTTAAGCCAATTTGTTATATTCATTAACTTTTTGGTTGTATATATTTAACATTGCCCGATCTCTGGCTTTAATTGATATATCAGAGTGATTTCCAAATTCAAATATTCCATTTACCACACATCAGAGTTTACATTTTCAACATTTCCATGTATTTTAAAACGATCTTGTGTAACTTTAAGCATGTCAATTAGAATTGAGGTCATTTGTACTTTTATGACTGATTTAGCCCTTCCCCTAGCGCCGTGAGACCCTCTGGGTGAGTAGTGCCCTATACAAATGCTCGAATTTGAACATATGTGAATCACAGTGAAAGGCGGAGGGGCCATATTATCAAGAACGGTGATAACATTATCGCCGATTTAGCAGCAGGAAACTGCTGATAAACCGTCGATAAGGAGCTTGATAATATGCCCTTGATAATTCCAATAGAATCCCAGGCTCCGGTGTGAAGGACATCAATCCTGGGCTTCTATTGGAATATTATCAAACCCCTTATCACCGCTTTAGCGGCAGTTTCCTGCTGTTAAATCAGCGAAAATGTTATCGCCGTTCTTGATAATATGGCCCGGAGTCTTTTGAGAAATTAGGAGATTGCTAGCCACTTAACCCCTTGCGCGCTAGCGGTTTTCCCGCTGTGTGCTGGGTTTTTCGAAAACCCGCGTTACATGATGAGCTAAGCTCGTCATCAGCATATGAGCGCCGTAGCTGATGACGAGCTCACCTCGTCATCAGCATCGAAGAGGTTAAACAGACTATTTTGAGTGACTAGGACATTTGGCAAGGTCTCTAATAGGGTTATCCATGGCAATATGCAAACTTTTGCTACCTTCTTTGTTCAGGCTTCATTTTATTTATTTTTATGGAGTGACACAATGTAGGGAAACACAGAAAAGCCAACGTGCACCCAGTGGCAGCTGCTACCAAAACAAAGCGGTGAGGCAGAGTAAGGGGGTGAAATAATTTATATAAAAAAAGACTTACCTGCTACTGCCTGAGTAAGCGTCGAAGTCCAGCTTCTTCCAGGATAGCATACTGCACAGGCTTCTAAACTCCCCACCCAATCCAGATGCTGCTCTCATGCTATTACCCAGCATGAGAGAAGTGCCAGAATGGGTCTGAGTGGTATCTGCCTCTTCTTCCACCCAACTGTGCAACACAGCTCGGTTGGGGAAATGTAAGTGCACATGTTTATTTCGCCATCCAAAGACGGGCGGCCTAACCGACAAGTACACTTACAGCGGGCAACTCTCCTCCTTCCTGCTCAGCCTGCTGTCATCATAGGCGATGGCCCGACCGCCCTAGATTCAGGCCACTCGGCTCAGCCAGGGAAAAATAAAATGATAGTAGCTTTAATATCTGGTGGTGCCCCTTTGTTACTTTGGGAAAATTTACCATTATTTTTACTATCTTTGGGCTAAAATGGACCTCCTTTTTTTACTTTTCCATTTAAGTAGTGTTTAGCAAAGTATTAGGTAAGGTAGCTTGTAAAAAAGAAAAAAAAAGCCTCAGCGCTGCAAGAGATGTTAGTCCCTGTAGTGGCACAAGAAGGAGTGGTGTCCTCAGTGGCACAAAAGAGAACCAGGACTCTGTCAGCCTAGATGATATTTATGATGCGAACAACAAATGAGAAGGGTTTCATGAGTTCGTATTTTAGCCTGATGAAGGGCTAGATGCCTTTGAGAGTTTGGATGTTGACTTACATGGCACCTCATCTACTAAACCAGTCATGGATCCTCTGGGGAGGATATGTTTAGCACAGATGCCATAAGGCATCCAGGCAGCTCGGAATGGTGGCCATTGACACACGCCGCAACATTTAACAAACAATGGGTGAGAAAAACCAGAGAGAGGCATCATGATATTTGATTTGAGCCGAATGCCCATTCCAGTAATAGATAATAAGGTGTTTCATGCATCCAACCTGGATCCAGAGCTAATCATTTTCCTGTTCAAATCAAGTAAAGGGCAAAAAAAGGGCATAGAACAGTGTCTAAAAGGACCAAGATTAAACCAGACGGGAATGACTAGTAAAGAGTTTTTGTCTGGTGGTCCTCTTGCTGAAATTATGAAAGTGGCCAACTGTTCGAATGCAAGTACCTCTGCAAATTTCATCTTGAGACCAGTAACCCATGTAAACAATATAGGGCCAGATGTAGGAGGCCATTTACCGACCGGTAACGACCGATTTCAGCCGTTACAGACCGGTAAATGGGTATTTGTGATGTAGGGGCCCTATTTTACCGATTCGGTAAATTTACAGAATCGGTAAAATTACCGAATCGGTAAAATACCAATTCGGTAAAATACCAAATCGGTAAAATACCGAATTGGTATTTTTACCGATTCGGTAACTTCCTGATGTAGGTGGGACTCTTCTGAGTCCCAAAGGCCTTACAGATTCCGTATTTTACCACCCAATCCAATTGGGTGGTAAAATACCGAATCCAGGTGTGCATGCACATGTGTGCATGCACACCTATGCCATGTGACAGACAGACATGTCCTTAGGGCATGTCTGTGTGCCACATGGCACACATGCCTGTATTTGGGGTGCTAGAGGGTGTCAAAGTGACACCCCCTGCACCCTTGCAGGATTCGGTATTTACCAAATCAGTAAATACCGATTCGGTAATGCCCATTGATTCCTATGGGCTTCAAGGCCCATAGGAATCAATGGGCATTACCGAATCGATATTTACCGATTCGGTGAATACCGATTTTTTCAGATTCAGTAATTCAATTACCGAATGTACCTAAATCTCCCTTCTTTAATTTTACCGATTCATAAATACCGAATCGGTAAAATTCGGTATTTATGAGTTGGTAAAATATACTTACCTACATCTGGCCCATAGTTATAGAATGTTTTAAACATGCGTAATGATATCCTCCGGTCTTGTAATGAGATGGCAATTCTCCAATTAACACGCAGCGAGAATCTGGATTTCATTAAAGGCAATGGAAGCTATCATTATCCCACCTACCACACCCTATGTTATATGTACTAGGGTTAAGTGGAAAAGAGTATGTTTTGGTATTTAAAATGAGGGAAAGAAAAAGGTGTTTATTTCCCTATTAGAAATGTATTTTAGATGCTATTTACTTTTGAGGATATGATGTATTTATCTCTAATATGGAGAAGACACAATTAATTTGTCTTGTTCCAGTAGGAGGCAACCCTTTAATGGATCTCTTCTTTAAGCGAAGTTGAAGTTGTTTCATGTTGACTACAATGTTTGAGACGTTTCAAGCTTTTCAAGATTTTTTTAATATTGTGGCCTGAAAAAGGAAGATAGCTGTGTGATATGGGCAAATGTACAGTGTTGTGATTTCAAAACGGGACTTTTTACTTGTTTAAGTTCTTTAAAGGGCTGCATATGGGCAGTAATGATTCTTTATGCATAATGACAGACTTTGTTGTCTTTTATGAAATCAAGATTCTCTCTGCATGGTAATTTGAGAATTGCCATTCCCTTAAATGTCCTAGGCTGAGCTTTACAGAAGCCCCTTCATAAATCCTCCTTATCAACTCCCTTTCAATGATTAGATAGACTTGGTGTCATATAATCAAAAGTAGACAAGTTGATCTGATCATGAAAAGGGACAAACCAGAAGAGGTTCAAATTAGTGGTGGATGGGGGACCTCAGTGGACAGGAAGATAAATACACTCTAAACAATTTATAACCAGTCTTCGCACAAGGGGCCTCATTTATGAGGCTGTGCTTCACTTTTACGCCGCTGGTGCGTCACTTTTTGTGATGCACCAGTGGCGTAAAACATGCACCTTGTTGCGCCATATTTACAAAGTGACACATATAGGTAGATGCGTCACTGTGTAAACCCCTGCGCCACATTATACCTGCGCCAGGTATAATGTATGCAAGAGGAGCGTATTGACGCAAGGAAGGGTCGTAGAAGTGACGCAGTGAAATCTATGAGATTTCACTGCGTCACTTTTAGGACGCCGTTGCGTCAAAATCTTGCGCCTGCCTCACAGCAGGCGTAAGACTTACGCAGGCCCTTTCACATGGGGCTTGCCCCATGTGAAAGGACGCATTGCTGGAGTTGCGTCACTTTGGTGATACACTCCAGCAATGCTTCACTTTTGCGCTTACAGATACATCAGAAATACTGGCGTATCTGTAACTCCTTGGGACATGATGCGTCATAGATTAAATATGACGCATCAGGAATGTCGCAAGGAGTGCGCACTGAGAAGTGACGCATCGCTGCTTTCACACAGCGATGCGTCATTTCTCATAAGTGAGGCCCAAGGTTTCATTAGTGTAGAACATGCGCATAGCTGGACAAATACCAATTTTCAGTCTATATCATTAGCAACGGAAAAAAGTTCTAGGCATTTGAAAAGCCAGATTCCATTTTGCCTTCTTCATCTTCCAAAGGATGGTTTGTCTACTTCAGCCTCAAGAAAAGCCTTGCTTGACCTTCTTTGAGGTTCTGCACTTATTGACTTCCTAGCTAACCTGAGTCTTTTACAGAACAATTCTGCAGTCAGTCATCCCAAACGGGGGTATTTTGGCAAAGGTCTCTGGCAGTTGACTCAGGAAATTCCTCCAGCGTGAGGTTCCGTGACAATTGTAAGTGGTGTTTTCAACTCGCACGAATATGGTCGAGTCTAGTATCTATGAACCACAAATGACGAGTTTAGTAAGCGTGCGCAGTTTCGCTGTGCTAACTTAAACCGTTCGTTTGTTATGTGGGTTTCTCATCTGTACCCACGGGTTCCATCTTAGATACGGCATCCATTTTGTCTCTTGCCCTCAAGTAGCCAGCGAACGGACACTGTCCGCTTCGCGACCCTGGGACTTCCAAGATATGGCGGAAGACACATGTTCTTTGAAAGTGTCTTTATGACAAGGGGGTTGCTACTGTAAGGCAGACGGCGCCGCTCGAGGCTCATCTTGCCGCACGAGCTTATTGTCTCAGCCGTGCATCTCATTAGGCACGTCCCTTTGATGCCTGTATCTCGTGCTTCTCGACACCCCCTTTTTTACACCCTCTCCGATCTCCCCACTGTCTCCGTCTTCCTCTGCACCTGTCTTCGTTCTTGTTTCGATCTACTTTACTGCTGATTGGAATTTGCTAATGGTGGGAAGATGGGTTTTTACAGTTGGGAACCGCCAAATGTTTCCGCACTTATGTTCCGGACCTTGTATGTTTCAAAGTGATCTAAACGACCCCTCTAAGAGCGACTTGTGGGAACCAGGTTGTAAACTATTGTGTCTCATGTTATCATATGGGTAAAAGTTGTATAAAAGGAGCGATCCACAGATACAATTTGAAGCAGTCTCCCCGAACTACACTCGATGTACTTCCTGTGACTTCTGTGTTCCCTGCAGTAAATAAACCTTGACTCTTTGACGCCGAAGGAAGTGTCCCGTGTCTCTGTGACTTGTACGCCGGAGCAGGTTACCCACGAAGGTTTCAGGTGTTGTGCCCTGGCACCGCTGGGTCCAAAAGAACCCAGTCCTTCAGTTGGCGCCCAACGTGGGGCTGCATCAGTGGTACCGGTCCAAGCCCGACGATCGTGAGGAACTTCGTGTGAAATCTCCGAGGGAAGGTGCACCCCGCTTCATCGATCCTGTTGTCGAAATAAGTGGCCCGAAGACTTTTCCCGCGAAGATTCCCGCCTCCTAACGGCTGCGACGGACTGCTGCCCTGACTGTAGACCTGTTTTGGCGCCTGGCGTAGACCTTGGTATAGCGAGACGATTGACGGGCCTTCCTGAGGACGCCATTGTTCTTTGAGTTAAGTATTGGTGGGTCGCTCCCAGAGTTCTTGGTTGTAGACACTTTAGCGAGTGTCTTGGTTGTAAACACTTTAGCGAGTGTTTTTGTTGTAGACACTTTAGCGGGTGTCTTTGTTGTACACGCTGTGTGAGTGTTTTTGTCGGTGACACTTTGCTAGCGTACTTTGTTGTTGTTGTATTTGTTTGACGACTGCAGCCGCCAAAGACCGAGGGTTTTGTCTTTGCTGGGACTTGGTAAATCCCGAAATCCCGTAACCCTTGAAGTTTGTGAAACTCGGCTAGTGTGCAAGATGCCTGGTCGTAGTACTTTGTTCTGTTGCTTTAGACCTTGTGGTGCGGATTCCCTGCTGGAGGACTCGTGTCCGATACCTCCGGTTGGAACTCCTACTTATGATTTATATAGCAAACATGGGCTAGGCCCAATTGCTTTTAACGATTATTGGATAAAATATACAAAGAAAGACGGCGATCTTCGTTGGCCACCTCACGGTAGCTTCGAAGCGTCGATCTTAGATAATTTGGAAATAAAGTTGTTCGAACGTAAATCAAGGCCGGCCATGTTTGATGCCTTTCGGTTGTGGCGCAAAGAAGCCCGACAGAAAGAAATCAGACAAAATAAACGTAGTGAGCGAGATAATGTTGCTACTATAGTGAAGAAAGCTGAGCAGTTTCAGCGTGATAAGGAGGATAAGGATAAGGAAGTGTTTGAGAGATTACAGCGTATGTCCATAGACAAATGCTATCCTGTTTTCCCTACGGAGTCGGATAAGAAGGAAGAGGCAGTTGAGGATTCTTTAATGTCCTATCTTATGAAGTCGCCACCTCCGTACGTACAGGGTATCGCAGTTCCTGTGGTCCCTGCCGTACCTGTTCTTCCACCTGTTATTCCTCCCCCTGTTCCTCAACCTGCACCCGCTCTTCCGACTGTTCCTGCTCCTTTGCCTGGTTCTATTCCTACTGCTCCTCCGCTTCCACATACTCCTGTTCCCGCCACTGCTCACGCTACTGCTCCTGTGTTGTTAACCCCTGTTGTCGCTAATGTCTCTACTCCTTCTCTTGTTAGTCCTGTGTCTTACTCTTCTCCCTCTACTCGTAATCGTGATTCTCCTATTGCGACAAACTTCTTTCAGTCGCTCGGACCCGTTTTTGGGTCTGCTGGTTTTGATGGTCCTCAGAGACGTAGTCAGCTTCCTGGTAATAGAGAACGTGTTGCGCTATACAATATGGCGATGGGTTGGATGATAAACCCTGTTAGAAATCCGCCACGTGTTGTCCTCGAAACGTTTGATCAATTCAACATACCAACTCAGAGATATGTGTTTGATGAAATGTGCAAGTTCTTACATGATCAGATAGTGGCCGTTGCGCCTGACGAGGTGCTGTCCGCCCTGTCTGAACTTCGGCTTCAGTTCGCAAATGGACTGATAGTCGATACTAATGTCCGACGTGCTATTGAGCGGTTGCTATCTCTTCGTCCCGCTCCTATTCCTCATGCATTGTTCGTTGAGGACATTGAGAAAGGAGATGAGTCTGGTCAATATCCTATGCGTGAAGTTCCGCCAGTTTGGATACCCGCTGATAATACTAATGTTAATGCTCCAGTGGCGGCGCATTTCCAGAGAGTGTGGATACACCTCCCATGGAAACGATCGGAAGTGCTTCAGGTGAAACAAACTTTGCCCGATCCTCGCAAAAATCCTGCTGGGTATTACAAGGAATTGTCGCAGCTCGTAGACGCTACGATAATGAATCTGGCCGATATCGACATGTTGTTTGGCAATGTCGTACCGCAACCGGTATGGGCCAAGATTCGTCACCAAGATCACGCGAATGAATTAGGTGGTGATTGGGCTGCTATTACAGCGGCAGACGCTGGACAAGTGGCTGCTACTAAACCCGATCAGTTGATTGAGCTTCTCCCCCAGCGAATCATTACATTAATGAAAACGCTTATGCCAGCTATGAAGGTAAATTGGGACAAGTTGTCAGCCTGTAAGCAGAAGAAAGATGAGAGTGTATCAGACTTCTTTACGAGGTTTGAGGAAACTTTCGTTGATCATAGTGGACAGGATATGGGTACTGAGGGTGGACAACGGTTGTTTGTAGATAAATTCGTATCGAACTTATTGCCCGACTTGTGCACTAAATTAAAGAATTCAGAAAGTGCGTGGGCTGTTTCTACCTCAGCTCAGATATTGGCTACGGCACAATATTACGAAAATAGAGAAAAAGAGGAAAATGACCGTGCCGATAAAAAAACGAAAGAGCTGAAAACTAAAGTGTTGTTGCAACAAGCGTATCCGCCGCGTTCTAATCAGAATGCGCCTCAGCAGAATAGATCGCAGTCGCAATCGAATCGATCGCAGTCGCGTAATGATTCATCTTTCCAAAGATCTTCATTAGGGTACAATCAATGTGCTTACTGTAGACAGGAGGGACACATTAAATTCAATTGTCCTGCTTTAAATGACCGTACTAGTGGTACGTCGTCTAGAGGAGGTCGTGGTGGTTCACAGAACGCATCACGTGGTAGAGGTCGTGGTGCTCAGAACGACCGTTCTGACAATTCATCAAATTCTAATAACTGTTTTGATCAACGTGGATCATCGCAAGGACGATCTGCGCAGTATAATGTAGACGATTATTACGTCGATCAGGGAACTGACGATAGTAATTACTAGGACAGCCAAAGACAAGGAGAGGGAGTGGTATCAGTTCCGGTTGATCAGAGAGGGCCTTATGTCGCAGTTGCTACATCGGGCGTCGTTGAGCCTTTTCTGTTGGACACTGGTGCAGCGAAAAGTTCTATCATGCATTCGAAACTCCCTGGCGCACCTTTGTCTGGCTTAACAAATGTTTCCGTTGGATTCTCTGGCGCCCCCGTTAGCAATCCAGTTTCGTGCCCTCTGCCCCTTAAAATTGGGTCTCGTGAGCTTGAAGCTCCGTTAATTTTGACCACTGGTTGTGGCGAAAATCTTTTGGGTCTGGATCTGCTTAAACGTTTGTATGCAACTTTGTATTGTTCCCCTGCGGGGGTAAAGCTTACGTTCGGAGAGAGAGTAGTCTCTCCCATGTACTTGTCACTCGATAAGCTTCCACCGGAATTGGATTCTCTTCCTGCGTCTTTGTGGGCGACGGGTCCAAATGATGTGGGCCTACTTGATATCTCCCCTTATGTTGTTCAGTTGAAATCGAATGTGCGATTGCCACGTATTCCCCAATATCGTATCTCCCTTGATGGTGAACGAGCTTTGTTAGCGATCATCTATGATTTGATCGAGAAAGATGTCATTGAAGAGACTCGGGGAAACGTGTGCAATAGTCCTGTACTGCCCATTCTTAAACGTACTGATCCTACCAAACCGCCTGTTTATCGTTTTGTTATCGATTTGCGGGAGGTAAATAAAATTGTGGTTCCTCAATTCCCTGTTGTGCCTGACATCACGGCGCTACTGACTCTGATTCCAGCTACAGCTTCATGGTTTTCGGTGATTGATTTGAAAAATGCGTTTTTCAGCATCCCGATTGCCGAAGAGAGCAGGGACCTTTTCGGTTTCTCTCTTGGTGGGCGTAGCTTCCGTTTCAAACGCGCTCCTCAGGGCTACTGTGAAAGTCCATCGATTTACAGTCAAGCTTTGAAGGGTCAACTAGATGCGTTTAGGTTGCCGGTTGGTGCGGCTTTAATCCAATACGTCGACGACCTATTGGTGGCTGCTGATACTCAGGACATCTGCAAAATTGCTACGGTATCGTTGCTGCAACATCTCTGTGAGTTACATCACAAGGTGTCACCTTCTAAACTCCAATATTGTTGTCAAGAAGTAACCTATTTAGGTCACTTATTGTCAAAGGAGGGAAGGAGATTGACCCCAGAGAGAATTGCAGCGATTGCGCGAATGGCTGTGCCACAAACCCAAAGAGATGTGCGTGCCTTTCTAGGTATCACGTCGTACTGCAGGCAGTGGATTCCTAATTTTTCATTGCTAGCGAAACCATTGGTGGCTCTTACGTGCAAGGATGTTTCAACTCCTTTACCATGGACGGAAGAATGTCAGAAAAGTTTTTCTGAACTGCGTGATTCATTGTGTTCGGCTCCTGTGTTAGGTACCCCTGATTACAGTAAACCGTTCACGTTATATGTTCACGAGAGGGAAGGTTGTGCTTTAAGCGTCTTAACGCAACCTTTTGGTGGTAAGCAACGTCCATGCGCATATTTTTCCTCGACCTTAGACCCAGTAGCTAGAGCATTGCCGAGTTGTTTGAGAGCAACTGCGGCAGCTGCGGTCTCCATCCGACAATCAGCAGGATTGGTCATGGATAATATGCTTACGGTGATGGTTCCGCATGCAGTCGATACTTTGTTGAATCGTACGAAAACTCAGCACTTGACGAGTGCGAGGTTGTCTGGGTACGAATTGACGCTTTTGGCAAGCCACATTCAGATAAAACGTTGTAATGTCCTAAATCCGGCAACTTTGTTACCAATTAGTGCAGAGTCAGATGAAGTAGCAGAACATGACTGTTACTTGCGGACAGAAGAGGAAACAAAAGGTCGAGTGGACCTTAAAAACACCCCATTGGAAGACCCGGATGGCATCCTGTATGTGGATGGGTCATGTTTTAAGTTGCCGAATGGTGATGTGACTACTGCTTATGCTGTGGTAACGTTGAATACTGTTGTTGAGACTGCAAGATTGAATCAGAATTCTGCCCAGGCTGCAGAGCTGATTGCTCTCACTAGAGCATGTGTGTTAGCAAAAGGTAAACGTGTGAACGTGTACACCGATAGTCAGTATGCTTTCGGTGTAGCGCATAGTTTTGGACGGTTGTGGCGAGAGCGTGGTTTCTTGACGTCGCATGGCACGAAAATACAGCATGGCCAGCTTGTGAACGATCTTTTGGATGCATTGACTTTGCCTGCTCAAGTTGCAATTGTTAAGTGTAGTGCGCATCGTAAAGTGACGGATGATGTTGGTCGTGGTAATGCGTTTGCAGACGAAATTGCTAAGGAGACTGCCCGGAACCTTAGCACTCGAATGTATGTGACGAGTTCGGTTAGGTGGCCTACAGAATCAAGTATGTGTGAGAATACCATAGAGAGTGTGAAAGCAATACAGAATGAGGCCACCGAGACTGAAAAGATGAAGTGGAAAGAAAGTACGGGAAGGTTGGATGCGAATGGTTGCTGGATTGATTTGTCGGATCAGAGAAGATGGATGTTGCCTGATGCGTATGTACTGGCCGTTGTGCAAATGGCACATGGGTTAGCACATATTAGCGCGAAAGGTATTTGTAAGTTGCTGGCTGATGTGTGGAAGAGTGATGGAATTACTAAGTGTGCTGAACGTTTGGTGAAGAATTGTATGGTGTGTATAATGTACAATCCTGGCAAAGGAACCCCAACTCCTCCTGGCAGTTTTGCTCCTCCTTCGTATCCCTTTGAGGTGATCCAATTGGACTTCATCCATATGGAGAGATGCAATAACCTGAAATATGTTTTGGTTGTGGTTTGCGCATTCTCCCGATGGATCGAGGCCTATCCCCTCAAGGACAACACTGCTTTGTCTACTGCGAAAATCCTACTGAAGGAATACTTTCCTCGGTATGGAATGCCTAGAGTCGTGTGGTCAGATAACGGAAGTGAGTTTGTTGGAAGTGTGATGAAGAGTGTGTGTAAGGGCCTTGGAATCAATCAGAAATTCCATAGCGCCAATCATCCCCAGTCAGCTGGATTAGTTGAAGGGTACAATGGCACCCTTAAACTAAAATTAGCGAAGATTCAAGCTACGACTGGACTTTCGTGGCCTGATGCTTTGCCTCTAGCATTACTGTCAACTAGGGCGACTGTACACTCCCGAATAGGGCTCAGTCCCTATGAAATAGTGTTCGGCCGTCCTGCGAATGTGTGGGGGGTTCCTAGGCCAGGTGTATTCTCTGATCTTGAGTTTCCGATGTTGATTGACTACTTACATGACTTGACTGCTAAACTGAGGTTAATTCATCAACAGGTTTACGACGCCTTGCCGACGCAGACGGAGGGTCCAGGCCACCAGCTCCAGCCTGGAGATTGGGTAGTTACCCGAAATTTTTCACGCAAAAAGAATCTGGACCCCCGCTTTACCGGACCTTACCAGGTGCTCCTGGCCACGAGGACTGCCGTTCGTCTTGAGGGGCGGAAAAATTGGGTACATGCTACCCACTGTAAGCGAGTCCCTATTCCTTTGTCAGCAGACCCGTGGGTGAGGAAAGGCATTGCGTCAACAGAAACAGAAAAATTGCCGGCGTTTGTACCTTTTAGCGACGCACAGCTTGTTGAAGAACCCTCAGCGCAGCAGAAAGCCACTGTTGAACACTTGTCAGCAAAAGACTCAAGACCAGACCAACGAACTGATCAGCAGGACGCTGTCTCTTCAACAGATCCTTTGTTCGACGAGCAGACACGTCCCGGGAAACATCGATATTCTTTGAGATCTCATACTAAGGACAAATAAAATTTGCTTGCTTTGCTGAAATTGATAACTGCAATATCCTCGTTTCCCCTGATCAGCTTTGGACAATCGTATTATTGAAAATTGTTTTGTACATATATTGAGTTTTTTTCTTTGTATCTTTTTCCTTCCACAGCTGAGAAATATTGTGCTACATATACTTTGTGTATTGAGGGCCGTAGGGCCGCGCGCGTACTTCCTTCTGGACAGTAGGTCTTGACGCTAGGTTAAAGGCCGTCGATTCCTAGGAACTCCTGGGGATTGACTACTGCTGCACAGAACGAAGTGCGTCAAGAAACGTTGCGGACGGTCGTAGGGAAATGGCATTTTCGAAGCTGAATGATTTGGAAAGAGCTCAGGCATATAGAGTCAAGCTGCAGAAACTTAGTCGTACTAAATGTTTTGTATCCCAATTGTTTGTTTTGTTTTTAACTGCTTCTGCATTTTTGGCGGGTGGGGTGTATTACACTATGTCTTACTTTTTACTTGCTACCCCTACTCCTACTCCTTACCCTAACCTTACTTCTACTGCTTCTCCCCATTCTTTTCATATGTTACCGGAACACGAACAGGCTAGACGTGTAGAATTCCGCAACAATTCCTTTATCCAGCTCCTCCATCAGCATCAGTTAGTGGTTAACACTACTAATTGTTGGGTGTGTGGGTTGATGCCACATACTACTGGTAAGGGAATTCCATATCTGGTGTTACCGTATAGTTCCCAAGGGTCAGCTCGAGCATTCCAAACAATGTTTCGAAGCGCACTGGGTTTCCACCCCACTCCAGAACAACGTTCCCCATACTCTGGTCCTACCTCGTATCAGAGGCTGTTATCGATGGCTATAGAGGACATGGAAGACGAGATCCATGATGCTTTTCTCATCCCTAAAGAAGAGGTACAAGCCTATAGGGTCCTAAGTAGAGGGGAATATAGTATGTCCACTAATGAAAAGCAGCTTAAAAGCTCGCTTCCAATATGGGTCGTACCCCACACTGGTAATCTTTGTCTTGTGGGTCGTGGCTCGCAAGCCTCACTTGGAGTAAGTGCTTGCACTGAAAGTTACGTTCTGCCAATGTCCCCGACCCCCGTGTTTCTGGCTGCCAAGGGTACGTACTTCATCTGTCATGATCGTGCATACACATGGTTGCCCGCAGACTTCATGGGCTCATGTTTCGTTGCAAATCTGTTGCCTCCGACGTTTACTGTAGATGCCGATTATCATAAGACTAGAGTTGTACGAGGCGTAATTAGCGAAGAGGATACTGCCGGTCAAGAGGCAGGAGACTTTTTCAAGGGTTTCCTCCCGTTTTGGGGACCTATGGTTAACAGTAGGAACCTGAGACATTTGACTCGAGTGGTAGAATCGACAGCTAATATTACTGCCAGTGCCCTTGGTAATATCACCACAGAACTTCAGGCGGAGAGACTTATGACATTACAAAACCGTATGGTTTTAGATGTTGTCTTAGCAGATCGCGGTGGGGTATGTAAAGTGATCCATTCGAGCTGTTGCATTTTCATACCTGATAATGCTCCAACTGTCTATCAAGCCATCTCGAAGTTGCATAAGATCTCCGAATCCATACACGTGGATGTAGGGGATTGGACGCTATTCGGTTGGTTTTGGGGCCTGATGTCGACTTGGGGTTGGAAGATTCTGACGATCATCGGGGTTGTGGTAGTGTTCCTGTTCACGTGTTGCCTTTGTGTGCAGTGTGGTCCTGCCTTATGTGGCCTCTGTGCTACGACGTGTATGAGACAACCATCTGTTACCAAGGGGACTCGATTGGACAGAGCTATGCTACAACGACATCTTGATGGTCTGATGAATATCGAGTATGATTCCGACTAGTGCTTGCCTACATGAGGGCAAAAGGAGCGTCTGAGGTTCCGTGACAATTGTAAGTGGTGTTTTCAACTCGCACGAATATGGTCGAGTCTAGTATCTATGAACCACAAATGACGAGTTTAGTAAGCGTGCGCAGTTTCGCTGTGCTAACTTAAACCGTTCGTTTGTTATGTGGGTTTCTCATCTGTACCCACGGGTTCCATCTTAGATACGGCATCCATTTTGTCTCTTGCCCTCAAGTAGCCAGCGAACGGACACTGTCCGCTTCGCGACCCTGGGACTTCCAAGATATGGCGGAAGACACATGTTCTTTGAAAGTGTCTTTATGACAAGGGGGTTGCTACTGTAAGGCAGACGGCGCCGCTCGAGGCTCATCTTGCCGCACGAGCTTATTGTCTCAGCCGTGCATCTCATTAGGCACGTCCCTTTGATGCCTGTATCTCGTGCTTCTCGACACCCCCTTTTTTACACCCTCTCCGATCTCCCCACTGTCTCCGTCTTCCTCTGCACCTGTCTTCGTTCTTGTTTCGATCTACTTTACTGCTGATTGGAATTTGCTAATGGTGGGAAGATGGGTTTTTACAGTTGGGAACCGCCAAATGTTTCCGCACTTATGTTCCGGACCTTGTATGTTTCAAAGTGATCTAAACGACCCCTCTAAGAGCGACTTGTGGGAACCAGGTTGTAAACTATTGTGTCTCATGTTATCATATGGGTAAAAGTTGTATAAAAGGAGCGATCCACAGATACAATTTGAAGCAGTCTCCCCGAACTACACTCGATGTACTTCCTGTGACTTCTGTGTTCCCTGCAGTAAATAAACCTTGACTCTTTGACGCCGAAGGAAGTGTCCCGTGTCTCTGTGACTTGTACGCCGGAGCAGGTTACCCACGAAGGTTTCAGGTGTTGTGCCCTGGCACCGCTGGGTCCAAAAGAACCCAGTCCTTCAAGCGACGAAAATAAACTTGAAGAAAGTAGAATATAACCCGAAAATAAAAGAAAACTCCACAACAATATTGTTTGTGTGGCATATAGATTTGAGTAAATAACGGGGCTGGTGATAAATGCTTGAGCTAAAACTAGAGCAGGGCTAAATGTAGCATCGGTCAATGAATGTAGACAGGAACGGTTGAGACGTAAAGCGGTATTTATTTGGGTTCAATATGTTAAAGGAAGAACAACTACCCCAGCCACAGCACAGGCCATAACAGGTGGCAGCTTCACACTGCCCACCGGCGCTCACCTTGGAACGCTGGTCGCGGTGACATTCTAAGTGATATCACTGCGAGCAGCTCCATTACATGCAGAGACGCCGGGGGGAATCAAGGTGGGAAATACCAAACATCCCCCTTCCCTGCAGAATGAAACATAAGATTTCAACAAAAGAACCAAAGGTACAACAAAACATTACATCCTCACATACTATTCTAAATGTCTGGGAGGTCTGGTCATTCTCCGGCTAGTTCTTACACCCAGGTGGGGGACCGGCCACTGCTTCTTGGGAGTGGGACCCTTGTTTCCCTTGGAATCACCATTACCCTCCAATTCTCTACAGGAATCCTGCCCGGGTGGGTGAAACCTCACTACTCTTCCCAGGTTCCAGATCTTCCCTTCCTGGGTCTTCACTGCATTCTTGAACAATTTAGTGATCTTGGTGGGCCTACTGTACTCTGACCACCTTGCCCTGCCCGTGAGCGTCCTGATCTTAATGTCATCTCCCACTTTAAACTCTGCCTCCTGTGTAGAGTTGAGCCTGTTGAACCTTTCTTTCCTCCTCACCATAGCTCCTTCCTGCCTCACTAATCCTTTCGCTTCTCTGGAGTGATCTGACCATCCCTTATTCCACCCCATCCACCCTGGGGATAGTTTGGTGTTGGGTGTTCTAGCACGGAGCAACTCGATAGGGGGGACCCCCGTCGTTTGGTGCGGGGTGAACCTGTATGCTTCAATCCGCCTCCATACTTCTTCCTTCCAGTTCATGCCACTGGCCTTTGCCAACTGGATACTCTCCTTGAGGGTCTTGTTAAAACGCTCAACCATGCCATTGGTCTCCGGGTGATATAAGGCACACCGCTTGTGTGTGATTCCTCTCTCCTCAAGGAAGTCTTCCATCTCTTTTGAACACAGTTGCACTCCATTGTCCGTGAGTAGGCTGCTGGGTAATCCTTCCCTAATAAACAACCCTTGCAGGAACTCAATGACGGTCTTAGTGGTGACTTCACTCACTAACTTCACTTCCGGCCACCTGGAGTACAGATCTATGAGACTAGAATATACGGCGTGCGCACTTCTCCCGTTAATAGACCAACGATTTCCAACGCCAACTCTTCCCAGGGTCCAGACGGTGGTGGCCTGCACACCATGGGGGGGTCTGTTGTCTCAGTACTTTGTCGCTGGTGCTGCACGGAACACAGTCTCTTACTTTTCTTTCTATTGCGAGAACCATGCCCGGCCACCAGTAGTCTTCTCTCAACCTCTGTTTAGTCTTGGTGATGCCCAGGTGGCCATCGTGAGCCATGTCTATCAGATTCTCTCTCACAGTTGCGGGAGGTACCAGTCTCGTCCCCCTGAACAGGCATTCATCGACCACGGACAGTTCATCTTTGATAGTCCAGAACGGCCGCATCTCCTCATCTCGTTTATCTTCATGTTTCCATCCGTCTTTTACTCTTTTGCACACTTCTTCCAAGACTTGGTCTTCCTTTTGTGCACTTTTCCATGTTTCTTCTCCTATCGCCCTCTGGATGGCGCACACATTTTCCATCTGATTGTTTTCCATTTCATCATCTTCTTTCCCATTAGCTTCATTAGCCTCATTTTGATTCACGAGCCTTGACAAGCAATCTGCAGCAAGATTACGGGTTCCAGGGACTTACTCAACATAGAAAGTGTATTCCTGAAGACTGACCACCCAGCGTCTGATCCTGCTAGAGATCGCGTCCAGGCCCTTCTTGCTGAAGACCTCCACCAATGGTTTGTGGTCGGTGCGAAAGGTAAATTTAGTGCCCCACAGGAAATCCCTGAATTTGCCAAACGCCCAGAATACTGCCAAAGCTTCTTTTTCAATCACCGAGTAGTTGTTTTCTGACTTCTGAAGGGATCTTGAGGCGAAAGCTATTGTTTCCTCTCCGTCCTTGCTTACTTGAGTGAGGACTGCTCCCAGCCCTTTTGCGCTAGCGTCGGTAGTGACTACTGTTGCACGGTTGGGTAAGAAAGACTTTAGGCTGGGTGCTTCCGCAAGTGCATTTCTCGAGTCCTCAAACTCTCTCAGACACTCCTGACTCCAGTCGAATGCTGTCTCCTTTTTCAACAACAGTCTGATAGCATACGTTCTTCCAGCCAGGTTCAGTATGAATTCCCCGTAGAACTCTAGCATCCCCATGAAGGACTTGATTTTGTCTTCGCTCCTAGGGGGCACCAAATTTAAGATGGTGTTCTGGAGCTCTGCTTTGGGACGGATACCTTCTGCCGTCACCTTGTGTCCCAGGAAGTCCAGTTCCGTGCAGCCAAATACGCACTTTCCTCTCCTCACTGTTAGACCTTGCGACCTGAACCTGGTCAGCATTCGTCTCAGCCTCTCATCATGCTCCTTATGGTCTCTAGCAAACACTAGCACATCGTCCTGATAGCATACAACACCAGGAATCTCTTTCAGGATATTTCCCATGAGCCTCTGGAACACGGCTGCCGCAGAGACCAACCCGAATGGCATCCTTTTGAACTTGTACGCGCCCATGGGTGTCACAAACGCGGTGAGTTCTTGCGACTCTTCGTGCAGTTTGATCTGAAAGTAAGCTGAGGTAAGGGCCAGTGTGGAGAATACTCTTGCCCCCTCTAGCATGCTCATCATCTGGGTGATGTTGGGCAGCGGGAATCGGTCGACCACGACCTCTTTGTTCAGAGCCCTGAGATCAATGCATAGCCGAACCGACCCATCCTTTTTCTGGGCGGCCACGATTGGCGCCAACCATTCCGTCGCTTCTACCGGTTCAATGACTCCTGATTTGCACAGTTTCTCGAGCTCCCTCTTCACCGCTTCTTGTATAGCAATGGGTAGCTTCCTGACCTTGGCCACCACTGGTTTCACGTTTTCTTTCAATTTGATCTTGTGGCAGTAGTTCTTCAAACATCCAAGCTCTTCTCTGAATACCTCCATGAACTCTGTCACTAAATCTTCCTTTGGCTCACGTATCTCCTGTATTAAGATTTGGGGGTTGCTGTTGGGATTAAGATAGACCCCCAATTCTTTCTGTGCCTGCCAACCCAAAATGTTATCACCGACTGTGGACACATACACCTTAGACACTGTTGTTCTGTCCCTGTATTCAATTTTGTCCCAGAAGTAACCTTTCATAGAGATGGGGCGACCAGCATACCCCCCGGGCCTCACATCCATTTTCTTCAAGATTATCCTCCCCTTGGACACACGGGAAAATTATTTCGCACTTATGATAGTTATTCTAGAACAGGAATCAAACAATGCTTCCAAATCTGTGCCCCTTACTTTTATAATGTCTTTCGAGCTGCAGACCTGACCTTCTCCAATTTGCACGACTATTTCTTCACATGTGGTGTTTATGAGGCTGCAGCTCTGCTCTTCGCTCACTCGCACAACTATTTCATCACATACAGTGTTGGTCCTGTCTTTGCCCTGTCTGCTAAATCCCTGACCACTTTTGCAAAACTGCCTGAAATGACCTCTCCTTCCGCACTGGTTGCACGTGAACTTGAGGGCAGGACAATCTTTGTCATTGGCCATGTGCCTTTGCTTCCCACATCTATAACAGGAGCCCTTGAATGACCCTCCCGGTTTGTTCTCTTTCTGCTCTTAACTCACTGTTTTCTGGCCCTTGATCACAGACACTGCCTCACATTCAGTCACAACTTCGCTCACTTTGGGTTTGTCTTCGCTTCTTTTCTCACAGGTGTCCTGTCTGATTTCACTGACGCACACTAACATATGTTCTACTTGTTTGGCTATTATTAAAACCTCCCTCAGGGGTGGGTCATCCTTAAGCCACAACTCCTCCCTCACGCGCTCCATCCTACAACCCAACACGAACTGGTCCCTGATCCTTTCCTCACTGGCACCACCAAACTTGCATGTAGAAGCCAGTTTCCTTAGTTCAGACACAAAATCTTCAATAGATTCCCCCTCCTTCTGTACTCTTTTCCCAAAATGGTATCTTTCCATTATGGTGCTCGTCTTAGGGAGATAGTGTAAGTCTAATTTCTTCAAGCTTACTTCTAGCTCATTTAGACCTCTTGCTTCCTGCGCCCGTAGATCTGGGAGGTGATCTAAAACCTCTTCCCCTTCCGCTCCTAGGTAATATGCCAATAATGCTACCTTCCTTTCTAGCCCAAGATTTGGGCCACACACAGTAGCATAATTCAAAAATACTTTTTTTCCATTTTTTCCACAGAATGGTAGGTTCCCTGGGATGGTCAAAAAGAAGGGTGGGGGTGTTACACTCTGCATGCTAGCAATGTCACTTGAAGCCCTCCTAAGTGTAAAAGAAGAAGAATTAAGTACTGGGACTACAGGTCATAAGCAATATTGAAAAGACTCTAGACAGAAATGCAGCAATGTAAATGCACCTATCCTAGGAGATTACTGCACAGATTCGCTTAGAATAGTGACCCTACAGATAGTATAATACAAGATTTCTTGAACCACTGGGTGGCACTGTGGCGTACAATCTGCCCCCACTGAGGCGAGTTACCAGCATGACATTCGCCCTGTTGTTGTTCATGCAGAGCGCGCTACTAGTCTGAGGAGATTATCCCACTGCCACACTTCCACCCGAGGGTGTTTGACGAACGACCTATGGGAAAAGGCACAAGTAAGTCCGGAGGGTACCTGAATGGTGGTGCAGTCTATTGCCGTTGATTTCAGACAGGAAGGTTAAGACCCCTTTTCCAAAAGAGTCCCTGATGCAAGTATGAGTGGCACGAAGCTCGCACCGCCCGTCACCACTAGTACTCCAAACTTAGTCAGGGCAATGTCAGGCAAGGGTCACACCCCCGCGAGCCGTCAGCGCTCCCTATGGCTTTTAATCTCATACACCTCCGGCAATCCCGTTTGCACCCTCCAGTCCGTTGGTCTCAGCTGGTGTCCCTGAGTTGGGAGGACGTCCAACGTCCAGTTCTCTACAGCCGCTCACCACACTTCCCTGGCCTCTGTCCAATTTCACCTCTGAGCGCTCTTCACTCGCAGATGCCGGCGCCGCTCACCACACTTCCCTGGCCTCCGTCCAATTTCACTTCCAAGCGCTCACTCGCAGATGCCGGCACAGTGCCTCCTCATACCACTGACGCTCCGCTCCATTATCTTCTGAATCTTGACACACGCCGCACACCGCTCTGTTGCTCTCTCGCTGCCTCCCGGTGCTGAACACGGCACTTCAGTCAGCTCAGGAGTGTTACACGTTACACTTCTTCGTGGATACAGGCGAAGTGCCTCTCCATGGCTGGTACACCATTACGAAATTATCTTTTCATTCCCTCTAGCCGGATAGGGTTATTTACACACTCCACACCCGCTCTGTAGCAATACGCTGCTGCTCCTCACCATTAGTCTTTTCCTGCGCTACTGTCAGTTACAGGTGCACTTCTGCTTCTAGGCGTTTTTCCACCTCATTGGCGTGTTGAGGTCGCTGTGCCCCGAAAGTTCCTCGTCGCCAGTGTAGCATCGGTCAATGAATGTAGACGGTTGAGACGTAAAGCGGTATTTATTTGGGTTCAATAAGTTAAAGGAAGAACAACTACCCCAGCCACAGCACAGGCCACAACAGGTGGCAGCTTCACACAGCCCGCCGGCGCTCGCATTGGAACGCTGGTCGCGGTGACATTCTAAGTGATGTCACCGCGAGCAGCTCCATTACATGCAGAGACGCCGGGGGGAATCAAGGTGGGAAATGCCACACTAAAACCAAACCATTTGTGTTCATCCTGTACAAGGTGTCAGTGAATAAACGGGTGCAAATGTCATTTGCGCTCCTTGTCCACAGGAAAATTTATGTAAATTTCAATGGAAATTTCTATACTGAAAATTATCAATGCAATTATACATACATGTTTAGGCCAGGACAGAATGTTTAATATAGCGGCTCAATTTGCATAATTTCAGTAATATTGGGTTACTCCTAAATTCCCCAAATTAAACCATTAAAACAGATCCTGTATATACGTACATGCTGCTGTTTTTTGTCAAATATTTACAGCAAATGCGCACTTTGTGGGGACAAATTTACTGCAAAGTGGACCAACAGGAATGACAAAGTGCTAGCGGCTGGTTTTTGCGATGCTTTAGGGGTTCTTTTGTACTCAGGGGCATATGTGCAAGCACCTATCGCCACGGGAATGTCACATTTTGTGACGTTCCTGCGGCGATCGGAGCTTTGCCCTATTTACAAGGCAGCGTTAAGCCACATAACGTGGCTTAACGCTGCTTTGTAAATAAGTCCCCCTTTCACGCTACGCTTAGCTTGAAAGGGGTGTGCAATGGGTGTTGCTGTGGGCGTTTCACCCAGCATCCAAAATTAAGACCATGGAATCCTGGGTCTTACCCTGGTGCAACTAGGAGAAATGTTTAATTTCTCCTCGTTTTTGCTGTTTTCATGTGTGCTGCCTTATGCGGCACACAGGAAAACAGCAAAAGGCCGATGATTGATTATGTACAGCAAGGTCCCTCTTCCTGCACATACACAATCATTTTTTTAAATGCTATTTTGCAAATTCTGTGTGTGCTGCATTAAGCAGCACACATAGAAGTTACAAAACGACTTTTTTTTAAGATTGTTAGCATATGGGCAGGAAGAGGGCCCTTCCTGTACATAAACAATCTTCGCACCAGTGCACGGGGAAATGCATGGCTCCACCATATCCTTTATATATGGTGCAGCCTTGCGTTTCAGAAGTGGCTGAGTGAGGTGTTAAGCCATGACGACTAACACCTCACTCCGCCACTTCCACGTACATGTGCCCCAAAGTTGTTTAAAGCAAAACGCATCCTCCAACCCAAAGTTGACACTAGGACTCATTTCAGGCTAAAATACAGCACCAAATGGACATTTTGCATAATTATGTGTCATTTTGTGTCATTTTGCCAACGTTTCAGGTAACTACACAAATGCAAATTTTTCGTATCCTTACACATGTAAACCAGCATTTTTATTAACTATTTCCAGGGCTTTAATCTATATTAGAAATTAAGAAAACCCTTCTAGACTGCAGGGGGAAGGAGCTGAGTTCATAGTTAGGAGCCCATTATGAATGAACCCCAAGCAGTAATGCTGCATCCTATAGCATACTACATGAAAATCTGTGCTACTGCAGCCATTACTGTATGTGAATCCATAATTCCAGGCATTTTAATGAGGGTAAAGGGCAAAATGATGTGACCTGGAGGTCTTGCCTCCAGTAAAAAAATTGTGGGATTATTGCATCTGGAAATAAGGAAATCGGTAAAACCATGCCATTTTAAATCCTGTTTCTGCCCCTACAGGTACATCAGACTACCTATAATGAGGGCTGAGATGGTCTGACGTCTCGGCCCAATCAGCTGTGGAAACAGCCTTGACGGAGCAGCACACGTTCGCATTAGGATTTTTCTTAAAGAAATAATGCTTTTCGACAGGGCGACGGTCCCTGAAGTATTCAAATTCTTTATGAGTATTTCATCAGAAACTCTTTTAAAACCAATGGCTGAAAAGAGAATGTATTTGTGACATTTCGCTGTAAAGTTACTGATTTCGTCTAATTATTTAAAAACTTTTTTTTTATATCAAGTACTCTACAAACGAATTTGGGGAAGGTCACACTTGCCTGCTATGCTCCCTTCGTGCAACACGGGGTCTTTAACATATTTTGCAGGATCATTTATAGCTCACATTCCATCTCTGGTTACCTCATTTGTGACAGATTTCAAAACCTCTGTAACTATGTTAGGAAATAATATTGTAAACCCTTTAATCTAGAAGAATTTTAGAAAGGAATCATTGTGAATTGGAAAATAGAGTGACTGATACAACATAAATTGAACAAGCATTGACAAAGCTAATAGGTCTCGCCTTTCGAAAGCTAATGGCTTTGGCAAGTTGTTTTAGCCATATTGTATACCATTGTGGCTGCTGTTTCCCATGGCTAAAAGTTAGTGGGATGGCATGGAGTGGATGGGTCTGGTAGATTGGAGTGGGGTAGATTGGGGTAGAGTAGAATGGAGTAGATTGGGGAAGAGTGGAGTGGAGTAGGCAAGTAAACGTTTACTGTTACATTAATTAAAATCTTACAATACGAAATACAGTGATGAATAAAGTTCCTTAAACAGTTAAAAAGAGCTGCTGGCACTGACTGCTTACCGTCTGATTGTTATAAGTTGTTTGTGCCACAGCTAAAAGACTGCTTAACTATGTTGTTTGCACAAAAATGTCATGGAATTAGTCCACCATGCTCTTGGTCGCTTGCAAAGATAGTCATTTTCCCCAAGAAAAACAAGCCTGTACCTGAACTCGCCTCTTACCGAGCAGTTACATTGATTAATGAGGATTCCAAAATGTACTCGAATATCTTGTCCTCCAGTTTATCTCCAATATTTAACAAGGTGGTATCCCGACGGCACCACAGGTTTATACCTCGGAGAGGTGTAACCGATCATATTAGAAGGGTAGTTACCATCTTTGACGCCCCTTAGGTTTTAGGAGACTCTATGGCTTTGATTCTGCTGGATACGGAGAAAGCAAGTTTTGTAATATTGCCTTTGCAACTCCTATGGGCTGTAATGTAGAGAGCGGGTGCTAGGCCAGGATTTTTACAAGCAGTCAAGGCTCTATATCATAATCCAGAAGCCAGAATGTTTGTAGCAGGAGCGCTCTCTCTGGGGCATATTACCAAGCGTGGCGATAGGCAATTTATCGCCGGTTTAGCGGCGATAATTTTATCGCTCTATTAGCAAGCTGTCGCTAACTGATGTTAGCGACAGCTTTTAGGCGATAGCGAGCGGTTTGGGGTCCGCTTTGCATGTCAGCGATATTTATCGCTAATGACATGCAAAGTGGGCGTACTCAACCTGTTAGCGACTGAAAGCAGTCGCTAACGTCGCTATCGCCTATTAGCAGGCAGGAATAGTGATGGAAATATTCCCGCTATCGCCAAAAACTAACGCCTGCTCAGACCAGTTCTTAGCCATGTTATCCAATGGGAGGTGGATAACAAGGCTAAGAGCATTTCGTCGCTAATGCGTGAATATCGCTGTATTCTCAGCGATATTCAAGCATTTCGCCGCTACGCTGGATATTTTAGCACAATGGAGAAAAACGTTGCTAATAGCATGTTTTCTCTGCTAACATATCCAGCGATAGGCAGCGAAAAAAAAATCGTTGCTAATCCTATTTAGCGATAATTATCGCTACTTGTTGGTAATATACCCCTTAGTCTTTTAAGGTCACTCGGGGGACTAAGCAAGTGTGTACTTGTTCCCTTCTCATATTAGCATTGTATATTGATCCATTTATATGCAGGCTCGAGCAAAATATCCTAATCCCCCATATGTCTTTTAAAGGATGGGATACTAAAACCCTGGCATATGCAGACGATATAGCGCTTGTGACACCAGATCCAGCAACAGCTCGTTTGGAGTTAGAGAAAGAGGCAACCTGCTTAGAAACTATCTCAGGCCACTCGTTGAATAAGGGTAAAACAATTTTCATTATCAATAAAGGAATTATGCTTTCAGACTTTCAGATCCTCGTGTGGTATCGAGTGCAGTATATTTAGGAATAACCATCGCTTCTGATCTAGAAGTCATTGTTAAAGAAAATGTAGAACCCTTTATAAAAAAGCAAAAAGAGGTTTGCGCAGATTAAATAACTTGAACTTATCTCTAGTAGGGAAGTGTTAATGTAATTAAAATGATTTTTCTCCCCAAAGTTCTATATTTTTTCTGCACCATCCCTGTCGAGATAAAGAAATAACTGGCAGATGCATCAAAGTAAATACCGGGAGCAAATGGGCAGATTCTCAGAATCTGCACTTTTGCTCCCGGTATTTTTGCTTTTGGGATGCATCATCCCAAATGCAAAAATCGCAATTTAAGGAATCTCTAAATTGAGATTCCTTAAATTGCGATTGCATTTAAGGAATCCCAAATTGAGATTTCTTAAATGCAATGCATGAAAGTTAAAAAAATAGTGAATTCGCAAATAGGGGGAGCAAATTACCATGAAGTTAGACTTCATGGTAATTTGCTAAAACTTTGAAAAAAGCACTTTAGTGCATTTTTCAAAGTTTCATGTTGCGCACACATATGCCCTTAGGGCATGTGTGTGTGCAACATGTGTGCATAGATCAATTTCAGGGGTGCAACAGGGTGTCATTTTGACACCCCTGCACCCTTGAAATTGCATGAGCAATTTGCGAGTACCTACTAGTACTCGCTAATTGCTCATGCAATCTCCAATACATTCCTATGGGCCTGTAGGCCCATAGGAATGAATGGGACAGCATTCCTTAATTGCGACTAGCAATTTGCGAGTAGCAATTAAGGAATGTTAAGGAATCGCTATTTTAATAGCGATTCCTACATGCATATGCTTTTGCTATTCCTAAATAGCGATTCCTTAAAAATCGCTATTTAGGAATAGCAAAAGGCTACGTTGATGCATCTGCCAAATGGTTAAAGAGATTGGAAGAGCTGATGTCGAGGTTTGTTTGAGAGTACCCTAAACCCAGAATGGCTTGAACATATCTAGGGAGGTGTGGCTCACTGGCTAGAGGCGGCAGACCCGAGTGCAGAGAACGGCCCGGGACCAGGGTTCGATTCCCGACGCGGCAGGGTCTTGGACCAGGATCAGCGGACTGATAATTCTCGCATCGGTGCCCACTCCGACCAGGGAGCACACTCGGCAACTCTGGGCATTAGCTTGCCTCATCTCTACAACGGCCCCCCACAGACGCCAGGGATGCCTGGTTTCACCCTGGAGATACCCACAAGGGACCATCTCACAGGGAAAACCAGGACGGGTTCCCCAGCGGTCTACAGCGCCGGGACACTCGGGTAGAGTAACTGTGCGCTATACAAGTATCCCACATTTACATTTACATATCTGACACTCTCAAAGGATAGAGGGGGTGGAGGCTACCAAACCTTAAATTATATCACTGGGCTACTATGCTCCAAAACTGTCTGGTATTACTGCAAGAAAGAGCTTCGGTGCAAGTTGGGGCTGAATAACTTCCCTCATCCTTCAAGGTATTGATTGCT
Source organism: Lissotriton vulgaris (assembly GCF_964263255.1). Taxonomy (NCBI): domain Eukaryota; kingdom Metazoa; phylum Chordata; class Amphibia; order Caudata; family Salamandridae; genus Lissotriton; species Lissotriton vulgaris. The sequence goes on along the minus strand of NC_141695.1, from coordinate 1,450,472,004 downwards.
GCAGATGCATGGGGATGTCTTTGGGACAAATCGAGTATAGCCATTTAAGAGAGTACATTTTAAGACACATCAGAACGTTTTTAAGGTCTGGTCAGCTCTTTGTAAGACATTGGGGATAGGAAGATTAAATTATTATACCCCAATAAACAACAATGGGAATTTACCAGGGATTTCTGCTGATGAATATGTTTTACGCTGGGTGAGTACTGGGTTGAACAGGGTAGGGCATTTTTTCTCTTCGACAGGGGTTATTTGGTTCCAAGAGTTTAAGAATGACTGTAATATTGGTCAAAGAGATTTTTTTAATTTTCTTTAAGTAATGGATTTTTTTTATTTCTGGAGTATTTTATTGAGCATTTTTCATAAACAATAAACAATAAAGAGCAAACAAATTAAAAGAGAGTCTCATAATACGAGGGACCGATCTGAGATATACATTTCTGTAGCATACAGACCTGGATGGTTGGTAAGCACAAGAAAATTGATGAGCACAAGAAAATCAACATAGGATGTCTTGAAGGACCCTTAAGTGGAATGGTCTGAAAACTAATAAATGATAGAGGTAGATAAAGAGAGAAGGAGGGATGCTTTTTGATGCATAAGGGAGGAGGCCCGGCCTGGTTCCAAAAGGCTTGACCTGGTGGATTTATTTGTCAGCGAGCATAAGTGTCCCATTGGGGTCATTTATATCTTTCTTAATAAACTCATCAAAGATGATTTAGATAAACACTCTCGGAAATGGCAAGAGAAATTAGCCATATCGGAATCCGGTTTACTCTAATCTTTTTCAATGGCACAAACCAGCTTACTATCTTTAAAGTTGTGAAGGCAATATTCCAAAACATGCTTTTTTAACCTTTATTATAAACCCAGCAAAATTATTAACTGGGGGGATGGTAAGGGATCATAATGTCCCATATGCCAATAGAGTGGCGCCCATATTGTACATATATCCCCTACTTGTCGAACATTATTGACTATGAATGAATACATCACTACATTTTTAAAGGATAAGTTAAATATGAAAATATCTTTGAAACCTGCCGTGATTCTGCTGGGAGTATAATAAGGGGAGAGATGTACCAGAGTCAGAGCACTGTTATTCATATCTATGACCATCCTGCCATTGTGTATTGCGTTGGCCTGTTTGGATACTAACCCACCCGTATTTCAGCAATGGTTAGCCTGGGTTCTCGCAGTCTGTCACCTTAAAAATACGATGCACTCTAAGAAAGGGGCATGGGGTAGCAACAAAATGAAGGAGCATGGTGTAGGAACAAAATGTCTTTCGAGGTGGGCCCAATAGATTGGATGGAAATGAGTGGCCGAGGTGGCAAGCCGGCTAATATCGTATTATGAATTATAAAAGATTTGCACTGAGTACCTTTGAGAATTTGGAGGGTTCTTTCTTAGTAGCTCCATTTTAACAGAATCTGGGTTTCTTCCCCTTTTTTAAGATGACTTTATGTAATAATGTCATTTTATGTGATTGTGGTTAATTGTGTAGGGGGTGGTTGTGGGGTTCCTGTTTGGGGGAATAATATTGTTCTTTTTGTATAATCGCAATTAAATATATGATAATGATAATAAAAAATAGTTAAAATTAAAAAAAAAACTGTTAAAAAGACTACTTGGCATATGGCGGGGGTGGGGTCTCAATGTTCATATATTAGTATCCCGGCTAAAAATTCAAGTCCCATTTTGTGCAAATGAGCAAGAGACGGCTTATCATTTATTAAACATCTGGCAGTTAGCTCCGCCTGAGACGTTGGCGGTTTGCGTTATTCGGGTATGAAAATGCTTTGTGCAAGGAGACAACCAGTGAAAGTGACAACTGATATACAGTGAGTAAACCAGGGATTCAGTTCCAGTGCTGGAATTAATGAGGAAGGTACTTTGCCCCTATTATTGGTAGATACCAGGGATCATAGCTGAGTAAGTTATGCAGGCTGGTAGGATGTTTTGTTTGAGGCCTAGTCAACTCCCTGTAGATATTTTACTGTTTGAGAGATTGCTCGGGGGCCCCAGAGTTTAAGCATGATGTTATGGCTTTTCTGCAGGAACACACCCCAGCCCCATTCCAGAAGGCCCTGAGCCAGCAGTGACTTGCAAATTTAAAGTGGACTTGCAGAGGCAAAAGTGTGAATCACATCTTCTTCTGGATGGCCGCACAACCAGCAGGAGCTTCTCCTGCTGCCCTTAGCCAGTGTGCTGCATGCACGTCGATAGTGAGGATACTAAGGCAATGCTTTAAGCAGTACATTTAAGGTCTAATGGGGTAGATTGTGGTAGATTGGAGTGAGGTAGAATGAGTGGGGTAGATTGGAGTGGGGTATATTGGAGTGGGGTATATTGGAGTGGGGAGTTGGGTAGATTGGTGTGGTAGATTGGAGTGGGGTAGATTAGAGTGGACTGGGGTAGACTGGAGTGGTGTCGATTTGAGTAGTTTAGAGTGGGGTAGATTGGAGTGAGGTAGATTGGGCTAGGGTAGATCGGGTAGATTGGGGTAGAGTGGAGTGGGATATATTGAGGTAGACTGGAGTGGAGTGGGGTCGATTAAGGATGACTGGAGTGGGGTGAATTGGAGTAGATTGGAGTGAATTGGGGTAGATTGGAGTGGAGTAGAATGGAAAGTGGGCCATTCCCTTTTAGGGCATTGAATGTAAAGCAGCAGACCTTGAAACAGGAGTGTTTCTTAACTGACAGCCAGTGAGGTTCCTTCAGCAAAGGGGCCAAAGGAGTGCTGAGCTGACAATTGAGAACACGCCTGGCTGCAGTATTTTGAACTACCTGGAGTTTGGCAACTAAAAGCTTATTGGCATCTGCAAAAAGAGTGTTGCCATAATCCAGCCTTCTAATTACTAAGGCTAAAGTAGATTAGGGTAGAATGGAATGGAGTTAAGTCGGGTAGATTGGAGTGGAGTGGGTTGGACTGAGGTACATTGTAATGGGATGGATTGGGGTAGACTGGGTAGATTGGAGTAGAGTGGTGTAGAATTTAGTGGAATACTGTAGATTGGGGTGGAGTGGTGTAGGTTGTAGTGGGGTAGATTGGATTAGATTAAGTGGAGTGGGGTACATTTGAGTGGAGAACAACAGATTGCAGTGAAGTAGAGTTTGGTAGATAGGAGTGGGGTAGATTGGAGTGAAAAAGGGTAGAGTGAAGTGGAGTGGGGTAGATTAAAATAGAGTAGATTGTGGTAGATTGTAACAAGGTGGAGTGGGGTAGATTGGGTACATTGGAGTGGGGTCGAATGGAGTGGGGTAAGTGGTGTGGGGTGTAGGGGTGTAGGGTGGAGTGGTGTGTTGTGTAGTGAAGTGAGTAGCGTAAAATGGAGAGGCATGGAATTGAGGGCGTGGCTTGTCATAGAATGTCTTAGAGTGGAGGGGCCTAGAGGGCAGTGCATGTTGTGGAGTGTCGTAGAATGGAGTGGCGTGGCATAGAGGGAAGGGCATAGAGGGGAGTGGCGTAGCATGTAGTATCCATGGCTATTACAGGCAATACATTTTCAATTGAAACTGCCATTACATTTGCACCGAAATACAGTTTTACTGCACACAAATGATAATGTGTGCAAATGCCATTACCTAGTGTAATGATGTGTTTTGGTTGTATTCAAATATTTGTTCCTACCTCACTGCAGGTTTACACAAAATGTGCTACATTTATACTTCTTCCGATATATTCTGAAACATCAGTACGGATTATTTTTTTTGTTGTGTGCTAGAAATAAAACATCCAATACGTCTCCTCTTACATGGGTACTGAGCAGGATTGTCGCATAAATTCTCTCACTTTAAAGTCAGAGAAAGAAAAGAAAACATCAAGCTCACTCAGAACACAGCTTGACATGTTACCTCTGTCTTTAAATGCAGAGCAAACAAGATTTAAAGGCCTGTTTACACAAAGCATGTTTGTGGAAGAATACAGTAAACAAGGTTAGGGCAATGGGAGGAACAAACTCAAGCTGGACAATATAAAACAATAAAGCCAGCAAATAGCCAGGACACAAAACCACAAAGCCAATGGTCAGCAATATACAGACTGCCTTCCTAGGTCACCTTTCTGAATGTCCCCAAGATGTCTTTAGTAAATTAGACAGCTGTGCTGTCTTGTATTCTTCGAATTAAAAAGAGACACATGAAAAATATAAAGCAAGACGTCTCTTTATTTTTTTGCAAATTGGAAATTATGCAGATGCTTAATTCATGCTATTCTACCCACATGCTATGTTACTATCATTAGATAGTTTCACGTTTTTCGTATTGATGGTCTGATGCACAAACAGGACAAAGAAGAGTGGGTGCAAACTGCACACTGACTTTTTGTGACCTGTCTGCATTTTTGTGGTGCAGATTTTGTACTAATTAGTTATGGAACAAAATCTACAGTCAAGGTGGGCAGTTCCAGAATGACTCAATCAATCAATCAGTACTTACCACGCGCCAATCACCCTGAGGGGGTATCCATGCACTGCGTAAGGTGAAGCTACTCAAACAACCAGGCCTTGAGTCCACCCCTGAATTTGGCAAGGGAGGTAGAGGTTCGGAGGTGAAAGGAGAGGTCATTCCAGACTTTAGCTGCGAAGTGGGAGAAGGCACATCCTCCTTCTCAAGTACAATGGATGCAGAGGATGGTGGCGAGGGTTATGGAGACAGACCGCAGGTTTCTGGTGGGCTGGTGGAAGGTCAGGTGGTTGTTCAGGTAATCTGGTCCTGTGTTGTGGAGGGCTTTGTAGGTGTGTATGAGCAGCTTGAAGTGGCTTCTCTTCTTGACAGTGAACCAATGCAAGCTACAGATGTGGTGGAGGGGTGATGTGGAAAAAATCTGGGCAGGGCCAGGATGATTCTTGCTGCTGCGTTCTGTATTATTTTGAAGTGCTTGAGGAGGAGGGTGGTGGTTTCCACGGGGAGGGCATTCCTGTGGTCAAGTCGACAGTGATGAGGACTTGAGTGACGGTTCTTCTAGTGTTGGTTGGAATCCATCTGAAATTTATGAACCATTCTGAGGGTGCTAAAGCAGGTGGAAGCAACCAATTTAACCTGTTGTCTCATAGAGAGCTCACTGTCGAGGATAATTCCAAGGTTGTGATTGTGGGAGGTGGGTGGTGGTCCGAGGACGGAGGGCCACCAGGAGTCGTCCCACAGTGAGGGGGATCTTCCGAATGACTTGCGTAATGAATGTTAATTAGTTTGTTTGCTACTCTACGCACAACTCCATGTACTCTGCTACAGAGGTCCGGTGGACTCCCTGGAACTTCCTGCCACCATAGAGATGGCCTTGTAACTTAAATGCTCCAGAGCTGCTTCAAAATAAATTGCTTGTTTGGGACACATTGGGAAGGGCAAGCAATAGTCCCCTGGATCACTGCTTAGTACCTTTTGCAGGTACAGATGACAGGAAACAGTTGTAATCTTGAAGTTTATTTGTAGGACAAAAACCCTAAGATGTCACTGGCAGGAAAGCACAGCACCAACTGCTCTTACATTCCTATGTGAACACCTTGGAGTCACCAACATTCCACAAGAATTAAAGACACAGTAATACACTGGAGCAGGAGAGAATGTAACACATCCTTCTTCTTAAACAAAAAAAAAAACAAAAAAATAATAAAAAAAAACTATATACATTGCAATGAATATAGGGTCATTATGCGTATATACAGAGTCACATCTTATGCGTATATTCAGAGTCACATCAAATAATCCTTAAGCTTGACAGGTTTCACAATAATACGTCCTGACAATCTTCTAGGCTTTGGAACATCCTCCTTTGGAAGTTCAGATGACGCGGATTGAACATGGGAAAACTGGACAGAACTAGAGGGAGAAATGGAACCAGACCCCTTTTTCAACCAAAGATCACGTTCCAAATCATTGCACCTGGCTACATTGCATAAATTCCATTTTTGTCCGTCATCAAGTAGTACACAATTACCCAAAACTCTTAACACTTTTTTAGGATGAGACCATCTGGAAGAACCATCCTTGGATAACCCAAAGCGAGAAGACCTCACTAAATCTCCTACATGAAAACTATTTACACGTTTCATAACCTTGTTATTATGCCTGTCTACATACTTCTTCTGATAAGAACTCATCCTACTGTCGAGGCCTTCTTTATAACTACGACCAGCAGAAATCTTGAGCATCCATGCAGGAGTCACCTTATTACCAGCAGAACGCCCCTTTAAAAGATGGAATGGAGATACCATGGTAGCAGAATGTGGAGTATTTCTATAACTCCAAACCAAATTTTTGACAGCAACCTTGCAATCATTGCCACCAGACACTGCTAATTGTATACAATCTTTTAAAACACGGTTGAACCTTTCTACCATGCCGTTCTCCCTTGGGCAATAAACAGCCGTAGTAATATGTTTTATACCACATAAATGTAGATAACTTCGGAACTCAGAAGCAATAAACTGTGGGCCATTGTCAGTCGTGATGCTCTCAGGAAAACCTTCCCTATGAAAAACCTCCTCACAAAAGTTAACAATGCTGGAAGCTTTAACTTCCTTAACGAATGCAACCTCTGGCCATTTGCTATAATAATCCATTAACACAATGGCGAACTTCCCAGTAATGTTACCAACACTGAACGGACCACAAATGTCCATAGCTAACTTCTGCCATGGTCCGTCAGGAAATGAAACAGCAGAGATTGTAGTTTCTTGGGAAACATGAGATTTATCACTGCATGTGCAAGCGGCACAATTCCTTACACACCTTTCAACATCCTTGTCCATACCTGGCCACCAGAAATCACACCTACATCTTCTTTTCATGCCAGACATGCCTGAATGTCCTTCGTGCATAAGATCCAGTAACTTACTTCGTAACGAAGATGGTACCACAAGTTTATCAGCTCTTCTAACTACACCAACCACAAGGTCATAAGAAAGTTCAGCCCAAACTGTTTTGTATTCGGACAAGTCAGAATCACTCCAAGAGAAATTATTGCATGGTGATGTTAATCGTGCAATTACTTCCTTCAATACCACATCATCCTGAACAGCTTGTCTCCATACTTCCAAACTTATAGCACCACTACACGCTTCATCCACAGAAGCAATTGACCAGTCTTCATCTTGTTCAACCACAACATCTTCACCTCCAACAGGAAGTCGAGATAAGCAATCAGCATTGACATTTTTGATTCCCGGGACATATTCCATTGAAAAGTCATATTCTTGTAACTTATAAATCCACTTGGCAATTCTAGGAGTGGCCTTCCCTGCACCCTTAGTAGAAAAAATATCAACAAGGGGTTTATGATCAGTTCTCAACTCAAAGTTAGTGCCCCAGACATAGTTACTGAAATAATTCACACCCCAAAAGCAAGCTAAAGCTTCTTTCTCGATGACAGAGTCACTTGTTGCAGTCGATCGTTGTTTGTTAGTGATTTTGCCAGGCGCCGCTTAATCAGAGTGAAATGAAACGGAAAATCGGCAAAAGTATGTTGCCAAGCAACCGGAACACAAAATGGCTGCTACGCGACGTAACTGCCTGACGTTGTCTGCAACTTCCGCCTGACGTGGCTGGAGCGCCTGACGTCGCTGCCGAGCGATGATGTAGAATGCTGATGAAGATCAGCTGACAATATTCTATGCGCGCATACACGCTCGCGCATTGGCAACAGCTGGATACTTATTTCAAAAGATGCAAGTTATTGATAAAACACTGGTTCCCAATGTAACAGAATTTCCCAAAACAAGGCAAAAATGAAATGTAGTTTTCCTTTTTGGTGCTCGCGAGCGCGTTCAACAAGGTAAAATGAAATGTTGTTTCCCTTTTTAGTGCTTGCGAGCGCGTCCAACAGAACAAAGAAGACAGTCAAAGTTAATGCCGTTTTTAGGAATTGCAAGCGCTCTTAGGGAAAATTGAACAAGGAAAATGACAAACACGGATGTACACAACTCACTGTGTTGCTATTCCATATTGAAGATCTTTCCTTTTGTTAGTTTGTGAAGATATTTCCAGGATTATTTTTCATCTGTAGAAACGATTTTCTTTCTTGATGTGTAGAAATTTTTTTTTTGATTTGAGGACATCAAAGGGTTAGATGGGTTGTTTTTTCACCTCGTCGCCACTTTTGCAGGTACAGATGACAGGAAACAGTTGTAATCTTGAAGTTTATTTGTAGGACAAAAACCCTAAGATGTCACTGGCAGGAAAGCACAGCACCAACTGCTCTTACATTCCTATGTGAACACCTTGGAGTCACCAACATTCCACAAGAATTAAAGACACAGTAATACACTGGAGCAGGAGAGAATGTAACAGTACCCACCCCTACAAGCCCACAGACACAATTTTCACAGGCGAAGCTATCCATCAGGAAAGCTTCCCTTTTGCCAATCAGTTACCAATACCTTTGAGAAGTCAGTAACTGTTCAATGGTTTATGACTGCATTTACAATTACAAACTATTGATACATCTCTGTACGATTTACAATTTGGGGACGACTCTTTCACACACTTCCTAAATTCAGAATGAGTTACAAAACACATTTTGCAACTTGTAAAGGCTTTCCAAATTGCAAAAGGGGTTTCTTACATGGCAAAACTGCAATAAACAATCTATGAATTTGCAAACCATAAGGTTTGTGACCACAAAATGGTTTTATACATTTGGTCCTAGGTTATCCACGACACTAGGGCAGACTTCTCCAGTGAGTAGTTTATGAGATACTGGTAGCTCTGCAATTACCTGTAAGTAACTTATCTGTGTGGGAACCCAGCCTACTAAAGTAAAAGCTTTTGCTTGGTTGATTTAATAAATGTATCCTGTTGGCATTTTCTTGGGGGCAACATTGAAATCTTGGCAACCACTTACCCGCATTGACGCTCCATCTGCGCTGTGGGCGACCGGCTGTTGGTCTCCCCCGCTGCCGCTGCCAGAAACATCACACGGCCGCCGAGTGGGGAGACTACAGCCCCCAGAACCCTCAGCTCCATCAACTTGCCCACCTCCACCCACTTCCGCGCCCAGAGGCGCTCAAAGGAGCGGCGCTTCTTCGGTGGAGTGGGAGCTCCTGTTGGCATTTTCTTGGGGGCAACATTGAAATCTTGGCAACCACTTACCCGCATTGACGCTCCATCTGCGCTGTGGGCCACCGGCTGTTGGTCTCCCCCGCCGCCGCTGCCAGAAACATCACACGGCCACCGAGGGGGGAGACTACAGCCCCCAGAAACCTCTGCTCCATCACCCCACCCGCCTCCGCCCACTTCCGCGCCCGGAGGCGCTCAAAGGGGCGGCGCTTCTTCCGCGCCACGGGACGCGCGTGGGCGGCGCCGGGTTAAGCCCGGGACAAGGGCGGGACCGTGTTAGGCCGTCAGACACTGGAGGAGGTCGGGCTGGGCACCCCCTCTAACAAAGGTCTGGAACATTGCTACACTGCTACACTGATGACCTGATCCCCCCTATATGTACCATATTTTATCGTAATTTTTACTTGTTTTAATTTTATGTGAATAATGTTATTCGTAGTATAGCTGGCTATTGCTACAAAGTAATTTGTGGGCAAGTTACGGCAGATAGGGATTTGGTAATGGCAAGGCGTCGCGCCAAACCACAACTTGACAATGCATGTAATACCATTGACACATATTTAGTAAAGGGCGTTACTGCTCTTAATGAAGAAATCGATCGCATTGAAAGGCGAATTTCGATGGGATCGAGTATCTTGATAGCTGACCAGGCTAAAACAAGTAGAATACCCAACCCTACTGGTACTGGTGAAACTAATGTAGACATGGTTATATTAGAGGGTACGAACAATAACGGCACCTATAATTCTTGTATCTCCAACTCACCCAGATTGTCTGCTATGGACATTAGCCCCTGCCCCTTATCCTCCCCTCAGGCTAAACAAAAGTGTAGGAAAAAGAAACATCAGGACAGGGTAACTCAAAGGGGAAAAGGGACAAAAGAATTAACGTAGCAGGGAACATGGTGAGGTTCCGTGAGAATCGTAATGGCGTTTTTGACTTGTTCGAATATGGACGAGTTTGGTATCTATGAACCGCAAATGACAAGTTTAGTGGGTGTACGCGTTTTCGCTGCACTACTTTGCATCGTTCGTCATATTCATGGGTTTATTCATCTGAACCCACGGGTTCCATTTTAGATACGGCATCCATTTTGTCTCTTGCCCTCAAGTAGCCAGCGAACGGACACTGTCCGCTTCCTGACCCTGGGATTCCCAAGCTCTTGCGGAAGACATGTGTTCCTTTGAGGGTGTCTTTATGACGAGGGGGATGACACTGCAAAGGCAGATGGCTCAGCTCGGGGCTCATCTTGCCGTGCCGGTCTATTGTTTCAGTCGTGCATGCATTAGGCACGAATCCTTTGATCCTACAATCATGCTTCCGATATTGCCCCCCCACACTCTTTTTCAATCTGTTGTCTGTTTTCTGTCTTCCTTGCACCTGTTTCTGTCTCTTTCCTTAATTCGTTTACAGCTAGAATGGAATGTGCTTAATGGTGAGATAACGTACTTTTACAGTTGGGAACCGGCGATGTTACTGTAATTATGTTCCGGGTTTCTGAATACATGAAAGCGACCCTTTTGAAGTTTATTGTGGGAACTGAGTTGTAACCTTTTGTTCGCCATGTTGTGCTATGACTAAAATATGTATAAAAGGAGCGACTCACTGTTGCAATTCGAAGCAGTCTCTCAGAACCTACACGTAGTGTAATTCTTGCGATTTCTGTATCCCTGCAGTAAATAAACGCTGATCTCTGACGCCGAAGGAAGTGTCCCATGTCTCTGTGTTTTGTACGCCGGAACAGGTAACCCACGAAGGTTTCAGGTGTTGTCCCCTGGCACCGCTGGGCCTTAGAATAGCCTAGTCCTTCAATGGTCACCACACACACAAGGGCTAAACTAAAACCAGAGACACCACTTTGTAACTATAGTTTAGAAGCAATCTTTGATAAAATGATTGAACTGATCAGGCCCTTACACGAGATGGTGGACAATTTGGCCAGGGAGGCCACAAATTAGGTAGTAAAATGGAGAAAGTAATCATGAGGCCCCACCAAGAAGGTCGACTTAGTACAGAGGTGATCAATGGAAATAAAGACAAAAATAATAAAATTGAGGGAGCAACAGCTGCGACCAAAAATAGTCCCATCATGGTGCCTAACCTGACTAAAGTTCAAGTGAATAACCAGAATGTAGGAAACCAGGTAAAAAATAACCCTCCAATTATTGACCAGGGTATCCGAGGAAAAGCAAAATCATTACCTGCAGAACAAGTCAGTAGAGATAACAAAGATCTAATTAAAGATAATGACAGACAAATTCCAGCTTCTATCAATCTCCCACCAGAATGTGGTGATTATGTTGCGGTACTCGTAAATGTCCCCAAATTAAAGAAGGGGCAAATGGAAACTCACGATAAACTTAAAAATAAAACCCTCTATTGGCTATCTAATAACTGTAATTTTCCAGAGGTGGGAGCTAATCAGATTATATTAACACAAAGGGTGGGTTGGGTGGGCCCCCTCAGGAAAAAGTTCAAGGGGGACTGTATAATTATAAACTTCCGATCCCCCCATTGGGCAAAGAATACCCTTGCCAATGCGCCACCTACATCAGCCTGGGAGTTTAATATGACCCGCCTTCCCTTGGGATATTTTTACAGACATTTACTGGACCCTAAACATTATTCCAGCGATAATCCTACTATCAGTAGAATAACAGCACTATCTATGCCCCGTTCCTGCTATACAATTCCAACATATAATAGATTCCAGGCATTTGATTCTTTAGAAGACAATGATTGACTTACATTGTCCAAAGGCATAACACAGGCAAAATCCCCCATCTGGTTACAACAGAAGGACCTAGACGAATCAGGCAATGAACCATCGGAAAATCACCTCCAGCTAGACACAGTAGTATCTGAATTGTGCAGACCCACTGAACATACTAATAATAAGGACGAGCTATCTATCATACCAAAGAAGGCATTAGTCATCTTAACACAATTAAATTCAGAAATGCCTATAACCTCTCTGGTAGATAGATTTGCTCTACCTCAAGGTGATTCAGTAATCGATAGCTCAGGTCCAGAATTAGGATACAGCTTAGTTACCTGGAATATAGCAGTTCTCAAAAGAAAGCTGGATACACCATTCTGGAGGGACTTTATTACCACAGGTTACGATATCATTTGTCTCCAAGAGACATGGTGCAACAAGCTCAATTTTATAGAGGGTTATACCTCACACTGGCTAAATGTGGTTAACTCAGCAGCTGGAAGAGCAAAGGGTGGTCTCCTTTTGCTAATATCAAACAAACTAGTTACCTGTAAAATTAGGAGCTATACTTCAGTAGATACAAATAGCCAGGTGCCACGATTAGAATTCAGTAAAGGTAAAGATCTAATATTGATTAATTACTACAATAATATTTTTGATATCAATAGAGGGAACATTCTGTATCCAATAGAGAATGAAATTAATAAGGCTCTTGCAGTATCTCGAAAACAGGCCTTTATCCTCTGGGCAGGTGACTTTAACATCAAACCCTGCCCACTGTTCATGAGAAATTCTTGTGGCCTTAGGAAGGAGATTGGTAACGGGAGGTCGGTGATGACTTTCATTTCCCACACTGCAACTATGGTACGGCTTTAAATAAATTGTTAGGTAAATTCAACCTGGACATGTTGAGCTGCACTAAGAATAAGGACAACAATAAGTGCCCTACCTTTACAGGCAGGAATGCAAACTCTAACATTGATCATATTTTGCTCTCCAGTAACACTGGATATTCTAACCTTTGGGTTACGGAACAGCCCCTAAGCGACCATAATAGTATGTCCATAAAATTATTGTGCTGGGGAAATAAACAACCTAATGATAACAACTGTATTAACAACGTTGCAGCCTCCAGACCAAATGGCATGAGGATCAAATGGGCCAGCATTGACCCTCAAAAAAAGCATATGGAGGTGGTGAAGAAATGTCGCATAGAGATAGCGTATTGCCTTAGGGATGAAGCTAATTCTACCACTCTGTTTGACAGCTTTGTAAAGATAAACAAAACTATAGAAGGCCTTTTCACTAAAAGAACTAGTGGGAAAAGGGCAGCAAACTCAGGTTGGTTTGATAAAAATTGTGGCCGGGCTTTACAAGAATTAAAACAAGCGTTGAGCGCCAAACCCAGCCATAATGCAACTATCAAAATGTCACGCATCGATTATAAAGTAGCTATTTTTAACAGGAAAAGAGATTTATAAGATGAGGCTTGGACTAATCTAAACCTAGCGGCAGACACAAATAATAGTAAACTTTATTGGGAGACCATAAATAGTCCCTTCTTAAAGAATGATAACGTGCCTGAAATAATCTCTTATGTAGAATGTAACGCATGGATTGAACATTTTACGAAGATTTTTAATCCAGATAGGTTTATTTTGATTCAACTAACTGTAACGCTTCAATTTGGCACCCATTACCATTATCAATAAGTCTAGATGAGGTATATGAGGGCTTAACCAATAGTAAAGGAGGCAAAGCACCGGGCCGGGACGGGGTCCCTATAGACCTATACAAAACAGAAATGGATCTCTGGGCCCATATCTTAGTAAGGTTTTTTAACGTGGCGGCGGAGTGTCAACTACCGATATCGTGGGGTCAATCGCTAATTATCCCCCTTTTTAAGAAAGGGTCGAAATCTGAGGCGTGTAATTACCTCCCCATTTCTCTATTAGACGCCTCTATCAAAATAATGAGCAGAATTATGTAGAAGAGGCTGGATACATGGGCAGAAGAGAACAATATTTTATCTAAAGCACAATTTGGTTTTAGAAAAGGTTTAGGAACCTTAGAACAGTGTGTTAATCTCGACCTTCTGATTAATAAATACACTGATGCTAAGGAGGGAAACATGTTCCTCTGCTTCGCGGACTTGAGCAGCGCCTTTGATCTCGTAGATCATGCAATACTATGGCAAATTTTACTTGACCTAGGTGCGCCCAAGGAAAGAGTACATTTTTTAGCGAGGCTCTATGAGAGGTTATCTTGTAAAGTACGCTATGGCTCATCTGGTGAGTGTACCCCTTTTTTTAAGGTTACAAGAGGCATACTCCAGGTTTGTGTCTTGGCACCACTTTTATTTTCATTATTTATGAACCAAATAGACTCAACCCTAGATCAGATTTCAGCAGATGCCCCGTTTATAGATGAGGAAGCGGTTCCAATTTTATTATATGCGGACGACTCTGTTTTAATTTCGCGCACCCAAATTGGACTGCAGCGTCTCATAGATAACTTCACAACATTTATAAAGAGCAGGAAACTTAAAATTAATAAAACCAAGACCTTTGTCATGACATGCTGGAAGAAAGCCAGGTCAGCTAGTTCTTTTTTTATAGAAAAAGACAAGATGCAATCAGTTAAAACTTTTTGTTATCTTGGTATAACATTTGCCGGTGATGGGAAATGGACAAGTGAGTACGATATGCCTGAAAATGAGCAGGAATACTAATAGCATATTCAGTTTTTCGACCAAATTGGGAGCCAGAAGAATTAAAGACATGATAACTATTTATAACGCTAGATGTGTGTCATCCACATTATATGGGGCAGGAATCTTGGGCCATCAATGCGGGAAATCGCTACAACACGATGAAAACAAGTTTCTTAAGAAATTGTTGTGTGTCCCTCCCTCAGCATCAACTGAACTTGTACATGAGGAAGTAGGTATAAATTACATCTCGGATTTAGCAGCGTTAGGCCCTTTGACACTCTGGCGATCCATCTGAAACGCTATTCACACAAAAAATTATCAGAGACTGCTTGAGGCTCGATCACTTTTCCCATATTTTGTGGCTTAAATATATTCATTACTTGTACAACCTCCTATTTGATTGTAATATCCTCTCTGCACCCAGTTTGCAGCTTCAATCACCAAGAAGGAATCAAAAGAAAGGTTTTTATCTCATAAGAAGGAGGTTAGAGAAAGGCAGTCTAAGAAGCTACCCACTGTTGTCTTTTATCGGGGACTAAATTTAAACAAAGGCTTCCAGGCATACCTATCCATAGTCACACGCAATTCCCATCGATTTGTTTTAACTCGGATTAGGCTAGGAATTGTACATCATTTGGTGGTATTTCAGCACATGAAAACTAGTACAAACTCTGTATGCCCATGTGATCATACCTCAAGACAAAGTTGCTGTCACTTTTTACTGTTTTGTAAATTGTATCATTTTTTAAGGAAATCTTATCTAAAACCTATCTTTTTAAAATACAATGTTCATTCCACAAAATCAGCCATGAAATTAATTCTGTCCCTTGAAAGCCCAGACATTTGCTTTTTCGTTGCATCGTACATAATGAAATGTATAGCCGCAAGGAAATCTATAATTCTTTGATGTAACCATCTATAGTTAAAAACACAAAGATATAAGTTGTGTCCCATTTCATCTTGTTTTTACATGTATAAACATTAGAGAACTAAGCACTTTTTACACTGGTGCACTTTAATTGATTCTCGTAGAATTTATATAGCATTCATTTTATTCATTTAATTATTAACTTATTGCCAAATTTTCACATAATTAATTCATAAGTTGTATATTATATGGAACATTTTGTTGCTGCAAGAGGTTTGTCTTAAACATTGTGTCACCCAAATCCTTTGGTGACCAAGGAAGCACATTGCACTTTTACTGTTGTATTCTTGCACTGAAGCAAAATTTGCACAAACTATTTGCACCTGTCACTTTAATGCGCAAATACGCATAATATGAGAAAATGAAATATATCATAGTAAACCCTCTGAAGAGGGGCATGGTATGGTACATATGTATAGTACTAAGGAGGGATGTATAGCATATCAACAATAATTACTTTTTGGTACCCAATGATGTCTTCATCCATGTGTTGTACTTGAGAATTTGTAACTTTGATGCCTTTTTTAACTTTATATTAATGTTTTTAATGAATGTATGTTCTACTGTTCTGCTTATATGGTTGTGCTCTGACAAACCGAATAAAAGCATTTTGAACTGAACTGTATCCCAAAACTGAAAAGAGAGTATTCAAGAGAAATTTGTGTATTTTCAGAGCTCATACACTTAGCTGATGTTTGGTGACAACTGGCTAGAATTCCAAAATATATTTAAAGCTGATATTTGATTGAGAAGTCATCATTAAAGTGAATACATACCTTGGTGCCAGGGGCTTTGCAGCTTTTACTTCCATGTATTAACCCTTTAGATGCTTTGTAAAAAGTCATTTTTTGCATTACTGCTGGCAACCTTGTCTGGTGCGATGAGGTAATCACTCTTGGTAACCTTGAGTGGGGTGGCCACTAATATAATCAAGTCTGATTTTGTCACAATTACTACACTAATAATATTAGTAACTCGGTATGACTATCATTGAACATAAAAAGTCCTTATTACTAAAAAAGGTTGGCGACCTAAGGGGACTGAGGTAATTGTACTTGTGTAAGATTACGTACACATCCACAGCAGGCACTCACACGGACACACAGTGAATCGCATTCATAACATTTTTATGCTTTATTCAAATGCCCCGCACGTATTTTTTATGTCACTCAATAAAATTGTTTTAGAGTTTTTCTTCCCGCATCTCCATTTGCAATCTCTCTGCGCTGACTTGAGACATCTCATCATTAAATCAAAATTAAAGGCTTGAGTGAGGCCATCCGTGCATTCAAATCCAAGGCTCGCTCTAAAGCAGGAATAAATCTCTCCTGGTCGGGACGCAGCAGCTCATCACATTGACATCACGTTCCATCTGTTGCGGATCCAAAAAAGAAATGCGCTTGCATGTGACATAGCATTAGCATCTAGGTTCTTCCTCAGTATTTATCTGCCCTCTGCATACCTCTAAAATCACCCCTTTTTCGTCCTCATTACCTTGTTTGTGAGTGCAACTCACGTGACAGGCGCTGTTCTTAAATCTGTAAGAGAGCAGTGTGGTGAGTTTAGGTCTGCAGTTGATATTTTTTACTACTAGAGAGCAGCCATTCCTGTCCTCCTTCCAGGAATTGAAATAAATGAAGGACACAGGCTGTTTATTCCTGACCGGCTCACACACACGCATCTCAGAAACCAATAGTAAGATGCTTCAGTCAGTTAAGAGGATGTGTCCTTAGGGCCAGAGCTGCCGACTTTGGAGCTGGGGAAACAGGTTCCAGCCTCGGCGTCGGCTCAGCATCCTGTGATTCTGGGCAAATCACTGAGGGCCTCATAATTGCGCCGCCGGAATGTCACTTTTTGTGACGTTGCCTTGCGCAGGAACCTGCTCCATGTTTATGTGGCAGCACTAAGCCACTTTTCGGCTTAATGCTGCTTCGTAAATATGGCTCCCTTTAATGCAGTTTTCTGCGTTAAAGAGGCGTGCAATGGGTGTTGCTGGGGGCGTTCCCAGCAATTTCCATGGCATTTTGATACTGCCCCAGATTAATGGGAAATTGTAAATCTGAGGGAGCTCCAACAACCTAAGCCTCCCGGGGATGGGGGGGGGGGGGGGGGAGTGGGGGGCGTAAGGGATCAGGCCCAAGGAGGAGAAATATCTTTATTTCTCCTCGTTTTTTTTCCCTTTTCTATGTGTGCTGCATTCTGCAGCACACATAGAAAGAGGAAAACGCCTCTTCTGATTGTTTATGTGCAGGAAGGTTTCCCTTCCTGCACAAAAATAATACAAAAATAATCATCCTGCAACGCAGGCACCCTTGCACCATGGTGCAAAGGTGCCTGCGTTAGCGCAGGGCAGCCCATTGTGCGATGGTGCCGGGGAAAAGGACAGGAATGCGCCGTATCTGAGAGAAACGGCATATTCCTGCCCTTTTCTTTTACCGTAGGGCAGCTTTGCCCTACCGTAAAACCTCATAAATGAGGCCCTTAATCTCAACGCGCCTACCCCCCAAAAAAACAGCATTGGCATAACCAATAGGACTCGCCTTTGGGACCTTATAAGTGTTTAGCCATAGCTTTTGGCATTGTCAATGTTTTTAAGCTATGGTACAGAGCAGTGTGGGGTGTAGCTGCTGCGCACCATGTGCAAAAGTTATCACAGAAAAGTGTTATAAGCAATGTTGTTACCTTATATATAACTAAGAAGACATTATGTACAATGAAGGACCCTATTAAAAAATAATGAACATAAAAAATATCTTCTAGTTTTTTGTTTCTTGCAATGCTAGCAACATTTTCCTGCCAAGTCTAATGCTGGTTGGTTATAGTTTTATTTTGTTATGGGGCCAAGGGACATAAAGAACGGGAGAGTGATAAATAGTACCAGAATTACAACACTAGCAGTCGACGTACAATTTGGGAGAATCAACAGATGCCAGATCCTGAAGGCAGACTGAGGTGGTGCTCAGTGATACTGAGGTGGTGGTATGGTGGTGCGGAAGTGATGCTGAAGGATACTGAGGGGAATCTAAGGTGGTACTGAGTTATGCTGTGTTGCTCAATCAAGCTGAGGTGGTGCTCAGGTGGTGCAGAGCTGGTGCTAAGGAAGTGCTGAGTGATGCTGAGGTGGTGCTGCGCTGATGCTGAAGTGGTGCTGCATTGGTGCTGGAAGCTGCTGAGCTGGGGCTGCGCTGGTGCACTAATACGGAGGTGGTGCTGTGCTGATGCCAAAATGGTGCTGTGCTTACGCTGAGATGATGCTGTGCTCATGTTGGGGTGGTGCTGAGGGGGTGCTGCACTAGTGTTGAGGGAGTGCTGCACTAGCAGGGGTGCACTGATTAGAAGGTGGTGCTGTGCTGATGCTAAGATGGTGTTGTGCTAATGGTGAGGTGTGATGAGTCATGCTGTGGTGATGTAGAGTCATGCTGAGGTTGTGGTACTGTTCTGATGCTCAGGTGATACCGGGTGATACCGAGGTGGTGCAGAGTGATGCTGAGGTAGTGCTGGTGAGGTGGTGCTCAGGTGGTGCTGAGCTGAGATGATGCTGCCTTGATGCTGAAATGGTGCTGCGTTGTGCTGGAGTGCTGATGAGGTGGCTCTGCACTGGTGTGGAGGTGGGGCTGCCTTGGTGGTGGCGCACTAATGCGGAAGTAGTGCTGGGCTGATGCTGAACTGATGAAGGAAGTGACCCATTTAGGGTCACCCGGGTCACTCGCAACCACTTCTCAGCCTTCCATACCAAATGAAGAGTCTCTCAGACAGTAGAGAATACAAACCAATATATGTTTATTCAGATACACTCGAGCGGAGCCCGGTCTACCCAGACTCTTAAGAGTGCTGCAGAGGGACTGACATAAGCAAACATAGAGATACATCATGTACATTTCAGAACCAATGAAGGCACGCCCATAATGGAATTTTCCAGGCAGATGCAGCTAAACAAAGAAGTACAGTAGGATGGGTTTTCGACTCTCAGGCCAGGCACACATTATTTCTTACCCAAGGTCATTCTGTCCGTGCCCGTCACTAGATTGGTGGGAGAAGGCCTTTATCTAATGGGAAATTTATGCACTAATAAGAACAGTGTATTCATTAGCAGAGCAAGACCTTGGAGAAATGAACATCATCAGACACCGTTTCTCAGGGAGACAGACATTAGTTTTGATCGTGGTTCAAAATGGCGGCCACACATAACATGGTGCTGTGAATGCTAACTTACATGGAATAATGCGCAGGCAAAGATAAAAAAAACATTGTCATTCCAACACTGGTAATGAGGTGGTGCTGAGCTGGTGCCTAGGTGGTGCTGAGTTGGTGCTGTGCTGAGGTGATGCTGCAATGATGCTGAAGTGGTGCTGTATTGTGCTGAGTTGCTGATGAGGAGGAGCTGGTGCTGAGGTAGGGCTCCACTGTTGGTGGTGCACTGATGCAGAGGTGGTGCTGTGTTGATGCAGAGCTGGTGCTCAGGTGGTGCTGAGCTGGTGCTCAGGTGGTGCTGTGCTGAGGTGATGCTGCACTGATACTGAAGTGGTGCTGCATTGGTGTTGAGTTGCTGCTGAGGAGGGGCTGCCCTGGTGCTGTGCTCGTGGCAGTGCACTAATGGGAGGGTGGTGCTGTGCTGATGATGAGATGGTGCTGTGCTGATGTTGAGGTGCTAATGCTCTGGTGCTGAGGTGGTGCTGAGTTGGTGCTGAGTTGGTGCTGCATTGGTGGTGGTGCACTGATGAGGTTGTACTGTGCTGATGATGCGATTGTTCTATGCTGAGGGGGTGCTTTGGTATTGCTGTGGTGCTGCTCAGGTGGTGCTGTGCTGATGCTGAGTCCACTAAAAGAGATCTAAAGTGCTCTGATGATTATAGCTTTGCAATTGTATCCACATTTGCTGGTATTTACAATCATGTAAAAGTAAGTGTGGAACAGCCACACTTGCCTAAATAGCTATGAAATGTATATTTGCACTTTCAAACTCTTTTTTCACTTTTTCCAAGGGAAACTAAGAAATCCATTCTCTGACACCGCCAGTAATTTTGACAGAGTTGTCGCCTCATTTTCACATTAAAAACAATGTTTATTGCCGAGTTTATTAGGAACCGGAGTATTTACTGGTTGTGTACAACACAGATATCTGGGTCTGTTTTATGTCAAAATAGAAATTTTGAGCTTAGAGACCGCTGAAAATCAAAAAGGACATTAATCCTGCAATAAAGCCTTCTCATGCCAGTCCACTGTCTATAAAGATGTTCATCTTCCAAAAATCAAAAGAACTTTGATATGAAGCAGGCAGATTTGAAGCACGCACAGTCGAGCAAATGGACAATGTTTAGAGTACAGACACCGTTTTCGAAATAAAAAACGCATTTCACCTTTCTTGGTCACTTCACGAAAATCAGCTTCAGTTTGTTCAAAGGAAAGAAAAACAAAGGCAGATCATATAATCAGACCCTCCAGGATTTCGGGATTTCACAATTTGCCTCAAAATCGGCACTTTTGTAAAAATGCCGCGATTTTTAAAAAAGTTCCAGCGAAATCGGAAGGTGATGTGTGCCTGCCTGAGGTCAGGCTTAGATTGGTAAAGGTCAGTATTTAGGGGAGAGACCAGTTGAAAATCTCCTCAGAATCATGTGCAGTGGTTCTACATCTAAACGCAGGAATAAACTAATTTAGTATGGAGTCTTGCTGTCGAATCACTGGTTCCTCTGCAGCACTCTGAACGCTGCGTAAATGTAGGGCATGCTGGGTAGGCATATACCCCTGCGTCAAGATACAACAAAACTCCCCAATGACTGTCCTCTCGTTTAGCAAAATCTTCCCAGATCCCTGGAACTCGCTGCAGCTTGGAAGCAGGCAGGCACTCTGCAGCCCTGATCCCTTGATACTGAACAATGTCACAGTGTGAGGAGGGGGCGGGCAGAATGTACCTTGTTTGAACCCCCACTCTCAACCCGCCTCACCCCCAAAAAAGCTTGCTGAGGTTGTTGCCAACGTCCTGGGGTGTTTTCACACCCCTTAATGGATGCCAGTAAATGTATGTGTCTTGTAAAGCGCACTGCTGCCCTGAGGCATCGTGGCGCTGTAGACCGCTGGGGAACCCGTCCTGGCTATCCCTGTGAGATGGTCCCTACTGGGTATCTCCAAGGTGAAACCAGGCATCCCCGGTGAATGTGGGGGGCCGTTGTAGAGATGAGGCAAGCTAATGCCCATAGTTGCGAAGTGTAATCCCTGGTTAGAGTAGGCACCGAGGCGAGAATTATCGAGTCCGCTGACCCTGGTCCACGACCCTGCCGCATCGGGAATTGAACCCTGGTCCTGGGCCGTTCTCTGCTTCCGGGTGCTGCTTCCGGGAGCTGCTTCCAAGTTCGAAACGGGTGCTGCTTCCAGGTGCTGCTTCCTAGTTCGAAACGTGGGCAAAAAAGCTGGAAAACCAATAGTTACAGTGGTTTTCAACTTGTTTTCCTCACCCTGTGAGTTGGCAGGTATGTGAATGCACTTTCCGCCTAGGACGTCTCCAGTAAAGCTGAGCATCATTCCTGTAGGACACAAGCCAAAACTCGAGTCGTTCATGTTCACACAGTTTCTCCATCACACACAGGCACAAAATTACCACCACACAAAGACCCAAATGAAGCTAAATGTGGGGCAGACAGCATGGTCTAAATTGTGACAGTCTGCCTGCAGCTAAAACTGCGGGCAACCTCTATGCTCCTTCCATCACCGAGCAGGGTCTGAAGGGAACTGGGCGCCTTCGGGTTGAAAGTGATGAAATGCCCTGATGTCAGTCCTGAACATTGGCACAAAATGAATCACAGAATACACCCACCAAGTCACAGAAAAACATGGCAATAACTCCTAACAGACACACTGGCCACAAAGAAAAGTATACCAACTCCACATCTACAAACATCTACCCCTGGACAAACTGAACGCCGCCCGATCACCTCTTGAAATACACAATAACAATACACACAAACTGACCCCCAGGCAGAAACTCACAGGTCTAATTACACACACACAAAGCACAAACACATTCCTATTAAAACAAACAACACACACTACCCCTCACCTCCACACACAGAAACACAAAGTGCTCTTACACTAGCACACAATGAAATACAGACTGCCAGACTCCCTCTCTTATACATACAAAGAAACACATGATGATCATAAACATACATAAACCACTATAATGCAGTAACAGGTACTGACCACCCACAAAGACCACATATAGAAGCTCCTATTAACCACGTAAAAACACAAAACATAATTCAACAACGGACCCCCACACAAACATATTGACCTCAGAAAATAATTAATTGAGCATAGAGACGCTCACACGTGCGCTAATCACAGGCAGACAAACTGATCTCACTGCTAACCACACTAACCACCCGCACAGATACATGCACACACATACAAAAAAACAGAGGGTAGCACTGAGTGTTTATGGCAAGAGAATCCATAGAAATCAATAGAGGTGACATATTCATGCCACTATCTTGTTGCGTCATGAAGGGCAGAGGGCCCAAAACGGGCGAGAGCCTGTGGGGGTGCAATGATCTTCAAAGACAAACAGTAACAGATCAGTAAACCCTGCAAGCCAGAATCACAAAGGTCGCAGTGCAAGAGTGGTCAGGGGGCCTCTCACCGCATACCAGGGCCCCTATTCCCACCACAAAGAGGACACTGACGCTCACTGCCCGGGGGCCTCTAACACACTACAGAGTGAAACCAGAAAAACTGGATAAAATTGTGGCTTCCATGGTGAAATTGTGTGATGTTAGGCAAAAATGTAATTTCACTAAGGTAGGTTCTGGAATATCATTTCCCATGGGATGCTACCAGCCCATCTTTTATGGGCTTCTCAGAACCTATACTAAAGCAAATGGAGGATTGCATTTCCAAGGGATAACAGCCTTCACCTAAGGGCTGCTTCCTCTGTTCCATATCCCAGGTTGCCTTATACAAAGCAGAATATTCTGCTAAAACAGTTTCCATTGATTTAAGCCGGAGAATGAATGATTATCAGTAAAATAAAGTGCAGCAAAAATGCCGCTAAATTTCCATATTTGTGCCGCTAAATTTCCATATTTGTGCCGCTAAATTTGCTAATCCATGCAGCTATATCCTGGGGGTCTGTATAATGGGTTTTACAGTGAGGAAAATAAAAAGGTTATGATGCCACCGCAAATATAGACCTCAAATATTCTAAAATTGGGATAAATTAAAGCCCTTGTAAAACACGAGGACGGACAGTCTAGACCCTACAGAGCAGGGTTTGATTGGGAACAAAAATAGGCCTGTGCACTTAAGAAAATGAACATGAACATAAACGGGTTGCTACCATTAGAAGAAGGGGCGAGGGTGTGAGTTGTGCGAGATTGAAAATGCACTGGGAGGGGGGCGTTAAGCGTTTACAGTATTGCTAACTGTGAGCAGCTGCCTACAGTGGTAGGACACACAGCATGCAGGGGAGGAGAGATGAAAAGGGGAGGGTAGTGTAGAGGCCTCGGAGCAGCAATGTATGGGCTAAAAGAAACAGAGGGTGAGTAAAGGAAGGGAGAGAGGAGCTTGATAGGGACTGTTCTGCTTGTTCGTGTGAGAAAAGACATAACAACTTTTTTTAAACTAACAGTGTCCTACAGCGAATATGAATAATGTTAAAAAAACTGTCGCCAAATAAAAAAAAACATACGTTTCCGAACCGAAACCACAGACGAGCTCCTAGTTCTGCTGGTAGGTGTTTTTCTTCCTGCAGGCTCTCCCTCTGTCCATCACCGCCATGGCATTCCGTTCAAAAGTTTAAAAAGTGTGCCACAAGTATGAAAGGCCCTGAAGCAAAATGACCCATGTAACAGTGCCAGTCTCCATGGTCGTGACAAACACCACCCCAAGGAGGGACAAATGGCACCAATTCACCACAGAAAATCAACATTTGAAAAGACACAGGAAGAAGCTAATTAAAAGTGGTGGGTGTGGTCATACTCCACAGAAGAACTACAGCATGCCTTGCAGAGAAGCCATGCGTGCTGACTCTAGGCTCGACCTAAAATGAATGTGTCCTTGTGTAACGTAACTGGTGCTCATGTAAAGTGCTGCAATACCTTCGGGTCAAGTTTGCACTGTATAAATATGCAAAATAAAAAAATAAAGAAATACAGCTAACTGGATTGTAACATTGGCCTGTTTCACAAAAATAATCGTCCATTTGGAGCTGATTTTTGACATTGTTGGAATTCGCCAATGTTTTCATGAGTACACATTGGAAGAAGGGGCGTAACTAATAAAAGGCCCAGCAGCCCCGCAATGCTAGCGGGGTCCCCAGGTACCCTCACCCTGCAGGGGTCCCTCATCCACTACTGCAGCCTGTTTGCAAAGGCACGTGAAACATATCAGAGCAACTGATGCATGGCTACAGCCTGCTGAACACTGTATGCCTTCACAATGTCTTCCTCATGAAGCACGAGAGAGAGAGGGTGTGAGAACAAGAGTGAGGTGATAAAGGTAAGGCTTTCAGAGTTAGGTAGGATGTAACGAGTGCAAGCAAGTTCAGAAAAAGGCAGTTGAGAGCGAGCGACTGGTATGGGTTTGTACAGATGCAAGAGACAGAAGTGTAAGGAAGTGACAGAGAGGTGGGAGAAACATAGCTTAGTGGGCAAGATAGATAGCAGACAGGTGTGTGTGTGCGTGTGAGTAAAAGACAAATGAAAGTCAATTGAGGTAGAAGGCGAGTCCAGTGCAGACAGGTATTAAAAACCAGATCGAAACAAAAGAGACAATTGAGAGAGGTGCATGGATTCACGTGAGACAGAAACAGGCGAGTGATTCAGAGAGGGTGATAAAAAGATAGTAACATCAGAAAGGAACAGCCAAGAGAGATATGAAGAGTCAGGTGTGAGACAAATAGAGAAGGACAGTTGAGAGACAGCTGAGAGGGGCAGAATGGGAAAGAAAGTCATTTGCCACATAGAGAGGCAGGTGTGTGATAGGGACACATGTGAAGGCAGCTGAACGATATAGAAGGGGAGACCTGTGAGAGAGAGAGGTGCAATAGAGACAGAGAATTGTGAGCAGAAGTTTACAGAGATACAGCCAGAGGATAAGACACAGCAGAGGGAGAGAGGAAGACAGATGAGCAAGATAGATGAATTGATAACTTGACTGGAATGTTACAAAAATGACAGTTGAAACAGAAACAGAGCGTTGGGGAGGAATCAGGTCTTTGAGGGAGGTAAAGAGAGGTGAAAGCAGAGGGAGATAAAGGGAGGTGAAAGGAGGCAGAGAAGGTGAAGTAAATGAAAGAAAGAGAAGTTGTATGGCCGTGTGACTCCTTGTGGTGTTGAGAGGCGGGGAACAAGGATAGCATGGGGGTGTCAATGGGGTCCCTTCACGACACCTTCCAAGAGGGCTCTTATTTTTTTGTTGCACCACTGATCACAAGCTGGAAAAGTCCCATTATTTCAACAGATTTGTTCATTTGCTTGGCGTGAGAGAATAGCCATCCATTTCCAGGTTGGAAACTGGCCAATTAGAGGTTTGTGATCAGTTACAAGCAGGTATGTTTCTTGGTTTTGCTCATAAAAGATGCCATTTGTGTGGTTGTAAGCTGAACGTACACATGCATCTGATGTTGTTACTTCCTCCAGCCAAAAGAGTCAAAAGTGGAAATACCCAGCCCTACATATGCACACAACCAGCGGCACCTTTTTCTGGTTTGTTTCTATGTGAGTTGTTTGTATATATTTTATCTAAATAACATTGTATTTTCATACTTTCATTGTGTTTCAAATTACTTTTACAGACTGTTATAATATATTAACAATGACTTAAAACTCAATACATTCTGCTTATCTATACAAAGGAAAGAGGGACTGTTAGAAATTGTGTTACTGGTTGACTGGGGTGTGCTCACTTCTCAATCAACAACCACAATCGTAGTGGGAGTAAGGCACAAGCAAACCCCAAATTAACCTGTGCTTAAACCTCTGGTAGCTTGGCACATAGCAGACAGGCTTAACTTAGAGGCAATGTTTAAATATTTGCAGTACACTTTAAATAGTAAAACAGTGAAAACACCACACACACAACATAAAAAGATCCCACACTAGATTAGAATAATAGAGGTTAATTTAATAAATAAAACAAGACAAAAATGACAAAAAATCACATTAGTAGAACCAGAGATTTCGATTTTTAAGCTTTTAGATAAAATAGTGCCACAAAGAGATAAGCATTGAATGTGGATATCTGGTAACACTGGACTAGATCAAAGTCACAAGTTCAGTGTGACCGTGATGAAGTGCAGACCAGCTACAGGGAACCACTTTTTTATTTTTTTATTTCTTTATTATGGTTTCAAGGTACAATCGATGTGTATATACAGTTATATCTCATAGAAAACCATTAGCAATGGACATTGCAGTTTCCATTTAAGGAGGAAGGTTTGATCTAAGCTGCCCTGTGAAGTAGTTTTCCGAACCGACAGTTGTTAGAACTTTTTCACACATAGTAGGTTAAACCTTGTAACTAAACAACCCTCCTTCCCAACCCCTCCCCCTACTGGGCCCAACCACCTAGAGGTCCATCTATCATTCATAAGCTCTGTCAAGGGTATCCTCTTGTCTCCACTCTTGTCTGTGGGACTCATTCCCCGTGTGACGATCCTCCTCTGACGATGCCTATGTGGAATTTGGGGAGCTTCCCTTTATCTTCTGGATCATTAACCCCCATGCCAACAATACTTCTGGGAGTTTGACATCTCTTCTAATGCTATGCATGTCCCCCTCCTCCGCCAGTGCCCAGTCTCTCAAGTCTGTTTTCCAGTTCGCTATCTGCGGCCCTCGTTGTGTTAGCCAGTGGATCGCTATGCGTCGCCTAGCTGTTACAAGCCCTAAAACCAGGAACCTCCTGCTTGTTTTCTGTTTATGATCTCAGGGAATTAAACCAAGGAGACAAGTACGCACCTCTAGGGCAATCCTCCATCCAGTTATCCTGCTCAGGTCCTCAAGGACTGCCGTCCAGTATACCTCAATCACGGGACAAGTCCAAACCATATGCGGAAAATCCGCCTGTGCATGTTGACATCAGGGGCACCTTGGATCTCCCGATCCGTCTATAGCATGTAGCCGCTTTGGTGAGAGGTAGGTCATGTGTACTATATTGTGCTGTATCTGTTTAAACCCGTTGCACACCGCCACCTTGCGGACACTTTCATGATTTTTTTCCCAATCTCGTGGCGTTATCTCCTATGGACTTGCTACCTGCCACTTCTCTTCTACTTTGAGAAGTCCACATTTTTTATCTTCCCTGAGCACCGTGTGTAGGTGGGTGAAAAGATTCCGCCCTCCCGCCATGGCAATTGTTGTGACCAGGGTATGTGTATGTCTAGGGGCGTCCGGGAACATAGGCCATAGTTGCCGTGCAGTTGCCGCTATTTTGGCCTATTGCAAAAATCGTTCCGATCCCAATCCAAAAGTATCTACCGCTCCCTGGTATGTTATAAATCTTTGTTCCGGGAACAGGTCCGACAACATGAGACAACCTCCCGCATTCCATTTATCAGTGGACATGACCCGCTGTATGAGTGCAAAGGGTGGCATAAGGCAGAAGTCTACCTCTGGGGCAAATGGCTGTGCCTGAATAAGTCTTCTAATCATCCTGTTCCATATGGCAGCGAGTAATCTGCCCAGTGGGGGACACTGCTCCTGCCGCCCTCTCGTTTGCCAGAGGGGAGCGCCCAACTGTCGATTTCCATATGTGTCCGCTAGTAGTGATCTTTCCCAGGAAGGGACTGTATCTAGCCAGGCTATGGCGTGCTCTAGTTGCGATGCACAATAATAAAGTTCTAGGTGAGGGATTTCCAAACCTCCCTTACCCCATGTGCGTTTAATACCTTCTAAGCTGACCCAGCAGCGTTTTCCATTCCAAAGCAATTGTATAAGCATTGCTTCAAGGTCTTTGAATACCTGATGCAGGAGTTCAAAGAAGGATCCCTGCATAGTGAAGAGACATCGGCGCAGCACCACCATTTTTATTAAGGCGATCTTCCCCATTAGTGAGAGTTTGAGTGTGTTCCAGAAGACAATACTTCCTTGTAGACCTCTGAGTATCTTCCCCATATTATGTTGATAAAAGATGTCCTCATCCCTACTTATCCAGATCCCAAGATAGCGCAGCGTATCTGGCACCCACGGGAGGCCCATCTCTGGGAGTTGGACTCCGCCCCTCTCGGTCTCTGCCCCAATCGTATATAATTGTGATTTTGTATTATTAACGTAGAGTCCAGAGGCCTTGGCAAGCTGATCTAAAGCCGCCATCAATATTGGAAGCGATTGGGCCGGCTCCTGCGAGTACACCAGCGCATCATCAGCATACAATGATACAATATGTTCTGTGGCCCCAACTCGGATGCCCTGCCCCTGGAGAACCCCAAGGAGATGACACACTAATGGATGCATTGTCAGGGCGAATAACAAGGGGGAGACCCCTGTTGGGTCCCTCTTGCTATTGACATTGCATGCGAGACATATCAACCTGTGCGGACCCTTGCCATCGGCTGAGTATAGAGAAGTCTCACCCAATTCACGAACCCTTCACCTATGCCCATTCTTAGACGTACCTGCCATAGATATTCCCATCTGATCATGTCGAACACTTGTTCGATATCCAAGAATGTCAGGGTACTCCGTTAGGCCCTGCCCCAAAGTGATTGCATATCGTGGACGAGACGGCGGATGATCTGCTGAGCATTCCTCCCTGGTATGAAACCTGACTGGTCATCATGCACCATCTGCCTGAGATACGGAAGTAATCTATTTGCCATACCTGACTAATGATTTTAAGATCTACGTTTAGCATAGAAATTGGCCTGTAGGAGTTGGGGAGCAGCGGGTCCTTCCCCGGCTTGGGGATCATCACGATCAATGCTTCTCGCATGGCATTTGGCAGTATGCCGGTCTCACCGGCTTCCAGAACAATTTCCAGGAGCTTAGGGACCAGGACTCCCCCATACTGTTTGTATAGCTCCGCCGTCAGGCCATCCATCCCAGGGGATTTAGCTGTTTTCAGGTGAGCGATCGCTGCCCTCACTTCCTCCCCCCGAAAAGGAGCCCAAGGGACTCCTGACTCTCTGGGTCCACCTCGGCAAGGTAGGCTTCCATAGTCTGGGGGTGGTATGGGGCTTGGGCTCGGAATATATCTTCTGTAGGTGTATTGTAAATGCACTATTAATCTTGTGTTGTGCATAAACCATTCGACCCTGATCTATTTTAAGGGCCAATATCGGGAGAGGCTGTGTCTCAGCCCTGATCAAGCACACCAGTAGGCATCTGGCCATATCTCCCTCAGCGTTTACGCATGGTTCTATTATATTTGCCCAATGACTCCCATATGTCCCGTATCTTCCGCCGTTGTTCCGCCTATTTGGCCGGCCCCTCCGCGTCTTTGGGAAGCTCCGTTTCTAGGACCGCTAAGCGTTCCTCTTGACATTGTAAATCCCGCGCCAGCACTCTCCTCACCCCCACCTCAGTGGACATACATACCCCTCGCATCACCACCTTCATCGTACCCCATTCAAGTGCCCTCGAGCTGGCCGTGTTCCAATTCACTTTTAAATAACCATCGAACCCTGTCGCTATAGTCTCCTAATAAATTGGGTCCATTAAAGCCTCAGTGTTAAGTTTCCATATCGGTATTGTGGATCTTGGTCGGCCCAGAGTGTATTCTATCAGCAGGTGCAAGTGATCAGACAGATAGGGGGCTAGGTATTGCGTCTCTACTCTCCTATTGGCTGTCACCTTCTGTATAAAGAAATAGTCCAGTCTGCTGTGTGTGTTAGCTGCTGGTGTGTGACACGAGTACACTCGACACCCAGGGTTGCAGTGCCGCCATATATCCAGCAAATGATGGTTGCTAAGCATCTGGCGCATAGCTTCTCGTGTTTTGGGCTTAGTTTCCGCTTTCAGCGGGTGCATATCTAGCGCTCCATCAAGGGCACAATTAAAGTCTCCTGTGATTATCAGGTCAGCATCTGGTGCCAGGTCTAACTGTCCCAGGACCTTACCCAAAAATTCCCCATCGCCATTATTCAGAGCGTATATGTTGAATAGGCACATGTGGTGCCCATCCAGTGTCCCCTCCACCACCACATATCATCAGCGTGGGTCTGGACTACATTTTACATCCTTAAAGGGGATGCCTGGTGCCACCCATATAAGCGTCCCTCTAGCATACCCCGAGTAGGAAGTCGCAAAAAACTGACCCCTCCACCGACATTGGAAATATTTCAGACTGTCCCCCAAGCTTCAAGAACATCTGGCGACCCGGCTTAAAACATTCCCAATATAGAACTGCAAAACAGAACATTGTGAACTCCCACCATCCCCCACCCTCAGGCAGTAGTGCATCATTCTCACACCCAACCCTGGTCTGAGGACTCAGGACTCCGACCCACAGCCGCCACCCTCCCCACAGATCCCCCCACAACTTTGTAAGCAACAACGGCAGTCAACAGGAGGTCAGCAGAAACCCTCAGTCCCTGGTATACAGCCAAGCTGCCTGGTGCCATGCGACCCTGCCCAACCAGCGGTCTAGCCAGGCTGCCTCAGCGCACAACAATTGGAGTGTCTGAACTGCAGTTTGGCAGAATAGTGACCCACCTCAACCACAACGTTCCCAACCCCCCCATAGCCCCTTGAGCTGAAGCCCCTCCACAAATGCTCTGCATCAGAATCAAACCCCATCACGATTGAGGTCCGTACTTACAGTTCCACTACCTGTTACCCCCAGCACTTCAGTCTCTTTATTGACCCTCGAGTGTCTGAGGAGTTACCATCGACTGTGCCGGCCATGCCCTCCGGTTCTGATTGAGACACAATGGGGAGAACTGGTTTTGTGTTGGTATTCCGACATCTCGTCTCTTAGGGTGCCGTCCAACCCCATATGATTCCACCTCAGTCCGATACCTCTTGTGACTTGGGTCATTGTTCTCCAGTGTGGCGATGCTGATTCCATTGTCGACCACTTCTTCTCCTCTGTTCTTGCCATCCTTGGTGCTGGTCCTGCCCATCCAGGCTCATCGAGTCGATCCAGTCTGTGGCCTCTTGCGGGAAGCTGAAGAAGTGGACTCTGTCCGCATATTGTACTCGGATCCGGGTTGGAAACATTAGGCTGTATTTCACATTAAGGTTTCTCAATCACCGTTTGACTCCTAGGAAGTCGTTCTGCAAGTTTTGTACCTTTTTGGTGTAGCCTGAGTAGATATAGATATCACGGTTCTCAAACCTAGGGGGACCGGTCATGCGGTTAAACTGAAGGATCATGTCCCGGTCCCTAAAATTGAACAAACAAGCAATCAGAGCTCTAGGTGGTGACCCCTGTTTTGGAGGGGGGACCGAGGGAATGGTGGTCTCTCTCCACCGCGAACATCTTAGAGAGCCTGAGACCCGGAAGGGCGGAGCTGATCCATTCCTCCAGAAATAGGTCCGCCGCCGGATCCTCCACCTTTGCTGGGAAGCCCAAAAAACAGAGGTTGTTTCTCCTCGACAGCCCCTCTGCGTCTTCTTCCCTGTCTTCAAGTCAAGAGGTGTGTTCCCTGAGTGTGGACACTGTCACCTGTTTATTGCTGGACTTCATTCCGTAAGGAGTCCAGCTCTACCTCTGTAGTAGTAACGCGGTCCTCCACCTTCCGTAGGTCCAGGCGATACCATCTATTTTGGACTCCAACACCACTCGCGATTCTCGTATGGCCTCCAGAATGTCAGCCTGGTCGCGGGCCGCCATCCCTGATGCTATCCTTGTTCAGGATCCGGTCTAATACGCTCCACAGTGGTTGGGCCTGCACCGTGTACTGCATGATCTTGAGGGTTTGCGCTCCTCTGAGTGGCCTGTCTTTCCCTGTCACCATTGGGAACTCGCCCAGGTCATCTCCGGGGCCCCTCTCTCCTCAGCCACAGGTGTAAGAATCCGTCCCAGGCCGGAGCACGTCCACGCTGGTCTCCCGTAGTACTCTACGTCCAGGGCAACTGAACGCCGCTAAATTAATCACCTCACCCTGTGCACTAAGTCAGCCAATGGCCTCCTCCAGCCCAATTCCCTTTATGGACTGGGCCGCGGCCCACCAATTCACCTCCACAGGGGGTATGCTGGGTGACACCTCCACCGACCTGGGGAGCGAGTGCCCCCGCCGCCGAAGTCTGTCCCAGGATTTATAGCCCAGCCGCCGTTGCCATTTTGCCCCCAAGTAGGTGTCCAGGCCCCACTTATCAGTCATCCTCCTGCACGGACTACACAGCGTCTTCAGCGGCAAATGCTGGGATGAACATAGTCTGAGTGGGCCCATTGCGGCCCTCCTGGAGCCTCGGGCTGGCGTGAAGCGCACTCCTGGATGGTATCTCGCGGAACAGCCTAGCGAGCCGCCGCAGCTCCTCACCTCCAGGCGTGAGCTCCTCGGGTCTTCTTCTCCACGCATGGAGGATCAGGGCTCCGGTCGGGTTTTCACTTCTAGTCCCTGCTACCGGGCCGGTCCTGATCGACGCTCAGGAAGGCCATCTTGTCCGCCCGGGCTCTGGGGGTAGTAAAATTTCTTTCCAGTCCGTAGGCCATCTGAGCAGCACCTGGCTGGGACTCCGGGGTCTAGGGGGTGGGAGAATACCGACCCTGGTTTCAGCATAAAGGGCATGATTCCACCACGATTAATGCAGGATTACGACATACAGGGCAGGAGCTGCGCTAAGCTGTGACTAGCCAGCCATGCTGTCAGGCCACGCCCCCCAAGATTTATAAGCCTACAGGGACACACTTAGGAATTCTGAACAGATTATCTTAAATCCTGGTTTTCAGAGTGCTGAGTGGATCCATCTCAAAGATGTGTCATGCAACCATTGTGATGCGTCGCTTCCGAATTGCAGCAAGGCTGTGAGGTGAGGTCATGTTGCATCGCCATTGAGGATCCTCTCGACGGGGCTCGACGTTGAGGTTGCAGCGCAGTCAGGTGATGTGTCATTTTGAAGTACTGCGATGTCTGGAAGTCGATTACAGTGTTTTTGTCAAGGCTGCCGTCAATGAGGGATTTGAGGGCCTGCACTAGGGTGTTTCATGCAGAGGCGGTTCTGAAGGTGATGTGAGCTGCATTGGGAATCGGTGTCCTTGCGACAGGTCCAATCCATGCAGCAGCAGAGGTGCATTGGTTCTTCTAGGAGTTGAACAGCAGAGGAGATGTGTTGGTTCCACTGGATCCACCAAGGCTGGCAAATACCTTAGTAAAAAACTTCCAAAGGGTCTAGGTCTGGGGTGGCACCACTTGGCAAGGTAGGCTCACAGGTGACAGAATCCAAGTGCAGATATAAGGTTGTTGAAAGCCTAGTATGTCCCTGAGGCTTCAGATCAGAAGACCAATCAACTAGCCCTTGGAGTCATTCTGAATTCTGGATTCAAGAGATGCAGGTCCAGTCCTTCTTCCATAGGCAAGAGGCCAGCAGAAAGCAAGTCAGCACCACAAAGAATGAGTCAAGCAGAGTGCAGTCGAGCTCAGTGGCAGTTCTTGTATCAGCATAGCAGTCCTTCTCCCTGTCACAGTATCCACAGGTCCAGATGTGTACTGAAGTGGTGGTTTCTGAGGTCCTTCTTTTATATACAGTTGTACCTTTGAAGTGAGAGAAGCTTCTAGAAACATGCCTTTGAAGTATACAGATGCCCTGCCTTCCTAGCGCTGGCTCCAGTTTATCGACAGTGGGAATGCAGCCCTCTCAGTAGAGACAGGACACAGCCTGATCAGGTGAAAGTGAGGCTGGGTCCAGATCCTCCTTCCCATCTTGTCAGTGATAGCACATCCAGTCACATCTAAGCTCCCATTGTGTTTGGTGGTCTAGGAGGAATACACAAAGCGCATCAGCCAACTAAACTCAGTCATGTGACCAGAGAGAAGCTGCAGGCACCAAGTGGCCAAGGCAAGAATATGCCAGCTTTCGAAACGTGCAAAAAGGACAAATGATGGACAGAATGCAGAACAATGTCATGGGATGATGGATTAAACCCAAATCTGTGACTGGGGGTGAGTGTCTGAAAAGTTTTGGTGCTCCGTCCATCATTTCCTTGTGCTTGCTTTGCTCACCCTAAGTTGGCAGGGTATACCCAGATGTGGATCCCTTGCTCACTTTGCCACTGGATTCAAGCTAGCTTGGCTGATGAGGGCTGTTAGCCCTAAACTGGTCCCAGGATGCTTGTTTCTGGTCCAGGGAAGACTGGCTTGGCAGTTTGGGCTGGACTGTTCCCATGAGGCACTGGGTCAAGACTGATTTGCATATAGCTTGTCTGAACTGGGGTGGCAAAGTGAGCTAAAGAATGATGATGGATTAAACCCAGATTAATGACTGGGGATGGTGTCTGAAAAGTATCAGCGCTCTGCCTGTCATCTCCTTGTGTTTGACACATTCACCCCAGTACAGAGATCTTTGCCTAAATCCATCATATTTTTGCTCACCATGCCATTCCAGTTTGAACCCAGCCATATGCAAACCAGTCTTTACCCTGCGAACAATGGGAACAGTCCAGCCCGAACTGCCAGGCCAGGTCCTCCCTGGATTGGAAACAGGCATCCTAGGACCAGTTTCGGGGTTTCACCCCTCATCAGCCAGGATAGCTTAACTCCTGTGGCATGGAGAGCACGGGGCCCACGCCTGGTCATACCCGTCCCACTCAGGGTGACAAATGCAAAAAGAACAATTGATGGACAGAATGCAGAACAATGTCATACATTCACCCCAGTACAGAGATCTTGGCCTAAATCCATTGTTTTTTTTAGCTTACCATGCCATTCCTGTTTGGGATCACTGAAACAATATCGATGACAAAAATATAGAACTGCAAAAGAAGGCTGAGGAATCACCACAGTCTTGATAGAGCACAGCTATGGACAAGAATGTCTGATCAATTTAAAGCAAGCTTATCCAGTGTTTATAAAGAATGTTTCAACACAATAAACAATAAATCATACGTTCTTTATATCTCAAAAAGAAACATTATCTGCATTCTTATGCACAGTTTTTATATTTATCATCATGCTTTAAATGCATATGAAAAAACAAACATCATCATGAGCAGTATTACATCTGCAATTCATTATCCATGTTTAAACAAACAAACAACGACATTCCCAATGCATTTAGGGTTCAAATATGAACCCTTCGTCAGGGGATGGATGTATAGTCCGTTGTATCAAAGAATATAGATGATAATGTGGTCCTCCAGAGTCATCTATAACACAGTGACAGAATTACATTGTAGTAAATCACAGAATTTGCACTCTAGGGGAAATTACAAGAATTTGAAAATTATTTATTAAAGTTGCAGTTATACCAAAATTAAGAGTTGGTGCCAGCTAACCTCTGAGAAGGAAAACCAGAAGTTGTAAATCAAGATGAGCAGTGACCCAGGTGATGTTTAATGGTAAGAACGAGTGCCAAAAATTAGAAAAACTAAAACATGCACATATATGGTTAGACAAAAAAGAAAATCACTAAGTATAGTGTCAATGTGCCGTCCACATTTCCCAAATGTGTACTCCTGAGATCTGCACGTTAAATATCTATGCTTACCCGATGCAGGAGAGATTTCTGCAAGAGTATACAACAAAACTGATTATACGCATGTCCACAAGTGTTGAGGTCAAGTGTTGGTAATCATAGATAAACGTATATTACCCCAAGTTCCCACAGAGTCGGAAAAGTAGACCGTCGTGTGTAGAAATGCGGAGACCCCTGTGTAACAGAAGTTATCATGTCGATTAGAGTTGTGCAGTTACGTAAATGGTGCCGTGCACTAAAAAATGCAGCATGTACTTACGAAGGGTCTAACAATATGTCACAGATGTTCGACAAGCCGTTTCTTAAGACACAAACGTGTTGAAAGCTAAAAGAAAATGTATAAAGTCTCGATGAGCCATATTCCAAATGGCTGCATGGATTTTTACCGAAGCAGTGTAATCTAACCTCACCTTGGTTCCCGATCTCTCTCCAACAGCCTCGGACGCCAAACGAAACATAATATCGTGCATGTCAACAAGCTACGAGATTATTATTTAACGGTGCCGCCTCGCTCCACAGCAGGTCACGTGATCGCGAGAGTCTTTCAATAAAACTAATTAACATATATTTCAAGATAAATACCAATAAATAAATTAAAACATTTATTCAATTATAATTAAAATACTTCCCAACCTATTCTCCTATAAACCCACAACCCGCTACATAAAATAAAATAATAAAATTAACATAAGTATCAATTAATCAATTAATAAAAATGAATTAAATATTATAATTTAATTAATTACCAATTCAAAATTAATTAACAATTAATTCGAGATGAATACTAATAAATTAAAAGATGTGATCAATTATAATTAAATTACTTCCCACCCTATTCCCCTATAAACCCACGAACCGCTACAGAATTAAATTACGCAAAAATTAAATACCATAAAATTCATTACTTAAAATAAATTATAAATTAAATATACACTTTTCACACATATACCAGCGTAAAAACACTTTAAAAAATTCGATATTATTAAAAAATCTATATTTTTAACATCTATATTATATACTTCGATATTTTGGCTTTCTATATTTATGTAAATTGATATTAACTTACTTACCTCAAATTCGATATTTTTGTTGTCTATATTCTGTCCATTCGATATTTTGTCCATTCCATATTTTTAACCCGATATTAAAGCCATACCCCTGTTTGAACCCAGCCACATGCAAATCAGTCTTGACCCTGAACTCAATGGGAACAGTCCAGCCCGAACTGCCAGGCCAGGTCCTCCCTGGACTGGAAACAAGCATCCTAGGACCGATCAGCCAAAATACCTTGACTCCAGTTTCAGCGCTCCATCCATCATCTCCTTGTGTTTCCTTTGTTCGCCCAGAGTTGGTAGGGTTTGTCCAGGCGTGGGTCCCTTGCTCACTTTGCCACTGGATTCAAGCTAGCCTGGCTGAAGAGGGGTGTTACCTCGAAACTGGTACCAGAATGCTTGTTTCCGATTCAGGGAAGACCTAGCTTGGCAGTTCGGGCTGGATTGTTCCCATGAGGCACAGGGTCAAGACTGATTTGCATATAGCTGGGTCCGACTGAGCTGACGAAGTGAGCTAAAGAACGATGATGGATTCAGCCCAGATCTGTAACTGGGGGTGAATGTCTGAAAAATGTCAGCGCTCCGTCCATCATCTCCTTGTGTTTGGTAGCGTTCTAAAAGTGTCATATTCAGGATTGTAATTTAAAATCCAACTGTGCCATAATTTAGGTTTTTCAATTAGGGTTCAAAGGCACCAAACATGAATCAATTATCTCTTCCGATTAGAACATAAGACTTATAAAATGTAATAAGGCAATTTAATGTTATTCTATGGGAGAGATAGGCCTTGAAGTAGTGAAAAATGAGTTTAAGAGTTTTTCACTGCCAGGACATGTACAATTTGAAGGTGCATGTCCTATTTTTTAAATACATTGCACACTGCCCTCTGGGCTGTCTGGCCCTACCCTAGGGGTGCCTTACATGTATAAAAAAGGAAGGTTTGGGCCTGGCCAAAGGTTTATTTTGCCAGGTCAAAATGGCACTTTAAACTGCACACACAGGCTCGGCAATGGCAGCCCGGGGACATATTTAGAGGGTTACATAAGTGGGTGACACAATCAGTGCAGCA
Organism: Lissotriton vulgaris; assembly: GCF_964263255.1. NCBI lineage: Eukaryota > Metazoa > Chordata > Amphibia > Caudata > Salamandridae > Lissotriton > Lissotriton vulgaris. The sequence continues at coordinate 1,450,433,899 of NC_141695.1, read as the reverse complement.
GGCCCACTAGTAGCATTTAGTTTACATGGCCTAGGCCCATGTAGGGCATTTGGACAAAATATTCAGTTAAAAATATCGAACTGCACAAATATCGAATTTTTAATATCATGACACAGAATTATCATGTGCTTCAATATCACTGACAAAAAATACTGATTATTTTTAAGTTTCTTTATGTGTATAAATGATATTTTAATTGTAAATGTTTTATATTGTTTGTTAAATGTTTTTAAATATAGTTTATAATTTTAAGTTATTTATATATTTTATTTAATTGTAAAATGGTAATTTATAGTGTTGCAGTGGGTTGTGAGGTTTGTAGAGGTACACGGTGGGAAGGTAACTAAGGGGTCCATTGCGATGTCGGGCGGATAGCCACCGCCATGGTGGCGGTGGTGATCCGCCCAACATAAATGCCCGCCCACCACCCTTTTCCTCCCCGCCACATTACAATGGCGGGGGAACCGCAGTGGAGGCAAACACTGCCCGCCACTTTTCCGCCCCGGTCGCCTTGCGGCCCAGTCGGAAGAGGGTTCATATGGTGACACCACCAGCGATATTTGGATGGGCGTCTGCAGTTGCTTTTCCATGGCGGACGGCAGGTGGACTTCACTCTGCAGGCCCCATGTGGGCCCCTAAAGTGAAGGAGAGTAGGGGGGTGAACACGGGGGGGGTACCATTTGCATTTACAGAGCGGCAGGCACGCGCGGTGCCTGCCGCTTTGTAAATGCAAATGCTGACATGCATTTTTAGCATTGTGGCGGGCGGTGCAGAGAGCACCGCCCGCCACAATGCTAAAAATAGAGGATGTGCCCGCCTCTGTGGCGGGCACATCCTAATACCCCCATGGGACTCCCACCCTTATGGCGGGTGGTTCCTATTACCACGCGGGCGGGCAAAGTCGGCACGCCATCCTAATGAGGCCATAAGTATCATTAATTTATATTTATTTAAAAATAATATAAAATATTTATTTGATTATTAAGTAAGTAAACTTTGTAAATAATATTTTTTAAAGCTATATTTTAGGTGCGGGATCCAGAGTTTGTGGGGTAAAGGGTGCAACATAATTAAATAACAATTTAATATTTAATGATTGATAAAGATTAATTGTTAGTTAAGTTTGTAAATTGTGTGGTTATTATAATTTTTTTAATTTATATTTTAAGTGCAGATTCTTGGGGTTGTAAGGGTATAGGGTGGGAAGATAACTAAATAATATTTGATTGATTATTTATAATGAATTAATTTAATATTAATTAATGAATTGTTAATGTATTATTTAAATTGTGTCATTATTATAATATTTTAATTTTTATATAGGTATGTGGAACCATAGTGTGGCAACTTAATGAAATATTTGTTAAACAATTGTTTTCCTTATATTCATTATTTTTAAAAATGTATAATGTTTTTAGTTATTTACTTATTTTTAATGTTCATATCGAATTTTAATTTAATAGTTTTATACTTTAATGAAATGAATACTTGTATTAAAATAAGGTATGTGTTTGAAGTGAAGCTGTTTCTCTACTGTTGCACAGACTGCAGAGGGAATAGTAAATGTTACCCCTCCTGAGTATAATGCTTTCCCTACTAATGACTGGGGTAAGAATAGTAAATTCTACCCCACCCGAATCCAGCTCTTTCCCAACTATTGCACCGACTGGAGAGGGAATAGTACATTTTACCCCTCCTGACTCCATCACTTTCCCTACCGTTGCAGAGATTCGAGTGAGAATGGTAAATTTGACCCCTCCAGAGTCAAACGCTTTGCCTATTTTTGCACAGACTGGAATGCGCATATAAAATGTTACCCCTCATGAGTCCAACTCTTCGCTACTGTTGTATAAACTTGAGAGGGAATATCAAGTTTTACCCCGCCTGAGTCCAGTACCTTCCCTACTATTGCAACTACTGGAGTGGAAATAGTACATTTTACTCCTCCACATTCCAACGCTTTCCTAACTGTTGCACTGACTGGAGTGCGAATAGTACATTTTACCCCTCCTGAGTCCAACTTTTCCCTACTGTTGCACAGACTGGAGTGTGAATAGTTAATGTAACCCCTCCTGAGTTCAATGCTTTCCCTACTGTTGCATCGACTAGGGTGGGAATAGTACATTTTACCCCAGCTGAATCCAACGCTCTACTTACTGTTGCACTGACTGGAATAGGAATAGTAAATTTTACCCCTCCTGACTCCAACGATATCCCTAATGTTGCACCGACTGGAGTGGGAATGGTACATTTTACCCCTCCTGGGTCCAACACTTTCCCTACCATTGCACAGATTGGAGTGGGGATTGTAAATGTTAAACCTGCAGAGTCGAACGCTTTCCCTACTGTTGCACCGACTGGAGAGCGAATAGTAAATGTAACCCCTCCTGAGTTCAATGCTTTCCATACTGTTGCATCGACTAGGGTGGGAATAGAACATTTCAACCCTCCTGAATCCAACACTTTCCTTACCGTTGCACTGACTGTAGTAGGGATAGTACATTTTACCCCTCCTGAGTCCAACCCTACCATTGCACAGATTGGAGTGGGGATTGTAAATGTTACCCCTGCAGAGTCTAACGCTTTGCCTACTTTTGAACAGACTGGAATGTGCATATTACATTTTACCCCTCCTGAGTCAACTCTTTCCCTACTGTTGCACAGACTTGAGAGGGAATATCAAATGTTACCCCTCCTGAGTACAGTGCTTTCCCTACTGTGTCACTAACGGGAGTGGGAATAATACATTTTAAATCTCCTTAGTCTAAATCTTGCCCTACAGTTGCACAGACTGGGATGGGAATAGTATATGTATTATGCCTAGAATTGTATAGTTTCATTTATATTGTTTAAAATGTTATTATTATTATGTTTTGTGTTTTTAAATATTGTTTTTTAATTAGTAATGTTTGTAATATACAATATATGTTTTGGAAATTGTATTATTTTATACTGCTTACTTTTATATGCGTAATTTAGTTAATATGTTTTCTTCTTCTTTTTTTCCAGTTTTCTATTATGTTTTTTTAATTTAGAGTGTGTATATATGCATATGTAGATCTACTTGTTATATTATTAAATAAAAAAAGTGTACATTACAATATAACTACACAAAATTAATTTTAATAATAGTTGTACAATTCAAATGTGTAAATAAACATACACACATACATGTGTGTGTTTGTTTGTTTAAGTATATATATATATATATATATATATACATTTCTGTATTGTTGAAATATATTTAATTTACATTATATTACTGTTATATGTTAACATTTCTAATGTTTACTATGTTTAACTGTATATATGTATGTAAAAACAATATTTTTGTATACATTTTTGGATATTAGTTAAAACTATATTCTTTTCTCAATATTTTTGTCATTTAGATAATAAGTAGAGAAATACAATATTTTTGTGCTTGACATTTTTGACAAAATATTTTTAACCACAATATTTTGGGGATTTTGATATGTTCTCAGTGAATCCACATATAGTGACACTCGACTAGTGACTTATAAGTAAAGAAATGTGTCAATTGGGTATAAATACATGTTACCAGGTTTTAGGGGAAGAGCACAAGCACTTTAGCACTGGTTAGCAGTGGTAAAGTACGCAGAGTCCTAAGGCCAGTAAAAACAGGTGGTCTGAACACAAAAGGCTATGGAGAAAACCATGTCAAAGATGCCAGGTCTAACAGGAAACAATATATCAATTTCTAATGTATTTTTTGGCATACATATAGGGCCTTATTACGATGAGGGGACACCGTTGCTGAAATGAACTGCCCAACCTCAGGTTGGTGGTTCCAATCACAGTATTTTGATGCAACAGCACATGGTGCAGTCGCAAACCTCCATTTCTCAATGGAAGCTTGTGCAGTGGCCCGCAGCACAAAATCCTATTGAGAAATTCAGGTTTTGAAACATCTCTGCTCCATGTGACAGTCACTGAATGGTGCCTGCCACACGGTGCAGGGATGTTTAGGAGGGAACCCAAGGTGCCCATCAGGCCCCATTGCGGAGGAGCCTGGATGGGAAGGGGGCGTTGCTAGGGGTCGCCAATGTTGCTTTTCAACAGCCTTTCCATGTCGGAAACCAACATCATAATCCTGACAGTGGAGCCATTGCATTAAGGGATTAGGCAGTCTGTCCGACAGACTGATTGGCACCTTGAGACCGTCGGAACCAGGTCTGAATCCCTGCAGGTTTTCTTCAGACTGCTATCATCCTAATACAGTGGTCAGACTGTAAACCTACTGTGTCGGCTGGTCAGAGGCTTTCGGTCCCACATCATAATGAGGCCCTATGTCTCATATTCTTGGCCACAGTTTCTCAGGATTGCACCTAATATTCTAACTAAGGCTCTCATATGGGGCCATTGTGTTAAACACCATCTGAATATTATTCATTTAGTTGTCCATTTTTGCCAAGTAAGTGGTCTTGTCCTTCCTTTCTTCTGGTATTATTTGTCTGAATGCCAATGTCGCCAGGTTGATGAGATGTTTGTTTCATTTAAAAATATTCACAGGATGAGGCCAAATTCATAATAAGGCCATCTTTTTGGTAATTTTGATTCTTTCACCAAACTCATTTTACAGAATCTCTTTGATTTAGCCCCACAAAGTTTCCAGTCCAGGACATTCCACCATCATAGATTCCCAGGTACTTTTTGAGGTCCAACAACTATTTGAGTTTCAGATCATAACAGGGAAATAGATATTTATTTCAACTGGCATATAGTAGAGTCTGAATGTAGAAATATATAAAGAGTGCCTAATCGCTGCCGTATGCAATATAGCATCTCAATATTGCTCATAGCGAGCAGGTTTGTTTGTTAAACTGGTCAAATCATGTTTCGTCCACATCCAGAAGAAACAAGTATTGCTTCCCAAACACAAAGCTCTAGTGAGCACAAGCACAATTCCGCAACAGCATCGACCACATAGTGTGCAACACTCTCTTGGCAGAAATGGCTTCACCAGAGACATTAGTGAGGATTCTCAGAATATCCAATTGTTTTTTGCACCATGCATCCTACAGTTTGTACCTCATTGCACACCTTTTGCATTACATTCAGCAAGGACAGCTTCCACTCTGTCCTAGTTAATGAATGACACTCTCATTTGAGACACTTCTTTGATGTTAAACCAGAGACATTGGTTACAGCAATGCAATGTGTTTATTGGACAATTTAAGGCTGTTTTCGGCCAAATGCAGTGCACACAAATGTGCATCCAGATTATTATCCTTACAACAAGGCTCAAAAGATATAGGGACTGATTACAAGTTCAGTGGTGCATCAGACCGCCGAACATGTGGTGGTGATCCCTGAACAGCCAGACTGGCAGTCCACACACCAAATTACGATTACAGCAGTGGGACCACCACAGACACACCACAATAGCAGGGGATCATGGATCCTGCAGTGTTGACACTGCGTTGAGAGGCCTTAATATGCTGGCGGTGCTACTGCGGCACAGTCAAGCATACTTGGGGGCTCATTAGGATGACGGGCGGACTTTGTCCGCCGGCCATCCTGTCCGAAATTGAGACCGCCCGCCATTAGGGCGGGGGTCCCGTGTGAGGTATTAGGATGTGCCCGCCACAGTGGTGGGCACATCCTGCATTTATAGCATTGTGGTGGGCGGTGCTCTCTGCACCGCCCGCCACAATGCTATAAATGCATAAATGCATTTTCATAAACAAAGCGACAGGCACCGCATGGTGCCTGCCGCTTTGTTTATGCAAATGAAGGGTGGTACTACAGGTACCCTCCCCGTGTGCAACCCTCACCCCTCCTTCACTATGGGGGCCCGCTTGGGGCCCCCAGAGTGAAGACCGCATGCTGAAGGCATTAGTAAAACTGCATCCTAATATGGCAGGCAGTGTCTGACAGACACCCCCACCATAGAAACCCTTTTCCACACCGGTCGCCTTGCGACCGGGGCAAAAAACGGCGGACGGTCTTTCCGTCTGCCGAGGTCCCCCCACCATACTAATATGTCGGGGGGGAAAATGAGTGTGGATGTCGGGCGGATTGCCCCCACAAGGCTGGCTGTGGCTACCGCCAGCCCGGCGGGGGCAATCCGCCCGACATCGTAATGGGCCCCTAGGTGTTTCCTCGCAGCCACAGTTTTCATGGCAGTGAGGTCACCATGAAAACTGTAGTGGTGAGGAAACACAGGGGGCCCTACAGGCCCCCCTGTATCCTCAGGGCCATAGGGTGCCTGCAAGGGGGCACATGTTGTATCCCCTTTGTGCATTCATCCACTTTCCTGCACAGAATGGACTGCACAGTCATGGCGTGCGAAGATAGCCTTTGGTGCTCCCATTTAGGTGCCTTTTTAATAGGCACTGCATTGGCACTGCCAAAGCAGCACCCGCCCGACAGGAGGAAACTCGTAATCTGGCATGCAGTGTCAGTACAGCTTTAGCGGTGTAGGAGCGGGGCGCTGGCGTGGCAGCCCCCTCCCACTCCACCAAAGTGCTAATTAGGCCCATATTCTCTCATTTTAATTGCTTCAGATAAAACATAGCAACAGGACATATGGATGAAATCTTTGCAGCCACGTTTTTTCACAAACTTCGAAGTAATATAAAAGATTTCCTGGCACTGGTTGTTATACGCCCCACCTCCACTGAAGCACTGATTGATTTGATGCTTCAATGCAACCATCAACAAAAGGAAAGGAGATCTGATTGAAGAGGATTATCTTGTCGATGCATAACCAGTTCAGACTACTTCAAGTTTAACTTTAGATGAACAAATGATGATTGGCAACATATGCACATGACTTTCACATGACAAGGGAGAGAGAAAACACATAAAAATGGGGTTTGCATGTGTTTTGGACAAACTGGTCATTTTGTAAGGAACTGGCCTCAGCTGTTGGGAAATGCACAAGCCTGGTCTTCAGCTGCAGACCAAGATTAGATGAGAAGGGAATTGTAGTGTAAGCTCATGGAGGCATATTATCAAGGGGGTTTATCTCCGCTTTTTTGGCTTTAAAAGCCAAGAAAGTGGAGATAAAATGATCTCCCTATTACCTAGCTGTCGCTAACACCAGTTAGCGACAGCTAGTAGTAGATAGCGACCATCTTGGGCCCCGCTTTGCATGTCAGTGATATTTATCACTAATGACAGGCAAAGTGGGCGTGCCAAGATGTTAGTGGCTGGAAACAGTCGCTAATATCGCTATCTCCTATTACCAACTTTTGGAGATATTCGCGCTAAGCGCGAATATCTCCAAAACCTAACACCTGCCCTGCACAGTTCTTAGCCATGTTATCCAATGGGAGGTGGATAACATGGCTAAGAGCATTAGCTCGCTAATGCATGAATATCGCTGACTTTTCAGCGATATTCATGCATTGCGACCGATTTTTATCGCATTTGCAATAAACCTTGGTAATACCAAGGTTTATCTGCGATAATTTTTTCACGCTAACCAAGCAATAGCGATAATTATCGCTATTGCTTGGTAATATTCCCCATATTTTGGTGAAAATTACTTGGTAACTCCAACAGGGTCATTAGAATGCTGGGTTCAGCAGGTTGCTTCATGATGTCATCATTGCTGAAGAACATCATATTCTCCTTGAACAAAGAACAGACCTGAAGACATCCATCGGACTGATGTAACTCCACCTACCTCAGCAGAAGTATACAGAAAAAGGGAAGACTTGATCATAGCGTGGGCCTAGGACAATATGACGCCATTTAGGAAAAGCTTGGTACAACTGTACTATTCACAAGAGGACTGAAAGATCACACAGTCATTGTTTTGAAAGAACAAATGTTGAGTGGCACGCTATAGATGTCCCCAGAGAAGAACTTTACCATTCCTGCAGACCAAGATTAGGTGAGAACGGAATTTTAGTGTTTGTAGAGAGTAAGCTCATATTTTAGTGAAAATTACTTGGTAACTCCAACAGGATCATTAGAATGCTGGGTTCAGTAGGTTGCTTCATGATGTCATCATTGCTGAAGGACATCATATTCTCCTTGAACAAAGAACAGACCTGAAGACATCCATCGGACATGATGTAACTCCACATACCTCAGCAGAAGTATACAGAAAAAGAGAAGACTTGATCATAGCATGGGCCTAGGACAATATGACGCCATTTAGGGAAAGCTTGGTACAACTGTACTATTCACAAGAGGACTGAAAGATCACGCTGTCATTGTTTTGAAAGATACCATTCCTGAATCTTACATTTTATTTATAGATGTGTTCAGTGAAAACGATGCAGGCACAGTGCCTCTGCACAGACAATATGATTGGGCCGTAGACTTGATACGAATGTAAGACTTTAGAACACATGCAATTACCACACATGCCTTTTACACGCCTACCTTGACCACGTAGATGTTTTTATAATGCATGACTTTACCACACATGGTGAGCATATGTAAGGTAAGTATATATCATTTTTATTTTTTAAAGAACTCCCCCAAACTCCTATAATGTGTGGTTATTGTTAAGACCTAAGTACAATAGGATTTTTTTTTTGTTTTGCTAACAACTTTTGCACAGTATCACGAATCTTCGCAAACCTTTCAGAAAAAAAGTTCATTTGTCTCAGCTCCTTCCTGGAAAGTTTCAGGGTGATTGTCAAGGAGGACAGAGAAATGGTGCAATTTTCTCATTCAATTTCAATTAGGATTTATGAACAGCTCTACAACCAAAACTAATTATTGTAATGACACTAAATTTAGCAGAATGCTAAATCTTTACCCAAAAAGCATGCTTTTTTATGATTTGGTGTAAATCTGAAATTAAGATTCAAAATGGATAGATATCTGAACGGTTGGTTTTGCCAGTGTCCCACAGGCATGCATCTTCAAATAATAGAGCAAGCTGATTGGCTGAGGGGCTTTCTTTCCTGTCAGCCACCTCGCTGATGCAGGAACAAGAAACTCCAGAGAGTCCTACAGGAGCTCATGCTCTGATTGGCTGGCTTCACCATGGAGAAAAAAATTATTGCAGCTGGCATTACTGCACATGGGTACTCGGTCAACGTGACCTGAAAATAAAAATAAAATAAAGTATAAGGGGACAGGGCAGAAATACCCTTACCCCATGGATCTTGTGCATGGCCCAGTGCCAAATTAAAAAAGAAAAAGGGTTGTCTCCATCCCATGGACATTGATGGAAGAGAGCGCAACTTACCTTATTTGTCCAAAAGACCTGCGATTCGAAGAACAATTTAAGAAAACTAGTGGTGTGAGTGTCACTTGGGGCAGGTCAGGCCATGTGGCCAACCCCTTGCCATGCATGGTGGAGGGCTGGGAGCTCATTTGGGTTCGGCCACCATGTACGGCAGGGGGACAGCCACACAATGGGGTGGAAATGGTAATAGCATATGGCTTCAAGTTTTTTTAAAAACTCTACAAATTCACTTAAACTCTGAAGGCTAAATTGACATTATAATTAGGTATGCTGGAAATATCTTACTTTATATAAAATAAACACAGATATTCACTGAAAAAAAACAAAGATTAAAGTGACAATATAGTTAGGTGAAAATGTAAGTTAAAATGTAACATTCTACACTAAAAAAACACTGAAAATCACCTGCTGTATTTAAATGTATGAACTATAACTTGCATACTCAAAGTGTACAGTTAATGACCTCAAATATGACCTCCCATATAAAATCACTGGTGACATGTTCTATAATATAATTGATAACATCATTGATGACATATGAAGTTACATAATTAATCACATCACTGTGCATGGTGAGTGTGCAAATTGCCCTTACCTCTCTTTACTAACCCTTACTCACATTTACCATTGCTCACCCCTAAATTGTATATTGTGTTCACAGGGAATTAGCCAAAATTATTTGAGATTATATGGATTACATAAAATCAGTACTGATGCATTTAGTGCTATTTTCTTAGCTCAAAAATGCCCCTTGCTTCTAAAAGGGACTCAAGGGTTTATTTTGACTGAGGAATAGTGCCAAATGTAACAGAACATGAATAGCAAGTGCGAGCAGCTGCTCGCACTTGCTAAATGTGGTCTTGTAGTAGGATGTTTCCTCATATATTCCTCTTAATTAGGCAAATGTGTGTAATAATTTTATTATCAGTAATTACACATCAAAGAGTAACACGTAAGTATCGAAATTACTCCAATTACTCAGGCATGATTGAAATTCCACTCAGGCCTGGCGTAAACCCTAACATTTCCGTTACGTCCCTTTATCACTACTCACCCATGAACCCTAAAAATACCATTGCCTCTCTTTACCACTACCCACCTCTAAACTCTAAAATTACTTTTACCTACTTTTACAACTACATACACCTAAACCCTTTTTTTTAAATAACATCGCTTTATGTTATTTAAAAAAAAATGCTTACATGAGTGGCAAAGGCATGAGTGGCAAAGATACAAATTGGATGGTAAGGACTGCACTGAGTATGGTTGTCTCCCCTGGAAACTAGATACCAAGTACCAAATGGTAATATCAACAATTTGACAAAAACCAAGGACAAGGAAAAATATATTCATGGGAACTTGGTGAAGGGGTTAATTTGCCTTTCGTCATCCTATGCTAGGGCACAGATATATTTTGATACCAAGGCAAATGGTGTTCTTTGACTTCGAGTTGACTACAGAGAATTAAGCATTACCACAGTGAAGAATAGGTATTGATTATCTTTAATTTGAGTCTTGATAAAACAAGACTGCTTCGCAAAGATATAGATCTCATAGGAGTACAAAATGTTGTCCAAATAAAAGTAGGAGATGAGTAAAGAAGTTCTTTTAATAATAAATATGGACATTTTGTGTATTTTGTTGTGCTTTTTGGTTTATGTAATGCTCCTTCTTCATTCCAACACCTGGTCAATGACATCTAGTGACATATCAGATGCCTTCATCATCATCTACTTGGACTAAATCCTAATTTTTCACAGACCTTGAAGAATTACATATAGCATGTGAAAGAAGAATTGAATAGACTATGTAAACATTTTCTATATGCAAAACTGGAAAAAAGTTTTTTAAAGGTAAATCAGTATCTTTCCTAGAATTTATCTTGTCAGACCAGGGTATGAGCATGGTTCCTCAATAAGATATCAGCAGTGGGTGAAAGGCCAGTTAAACACAATGTAAGGAAGATACAAAGGGCCTTATTTATGAGCCCTTTACGGTGATGTTGTGTCACTCTTTATGACCCTGTGGTGGCACAAAATCTGCAGATACGTCACTTTGTAAACCCCTGCGCTACATTATACCTGTGTCAGGTATAATGAATGCATGGAGGCCATTACCGCACAAAAAAGGCTCTTAGAAGTGGCGCAGTGAAATATATGAGATTTCACTATGCCACTTCTAGGATGCCACTGCGTAAAATCTTTACACCTGCTTCACAGCAGGCGCAAGGAGTGACACAGGCCCTTTAACATGGGGCTTGCCCCATGTGAAAGGACACATTGCTGGATTTGCATCTGTTTTCAGACACCCCCCAGAAATGTGCCACTTTTGCGCTTACAGATACTTCCGGAATACTGGTGTATCTCTAAATCCTAGCGATATGGACGGCCGTACAGTAAATAAAGCGCATCCATGGTGTCGCAAGGATGGCAGACTGAAAAGTGTTGCATCGCTGTTTTTAAGCAGCGAAGCAACACTTTTCATAAATGGGACCCAAAGGTTTTTGGGTTTGCTAATTTTTAGAGACACTTTATTGAAGATTTCTCTACAGTTGTAGAGCCCATTGTTAGTTTAGTGAAAAAAAGCTCCTCCTTTGACAGGGGATTGGAACAACAGCATGCTTTCCACTTACTAAAAGAAGTTTGCACAAGGGCACCTATTCTTAAAAGTGTAGATCGCACCCTGTCTTTCATTATGCAGACAGATGCTTCATTCTTCACCTTAGAAGCTATGCTATCACAGAGAGAGAGTCCTTCACTGAAGAAGTCTAGCCAGTTGCTTCAATCTGACCTTGATATCTATGAAACAGAATCCACAAATTATGATAAGATGCTGCTAGCAGTCAAAGATAGTTTTGCCCATTAGCATTATTATCTGGAGGGAACATTTTGGTGTATAAAAACGCCTATGGATCTGCCCAATGAACTGGTGTATGTAACTTCAGTATAGGCTGATTTTGAGACACAAAATAAATGAGTCCTTTATAACCTTCTTGCCACAACAGCCCAAATAATATTTCTTACATCTAAAGATGCAATGTGTACAGTCAAGGAGCTGTGAAGTTTCCCCAGAAGGCCTGCAGCTCTGAAATCCGGTAGGGCTAGAAAGTGGCAAGCACATGTCAGGCTCATCACCAATCTTACAGGCTTTTGAGATACAGTGGTCTGCCGTGCACTGTGGCTCACTCTGGCCGGAACCATCTATCCCTTAAAGTGGGCTAGCTTGGCAAAACATTTCCCAAACACCCTCCACACCTGTTAGACTCTGATAGGATGTATGGTTAAGACAAAATTTGTGCCAATGGTAGCGGGTGCAGCCACCTCAACTCATTTTGTGGGACAAGGACTTATTTGTCCCCCTCAGACATTGAGCCAGACCAAGAGAGACGAAAAAACAGACAGGGGAGAAAAAGTCCGAGGAGAAAAAAGGGAACACAGTGACAAAGTGAGATATAGAAGGCATAAAAAAAATAAACTGCAAGAGTGAAATAAAGAGTAATAAAATGTATGGTGGGGAAAATAAGAAACCCTCACAGCCTTGTCATTCAGTAAGTTTGGCATTCAGCAGAGCGGGTGGAGGGCAGTTAAGAAAACGTTTGGGTCCCCGTGCTTATTTTCTTATAGATAATTAAGCACTGCATGACCGACATAATACTAACTAGAACCCACTGGAATATAGTAGGGTTGATTTCAACATTTTGCAAGACGCAAAAGAAAAATATAATGGCACAAGGCTAATTTTAGCAGCAATTATGGTTAATTAAATTAAGCATACATAGTTATTACACTTACAAAGATTGCAGTGCAGGATTTCTCATTGTGCTCTCCCGTTTAATATCAATTCCTTACTGAGTGTGGTGATCCTTATAAATAAGAAAGGTGCCATGGAGATCTAGAGCTCTGAACATTAGAAACCAAAATTATCACTTAATTGTTCTTCATGATATTTTAAATGCAGGCTACAATATCTTAATGTTCATATATTTGCATTTTTGAAAGCATGTCTCAAATTTTGAATGATGTGCAACAATGAATAATCTTATATTTTTTGCTGTGAGTGCAAAATAGTGATGATTTATTGGATATAACGCGCCCTTTCAAACAATATCTCCAAAAGAGAAAGAGCTGACAATAGATGATTGTGACTATTGCAACATTAAACATCCAGAAAACCCTATTACCAAAAACTTTAGGCATATATACAAGGGCACTGTGCCATAGCAACGTGACTGTGAACACCGTTCCTGTGGCGCAATGCCCTGCTCCACTTTTTGTGGCTCAATACCTCTTTGTAAATATGGTACTCTTTCACTCAGGTATCTGTGTAAAAGGGTCGTGCAATGGGTGTTCCATCGAAACACCCATTGCTTTTGGACGCTGCCCAAGATTAACAAAGATGGGTAAAACTGAGGCATCTCCAAAAACTATCGACATGCAAGAGTAGGCATTACAATGGCGATACGAGGAGAAATTATTTTATTTCTCCTCATTTTTGCTTTTTCTAGAGGGCATATTTACAAGAAATGGTGGTCCTATGTTTTGCCACAGTGGAGCATCAAAAATGTTATTACTGTTGTGCGACATTTCCTAATGCCATGTTTGTCTGATATTTACAATATGGCACTATATGGCGTTTAGACAGATAAGCGGCCAAAAGACAACAATGCTAACATCAGCATCAAGTCATTAAAAAAAATCACGTTACAGTACAAAAAGTGATGTTCTGCCAATTAGCTGCTGGAAAATACACTCTAACTGGCCTAACTTCACTTTTCTGTGTTTAGCGTTAAAAAACCCGATAAAAACACTACTAAGAAGAAAAAAAGTTACACTTACCTCAAAACAGAATGGAGCAGCCAGGAATGAGCACAGCACAGGACAATAACACCCCTCGCCCCACTACCAGCCAGGACAGCCAGCCAGAGTCCCAAGGGAAGAGGAAGTGCAGTCTCAGCCAGGAGGAGAATGAGATCTTGATTTTGATCGTTGACCAGTTCTTCTTCAGCTCCAAAGTGTCAATAGGGTAGAATTGACCAAATGGCAATCCATAGTGGACAAAGCAGTATATAGTGGACAAGGTGACAGCGTTGTTAAAGTCAAGAGGACAGTGACAGGTTGTAAGAAGTGCTCGCATGAGGCCAAGCGCAAAACTAATGAGAAACTGTCAACCAATCCTCAGGCAGCAATGCTAGCTGGAGGTGGCAGTCCGGTACCCCAGGAGAAGCTTGATCCCTTGAAGGAGCAGGTGTCCGCTGTCATCTCTGAGGAGTAGGTGGTTGGTGTTGCGGGATAGGACAGTGCTGACTATGGATTTTTTCCCTATGCCCCCCCACCCTGTGCTCCCCCTCTCCCCCCACCCCACATGCCCCCCCCCAGTGCCCTACCCCCCCATTGGGAACCCTCCCTTCCAATAGGCTAAGCCTATTTGGCTGGGCTCTCTCTCTTAGATGCAATTTTAGTATTTATTAAACAATAATGCTCTGTTTATTCATTATTCATTAATCGTCATATTACAGCTCTTGGCGGCTCTGATCATTGATGGTTTTTGACCCCCTAAAAAAAAAAAAAAAAAAATATACGGAAGGGGGGGGGGGGAACTTCCTATCCTTATCATTCACTTCCTTTAGAGCTTTTTTTTTCTTTTTTAATTTTCAAAATCAATTCATCAGCTTCCTCCCCTGTTTTGGCCAAGTGCATACGGTTGTTCCACATCACCCTTAGATGTGCCGGAAACTTTAGTTGTGCCTTGGCCCCCAAACTATTCAGTTCATCCAGTCTTTTCCCCAGTTCCCATTGTCGATTAGCTGTCACATGGGAGATGTCTGACCTTATTTGGAAATTAAAGGGGTTGGAACTATTGAATGCAATTGTTTTTTCTTTCAGTGCTGATGATAAGATTTGCTCTTTTACCGTGTAGGTCAAGAAATTCACCAGAATTTTCCTTGGTTTCTGCCTGGCGGGGTTCCTTCGAAAAGGATCTCGATGAACCCTCTGAATTTCCTGCACAAGGTCAATCGTTTCATCTCCTTTCAGTACAGTCCCCCTTATCAGTGATATCACAAAGCCCTTTAAATCAGCTCCTTCCATTGCTTCTGGTACATTGAGTATTTTTAAATTATTTCGCCGGGAGTGGTTCTCCAGCCTCTCAATGTCTTCTTTCAACTCGCGGTTTTGTGCACTTAGTTTCGCCACTACCTCATCTGTAGAGCGCACTGACTCCCTTATCAATGGAACTTGTTTCTCCAACTCTTCTGTCCTTAACATAACATCATCTAGTCGTTTTGCCAAAACTTCACATGAAGCCTGAATAGCGGCCTGGTTGGCTTCAGATGTCATAAAACGGCTAGCTAATTCAGATTGATTGCTTTCCGAAACCGTAAATCTGTTGGATATTTCTTCCTTCATAGTTAGAAGGATATCCGCCAGCGTTGAAGAGGACACATCAGATTTACTATTGGCCAACTTACTAGCACCAGTACACGCTAGCCCTTCCTGCAACTCGGGCATTACGGGCTTTTTTTGATGTTCAGTATGCAGGGGACTAATTGGGGGAAGATTCCTCTCCCCCGTGGCTCTATCCCCATCTATCAACACAGAGTACTTGTTGGAGAGGGGTACGTCCTGGTGTATAGTCAAATTTGCCGTCAGCTCTCCCCCTTCATCCGCTGGCATCTCGTCCAACCCCCCACTGTTTTTTGCTATTTCCTCAGTGCTTTTCTTTTGCTCTACCATTGTACCCTGCTTTGTAGTGCCCTTTTGTGTGGTTGAAACCAGTGCTGGAGATGGTGTTTTCTTGGGCTTTAATGATTTAGATGGCGTCTGAGAGGTACTAGTAGCCATTACTTTATAGTATGTTTTCAGTGAGGGGGTGATCTTAGTGTATGATGGAGCCCCTTTCTTGGTTTTAACTTTCCCTTTAGGTGTTCTTACCGCAGCCTCCTCTTGACTTCTGTCCGGACTACTAGCTTTGCGCTTGCTTTTGCCTTGCCTTTTCGATTTTACAAATGCAATTGGCGGGGACACTCGCATGGGGTACCCAGAGTTTTCGCGAAGGGGGTCTTGTGTTAACCTGGCCCTCAGTGCATACCTATTCACTCTCCCCCCTTGGATTTGGCCCAGGACAGCTTCTCTTTTCTTTTCTTCCGTCTCCACCGTACTTCTAACGTCTTCTACTAATTCAGCTTTAATTTGGTCATACACACCCCTCTCTTTACCCCCCTCAGGGAATTTAGTTTCGCCATCCATCCATCCCCTTTTCTGCAACAGTGCAGTGGCGCTCTCTTTCTCCTGAACAGTCAATTGTAGATATTTCAAAGATACAGGTAAATCGGAATAATCCGCACCTCCAATTTCCCGTTTCAGAGTATACTTTCCCCAGTGACCCTCCACAGAAGTTACTAGTCTACTTAGTCGGTGTAGGTGCGTTTGTGCTCGTGCTTGTTGATTCAATGGTGGTGAAACAATCCCATTTGTCTCATTCAGCAACTTAACAATGTTAACCACCCTGTTTGCACTGTTTTGGGTACTAGAACAACATATATCCGGGATATTGGGGATAATGGAGATACTGAAACACTTTAGAGCAGGTACACTCTTACTGCTACCGTAGTTATGGAAAACCTCACTTCTGTTGCCTCCTTCCCTCCACGATACCTGAGCTGCTCCCAGTGACCCCCACAGACTACGTGCTGAATCACGTCTCCTTCGAGCAGCGGCTGCCTCCTCCCACCGTGTATGGATGATCTCCTGGGCGCTGCCTCCAGCTAAGCAGCCTCCTCCATGTGAGCGCGGAGCTTTCACTACATCTCCTGCTCCTCTCACGCCCACCACCAAGCCTCGCTCGACTCCTGCTCCCATCCAGGTCGTCTCCGCCTTCACTGATGAGGAGACCGCAGAGCAGGGTAAACCGCCACCTCCGCACTCCCCAACGCGGCGTCCTCCACCTCGGAAAAAAAACCGCCGCAGCCGCACGTCTCCCGTCACCGCTGCAGAAGCCGTCCTGCTCCGCGTTCGCCTCCACTCCACTGTCTGTCAGAAACTGGGAAACTAGGAAATTAGGAATAGACTGGGCAACTTCAACACGCCACTGCTGCCGCCGTCATTACTCCGAAAGTAAGCAGAGCATCTTTCACGCCTGCATCACCGAGCTGAGCCGAGCCACAGCCGCTTAGCTTACGGCCGCCATGTTCCCGTGAGCTCCGCCCCCATCTCACTAGTGGTATGGAATTATGCTTGTCAAGTAGTAGGAAGAATGATGGGGGAACAAAGTTTAAGGGATAAACGGACCACCTTTGTCACATGGAATGTGAATGGAATGCGATGTCCACGTAGACAGAGACTTATTCTTAAATATCTGGAAATCTCGAGTGCCCAGATCTGCCTACTACAGGAGACGCATTTGAGTGTACTCGAAAGCCGATCTATATTCTCGAAGGTTAAATGGATAAAAGATTTTGAGGTTTCGCTTCAGACAGCACACAATAGGGGAGTGGCTATACTTGTGAAACAGGGTACACTGGCAACAGTTAGGGGGGTCCACACAGATTCATCTGGGAGATGGGTTGTAGTAAAGATGCTGTTGAATGGTATAGATGTTGTGTGTGCCTCCTTTTATGGCCCTAACGTGGATGATCCTTCCTATATCTTGAAATTGCAATCTGTATTGATGTTGGAGGCACCACCGTATATTGTGGGTGGAGATTTCAATGTACTATTAGACCCAATAAGAGATAGATCCAACAGGAGTAATTATGTAGGGGCACCAAAGATACGGCGTGCTTTAAAGAATATGATCCATGATCTAGATTTGGAGGATGTGTGGAGAACTAAGCAGGGTGCAGTACAGGGACATACATTCTACAGTAAGAAATCTAAGCATGCCTCAAGGATAGATTATATGTTTACAGATAGGCACTCAATTAATGATATAAAGAAAATAGAAGTAAAGCCCAGCCTTCTATCTGACCATTCCCCTCTCCAGTTAGTCTATGTGAAAGGTGTAACGCAGACACAGTCTAGATGGACATTAAAGAGGTCTATTCTTTCTAGTACAGAAACAATACAATCTATTCAGGCTTATACAGCAGAATTTTTTCTATTTAATATGGGGTCCACCACTTTTGATTATATTTGGGACGCATATAAGGCAGGGCTTAGAGGGAAGCTCCATGCAATAGTTTGTGCCAAGAACAGATCGGAGGCAAGGGAACTTAAAGATCTTGAGATTAAAATAGGACAGTTGGAGCAGGAAAGGTTGAATATACAAATCAATGAGCAGGGAAAACTCCTCCAGATCGAATCGGATCTAGAATCGGCTAAACAAACTTATAGAGGACATCTAGACATTAAGTGTAAAGCTCAGTGGGATTCCAATAGGATGGATAATTTTGAATATGGGGAACGGGCAGGAGCATTACTAGCGTGGAAAGCTAGAACTGACCGTGCAAGGAATGACATAAAGGAGTTAATAATTAATAACAATAATGGAGAAACATCAAGAAATATTGAGGACATGCAGAACTGTCTTCTTTCCCTGTTTTCAAGCCTATATAGAGAAGAGGTAGATCCGCCTACTGAAGCCATATATACATGGTTGAGCAACAAGAATTTGCCTAGGCTATCTGAGGAGGGGAGGAACACTCTGGATGCCCCTATCACAATAGAAGAAATTTCAGTACAGATTAAGAAATTAAAGAACAAAAAAGCTGCAGGCACAGACGCATTACCTAGTGAGCTATATAAACATCTAACTGAGGAGTTATGTCCGATTCTAGAAATCATATTTAATTCAATTTATTCTCCAAAGGGTAGGCTTCCAAACTCCTGGAGGGAAGCTTTAATAGTTTTAATTCTGAAGCCCGGAAAGGATCCTCAGAGAGCAGACTCATACAGACCAATCTCCTTGCTAAATGTAGATTATAAAATTTTTGTGGGTATTTTGGCAGGGAGATTGGCCAAATTGATACCCATGTTGATCCATGAGGACCAGAAGGGCTTTGTGGCGGGTAGGCACATTGAGGATCAAACGCACCTCCTACTGGGAAACATCGATCTAGCAGCACGAAAGTCAGAACCCTTGGCAGTGATAGCCCTTGACGCTGCCAAGGCATTCGATAAAGTCTGCTGGAAATACCTCTGGGTAGTCCTTGAAATAATGGGGTTTGGGCCACTTTTTATTAGTACACTACAGAATTGTTACAGGGGAGCCTCAGCTAGGATCATTTTAAATGGAACATTAACATCAGTCTTTAATATCAAGCAGGGAACCAGGCAGGGCTGCCCTATCTCGCCGCTATTGTTCAATTTATACATTGAACCTTTGGCACAGGCAATAAGGCTTGACCCTATTATAGCACCCTTTCAATCTGGACAGTATATTTCCAAACTGGCTCTCTACGCAGACGACTTGATCCTATATACAAGAGACCCAGCTATAGCCATACCCCGGATAGAGGAATTGACAGCAGAGTTTGGAGCACTGTCCGGCTATAAGGTGAATAGATCTAAGACGGAGGTTATGTGTTGGAATCTAGATCATTGGGCAGGAGTGGAGAGCTCGGAGTTCAGATATTTGGGGATCTATATAGTGAAGGAATTAGATAGGATCCCTAAAATAAACTTAGACAGAACTACTAAGGAAATAGACCGTTTGTTCAGTAGGTGGAAAAATCTCCCATTGACAATATACGGGAAAGTGAATTTGGTAAAAATGGTGGTTCTCCCAAAGCTTACATATCTTTTCTCTACTATACCGCTACTATTCCCCAAAAAAGATGTAAAAAGGATACAGGGCAAGATTGGGAGTTTTGTGTGGGGGAATAAAGGGACACGCTTATCCTGGAAAAAACTCAGAAGAAGATTATTAAAAGGTGGTTTAGCCCTCCCCGATATCAGCCTTTATGTTGTTGCTTTTCAGTTTAAGAGTCTCCGCACGTTACTTACTAGGCCAGACGATTCACCCTGGGGCAAATTATTGCAGGAAATGGTTAGAATCGAAGGGAGGAATGACGAATTTATGTATAAGTTCGGTTCCCCAAGATACTTCAAGAGGGTTCGTTTAAAGATTCTAAAAACAGCCCTGGAGACATGGTACAGGATAAGGGTAGGATGTGGAATTGGGTATTATTCAGCCTCATCTCCAATCTGGGACTCACCTGGTACCCCGGACTGCTTAAAAGATGCCCTGGCTGTACCCATCCAAAGAGCTGGGATAATGAAGTGGGAGGAGTTAATGGATGAGGATGGGATACACTCATGGGAGTATTTGAGGGCCAAGGTTGGGGTAGATATGTCTAGGTTTAAATATCTTCAACTAGTGTCTTGGCATACAGCGGAAGTGGAAGAGATGGGGAACAATGAGGTAGTAGAAAGGCTTATTCGATCATCTACACCAATCTCTAAAGAAATCTCAGTTTGGTATCAGCAATTAATAAAAGGAGATGATACAGGGATACCAGCGGCAGAAGGGGTTTGGAACAACTCCGAACTGGCTATGCAGGCAGAGGATATGTTAGAACCATCTTTGAAGATCTTGTACAAACATATAAAGCCTGCATGTTTAAAAAAAAACCATTTCTTTGTAGTGAATAGACTTTACTACACCCCCTACAAAATCGGGAAATTTGCCCCTACACCCCCACCGAAATGTCCAAGATGTCAGGAATTGTTGGCCAACGATATACATATGTTTTTTGATTGCAAAGAGCTAGATCAATTCTGGACTGAGATAGGACAGGCTCTTTCAGGACTTTTTAGCTCTGTGATTAAAGTCAATCTCTCCCTAGTGTTTTTTGGGGACGATGGCCTGTCTTTTCAGTCAGCTACAAGTTTGGAAAAAGGGCTCCTCCTATATCTGATATTGCTGGCTAGGAGAGAGATCTGTAGGAGGTGGAAGGACCACATACCCCCGAGTAGTGAGGAGTGGTTAAGATCAGCAATTAGTATGGCCCGGTTGGAATACGAAAGGGTGGAGGAGAAGCTGCTTAACATCTGGCATCCCTTTATAAGATGGGGAAGGGACTTAAGACTGATTCGGACACTCCTATGATTACACCATGTCCCCGGTACTAAAGGGGAGGAGGTCTGGTGACCCAAGTAAAAGTGGTCAGCCCGGTGGCCCCTAGAGATGGAATATGGCTGTAAAGGTTCCACAGAAACTTGACACGGTGAAATGAGGAGTAAAAAAAAAAAAAAAAAAAAAAAAGGACAGTGCTGACTATGACCAACTACATTAGCAACAGGGTAAGTCACAACAAGGGCCAATGGGGGGAAATATGTAATGTTGTGCAGTCCAGGCAGCTATGTCCCAGCGCTCTGCCGCACTGTCTGCAGGACAAACAGGAGGCACCAAGCTCATCCATGCTTAGACATGACCACAATGGAAGGTTGACGGGCATTGCGCTCATATGTTGGCATATCGCAGCATCACAAGCCTCATACGTGGGCTATCCTAACTCAAAATAAAAGTGCAGCAATGCGCCGTTTCTACAAGACAAGGCGCAATCCTGTATTAACTGCATGCGCTGGTGCACATACAACAGATGTACGCATTGTTGCTAGCCAGACGAATGTGCACCAGCAGAAAGGACAGCACAGTGATGCATTATACTGTTGTCAACACAGTGCAACCCTGCACTTTCCTAGTCACACAGCTTGGTGCAGCAAGAGTGTTTCATGCGCTGCGCTGCACCACATATCTATGAAATATGCCCCTCTGTCTCACTTGGGCCCATGCACTTTAACCTAGCCCCAAAATTCCTAGCATAATTTGGTATGACACAGGATGAACAACACACCTGAGGGATGCAGGATATGTGGGCCATGGCTAGTAGCTACAGATAGGGACATTTATATTGTTACTTCCCTAATCGCCTAGAGCAAACTACATGGCATGCAGCTGTCCTGGCTTGCAGGCTCAGACTACTAATGTGTCAGCTGCCACAGTAGGGATCACATGAACTTCTCTCGTCTACATATATATGACTAGGTGTGGGGATGAATGCAACTTTTGTACACCAGCGGATCATGGGCGAGTGTTAAAGTAAAAAGGTACAGAGTGTCGATGCAAACAAATCTGCAGTGCAGACATGCATCATGGATGGGCTGTATTTATTGGAATATGTCCCACGCCTGTGCACACCCTGCTGCCGCTGCAAGAAGAACAGCCATGCACCAATGCAGGCATCCTTGCACCATGGCACAAGTTTGTCTGTTTTGGTGCTTGACTGTCATTATCGATGCCAGCGCAAGCGAAAACACACAAGGTGTGGCCCCTACTTGTGAATACAGAGCTGTACTGTGTATGTGGAATGATGCAGGGTTACGTAGATAAAGTGTTTGCAGCACCATGTTGTGCTATTACCATCCAGCAACACTACCATCTGGGGTGCTGCCTGACACACGTCATTCTATAACAGCCTGTCATGTCAGTCCATTGGAGATGGCCGCTCATGATGTAGGTGTCGTAGGCACTGGAGAGTCATCCTATGATCAGGGTCCCATCACTGTGTGGCAGTAAGTCGGCTGCCAAGACCTAGTTTGAAACAGCCAGAGAGGACATGGACACATACAAGTGCACGGATTGAATTAAAGAGATGTCTGACAGCCTGCACATAACCAACTCTGGTCATGATGAAATGGCATGAACGCCAGTTAGTAGAATCTGACTTCTAAGACAAGGCTCATTGACTCCGATTAGGCACACAGTGGTACTGATGACAACGCAGACGTTCTGTCATCTGAAATGGAAATACAGTTCTATCTGCCACCCACACCATAGTGTAACAGCTGTCCTATGCATAAATGAAGAATTGAAAGTGTCATGCTATGCACTTTGTATGTCAAACTGCTTTAAAACATGACAACACGCAGACAACATTACCAATAGCATTTCCCCATCACATTGCAGAGGATGAACCCTTACTTCCTTGCCAGCACCGGGTCCCGAACACTAGTGATGATGAAGATGATGACAAGATCAGCAGCATTGTGGCATCTCCACATACCCCTTCTAACAAGCAACAGGCACAACCTCCCACCACACCCAATCCCCTGGACTATGAGGACAAAACCATTACCTTCCAACGGACTGCAGTAGGAGTCCAGGGGGAGTTGGCATATCAGGTGCGGGCAGGGATGGGGACCGCAATGGCCAATCTAGAGGGTGTCAGTGGGATCCCAGTCCCAAAAGGGACAGCCCTGCTGCCATCAAAGGCACCTATTCTCTACTCCGTGGCCTCCAGCAGTCCCTGGCTGACATTGCTGGTGTCATGAGGCAGAGGCTTCAACAACTGCCCTGCCAAAGTGGCACCAGCGACATGGCCAAAGAGCAGGGGGCTATCAGAATCATCCTGCAGTCTGTGGAGTGGAAGATGGACTGCCACATGGCTGCCATGGAT
Organism: Lissotriton vulgaris; assembly: GCF_964263255.1. Classification (NCBI taxonomy): domain Eukaryota; kingdom Metazoa; phylum Chordata; class Amphibia; order Caudata; family Salamandridae; genus Lissotriton; species Lissotriton vulgaris. The sequence goes on along the minus strand of NC_141695.1, from coordinate 1,450,410,323 downwards.
GCCTACCACACAAACCTTGCTGCTGTGTTGCAAAATCAGCAGACCCTCCTCACTGCTGTGCTGCCTCATGGTTTGGCATATATTAATGCTGCTGCAGGCATGGGGTACACATCTTCAGCCCCTGATGTGTGTGTGTCTCCTTCAACTACCGCATCCATACCATCACTCTCATGGGAGACACAGCACACATAAGAGGAGGAAGATGTGCATGGTGCCTCTTTCACATGAGAAAGTGTCCGGTAACATTCATGTGTGCCATTTACCCAGTTTATCCTTAGGCCTGTGCTGAACAACATGCCAGGGAACCTCTGCTGTCACTGCCCTAATGTTGACCTCACCTTGTTCACCATGACCATTTGTGGACTGTCTATGTGGCCTATCCTACCTAGTACCACTGTGGTCATCCTCCTGACTGAAGCACCCCTCACCTCAACATGTCCAATGACATGTTCCCCTCATGGACTCTGTACATTCACTGGTTCTAAACACCCTTTGGGGTTGTTGTCCAATCAAATTTAGCTGTGATCTCCTACAACATTAGCACTTGTAAATATATGCACCAATGAGTACTACCTGTGTGTTGCGAGTCAAGACAAAGTTTACTATCAGACATTATGGGAGGCAACTACACCAACTATTATCCAATGGAAAATATTTTTTTTAGCAGTGTCTAGGAAAATACTAGGCAGTGAGAGTGTAACATATATTGTAATCACTATTTCTGTGATGAATAGGTAGTGCTTACTCAAGGTTGCATGCGTTAAGTTCTACTAGTGTCATGCAGTCAATGTGAATGGTGAATTCAGTCATCCCACTACTGTTGGCTCCATCCATGGTTACTAGCAAGCATACAACATTGGGTTGACAAGTACACACTTCAAGTGTGAGAGGCTATGGGATAGCAATCAGAGTATGAGTCAAAAAACCTACTACATGTTCAAAAGTCATGGAGCACAACATACCTCCATGGAATGTTGGATTAGCAAACACACACAATCATCTTGTATGCTAACACAACATGAGTACAGAGGCATTATTTATCAATGAATGGCAGGTCCACTGGTCTCCAATGTCTGATTGTATGAACATGTAAAGTCATGGGCAGCCTGACAGTTCCCTGTCCATAGCTAAGAAACCCACTAACTCATGTTGCCAGACACCACAAGTTAAAACAAATGCAAGTACAAAACTTCACCTTATAACTCATGCTCACTCCAACACAGTATCACAATATACAACTATTGCAACAATCTATTAAATGTAACGTAAATACAAAAGTTTAAATAGAAATAACTATCTATCCTGTGCTAAATACTCATCCTAACCTATACTACACTTACTTAGCCTAGCTACTATTTTAAACTACCTCAACTTAACACAGCGTATTCTACACAATTAGCACAACATGATAAACAACAACCCCCCCCCCCCTCCACCCCCCTTAAGTCACATTTTCAAACAGGACTGCAGAAACAGTACATAAACAGCAACTACCTACATATAGAAACCTAAACAATCATATATTGTTTTGGTTATTTTAAGTTTTTTATACTTATAAATCACATCAACCCCCACCCCCTTACTAACCCAAAGTAGCCCTACCCACTGACAAAAAATTCCCCTAAAACCTCTATCACTACACTATCACTAAAACTACACTAATCCTAATTAACCCATAAAAGCCTATTAAAATATGTCTGCATGTCAAGCGAGGGGACCTGCCGAACTGCCTGCTTTATGTCCTGAAGCAGGGATAAGGCCTTGTCCACCTTGCTTTTAAGGACTGCCACTTTAAGTTTCAGAGCAGACATGTCCTTTCTCATGTCTTGTTCAAAACATGATGGGCCTCCAGTGTGCTGAGGTGTGGGTGCCAGAGGTTGAGAAGGCCCGCAGGTTCAGGTACTGGGGGCAGCTGTTTTTGCAGCCTTGGAAGTATACTGTCCATGGCGGATCGAACTTACTCTTGTTGGTGGTCCAATCAGCCTTTTCTGCCTCATACCACCTCTTCATGGCCCCGTGTGCTTTGGAGACACTTTTGATATGGTGGAAGTGCACCTTTAGTTTGTTGACTTTGCCAGCTTTTCAGGGGTCTTGTAGCTGTAAATCTAAAACATGCTCATCAAATTATTTACTACACTCAGATAATGATCCATGACCCAACACCAACTCATAGAGTTCATAACCTTTATCCTGTGGGTTGCTTAGGACATCTTTCCCTTGCATTCTGTTTCAAACACCTTTAGTTAAATCCATCCTTTTCTTTTTTAGTCATGGCTGTGCGTTCAACATGTTTAATCTTTTTTAAACTTTTTTCCTCCCTTATTTCCCCTTTCTTAGGCAATAAATAACATTTTCCACCAGATCCCAATTCGTTTTTAAAAAAAAATCTGTTAGCAAACTGACTAATGTCTCTTTAACCTGTGCCTTCATTTCATGCTGTATTACCCTCCTTATTACCTGTTCACTAATTTTTGTCCCTGCTATCTCCACACTATTTCCTTGTTCTGAATCAATAGTATCTTTAAAATCTTATTAAACTATAAATATAGTCTAATATTAATCAAAATCCTGTATTTATTGACAAATATCTCCCTCAAACCTTTAGAATGGCAAGCTCTCATCAATCTCTCATTTTCTGATAAACTCTGCTGTTTAATGAGGCTTTTTATCGAGTGCTCACAATCTCATTTTATATCTACCTATTCTTTCCCAAACTAATATGGTTGGCAAGTCACGCGAGAGTTTGCCGGATGTGTTCACTCGTCTATTGATGTTTCTTTTTCTGCACTTAGGGCTAGATGTAGGTAATCACAAATTGCCGATTCTTAAATACCAAATTTTACCGATTCGGTATTTAAGAATTGGTAATTGTGATGTGGGAAATAATTCGGTAAATTTTACCGATTCGGTAAGATTCCTTATTACCGAGTCGGTAATACCGATTCGGTTATAAAGAATCCCCTTCCCATTCATTCCTATGGGCCTGGAGGCCCATAGGAATGAATGGGAAGCCATTCACTATTACCGATTCGATAATTACCAAATCGGTAATAGGGGGAGCATATTCAAGGGTGGCAGGGTGTCACATTGACACCCTGTTTTACCCCTGAATGGTGCATGTGTGCACATATGGCGCACATACATGCCCTAAGGGCACGTATCTCTTCCACATGGCACTTTTAAAAAAGCACAGAATTGCTTTTTAAAAGGTATTCGGTATTTACCACCAACTTGTAGTTGGTGGTAAATAACAAATCCTTAAACCAAAAATGCACTCACTTGAGTGCTCCCTGCATAGGATTTAAAGATTCGGTAATTTACCAATTCCTTAAATTAAGGAATCAGTATTTTACCGATTCCTTAATTTAAGGAATCTGTAAATTACCGAATCCTTAAATCCAGCCTCCTACATTGCAAAGGGCTAAATACTGGTTGGTAACGACAAATTTACCGATTTTCGCCCATTACCGACCTCTATTAGTCCTCCTACATCTAGCCCTAAATGATGCCATCTATTGCATGCAGCTGACTCGAGCTGCAACGCGTACAAATGGCTTGTGCAGAACCTCTTAAATCTGTCACATACAGCCTCCATTTTTGTTAAATTATGGCTTGGGCAGAGATTCACCAGCATTGTGCAGAGACCCTTCAACAGCTTCGCCCAGAGGCCCATCAGCTGCCGGTAATCGTTAACCACATTTTCTGCATACCATTCATTGCACTCTGTGACTAAGGGGCATATGTATGAAACTTTTTTGCGTTCGCAAACGCTGCGAACTGCAAAAAAACAGTGTTTGCGAATGCAAAATAGAGAAACACGATGTATCACACATTTTCGCATCACAAATTAAGAAAAAGCATTTTATTGCGATTTCTTAATTTGCGAGGCCAGAAATATGCAAATATCCTTGCAAATTCGCAGTCTGCGATACGCAGGCTGTGAAAATCCCAAATTGAGAAATCGCAATTTAAGAAGTCGCTATGAAAAAATCGCAAATTGCGAATTTCAAAAATTCGCAATTTTGCACTGCAAAATTACCACCAAGTGAATGCAGGTGGTAACCAGGTGCAAGCTATATAAACAGACCCACAATGGAACTGGGACATCCACAATGTCAGCGCTATATGTGATAGCCAGGAGGCTGCGAATTCGGGCAGCAGCACAGAGGAGGAGGCGAAAGGAACACATCTTCAGAGTGCGCATCACTCTGTTCCAGCAGACTGAGGAGGAGATCCATGAGAAGTACAGGCTGGACACAAAGACCACTTTAGACCTGATAGAGGAGCTGAAACCCTATCTGGAACACCCACACGCAGGACCCAAACCATTCCCACCCATGTGCAGATCCTGTGTAAGCATGGGCGAATTTTGCGAATCTGGCGTTCGTAAATTTTCCGAATTTGCGAACTCGCAATCCGCAAAATCTGCGAATTCTCGCGAATTTGCGGGTTTTTTTTTGTGTTCGCAAGGATTTCTGCCAGTTCACAAGGATTTCTGCCAGTTCGCGAGGGTTTTGTACCAGTTCGCAATTGCGAACTTACATGTCGGCTCGCAACGGTCACGATTATGTTGTTTCTACGTCTGGTTCATCATCACAGGTTCCCAGCACCGTCTGTTTCACCCCTGCCACCCTCTGTTTCACCCATGCCACCCTCTGGTACATCAATGCCACCCTCTGGTTCATCATCACTGTAGATTATGGGGGGAAAAAGCAAGCACACCTGCCTGCTTCAACTGCCATGAATTAATTTGGGGTTGATTTATTAATGTGTCACTGTTTTAAAATTCCAGTCTGGCACCTGCTTCCTTATCTGTAATTTGCTTTCTGTTGCAGTGCAATTTTTTTTCCAGGACCTTTGTGGCCTACTTGTAGCTATTCTATGAGCCTGCCGTGAGGGTCAGAGCAGGGTCATACAATTGTCGCAACTAGCAACTGAACTCTGGAGGGGCCCTTGTCAGGAAGCACTACAGGGAATGGTTACTAATGATGAGTTTGAACTTTTGAACCTGCTGAATGCTTTTTTTGTGTTTGCAAGGAATTCTGCCAGTTCGCAAGGATTTCTGCCAGTTCGCGAGGGTTTTGTACCAGTTCACAATTGCGAACTTACATGTCGGCTCGCAACGGTCACGATTATGTTGTTTCTATGTCTGGTTCATCCTCACAGGTTCCCAGCACCCTCTGTTTCACCCCTGCCACCCTCTGTTTCACCCATGCCACCCTCTGGTACATCAATGCCACCCTCTGGTTCATCATCACTGTAGATTATGGGGGGAAAAAGCAAGCACACCTGCCTGCTTCAACTGACATGAATTAATTTGGGGTTGATTTATTAATGTGTCACTGTTTTAAAATTCCAGTCTGGCACCTGCTTCCTTATCTGTAATTTGCTTTCTGTTGCAGTGCAATTTTTTTTCCAGGACCTTTGTGGCCTACTTGTAGCTATTCTATGAGCCTGCTGTGAGGGTCAGAGCAGGGTCATACAATTGTCGCAACTAGCAACTGAACTCTGGAGGGGCCCTTGTCAGGAAGCACTACAGGGAATGGTTACTAATGATGAGTTTGAACTTTTGAACCTGCTGAATGCTTTTTTTGTGTTCGCAAGGATTTCTGCCAGTTCGCAAGGATTTCTGCCAGTTCGCGAGGGTTTTGTACCAGTTCGCAATTGCGAACTTACACCGCACGCCGCAAAATTGTATCACCAAGAAAAAAAAATCCGCTGCGTGCGAATTTGCGGATTTTTGGTAAATTCGCGAGCGTTCGCGGATTGCGAATTTACCGAAAATCCGCAAAATCCGCGAGCGTAATGGATTTTCCGCCCATGCTTAATCCTGTGCTCACTGCACCTACTGGCCTCAGGGAGTTTTCAAGGGGTGATAGCAGTGGCAGGTGGGGTCTCACAGAGTTGTCTGTAGTGCTTCTTCCATGCATTCCTAGATGCAATGCTACAGTGGCTACAACATCACATACAATTCCCCAGCATACAACAGACATTACAGCAAACAAAACTGGACTTTTAACAGATTGCACGATTCCCCCACGTAATTGGCTGCATAGATGGGACCCATGTGGCCCTCACACCTACATCAACCAATGAATATGTATTCAGAAACCGTAAATCATACCATTCCCTGAAAATACAGATCATCTGCAATGCCAAACATATCATCAATGACATTGTAGCCAAATACCCAGGCAGTTACTCAAGACTCCTTCATCTTTAGGCATAGTGGGATACACAGACGTCTGTATGCTGGCGAGTTTGGTTAGGGCTACATGCTAGATAAATGCATGTCATACATCCCTACATACAGTACATCTTTGGGGGAGGGACATGGTCTCACCTCTTGTTTTCATCCCTGCAGGTGACAGTGCATATGATCTTGACCCCATACCTAAATCCAGCCAATGCAAGGGAGAGGAGATACAACGGGCACACAAATCTACGAGCCGTGTAATAGAGCGGACGTTTGGGATCCTGAAGAGCCATTTCCGCTGCCTGCTTAAAAGCAGAGGAGCACTCCAATACAGCCCTGAGACCTGCTGCAAGATTGTGGCTACCTGTGCAATGCTCCACAACATAGCAATGAGAAAAGGCATCCCAATAGAACTGAGTGATACAGATAAGTTGGACGATGATGGCCTAGGTCCCCCTGGCAGACCAGCAGTTGTAGTTGGGTCAGCTGCCGGACGGCAGAGGGGCTGAGATCACACAGAAATACTTCCAGGTGAGTAATGATGACATGAGGCAACATAGATTTTGTAGCAGATCTGTGTTTATTCACACCTTTAAATGCAGGATGAAAGTTTGTCATACAGTCCGACCAACACAATGAGTGTTGCTGGCCGTAGCACATGTTAGGTCCATAGTGCAGGTAGTCAGTCAAGTTTTGCGTCTTGTAGGAATGGATTGCCTCACCCATTTGCATGACTCATTGTTCCAAATTCATCCCTCCTTCTTGGACGGACTGCTGCAGGCCGTTCTGGGGGCTGATTGCCCACCCTTGGATCTACAGGTGCTGCACCCTGTCTCCCATTGCACCTTCTTGGATCTGGCGCTGGTGGGGTGATAATGCTCCTACTGCATGTCTCCTCTCTCTCCCCTGTGGCTATGACTGCTGTGCCACCTGCTTTTTCCATCTCCAGTTGTTCAACCGCAGTGGTGACCTGCTTCAGGCCTTTTGCAACATCAAGGCAGCAGTGGGACATCTCCACTTGCATAGTGGCAGTGCACAGGCGGTTCACAGCCTTGGTGTAGCTTTGCAGACGGATGTTTGAGTGTTGGCTAGCCCTGTGCCTGGCTGCCTGGTCCCTGTTTAATGTTGCACAGAGTTCACAAATGGCATCTGCCATGGCCATCATGCCCTCCCCCATGTAGCTCAGGCTTTTGTTCATTCTGCATAGCTGACAGTTAATGGACCTCATTGATTTGTGTTGCAAGCGCTGAATCTGCAGCATGCTGCTCCCCAGTCCTGCAAAGAATGTGGCATCTTCGTCAGTGGCACAGCTGGTCCTGGCCCTTGACCTGCCTCTGATTGCTCCTGACTCCCTATGTTGGGGCGTGTGCTGCTCACGCAACTGGGTGACACGCTGCCCTGGCTCTACCTGTCCATCCTCCTCCCCATGTGGACTGTGGTTCATCCTCCAGTGGTAGCAGTGGGGGCACAATGGTGCGCTTCCTACATGGGGCACGTGTTGCCTCTCTGTCTGAGTCTGAGTCCCCATGACGAGCCTGGTCATCCAAATATTCGGACTCCTCGAAGCCTGAGCTGTCTTCATGTGTCCTAGCTTGTGCTGTGGATGGAAAGGGGAATATATGATTTTGTAACGTTGTCTGCATTTCTCACTTAATAAAGTTTTCTGCATTTGTATTGGCTAACTGCTATCTCTCACTTTTCCCCTGTACATGAATTCACATAATGCATTAACATTGCTAGGTCTCATTGCCCCACTGTTATGCATCTGACAACTTCTCCCATGATGCATTGCTGTGTGTGCTGGAAAAAGTGGACTGGAGTGACATGTGTAGTTTGTGTTTGGTGCATTCCTGACTGTGTGAATAGGATCGTGATGTGTGCTGCTGCATTTGGCATGCATCTTACCTTGGCAGGTGGATGCAGGGTCAGAGCTGTCTATGTCAGCCACACCACTGACTCTCTCGGGCAGGAGGGTTGACTCCACCAACTCCTCATGGGGTGTTGAGTCAGTGGCAGTACATGTTCCACCACTGGTCTTGTTGGCCTCCGCCAGCCTGGCTGCCACCTTCTCCTTCGGCCTTTGGCGCATGTCCTTAACACCTCCACCGTGTGCTGGGTCACACCAACTGCATTGACCTTTTCCTGAATCTCCAGCCAGATCCTCCTCTTCCTGGACTCAGGTACCCGGAGTGCATTCTTGCCAAACAAGAGTTCATGGCTGCACACCATCTCCTCAATAAGCACCTCTTGCTCCCTTTTGCTGAATTTCTGTTTTCTTTTTCTTCCTGCACCTTCTGTTTGTCCTGGGACTCCATTGTAGCAGTTTCACTGGTGTGCTCACTTCTCTGCCTGTCCTCACAGTCTCTGACTCTGCCTCAGGCAATCAGGTGCAGCAAATCACTCCTGCTTCCTGGGTGTGATGTCATCAAGCTGCAACTGAATTGCAGATTCCCTAAAATTGTGATTTCTTATTTGCAAAATTTGCAATTAAGGAATCGCAAGAACAGGATTCTCCGAATTTTCTGTGATTTTTAACAAACAGTTAGCGACTTTTTATTTACACTGCGATTGGTGATTCTCAAAATGCATTTTGAGAATCGCTAATCAGAGTTTTGATACATATGCCCCTGAAGCTCTTATCACCGATCAAGCTCTCAGACAAGTGTACATTACTTTTTAATGCTAAATCAATTTAGTTTACATTAAAAATAATCTAAATCTTTCCAAACTATTGTTAGAAATTGCGCTTTATAAATAATTAAGTAACTCATTAAATAATACAATTTTCACTAAATACACACGTCGCTTCTAAAAATTCAAAGGTTAACATGCCGACGGACCAAAAGTTTCAACCAAAATGCACTTCAAACTTAACCTTAACACATAGTACTTCTCTTTCTCAGGAGCAGCATTTAAAAGAGGAAGAGGGTTTTATGAGGGGAATAATTATGTACTAATCAGTTCTCATTCTAGATTACGGTTTTATTGTTTGCAAATTCTTTAAAGGTGCTGCAAAAGTTGCAATTAAAATGTTAATGCATACTGGTAGCATTCTGTTTTTTAATAGAATCTGTGCAAGTTTGCACATTCCTTGTCTCCTCCAGGCCAGTGTTGGATGTTTTATACAAATGGTGCTCCAGTAGGGGAATATCTGGCACTACTTCTGGTCAGTGAAGCATTTGAGGATTTGTGGTAGTAGAGTATGTGCGAAGCAAATGGAGTCTATGCATAGGACATAGTACTGAAACACCTGATGGTGCCCCTGGTCACTAGTGCATTTCCGGAGTTATCAAAAGCTCAGGACTGTAAAATTAGGGTGTGTTACAAGTCAGAGATATGGTGATAGGAAATATTTTGAATTTATTGCTAGGTTAACAAGGCGCACACATAGGCATGGGGTAAAGTTATGTTATCTTAAACCACTTTTTAAGTGCAACTGTTGCTCTGCAAGGTGGCTCCTGGTGCTGAAGCCACAAAGACCTTACAGCACAGACCTCTCTCACCGATATCTCAAAGTGGAAGGTTTTCAGAGCTTTCTGGGATGGGAAATATGTGTCAATTTCTTTGAGGTAACACAGGATAATATTCCAGAGTTTAGCTACTAAATATATAAAATCATGACTCCCACACTAGGGTTTGCTAACCCGAGGCAGTATCAGATTACACATGTGCACTGAGGAAAGTGAGTGGCAGAGACCTTGGAAGTTCTCATGAAAGCATCTGGGACCTTTTTTGTAAAATGCAAGATGCATCATGATTGAGGACTTGATTATGATTCTCGTTTCCAATGGTAATCAGTGGAGTTTCTTTCTGTGTCCCAATATGCGTTTGTTTGTTTGTTTTTATTACTTTAGCACAGTTACTTAAAACCATTGCTATAAAAGTCAGCATTAACACGTTTATCATATTAAAAGAAACAAAGCTAAAAAACAACTCTCCAGGCTTGATGACCATTACAATTGTAAAGGAAACAGTCTTATATTTGCCAAGGTAAACATATTACTTTGCTAGACCTAAAATAAAAAATAAAGATTCTAAACCAGGAGACAGAAAAAGTCTGTGATGAGTTTTTGGGGGGGAGGGGATGGAAACACAGGGATCAAAGGAGGTAAAAAAAGATTGTCCAAAAGTCTCACATATTTTCCAGATCTTGCAAGTACTTGAATGTCTGTAGACGTAAAGCACAGGGCCGATGCCTCCTAGCATGTTCTAATGCCCCATTTTAAATACAAAGGTTTTAAGAGAGACCTTCTGGGGCCAGCCAGGGCGGGGCAACAGCACAAGAGATGGAGCCATGATTCGGAGTGGTAATTACACAGTCTGCAAGCCCCCCCCCTCGCTTGTTGGGGCTCATCTGTTAAAGGCCGTCGAACGCAGGCCTAAGAGTCGCATAAACATTATGTTCTTCCGTGCTGCTGCATTTAAGTTTTCCTGGAGATAAGGTTGCGATTTCCCAGGAAGGTAAGAATTGTTCAAGGGAAGCAAAATGGTAGATGCTTTTACAGCCTGAAGGTCCATACGATGGGAGATTAGTTTAACCTGCTTATTGATACGTTTTTTCCAGACTGAGTATGGAATGGTGTCTGAAAGGAGAGATAAGTTGTCAATCTCTAGCACTGTTATGGCCTTTTCAATATGAGTGTTCCAGGGGTTACCAGGACTAGAAAGAGTTTCTTTTAGCTGGGATTTTAAGGTATTATCACCGGCTTTTAGTGACCTTATAAAATATTTCAGGGTGTCTGCCGCACAGTAGATTGATTGTCTTTGTAAGCCCAGCTCCAAACGTAGTCTTGCCCACTGGATGAAACTTGGGAGATGGAAGATTTTTTTAAAGGTGGAAATTTGAGCGAGATCAAGACTAACAGAGCATGCACCGGGGAAGGCCTGATGCCCGTAGGTTAGGGCAGGAAGTAGAGTGGCTTTGGTCACCTTCAAAATGGGTTCAGCAGAGGGGCTGCTCAGGGACAGGTTCAATCGTGTCAGGGAGTATGTAATTGTTCCTGCTCTCTTCTTCAAGGCGGCTAGATGAGTTACTGGTCTAGACGTCTCGTTGAACCAGACTCCCAGGTAGTTATATTTTAGGGTTGTTTTGATCCTGGCAGGCCCAATGTTCCACTTCAAGCTTTTCTTATTCTTGCATCTGCCAAATATCAGTACCTTGGTCTTTTCCTGGTTGATTTTAAGGGCGTTGACGGTGTTGTATATGTAGAGCATTCTTAAGGCTCTTTGGAGACCTGATTTTGCTTGGTCCATTATTACAATGTCATCAGCGTATTGTAATATATGCAAAGACCTTTTTGCAGGGCCCAGTTTTGTCAGAAGAAGATTACTGTTCTCCAAGAATGTTCCAATGTCGGCTGTATAAAGATTGAACAAGAGAGGGGCAAGAACGCAGCCTTGCTTTAGCCCGTCTTCTGTAGCAATTTTTGAAGAGATAGTCTTTGGGCCAGTTTTAATTCGCACCCACGTGTTCTTATGCAGGGAGATGAGTGCTCCTAGAAGGCTCTGCGGAATCCCCCACTTGTTCAGTTTCCTCCATAAGATGTTTCGAGATACTTTATCAAAGGCCGCACTCTAGTCTATAAAGCAGCAGTAAAGTGGGAGATGGTTTTTTTGTGCTGCTTGTTGACTCAGAATGGCTAGGGTTGTGATATTGTCTATTGTGGAGGCCGATGCCCGAAACCCTGTTTGGTAAGAGGGTATGATGTTATTTTCTGCGACCCATTTTTCAAGTGACCTTAGAAGACACCGGGCGTATGCCTTTGCCTCTAGATCTAGTAGGGCGATAAGTCGGTAATTGGCCGGTGACATGGGGTCTCCTTTTTTAAATATGGGGCACAGAATCGAGCCTAACCAGGAGTCAGGTAGCTGACATGACTTAAACACATTGGTATATAGGGGGGTCAGACATTCCGCCCACTCTACCAGTGCACATTTAAAAACCCCAGCAGGCAGGCCATTGTGCCCTGGGGCACCGTCGTTCTTCATGGCTCGCAGATATTTGGAGACCTCAGCTGTAGTGGTCAGCTCGTGAATTTCTGTATGGATGGAATCAGCACGGTCACTTAATTCAATCACCACGGGATCCAAGGCATCGTTGCGGTATAGCTGAGACACGTGCAGGGCCCAATCTTCTTCACGAACTGCGTTTCCTCTCATCTTATTCGTGGAACGGAGCTTGTTCATGTAACTCCAAAACTGGGACTGATTGTTGCCCTTTAACAAGGCAAATATTTTTAGCCATTCATTCTGATCTTTTAGTCTCTTGGCCTCCCATAAGATTTTCTTGAAGGCCTTTCGCAGTGAGGCTAAGTTGTTGGCAGTATGTACAGTTCCAATCAGTTTATGCCGGCGCACAGCCCTCCTAAGAATCATTCTTTGGGAGGTAAATACTGGATCAAAGGTTTGCTTCGAGTGTGGCCCAGATGATCTATGATGAGCCCCAGGACCCGCTAGGAGATCCTGTAATTTTACAATGGCATTCTCCCACCGGTGATGTAAATCAGTGGGCGCATTGTTCCTGAAATTAGGAGTTTCGCCCTTAAGCCAAGTTCCTACCTTAGCAGAACCAGATGAATTCCATTTGATTCTTCTAGCCAGGGTATGGAGTTCGACCCGCGTTGAGTACCCCACTTCTGTTGTTTCAACGGCAACTGGCATTTGCAAGTGCAGTGTTACCGTTAGGGGTTTGTGGTCGCTCTCTGAGCGATAGGGAATTTCCATCCTAGCCAGTTTATTTCCCAGAAGCGGTGATAGAAAAATATAATCAATAGTTGAAATATTCCTAAACGTTGGCAAAAAAAGAACATCCGGGTGCCGTTCCAGGGTAATTTGCTGAGCAGAGCGGAGGTTGCAAATTGTTAGAAAGGTGGTCATCGCTTCTTGCTCTTTGGTTTTCATGGCTGATAGGGCGTTAGTAGCAAGGTGTTTGATGTTAAAGTCCCCTAATAACAGTACATCCGTGGATGCAAATTCCAGAAGAAGATCTTCCAGGTGTTTTATTAGTTGATCTGTTACCATTGATTTTGTGGATTTCATTGTATTATGGTAACAGTTAATTAGGAGCACGGAAAAGGCCCTGCCTGAGGATGAAAGGCCGGTGATAAGTACAGTCTGCCCTGTTGTCATGTTCCGAAGAATGGGTGTGGCCGTTATCTTACACCTGTGTTTGATGAAAATAGAGAGGCCCCCAGAGGGTCTTCCGTGTGAGTTGGCCTGGACGGCTGGTTGGAAAAGTTCGTAGTAGCCGAGCAGAGGTGATGGAGATAAAGACCAGGTCTCCTGGAAGCAGATGTGTCCCAATATGTTTACTTGTCTCCTCAGCTCATAAATCAGTCAGATCACTGAGTTTTGGACAAAGTGTAGCTTTGCTAAATACCTTTTGGTGATACTCAGGTGTAATTTATTGCAGTGATCTAATCTTTTTTTTGTCTGCATATCACCACAGTGTCTGTAATTCTCAGACCATTTGACCCTTTCTAACCACCACTCAGTCAATTGCCCTCACGATTTTTCCCACCACACTGATGCAGAGTACTGGGCCATCACCTTGGTGTAATCATTGGGCCTCATGTGCTATCTTCGGTGCTTCCCTCAAGACCACTCCATCTGATAAACTCAGCCCACACCTCATACGTCCGTCCTGGGGTGCTTTCCATGTGTGGACAATAAGTCCTTTTTGCCATATTCATCCAATTTATTACACTCGGGGTAATGGATCAATCCAATGTTTACAAATCTCCCTCCTGACTAGCAGTTTCCAATAAAAACAAGGCCGCTTTGCTCCCTTCTCATGTGTACCACAACCCCTAATAAAACTAATACAGAATTTAATGCTATGGTGACTCCTACAATGTCTTTTAAGATGGGCTCAATGTTTCCCCAGAATATCTTAATCACTGGACAAGTAAAGAAAACATGTTCTTCATCAGCCCTCAAAAAGCCACATCTTCTGCACCTGGAGTAGGCTGCGTTACGAATGTTGCCATTTTTTGAGGTGTCCTGTATGGTCTATTGATGATGAAAAAATTATTTTGCTTTAGATTTGCGGGCTTGATGACTGAATATAACAATTTCAAGGAGTTACACCATAATGGCTGTAGGTCCACCCCTGGAAAGTATCTACCCACGTCTTATGTTCTTATCTTCAGCTTCCAGGTGCATCCAGTCCCAGGTGGCTACTTCCTTCCTTTTAGGTCTCACAACCTGGAGAGAGGACTCTAATTCCCAGTCCCCTCCTGTGTCCAAGGTCGAGGTCACAAGCCAGGGTGACACTGCACATATTTGAACCTAGAAAGGCTATACTCAGTTGTAGCTTTCAGGACTTCCCATGGTAACATTTCCTGCTCTGTCATCAACTCCCTTCAAGTCACCATCCCTGCCCGCCTTAATGGGATACTCAGATCATCCTTCATGCATTCTGGGGCGCCAGGAGAGTCACATATGGGAGCAAAATCAGAGTAGTATCCTATATTTAGTGTCTTCCTCACACTTCACCAAAGGATTAGTGTGATCTTTAAAAACGTTAGTTAGACCTTCTTAAAAGAAATTGGGGCCTCAGACTCATACAAAATAAAAGCTCTCCAAACTCTCTTATCATTTCACCTAAGAGCCTTCCCCATGTTGCATTGTCTGGTGTTCCCAGAAGCATCCAAAGATTTTTAAACTGAAATGCTATGCAGTATAAGTTTCAAACAAGTAGGGCTAAACCTACCTCCTCGAGCCCTTGCCTCAGCTTCTTCCATGCTAATCTTGCCCCATGGGAAGCCCATACAAAAATGGTTATTTTCCCATGAATCTTGTCAATAATTTATCTTGGGAAGGTGAGGGGGGTGCAGTTAAATACATACGCAAATTTGGGGAAGATCAATATCATAATGAGATTCATCCACGTTTAGATTGTCAGTGGCAGGTTCTTCCATCTTAACAATGTGTTATCTACCTCCTTAGCCACCTTTTTCAAATTATAAACTGGTACTTCCTCCAATGGGTTAACAATAACAATCCCAAGATATTTTAACTCTGCACACACCTCCCCCCTCCAACCATCTAGGTTCCAGCATATTAGCTTTGTCTTTGAGTTGTTTACAAATATCCAGAAAAAGCTCCAAACTCGTTCACCCTATGTTTGGTTGGGGCTGGATCCGACATATTGATTCTCAGGTCATCTGCTCACAGCACCATCTTACTACTGAAAGGGGGGATATAATTGATAACATGGTTGTCTTTCCTAAGCAGTTGTTCAGATGGCTCAATATAAATGTCAAACAAGAGAGGTGACAAAGGGCATCCCTGCCTAGTACCCCTTTGAATGTTGAAACTCCTGGTCAAAGAGCCTTTGAGTAGAATTCTAGCTGGCGAGTTTTCATACAGTGCTCGAAGTGTTCGAAGTGTGGAGATAAAACCTGGACTGAATCCTATTACATCGAGAACCATCCATAGGTAAGTCCAACATACTCAATTGAATGCCTTAGCCACATCAATTGTGACCACGGACAGGGGTATAGAACAAGCTATGTGAGATCGATAGTTCCTATTAGTTGCTGCGTAAGTTCTTTAATTTATCTCTTTGCCACAAATCCTTTCTGATCTGAATGCAAAAACTGATGATCTAGTTTGGCCAATCTCCCTACCAAAATGGTCATAAAGATTTTATAGTTAGCATTGAACAGGGAGATTGGACTATAGGATTCTGCTTACCAAGGGTCCTTGGCTGGTTTTAAAACCAAAACAATTGTTGCTTCTTTCCATGAATTTGAGATCCATCCCTCCACAAGTAAATTGAATGATATAATAGTTCTCATTCTGAAATGATTTCTTCCAATAGGATCTTATAGAGCTCAGAAGGTATTGCATTGGGACCGGCAGCCTTTCCCTTCTTTGTTCGTAGGAGGTGCGTCCTAATTTCCCTCTTGGTTATTGGGGCATCCAAGCATTCTCTCCCTTCCCTTGTGAGCTCTGGAAAACCTACACTTTTCAGCCAAGCTCTTAGGCTCTCTAGGTCAGGAGGGACTTCTTCTGTATACAGCTCAGTAAACAGGGATACGCCAAGAGGCCCTGCATTTCCTGAATCTTGTTTGTAACATCTCCCTGCAACTTGATAACCAATTCCCTAATGATGTTCCTAGACCTCTCAATCCTAGCCTACCATGCTAGCAGCACCCCCACTTTCACCCCACATTTAAATTGCTTCATACACCCGGTTTGCCAATGCTCCCTGCACTTTGCTTCCAATTTGATCTTATAATTTAACCTAGCTTCCTCCAGATGGCTTGATAGTCTCTCCCTGTCTCCATTGGAACTTGCATTTTGTTGCTGCATCTCAGCTTCCAATGTGCCCACACTGAGTTCAACTCTTTCAGCCCTATTTTTACCATATGGCAGACTTTTTAATACTCCTCCAATGTACGCTTTACAAGTATCCCAGATTATATCCAAAAGAGCCGATTCAGTGATGTCTAAAAAGAAATCTGCACTAGCTTTTTTCAGAGTTTCGACTACCTCCGGATCCGGGAAGTTCGCCCTTTTTAACGTCCATCTTCCATTACTTTGCCATCCAAAACACTTAAGTGTCATGCAGACTGCCGCATGATCTCAGATATGCCCTGACAGCAGGCTGACTTCTTTTATTTTCCCGGCTAAAGCTTTATCCTCGAAAATATAGTCCAGTCTGGAGAAGTGGCCTTACTTCTTGCTATAAAAAGTCTAGCCCCGTCTTGAGCCCTTTAAATATCTCCATGTAACTACTAAGCCTTTGTCCTGCAACATAATTCTCAGGGCTTGTTTCTCCCTAGGGGCTTGGGCATAGTTCTTCCTGGTAGATCTATCTTAAAGAGGGTCCAGGAGGGTGTTAGAATCTTCCCCTATAACTAGCTGGATTGTGTGAGCCACTAAATTCCACTCAAGGTGTATTATAATGTTGGGGGGAATCGAGGTTCAGCCCATAAAAACCAACACTAATAAACTCAAAGTCATCACATCTCAGGGTTGCCAGGACCTACCTGCTAAAGCTGTCTGTTTTTAAAAACATCACCTTGACTCTGGCTTTCCTCCTTGTCAAGATAGCCACCACTCACAAAGCACTGTCTGCTCTGACACAACATAACTTTCTATCCATCTAAATTTAGAGAAGAAGGCTCTGCTATAGCTGGCCAATAAACGGGTCTCTTGTAATATAATGATGTGGGCCAAGCTATCTTTTAAATATCTCATTACCAGCCTCTGTTGACGTTTAGTTCTGAGACCATTTACATTCCATGTTAAAAGTGATAGCTCTCTGCTACTCCCCATCATCATCTGAGAACACAAGTCCCTTTTTTAAATACATTATCCTCGGCCGAGCGGCTAACCATATTTGACTAAATGTCATTGAAGCCTTTTTTTTCTCCCACTGCTCCCCACCCTGTGAAAGTGGGCGATATTTGCGATGACAGGTGCCAAAATGACCGTCTTCTGTAAAGCCAAGGGAATAAAGGGCAGGATTTTGAGCAAGAAGAAACAGGGGGATGTGCTTTGATTAATTTGATCAGAAAAACATAGGGGCATATTATCAAAGGATTTATCTCCGCTTTTTTGGCTTTAAAAGCCAAGAAAGCGGAGATAAAATTATCTCCCTATCAGCAACAAGGTGCTAACACGCAAATTTGCATGTTAGCACCCTTTTTCTCTACGCTTCCCCTTGCATCTCTAAAGAGATGCAAAGGGGGCGTTCCAGAGAAAAATAATAGGAGAAATGTTGTTAAGTGACATTTCTCCTATTCTGAACTACTTTGTTGACATGTTCAGTCATTGATAACTTATTATAAATGATCACCCCAAGATTTATGACTGAAGATTTGGGAGCGGGGCAGGGGCCGAGGGAAACTGGCCACCAGTCATCGGACCAGGTCTTATCTGCCTTTCCAAATAGCACAATCTCCGTTTTGCTGGCGATCAGCATCAGGAAGTTCTTTGTCATCCAGTTTTGAACGTCAACCATGCACTTTTAAAATCTCAGTTTGGTCTCATCTGGATCATGGTTTATTGTAATCAGTATTTGGGTGTCTTCTGCGTAGGACATGGTTTCAAAGCCGTGTGCTCGAATAACCTTTGCCAAGGGGGAGACATAAAGGTTAAAAAGGGTGGGGCTCAAAATTGATCCCCTGTGGGACACCCTTGTCATTAGCATGATAGCAGGAGGAGTGGGAGCCAACTTGGACCTTTGACCGTCTGTTGGTAAGGTAGCTTTTTATCCATAATAGAGCAGAGCCCTCAACACCAGCCTCTGCAAGACATTCTAAAAGAATGTGATGCGAGATGGTGTCGAAGGCTGCTGACAAGTCAAGTAGGACAAGTATGGCCGACTGTTTAGAATCCAGGGTCATCCTGACATTGTCAATGATCTCAAGCAGGGCAGTTTCGGTACTGTGGGATGCCCTGAAACCCAACTGTGATGGGTCCAGAAGTCTGTTAGACTCAAGGTGGGTGATGAACTGCCTATTTATTAGAGATTCCATGATTTTGCCAAATAAAGGCAAGAGGGAAATGGGTCGATAGTTTGAAAGTAATTTAGGGTCGGCTGTGTTTTTTTTTAGGATTGGCCTAATTAATGCCTCCTTCCAGTGAGTGGGGACGGAGGAGTGCAGGAGGGACTGATTGAGGACTTTAGTTAAGGCGGGGACCAGGACAGGGGCGATTTTTGCTAAGATTTGAGGGGAGGCGGGGTCTCCCGGGGCTCCTGACTTCATTTTATGCAGGGTTGCCTCCACCTCTGTTTCAGAACAGGTTGAGAATTCCCTTAGGCTGTTGATGTGGGTTGTTGGGTCCCTGGAGTAGTTGGTGGGGGGCAGAGTAGTCTGAGGCAGGGGGGGTATTGAGGAAAGAGTTTGTGTATGTCATTGATTTTTTCATGAAAATACAGGGCTACGGTTTCAACCCACTCTTTAGACTCGTTGAGTGTTTGCTGGCAGGCTGGTGGATTGGTGAACTCTTTTACAATTTAATATAGCTCTCTCTGAGAGCTGGCTGATTGGGAGATCCTGTTTCCGAGATACACTTTTTTGGCCGTGGCAATTTCACTCATGTAGAACCTGTGAGCTGCCTTATAGTGTAGCCTGTCATTAATGTCTTTGGTTTGGCGTTATTTTCTTTCTGCAACCCTGACCAAGTGTTTGGTTATTTTCAGGTCCGGAGTGAACCATTGTGAGATCTTAGAGGGAGGCCTTGAGGCTCGTGCCGGGGCTATAGAATCTAGTGCCAGGAAGATGGCAGAATTCAGGTCGATCGCTGCAGTATTAGGATTGATATTATCTGTGATAGGGGGCGGGGAAAAATGGGTGGCAAAAGCAGTCTGGGTAATTTTGTTCAGTGATCTGCTCAGTTTTTCTTGGGTGATTTTGTGAGGTTCAGGGTGGAGACTTGTGATAGAAAATGTAATTACTGAGTGGTCAGTCCAGAGCACAGGGGAGATCTGATTTATTTCTACTTTGGTCGAGTTGGTACCGATAAGATCTAGTGTGTGGCCAGCGTTGTGCGTTGGGCCGGTCGGTATTGCGTAGAGTCCAAGAGAGGTCAAGTTGTTGACTAGATCTACAGTATGGGGGTCACAGGTTAGCTCCAAGTGATAGGTAAAATCCCCTAATAGCAGGAATTTCCCTGTGGCCAGGGAGTAGGGAACAATAGCCTCAATCAGCTTATTTACAAAGTGGGTTTTAACTCCTGGGGGTCTGTAAATAAGGGCCACTTTCCATGCCTCTTTATTCATGAGGGTCAGGGTGGCAATGCCCAGTTCGCCCCAGGGCTCTAAGTAGGAGTCATGGGGAACTTTCCAAAGACACAGGGAGCTGCTGCGCTCTCACCCGTGGAGCCCAGACTGCCGCAGCGGATTACCAGGGTCGCTGCACCAGCCTGCCTCCCGCCGCCACACTCCCTGCCATCTCGAGTGCTTCGGGCAGAGTGGAGAGTGGGACTAGGGGAACAGGGGACTCAAAATCCCAGCACCCTCAGTGGCCGGAAGCCGCGCATCACACTATTGCGCCAGGAGGAGCATAAATATCAGCGCTACTCCCCGCGCCGCGGGAGCGCGCGGGCAGCGCCGGGCTAAGCCCGGGAAAAGGGCGGGCCGTCTGAGGCCGTCAGAGGGCCGGAGGAGGCTGGGCTGGGCCATACCACTAACATCTTCAACCACAAATGGGTAAGCGCAAAAAAGCCTCGACCATGGAGGAGGGCGGAAAAAATGCTAAGGTCCCAAGAAACTTTAAATCCATTATGACCTACCTTTCCTCGGCAGTGGGGGCCCTGACGAAGGAGATTGCAAATGCTGAGTACGAACTGGGCCTGTCTATCCCTCCCCGACAGACAATATTCCATCTACCCCCATGGACTTGGGTGACTTCATGCCTACTGACAATCCACCGTTGCCCCTGAATCCAGTGGTGTCAATTGTTAATCCTCCCCCCCCTGCCCCACAACCAAGGCGATCATCTCTAACTCGCCTGCTAATCATACCAAGCAAAGCCTTCAGCTATCCACCCAATAAGCAAGGCATATGATGGAGACTAACATCAACAGGGCTAGGATATCTAGTATACCAACTGATCCCATGGGAGATAAACTGGAGGCACTCTTTGTTGCCATGATTGAACCCTTACTTGTCGCGATTGCGAAGGACATTGTGGACACACTAAATACCTGTCTAGAAGGACTCCTTAAGAAATGCGCCCTAATTGATAGACTAGTTAACACCCATTCCCCTTGCTTAGACATACGTGATAGAGGGTTATCCATTGTGTGTGAGGGGAGCATGGAGGTGCCCGGTAAGGGGGTAATGGTACAGGCACCCTGTGGGGTGTCGCAAATTGAGACCAGAGGGAATAGTGCAGGGGCCACCAGAATACCACCTCTTGCTAAAGAGGCAACTTCCTCAAACATGGAGATCCAGCTATGCCCTCAGTACCAGTCATGTACTCCTGTTTTAAGGAAGGAAACCCTTAGCAATTATACACCTACCACTCGAAGCTTCCCCATTAGTTGCTGTCTTTATAGGGGTTCCCCCACTCATGGAAGGTGAGGAGGAATCTACCTCGCACCTCATGGTTAAGGCTAACAGGTGGTGCTCGGACACTTGTTGCGGGGAGAACATTGCAGACATGATCATCCATGCAAGGAGGGTGGGTTGGATTGGTAAATAGCAGAAAACCACCCAAGGGGACTGTGTGGTCATTAATTTTAGCAGGGCTGACCTGGCGGATAGACTCTTCTGGGATGGCTCTGCTATTTCATTAAGGAACCATCTGAGACCCGTCCCCTTTGGATTTTTCTACCCACCCCCAGTCCGCATTATGCAAACTGGACGCTTTTTGGGGAGCAGGTTGGGCGGTAGGTCACCCCAAGGCGAGGGCAACCCCCAAGGGTGCACATCCTTACAACTCTCAAGGCGACCATCTGCCTCGCCATCTCGCCATTCACGTGCCCACCAGAGTACCATCGAGGGTTGTGGGTTGTCCACGAATAACTGTTTTGCCCCCCTGTGAGGTCTGGAGGACATAGATTGACTACCACTCGATCCACCCCTCCCGACAGAGGAGGGAAGCAACACAAAGGATGAGTTAGGGATGTGTAAAATGCTTAGCTGGAACGTGGCAGGTATTAGTTCCAAAAGAAATGATAGGGAGTGGATCAGATTTGTCTCTGGGCATAATATCATCGCCTTACAAGAAACATGGGACACCACTTCTAGCTTTTGGTTGGACGGGTTTACCAGCTTTGCCGTGGCTGCCACCCCTAGTAATGCTGGGAGAGCCAGGGGAGGTCTTTTAACTTTATTTTCTCTAAAACTCAAAGGGTCCCTAAGACAGATTAAAAACGCTTCCCCTAATATTCTTATTGTTGAAAGGGAAATTAGTTCCATTAGGAGGACACTATATATTAATTTCTATAATTCCTGGAATAGTGATATTAATGATAATAATATCGCCAGTTTAGATTCTGTTTTAACTTTAGTCAGTCATAACATACATATCAATTTTGAGTGCGTATTATTGGGCGATTTTAATATTCACCCCTGTAAGCTCATGTGTGGCTCAAGTAACAAAGAGGGGGAGTAGGATCTGAGGGACCTCACTTTGAGCACACTACATTAGGTGAGGAGCTGGAAGATCTTTTGGCTAATTTTAACCTCTTTGAACCACTATCCACTGAGGGGGGAGTAAGAACACCTACTTTTAAGGGGACCGACCCTGGAACAATCATCGATTACATATTTGTAACCCCAGGTATTCTAAACAGGGTCAGCTCCTATTGTACAGTTCCCTCTCTCTACAGTGATCATAACCCTGTCCTACTTGAGGTTGCTTGGGGAGATTTTATGGGCCCTATGCCGGGGCTAGCAAAACCAGGACATATTTTACGCCCAGTCGACCAGGGAAAAAGGCTTAAAATGGCAAAGGTGGTCCCGGAAATTTTTTATGCGGAGGTTTTCCCGAAAATTGAGGCTCACGTGGCTACATGCCAAAACTCAAACGCCTCAGATAGTGAAGTTTTAGGGGCCTTTCAAGTAATTTGTGGTCAGGTCTCGCGGGACTTAATGGAGTTTCTAACAAGCAACGCTGGTTTGACGCCACTTGTTCAAAAGCACACAAATCCTTAATGGCGGCCTTGAAGATAAATCCTAGGCCGAGGGCGGATATTACCATACTGAGGAAGGAATACAAGCGAGCAGTCAAAACCAGACAGGACAAAATTAAGAATGAAGCTTGGGAGAATCTTCTTTCCACGGCCGTTCTGCGGGACAGCAGGCAATTTTGGGCCATAGTCAACCAGCCCTTTTTCTCTGACTCAGCCAATGCCGACATGGATTGTGTTATCCCCGATGACAAATGGTTGGCTCATTTTAGATCAGTGTATGGAGACAATGAGACGGACGGTCGAGCATGTCACCTGGCGGTCCCGGATGCACCTCCCATACGTTTTAACAGGGCAGAGGTTGAGAAAGCTATTTTGGCCACCACAAAGAACAAGGCACCTGGCCCTGATGGGGTCCCTGCCGATTTTACATACACTCACCCAAGCTATGGGTGGGAGTTCTGGCAAATGTTTTCACCGCCGCAAATGGCAACCCTTTACCAACCACCTGGGCAACATCCACCATCGTCCCCATTTTTAAGAAGGGCCAGCGCAATGACCCCGGGTGCTACAGGCCAATATCTCTCTTGAACTCTGCAGTTAAGATCTTAGGCAGAGTCCTTTTGGTCAAGCTGAGGGATAGTGTTGAGAGCTGCGGGGGGCTGGCCGACATTCAATATGGGTTTAGGGAGAGGAGAGGAACGGTAGAGCAATGCTCCAACTTACATCTGTTGATCTCGAAATATACGGTGGCCAAGGAGGGGTCTTTATTCCTAGTGTTTATGGACCTCTCCTTGGCCTTCGACTTGGTAAACAGGTCTAAGTTGTGGGCCACTCTCCTGAGGATGGGGATAGATGAGGCACTGGTTAGGTATATGGCTTCACTACACCAAGAGCTATTTGTAGCATTACAGGTTACCAATGAGGGAAGGTGCACGCCCCGTTTTAACTCTATGCGTGGGGTCAGGCAGGGCTGTATATTGGCCCCCCTGCTCTTCATTATCTACATTAATGGCTTGGGCGCCCACCTGGAAGACGTGGAGGGAGACGTTCCGTGTGCAGGAGTAGGTAAGATCCCTGCCCTCCTGTACGCGGACGACGCAGTGCTGTCTTCAACGTCTTCTGGATGCCTTTGGCACATTCATGGACCACCTGGATTTAAAAATAAATACGAACAAATCACATACAATGGTTGTTGACGCCAAAGAAATAAAGGGATATTTGAAACCTTTGTATGCAATGGTGAGGTTGTCACCAGAGTCCCGACTTTTCCCTACCTGGGGGTCCCTTTTGATGAAAGGGGCTCTTGGGAACCCCAGGTTAGAGCTAAAAGTCTGGCGGTGACTAGATCATCAGCAGCTTTCATGGGCTTTGCAAATAGGTTGGGCGCTAGGCCGATGGAAGTCTTCTTAAAGATTTATAATAGCAAATCTGTTGCACTGGCTCTATATGGTTCTCCCCTTGGGGTTATGTAAATCTTGACCGGCTACAGAAGGCGGAAAACAGATTTTTACGTTCCCTTTTGTCTGTCCCACAGTCCACACCGACCTTCTCCACGCACATGGAGGTGGGCTTGGATTTCGTCATCGATAGACTGAACATGGTACCTCTGATTTTTTGGCTTAAGACGTGGCTCAATGAGGAACTGTCCCTTAATCATAAGATCATGACAGATGTCATGTCATTGGACCACTCTAAAAGGGTCCCATGGTTGGCCTACCTGATGAAGTCTTTTTCAGATCTGGGACGCCCGGAACTCTTTACATCCCCCCTGGATATTAAGAAACATGATGTAGACACAATCAAGAAGCAGTTCATGAGCAGGGCAAGAGTGGGGCGGGAGGAAAGGGAACTGCAAAAACCAGCAGTGAGGAATCATTATCAGCTTGTATATTCCATTGCACTAGCACCTTACCTTAGTTTTGTTACGAAGCCATTTCACAGGTTTCTCCTGACCAAGTTTAGGTTTAACCTGATACATTTTTATTTGGGTAATTTCAAAACGTGGGAAAGACCAGATTCAGCTCCCCCCTGTTGCTGTGATTACTTTTCTGTTCAAGATACCATGCATTTTGTTCTGTTTTGTGGCCTCTATTTGGAGCCTAGGAAAAAACATCTGTTGCCTGTTCTTAAGGAGGCTGGCTTCACGCAGGTGAGACCAGCCCTGCTTTATCTTCAATCACTGAACAACATTCATATTACATTTTTCATGGCAAACTTCTTGGTGACGGCAGCTAGAACTAAAAAATGCAATATAGTAATGGGCCCGCCCAAATGAGTTTTTTCTTTTTTAGCCTGGAAAAAGAACCTTATTATACGCACTGATTTGTATGATATTGTAAATAGTTTTTATTTGTATATAATTGTTTTTATCTCTTTGTATGATTTTTAACTAAATCGAATAAAGATTCTTGACTGACTGACTGAGTCATGGGGATGGAGTTTAATGGAGGATTTGTATATGATGGCGATACCTCCTCCTTTTTTGCTGCGCTGGTCGAGGCTGTGTAATTTGTAGTCATGGGGCAAGACGATAGCGATGTCTGGGGTAGAGGACTCTTGAAGCCAGGTCTCTGTGATAAATAATATATCGGGATTGTCGAAGTCCAGGAGCGACCAAACTTCTGGGCAATGATCTTGGGTTGCAATACATGCACATTAGGTTTGTTGGGGAGTCAAAGTTCGGTATGCTATTATGAGTTCGCACTGTTTTAGCCAGGTTTGTACCATTCCCTTTGCAGTGGCTAAGTGGTTTGGGAGTTTTATTACTAGTGCCGGTTGTATTTAGGGTGTTGAGCTCCTGGTTGGTATATCGTATAATACCCATTAAGGAGTCTGGGCCCGAAGGGCAGTAAGGAAACTAATATAGAGAATGAAAAGAACAGGGTACCTGGCATCTGGTATCGTCCGGGAGCGGACGGGCGCAGACGGGCGCAGACGGGCCTGCCTTTGGCGCGCCATCGGCGCGCCACTGCGCGCGTCCGCTCTGCGCACTGGTTAATGTAGTACCAGTGGGCGGGACCGCAGCAGTGTGGGCTGAAACTAGAGCGCTACCCCAAGTGTGACCAGGAAGTGAGGGCGCCTCGAAAGATGGTGTTGACCCCTCCGCTCAAACGGCACAAGCCGCGGTGGACCAGGGGGACAACGAACACAGGTGAAGTACAGTTCAGCTTTTAAAAACACAAATCTGTTTCTTAAAAACAATAGCAGCATTTCCTTTTAGTTAGATTTAGGTTCAACCTCATTCACCTTACGCTGGGTACCTATCCGAAGTGGGGGACCCCAGTAGATACCCCACCCTGCACCTGTGATAGCTTCTCCACACAGGACACGCTCCACTTAGGGATGTTTTGTGAGCGCTACCTGGTGGTCCGCAAACATTTTTTATACCCAATCTTGAAGGAACTAAAACTTGTCCAGGTGAGGCCTGCCCTCCTATATTTACAAATGCTTGACTCTGTTCAGGTCACATACAGTGTAGCCAGTTTTTTGGTAGCGGCAGCGCGCATAAATAAAATAAATCTCACCCAGACAAATTTATTACCACAATGATATTGTCCCCCCCAAATTTTTTTTTAGCTTGTAATGTATTGAGGATTGTTTGAAATTGGGGTGGGTTCATTGATTCATGATATTGATTTTATTCCATTTCCTCTTTGTATCAAAGATTTTAATTGTTTTAGATTGTCAATAATGAACTGTAATCATGTGTACATCTGTATAATTTTAACAGGTATAATAATTAATTTTGCATTGCTTTTATGGTTTTTATTAACCGAAATAAAGATATTTGAATAGCAGCGTGCAAATTTACAATATTTTAAAAAGACTGGCAAGAGCAGCCTGAGCCTGCTGTGTCGCCTGATCTGGGGGTTTCTCCTGCGCGCGTCCGCTCGGCGCACTGGTTAATGTAGTACCAATGGGCGGGACCGCAGCAGTGTGGGCTGAAATAGAGAGCTACCCCAAGTGTGACCAGGAAGTGAGGGCGCCTAGAATGATAGTGTTGACCCCTCCGCTCAAACGGCACAAGCCGCGGCGGACCAGGGGTACACCGAACACAGGTGAAGTACAGTTCAGTTTTTAAAAACACAAATCCGTTTCTTAAAAACAATAGCAGCGTGCAAATTTACAATATTTTAAAAAGACTGGCAAGAGCAGCCTGAGCCTCCTGTGTCGCCTGATCTGGGGGTTTCTATCTGTGATAGGGGGCGGGGAAAAATGGGTGGCAAAAGCAGTCTGGGTAATTTTGTTCAGTGATCTGCCATCAAGCTAACGCCAAGCTTCGAGAGATTATCGTTGGTTTTCCAGCGATAATCTCTCAATTGGCAGTTAGCATGAGGATTTTTATCACTTCTGAGATAAACCTTGCTAATAGCAAGTTATCTCTGCGGTAATTTCCAGCGATGCTTAGCGTTAAAAAATGTGTTGCTAAGCATCGTTAGTGATAAATATCGCTGAACGTTGATAATATGTCCCATAGTTTATTATCAAATAGGACTCCTAAATTCCTACCTGTTTTCACTGGCAAAGGGAATGGACCTAAATTGGACGGCCACCAAGAAGTATTCCAGGAGGTAGTGTCATTTCCAAAGAGCAGTACATCAGTTTTTATGAGTTGAGTTTTAACTTGTTTTACTGCAATTAACTCACAATATGCACCATGCAGTTGTTACATTTTCTAGCCACATCCTCGACCTTAGATGATATCGACACCACAATTTGTGTATCATTCATGTAGGAGATTACTGAAAAACCATAGTTGCGGATAAGGTTGGCCATAGGGTTGACATAAATATTAAAAAGGGTAGGGCTTTGGGAAGACCCTTAGGGCACCCCACATTGCAGGGAAAGGAGATCGGAGGCAAAATCTCCAAGAGCGACCACTTGCTCTCGGTCTTGCAGGAAGGAACTAAGGAGTGCAAGCGCAGCATCCTTAAACCTAATAGTCTCGAGCTGGTTAATAAGAAGTAATTGGTGGCCGTACGAAAGCGGCGGATAGGTTGAGAAGAATCAGTGCTGCTTTCCCTCTCTCGTTAACCACCATTCTTATTTCCTCAGTGACTACAACTAAGGCTGTCTCCGTGCAGGGGATAAATCCAAAAGGAGGTTCGGGTCCAAAAAGGATACAATTTCCTCATTCATTGACCTTTCCAAAGTGTTGACCGGCAAGGGGCGAAGCAAAAAGGGCTGGTACCTCTTCACATCCTGGGGGTAAAAAGAGGACTTCTTTATCAGTGGAAGTACCAAGTTTTTTTTCATGATACTGGAAAACGTCCTGCAATCGGAATACTGTTCAGTAATTCAGTTAAATAGACTGGCACTGAATTGGAGACCTCATGTGAGACATGGGTGGAACAAGGATCAGAAGGCACCCCCGATTTCATGGAGTCAATAAGTCTGGCTACTTTCTCCACCAAACGAGGGGTAAACTTATAAAAAGTATTTTGAACATTGGTGTTGTTGGTTTCTTGATGTCCTGTAGAAGTAGTTCAAACTATATGTATAATTTTAATTAACGCATTTTTTACCTGATGAAACAAAACATTCAAAAAATTCCTCTAATGCGCAATTAGCTACTGATTTGGTACTCTTACTTCGTCAAAATATAAATACAGCAAGCAAAGGGAGATGGCTAGACACGAATCTTTACAAATTGACAATAACTGCATCATACTTAATTATATGTTTTTATCTTCGTATTTTTGTTTCATTCGGGCTGGAAAGCAGCAGAATCAGTAACAGGTGATGCATTAGACTGACAATACAACAAACGCCAATTCAGGTGTTGTGTTAAGACACATTATCATGGAGTGTAGTTCCACCGATTTACTGCCGGCTTATCTCTTTTTTAAACACAGATGGTTATGTAGCTTCTGTCATGTTGTTTATGGCTAGTTCATGTCGAATATAGGGGCATATTACCAACAGCTAGCGATATTTATCGCTAAGTAGGCTTAGCGGCAATTTTTTTATCGCCGACATCGCCGGATATTATCGCTGAGATAACGTGCTATTAGCAACGTTTATCTCAAAAGCAATAATATTTCCAGCGATAGCGGCGAAATTCGTGAATATCGCTGAGAATACAACGATATTCACGCATTATCGCTAATAGGGTCTTAGCCATTATATCCACCTCCCATTGGATATAATGGCTAAGAACTGGTCTGAGCAGGCGTTAGTTTTTGGAGATATTCATGCTTAGCGTGAATATTTCCATCACTACGCCTGCCTTGCTAATAGGCGATAGCGGCATTAGCGACTGCTTTCAGTCTCTAACAGGTTAGGTACGCCCACTTTGCATGTCATTAGCGATAAATATCACTGACATGCAAAGCGGGCCCCAAACCGCTCGCTATCGCCTACAAGATGTCGTTAACTGCTGTTAGAGACAGCTTGCTAATAGGGTGATAAAATAATCGCAGCGTAGCGATAATCAAACATCGCCCGCCTTGGTAATATGCCCCATAGTAAGGGGCTTATTTACAAGCCACTTGCGCCACCGGTACGTCACTTTTTCCCATGTTAAAAGTGACGATTCGGCGATGCAAGGGGCTTGTAAATAAGCCCCTGAGAGGGGTGGTTTGTGGTGTTGGGTTTTCCTTGTGCAGGTGCTCTGAAGGGAGATGAGGGTCACTTTGACCTGCGGGCAAACCCATAGCAGCAGCCACAAACCTTTCTAATCCCAGGAGCCTTGGTAATATTCAAAAGACACACAGATACCTGTTTGTATTTATGTGGTATTTCTATATCCTGTATCTAGCTAAAAGGCAGCGGAGTGCTATACAAGATGAACAGTAAGTACACAGTAAATGATAGATATGAGAGGTAGCTGGGTTATGGAAGCAAAAGTCATTTTTCTGCATTGTGATGAAGTGTTCTCACAAGAGGTGTGTTCAACTTTTTCCTTAACCGGAGCAGGGCTGGTGCGGTCCTGATAGATATGGCACATAAGGATTGTAAAGATGGAAAAAACATTTTTTTCCTGTTTTTACTCTTCTAGGTACAGAGTACTCAGTAACTGCTGGTTGGTAATCCGAGATATACTGGGATCTGAATATGTGGCTCTGTGACAAATATAAATGGTAAGAGATGTTTTGAGAAATGCGAAATACCAGTTGGATACAACGACCTGCAGGCCAGGATTCACGTGATCTCACAAAGTGTTCACCAGCTGTTTGATCCTAGCTCAAACAACAGAGGGAAAATGAGGACCCCTCCACCACCTCACAGTAGGTGTCCCTTTCGTTTACTCCTACCTGCTTCCCGGCAGCATCCCCTTCACAGCCCGGTCTGTTGAAGCTCATTTCAGAAGCAATGGATCCTGTGTCGTGAGAAGTAAAATGGCAGAAGGACTGCAGTCCAATCTCACAGAGGGTGGGCCACTTATTCACAGCAGATTGGGTATTGATTGAAAGCAAATGGGCCTCATCTGTAACCCTGCAGCTGTCTTATGTCCAGAGTGTGTTTATATGCGGGAGGGTGGGGAAGCACTGATAACTTACATGCTTGTGACAGCAGGGGGGATGTTTAAGGTGCATGGTTATGTGGGAACTGGAGCCAAGTCATTTTTAATGTTTGAGTGTTGTTTAGAAAAAGATACTGGGGTGAATGGCAAGCAGCCGGGATGGAAACAAGGACATAGGTGAGAGTAAGAGTCGGTCTGGAGCTCAGAGAGATAAAATAAACAAGCATTAAGGTATGATTAAATCTTCATAAGAGTTTCATGAGAAGAATTTGTGGCAAGAACTTGATGAGCAGAGCCTGTAGCATGACTTTGAGCACCATTAGCCCTCAAACACCGTGCTCCTTTACACATGTGTTTGTAAGCATGTTTGTGTGCATGCACATGACGCTCAGGGCCATGTGGTCAGTCCCAAAATTAACTCCCCTTAAGTCGAAATGTAAATAAAATATCTTTTGGTTCACAGTTATACCGTGGTGCCTAGTGAGGTAACCCCTGTAGTGCTGTGGTACTGGTGCCCGGTACCATATTTATGCTGATGGTGTAATGCAGTACCGTGGTTCGAATAACGCAGTGTTGTGGTACCAAAATTAAATTGATAGCAAAAACAGAAGAGTTTGATCTATGGCTGGTCCCTTGGTCAACCACAATTGTGCATGCCGTAGACCGTGTGCAGTGTGGGTTGGCCGCCTACAGTAAATTGAGGATAGGGGCAAACCACTGCTGTTCACAGCTGAAAGCTGCATGCAGAGATGCGGGGTTGAGAGTTCATGGGGTGTTGGCACCTGCATGATGTTGGTGCGGAAATTGGCCTTCATTAGTGCACAACTGGAGCTTGGATATGTATTCCCCTACTGACTTTAGCCTTTTGCCATTGACTGCGGAGTGCTGTATGCCGTGTAGGAAGGAGCTCCGGCCTGATCCTAGACTGAGCGCTCGCTGGGGGTGCAGGGTCTGGTCATAGGACAGACTCTGCAGTCATTCACTATTGTGCTTTGGAGTTGGCCACTTGTAGTGGATTGGGCGCAGAACCAACCAACTAAACGGAAGGCTGTGCTTGATGGAGTTGGGCACCGCTGGGGGTTGGGCACCAGCAGGAGGCTAGGCGCAAGACTTGGCTGACGCCTAGGCCCTGCACCCAAACCCTGCTGTGCACAGTTACAGGCAGTGTGCAGGAGGGCTTTGCACACTGCATTTGACTGGGGCTGGATGCCTGCCCAGGATTGGGGCAGTGCTTGGCCTTTGATGGTGCAAAGAAGGAAGTTGGATGTCTGCAAGGGCTTCAGTGCAGTGCTTGGCCAGAGGATAGGCCCTACAGCCAACCCATTCACTTTGTCAGGACATAGGGTCTGCATAGCTGGTGGCTTGAGTGAAGGCTGCTCAACTTTGAAAATTATCAGAAAACCACAGATATTCAATGGGAAATCAAGGATAAGTGTGATGTGATAGTTAGGTATGATAATTAGATCTTACCTTATATTTCTAAAAAACTGAAATTCACTGATAAAAAGCATAAAACCATGGTTTAATCTAACATTATAAATAGTTAAGTGTTGAAATGAGATAAGAACTATTGTTTAAAAACTACTGAAATTCACAAGTCATTGAGTAGTGAACTAACTATAACGTGTACCCTGCCATGCACTGCTTAGGACCTCGCATATTACATCACTCATGACATATTAAATGACATCATTGATGACATCCCCCATGATACTGCTTTTCACATTACTCAATGAACCCTTACAAAATTTAAAAATAGAGCATTTTCATTAAAGTGCCAATAGCCACATACAGCATAGAGGTATTGTGTGAACACGTGATGGTGCACTAAATGGGAAAAGTGTAAGCTTTTTTGAAAGTTATATGGTGCACCTTGTAGAAATCAGTCGACTTTGGAGTGCAAGTAGTACTCCATTTTAAACAAGGTAAAAACTGGATTCACCTGATTTGTGTTTCAGAGGCATGTTTCAAAGTAGGTAGTGGCTTAAAGCCTAATCATTTTGTAAAACATCAATGAGAAGAGCTAAATCTTCTGTTGACAATATATTAACCACCATTGGCCATATTAAGTTTTTGTAATACAGTGCAGAGGCAAATTCTATATAACATTACACTTCTAAGGTGTGGGTGTTTATTTCCAGAACTTCACTGAATATTTTGATTGTTGAATAAGGTATATTGGATGGTGGCCCACTTAGAAGCGGTTATCTCACACAGGGTGTTCATCTCAGTAGTGTGTCTAGTTTATTTTACTAAATTATAGAGGATTGTCTATAGAGCCTGTCGAAAAGTTACTTATCAGCGGCCAAATCGTACCTGTTAACCTCTTGAGTTAAAAATATGAGTCTTTAAGAGGGTGATCCCATTAAGGTGAATAGAGTACAAATCATCTTTTGAAGGGTGTTCAAAGGGCGTGACTCAATTAAAGTTTATGGAAACATTTTGTCTGCTAGGTGGTTGAAAACCTTTAAAAAGAGGGTAACATCCACCAAATGACAGTGACTTGACAAATGCACTAGGTGACTTCCATGTGGTCAACATTTTGTCAATATCACTGTATGGTAATAGAAAATTGGGCACAGACATAGCTTCTTAAATTACTTCAACACCACAGATCTTAAAGGATGCTGTCACAATGACTCATTTCATTTAATAAAACTTTATTCGGTTTTACAATGTGAACACCATAAAAGTCACAGTAACTATACACATTCTGTAAAAAAATACATTAAAAAGTATAGAATTCATATCTTTAAAACATAGGGAATTATGTATAAAATACGACATATGCAAATCATAAATCTCATTATATCACATAAAAGACATACAGGAAGGATACCTAGAACTATGTGTACCTCTTCCCCCGTAATATTCAAAGCAGGCCCTGTCAGGTTTCAACAACTGCAAACACAAAAGTGCTGGGCGAACCTGGTTAAAATTAAGCCTCTTTAAAAGGGGGAGTAAAAAATGTCTCAGAGATACTTCATTGAATTTGCAGAGGAACATGAAGTGTAGCAAATCCTGTGGAGATAAGTTGTCGCAGCCACAGGGTGCTAACGCCTGACCTCTGCTACAACCTTTTGGAACCGCAATTAAAAGATGAAAGAAATCAAGACTAAACTGTGTCAACAGAAACCGCTCACATGTGGACAGTGTTCCAAAAGGTATGGCTCTGTTAATGGGTGGGTTTTTTATGGTCAGAAATTTACGGATGCTTGGTTTGCATAATTCCTGTTCATCTCTTTCCAGCTTCCTTATAGAGATGAATGCTTTTTTTACCTATTCAACATCCTTTTTTGTTATGGTTGAGGGTTTTAAAAAAAGTTCTGGGCGGCCCAGCTCTGTTAAGCGACCTTTTACATACTTCAGCCAGGGAATTCTAGACATATGATCCAGGGATATACAGTCCATCAAGATCTGCTGAGTTTGTTTTAATTCTTAGTTAGACCAGCACTTGAGCCCGAACACTAAAGGACGCAAAGCAAAAATATCACATAGGAAAGGGACCCCCAGTTCTTCATGGGCTAGCAGATTCGATAAGCCAGTTGGCATTCCCAGCAGGCACTTTAAAAAGTTATTCTCTACTACCTGCCGCGAATCTGCAGTGGTATACCCCCACACTTTGCTACCATAACATGCGGTTGACACGCCCTTCACCTGGTAAATTTTCAGCATAGTTGCAATTGGGCACCTGTCCATCTTAGCAGCAAAGCTGAAAATTGCGGCAACTATTCGTGTGAGCTCCCCCTTCTTTCTTTAAATAGGGGGTCCCCACTTCAGGCGATCATCCAACACCTCCCCCAAATATGAAAAGACATGCGTTGTGGGAACCTTCTCAGAGCCTACTGAGAAGGAGTAATTTTTCAATGGCCGGAACCCTACCAGCATGATATAGGATTTTGCATTATTAAACATTAGATCTCGAGACCCCATAAAATTCACGAAAGCATCAAGTAAACATTGGATTCCTCTGGCAGTTCTCGCTGTCAGGACAGCGTTGTCCGCGTATAGGAGGACAGGGAGACCCCGAAATCTAGATGTGGAAAGTCAGCCCACATCGATACCAGGGCTCCCTCGAGGTCATTGATATATAAATTAAACAGGAAGGGGGCCAGAATACAGCCCTGCCTCACCCCTCTTTCAATGTCAAATTCCCTAGAAACCTGGAGATCCTGTGCGTATCTAATGATTCCCTTAGTGTCCCTATGCAGATCCATCAGAAACTCCATGATAGAGGCCTCCACCCCCATGGCCCTCATGGACTGCCACAGTTTGACCTGATTAACACAGTCAAACGCGGACAATAGGTCCATGAAGGCCATGTAGCTTGTACCCGGGCAGACCATTGTGTACTTACCAAGGATCAAATACAAATGTAAACATTGGGCCACCGTTGGCCTCCCCTCAGGAAACCCATATTGGGTAACAACGAAAATATTGCGTTCCTCTGCCCAAGACGATAATCTTTGCAGTAATACCCCTCCCACCACCTTAGCTATAGAGTCAATAAGAGAGATAGGCCGGTAACAATGTGTACTATTTCGGTCCCCCTTTTTGAACACTGGAACGATGGTAGAGATTGCCCATGTGGCGGGGCTGCCGTCCCTGGTTGCTGCATTCAATACAGCAGTCAGGATCAGGGCCCAGAATGAGGGATCCAATATGAAAAGATCCAGCGGAATTCCGTATGAGCCCGGGGCCTTGTTGCTAGATAAGCCCGCAATTCCCGACTCTATCTCTGACATCTCGAAGACCATGTGGTATGTATTTAATGACTGGGATGGCTGATCAAAATGACCCGAAGGGCCCTTAAACATGAGTTGAAAGTGTGCCACCCATTCCTCTTCTGGGATTTTGAGCAAAGGATGTTACTTAAATCTTCAGAGAACAGGCATGTGTTGACAATTCCCCAAAACCGTGTACCATTCCTTAAGGTGCTAGACTCCAACGGCTCCCTTTATGTCTCCACCTTCAATGCTCTCTTGCGTGTAGCTAAGGCCTGCTTATATACAGTTCGACTAGCCCATATATGTATGGGGTTCCTCTGCACATCTTTCAGGGCCTCTTTTAGCTCGTGTGCTGCCTGCGAGCAAGAGGAATCAAACCATCTTGGGTTAAGGTTTGAAACCCTACTAACTGGGGTCCTCAAAAGATCCCCTACTTTGCATGTGATGGAACTAAAAGCACTAAGAACATTCCTTGGCAGACTCTCCGGGTGAACACAGTGGGCAAGTTCAGTTACACATGAGTCCCTCACCTCCCTATAAAAAGCATCTCGATCTATCTAGGACCATTTAAGACTGTGCCCACCGTCTGTGGGTCTCATTTTTCCCTTTCCCCTACCCCTAGGTTTGCTAGATAGAAGTGCACCACAAAAATGTACACATAGGGGATTGTGATCGCTGTAACCTATGTCTTTAATAGCAAACCTCTGGAAAAGGGACTGAGAGGGGGAGGAGACTAGAATATGGTATATAAAAGACACAGTGCCTCTCCCTTTAAAAGTGGGAGTCAGGGTTTTTCTGTTTGGGTCAGAGAGGGACGTCAGTGGCTATAAGTCAAATTCATTGACTAAGTTGTTTAATTCGTCCCCCTGTGAAGAGTGTTCAAAATAAAACCCCCTCATTCTGTGACATCCCATTTCGCCCATGTTCTTGATCTTGGAGTCGCCAAAGGGGTGGGAATTAAAGTCTCCCAGCACCATCAAGGGATGTAAGCTTAGGACACATAGCTTCCTTAAATAGTGACTCAGATGTGTAATGTTAACTTCCTTTTTGCTGTTTGGTGAGTCATAAAAGTTGATCAAGGTCATTTGTTATTCCTCTTCTTGAATGTAATAGCCTGTAGGCCCTGTGCAGAAGATGGGCAGATTTGTACCTGACAATCAATAGCCAGGGGGATATACATAACCAAACCTCCTTTGGCTCTACCACTAGTTGAAGGGGTGGCAGGGACAAAATGACCTTTAAATCCCCCAAAAACAGATTACAGTCCACTGACCAGGTCTCTTGCAGGCAAATTACTAAAAATTGCCTAATAAACAGATGCCACAAGGAGTCCTGGAACTTGTCTGCCAGACCAGCTATATTCCAAGATATGACATTTCTGTCCACCTCGGAGGGTATCAACTCTATTTGTGGTGATAGGGGGGGATTGTTTGCAATATCTCTAGCTCGATCCCGTCAATCACATTCCTCCAGCCCCGATAACATGGAAAATCTATTCGCTAGTGCTAGGGAGGGAGGCACTGCAGAGTTAGAGTGAGGACCCCATGGATGACTTGTACTATATAATGGATGTGAATACCCATAGTTATTACCTGCATGGGTTTTAAATGGCCATCTTGCTTGTAAGTGTTCCCTATCTATGTTCCCAGTTTTATACCCATGGGGTTCTGCTCTATAGAAGAAACCCAGAGGGAGTGCCTGTATTAGGGACCTGTGTGTTGACTGGCCAACACAAGCAACACCTGATAGGCCTCCTTCAGCTACAGCGGCCCTGTTAAAATTGACTGCAACACAATTGCCACCACCCACCTTTTTAGAACTACCAACCCATGCCACTCGACGTACCATGATAATGCTGCGTTCCACCCTGGGACCCACGGTGGTATTAGTTGTTAGCCAGTGAAGTACCTTATTCTTCAGGTTATTATAGTCTTCATTCGTGTCTGGGCGAAGAGGCGGGACATTACCCAAGATGACTACGTATGGAGTCGATTCTGGTGGGAGATGAATAGTGCTAAGGGTCTGACAAACCTCCCCTGTTGGCTCACCAGTGCCGTCGGACTGGCCTACATTAATTTGAGGATCCGCTTGTACAAAGGGACTGCCTGAGACCTACTAGGGGTTTGGGCACCCCTTTGACCATCTGTCTCCCTGTGGACTAACTGCTCCGCTTGTCGCTGTGCAAGCAGTGGGTCTGCATGAGATTTGGTAGAATTTTTGGACATGCCTAGACCGGGATTGGCTGCAAATGTCAGTTTGGGCCCCCCCTGCAAAACTTCTCTCGATCCCTGTCAGCCTCTCCAGAATAGGGCTCAATTTAGTGTCCAACAGGGTGGTCATTATTTCGTAAAAAGCCTTGGTAGCCTTCATCTCTAAATTTGGGGCTACTGTTTTGGGCACCAAAAGTTTATTTGCAGGCTTAGGGGCCAGGATCATTTTTGATCTTTTAGCTTTACCACCAATGGTTTCAAGTTTACATTTTATTCTCCCCTGGGCAGTGGGTTGGCGGGGCTGAAAGGACGGATGAGTTGTTGTAGGACTCAATAAGTTAGTACTCTCCATGCCTTGAGGTAGAACAATACTTCCTCTTCTATCAATTATAATAACTGGGGAGAGAGATCTGTGCGGGGTCCGAGGGAGCACTGAGGGGGCCACTTTCTTTACAGGCGATAAGCCTTCAGTGATAACAGAGGCTATGGGCGACCCCTAGCAGCTGTCGAAGCAGACAGATGAAGATTCAACCAGAGGCACACTAGATCTAGGTAAAGATGGATACAAACAGTTAGTGAGTGATCAGGAAAGATGCCTGTTCACAAGTTTGATCTCTTTATCAATGACAGCAGCTGCTCTCTGCAAGAAAGAATCCATTGCAGTAACAGTGGAGACAGTGGAGGAAGAGCTGGCCGAAGATTAGGCCCCAGTGGTCCCCGTCGGAACCTTTCTCCTCCCCATGATTTTAAGTGGCTTTAGTTCAAGTTCAAGTTCAAAAGACCTTTATTCGAATTTCATAACATTCATAAGAGTACCACATAAAAACAATTCATTTACATTGCACATTATATTTCAAAAATTCATGATTCAAATGTAATACAATACTAAAGAAGCTAATTTCAAGGATTTTCCATCATTTTGCGCACTCGTGTTATCAGTCTCAGAAAAGTGCTAGTGCGAAAGATTAATTCTTCTGAATCCAGGGAAACCAACATTAAATTAATTTGATATAAATTAGATAAAATTTACAAAAGAATAGGAAGTGCAAATCATCCTGTGTGCTGATGCCATCACACGGACATGGATTATAATCAATGCTGTGTCGATATCCCAAATGGAAGGACAACAAAAATTTCACTGAGCCCACTCTTAATCGAAACAAAAGTGATCTCTCCCAGCTGGTCATGGGTAGAGTAAGATAGGGCGGGAGTGGTTGCCTACACAATTCGTTTCCCATATATTTTACAACAGTTGATTTTAATAATTCTCTTCCCATCCGTTCAGATTTATAAAGTGCATACAGTGCGTGTTTAACCTCAATATTATCCTTGGGCTCAATCCTAGTGGGGTCGGAGAAAATATTACCTCTGTCCACGGCGCTCAGTGTTTTGGAGACTCCTGAGAGCCATGGAATCTCCATGCCATGGTCCCAATTTAAGCAATCCTTTATAATGTTTTGTGTGAGGGTGGCTGAGTTGTTCCTCCAAACCCTAACCCAGAATAGTGCTGGTCTGGCTCTGATAAAATAACATACGTAGGGAAGATTTAATTCATTGTGACAGATAAAATCAGAAGATGAGATTGGGGCACCCAGTATTTTTCTGCAAAATCGACTTTCTTCCCGCTGAATGCATGGACTACTTCCCAACCCCCAGACCTCGGCTCCATATAAGGCTACTGGTAAGCACTGTAGTCTAAACAATTTTAAGATAGCTCTTGTGGCACCTATTTTCTTCGGGCGAGGCAAGCTCAAGATGGAATTAGTGGCTTTCGAAAACTAGCTCGTGGCGTGGGCCAAATGCCCACTCCACGAGCCGTTCGCTGCGAAAACCAATCCTAAATAAGTAAATGTAGGGACAGATTCAAGTTTATCTGTCCCTATGTGTATGGTGTTGAGCTTCCGTTTCCCAGGGTCACATGACATAATAAAAGATTTTTTTAAATTTACACGCAGATCTAATCCCTCCATATATTGGACAAAGCTTTGAACAAGTGAGCGGAGGGCATTTGGTGTGCTGCCCATAAGCACTGCATCATCTGCGTATAATAGTACTGGTAAAGGTTTCCCCAGGATTATCGGTACGTCACTAGTGACTTGTTTGAGACTTCCGGCTAAGCCATTAATGTAGATAATGAGTGGCTTTAGCAATACCACAAGTCCACAACAGAGGGGAACTTAAATGTATAGAAAAGAGA
Organism: Lissotriton vulgaris; assembly: GCF_964263255.1. Classification (NCBI taxonomy): domain Eukaryota; kingdom Metazoa; phylum Chordata; class Amphibia; order Caudata; family Salamandridae; genus Lissotriton; species Lissotriton vulgaris. The sequence goes on along the minus strand of NC_141695.1, from coordinate 1,450,370,926 downwards.
AAAGATAAAACAAGAGGGGTACTTCTTGCATGGGTTACAGTCTTAATTTGTGTCCAACACTTAGTTCAAGGTGAACTTTCCTCCCGAACACAAGATTTAAATGCCATTGCCAGTTATAGTTGTCCCTAGCAGTGTCCAGTGGAGTCTAAGTGATAGGTGTTAGTTCAAGCCTACCTCTGTTCGCAGGTACACAGTCTCAGCGCCCACCTGTCCACATATCGATTACAAGTCAGCCAGCACCTTGAGAGATCAACCAAGAGGGTTAGCCCGGCCCGGCCTCTACCGGTCTCGGACGGGGGAAGATGGGCCCGCCCTTGGCCCGGGCACGCCCGCACGAGTCCTGCACTGTGGTAGCCCTGGCCCCTTTTTGAAGTGCCTCCTGCTGCCTCAAGGCGGTGCGTGGCGTGAACGCCGCTAGGAATGATGGAGGATGTAGACCCCAACAATGACGGTGGGCCTGTGAGGTTGCGGCCTTGCAGCGGTCTCCAATGGCCCCAACAGCAACAGGTCTGGCAATGCGGCAAAGATTGCGGGCTCCCGCACTGCCTTGCAGTAGTCTCCAATGCCCCCAACAGTCACAATGACTCCATAAAGTCACTAGTGATGCCATCATTGATGTAATTTGTGATGTGATCAGTGATCTAATCAATTATGTGATTTAACATGTCATTTGTGATGTAATATGTGATGTCAAAAGCAGTGCATGATGGGAGCTCAGGTTATAATTAGTTCACTAAACTGACTTTCAGTGGTTTTGTTTTTATAATGTTCGTTACTATCTCTCTCACACGCATATATATAGCTAGTTAGGTCTGTTGGTTGAGAACAGAATTTCGCAACAGCCCTACATATTGTCTCTAAAACACCCATGACAAGCACTCTGTATGAAATGCTGTGCTCTGTTATTAAGACATTAATTCCCTCAAAGTTATATATAAATATCTCTAAGACGCATGCATTTTATATGAAAATCATTTTATTAAAAGAATGTGTTGCTTGCGTGCTATGTTGTATGCTAAAATCATTCTGAAGCAGGAAAACTGATTAATACACGTAATTATCTTCTATATATTTAGCAATGATTCTACAATCTCTCATTTTGCCCTGGTGGATCCACGTTTCTCTAACATTGACTGTGGCCAAATTAGTTTTTACACAATTTCATATTCTAGAAGCAGAAAGATAGTCCAAAGAGTTTTATCCTGGCATTTGCTCTTATGCGAAGTTTATATAACAGGGTCCTAAATCTTTTGTGTAGCCATATGTGCTGTATTCATGCTTCTATCTAGTATATTCTATTTTGTAGTGTGGCGAAACAGATTTTGGCCTAGTTGACACTCTATAAAACAAAATTAATAGTATAAAATAATGTATACCAGAAGCTTTATAGTGCAAAATGAGGAAGATAATGGACCGTGAGAAGTAGCAATATGATAAGGATTTAGATTGGAACTGTTGAATATCTAGTGGTGATATGATATGCATTTCTAGAGCGCATAGTAACCCCAAAAAAGGGTGCCCTGGGTCTAGTCTGAGCTCAGATGGATTTTATCAAGCTTAGGGTGACCAACTGTCTGTCATTTTCATTGACTGTATGTATTTTAGCCCTAAAGTCTGTTCTCTGTGATGAATTTCTTAACACAGTAATTCTAGCCTCTCAGCTAAAGAACAAAAGGTAATTTCCAAAATTTAGATTCCCCAGCTGACTTGCAAGGGAGTCTCATGTGCTGCATTTGGGAGGGAGGGGCAGACAGCTAAAATTAAAAAAGCCTTCTTGTCAGGGTGTCTTCTTCCCCCAGCTCATGCAAATGTTTGCATGTTGCTACTTGACAAATGTAAAGGCTGCTTCAGAGGCGTTAATTGATGGAATCACTTGAAGCTTCCTGATGACAAGATATTTTCTTTTTGCAAGGTACTGTAAAGGGTGTTCCAAGCTGAGCTATAGAGTGCAGGCTCTTAAAGGACAGTTATACATTTTTTTTGCACTAAGCATAGTCTGCATATTAATTAAATCAATACCTTATAAGCACTTTTTATCTTTAAATGTATTATTATACTGTGCATAATGTACGTTTAAAATAATGACTTAAGCGTTCACAGTGCTTTCAGCGACCTCGTAGCACTAACAAATATACACAAGTCTCTTTTCCAGGCTACATCAGAGTTCAATTCTGTGGGTCTCTGTTTGCACACATATACTTTGTAGTGATCGCATTAACCAATATGAGTTTCAAAACATAAAATAGGGCATTTTCCACTGATTCGTTTTACTTTTATTTATTTTTCACTTTTATTTTTCATATACGTAGTCCCCTGATGGTGAGAGATCAACAAAATGGTTACAGAATATTTTGTTCTTTTTAGCCACGCCGTAGTTTGGGAAACTGTGCTCACAGTCCACAGCCCTTTTGAGTTTTGGCAGTCCTGGAGCGGGAGGCACGCATTTGCTCCGCTCCAGGACTCCTGAAACTCACTGTTACCTGCCCGTCAGATTACAAGCAATTTTGTGGTCTGTCGGGCAAACGAGCGATGTGGCTGTCCCACGGCAGTGCTGTTTTAAGGCTCATTGTGAGCCTTAAACAATACCGCCACAGAACTGCCATTACATGTTCCTACACAGGAAGGAATGAACCATGTCATGCATTCCTTCCTGTGCAGGCACTGGAGTTGCATAAGTACAGGAGGGCACAACAGTTGCCCCCCTAGATGCACCCCCATGCACGGAGGCACAATAGGGCCCCATAGGGCCCCCTTTGATCCCTCCCCCCTTGTTCATGGCAGTGCATCCGCCATGAAAAAGGTTGCAGGGAGGCAACTCAAAAATATGCTCTGTGTTGCCTCTGCAGCACCACCAGCATATTTTGGCCTTGAACCGCTGTCCGACCACCGCTGGATCCTTAATCTGCAGTAGTACAAGCTGTTTGTTAGTCCTCTTGCTTAAAAGAAGAAAATAAATGTATTCCTAACAATATCTTTTCACACAGTTTAATAACTACACATTACATATAGTGAGACTCTGCAAATTAATCAAGGAAACAATCAATGACACTGTTACTAAATCCAACAGTCACATATTTATATTTATATATCCACTCATTCTTCAATGCAAAGTAGTGTATTTATAATACATACTTAAATATCAAAGGAAACCACATTCACTGGATGATGTCATCAGTGATGTCATCAGTGATGTCATTTGAGATGTCATCAGTGATGTCATCAGTAATGTCACTGACCATGTCATGAATGATGTAATATGTGACATCATCAGCAGTGGATTGCGGGCGCGCAAGTTATAGTGAGAACAACTAACTATAACGGGGGAATTTCAATGGTTTAATATGAGTAAAATGTCCAGCTAATTATAACTCGTGTTAAACCTATGGTTTTTTCAGTGAATTTCTAAGGTTTTTTAAATGCTAATTCCTAACTATACCGTGTGTCAAACCTATGGTTTTTTCAGTGAATTTGCAAGGTTTTTTTTAATGCTAATTTCTAACTATGACGTGCGTGAAACCTAAGGTTTTTTCTGTGAATTTACAAGATTTTTAAATGCTAATTCTTAACTATTACGTGTGTGAAAGTGATGATTTTCTAGTGAATTTCCAATATTTTTAAAATGCTAATTTGTAAATATTTTTTTTTTATAAATTTACTTTTTAACAAACTGCCTTTGTATATTGTAATACATCGAATGTATTATGTAATATGCAACAGCACATGTATTTTTTATAATTTCCATAAAGTTGAACACTATACTCTACATCTTCAATCCACATGTAAACAGTCATTTTTTTGTGTGTGTTTTTTTTAGTCGTGCACGCCCGGGTGCGCGCACCTCGCAATTTTTTTTTTTTAAAAAGGTTTTTTTTTTGCCCGTCGGGGTTCTTTTGGGACTCCCTGAGAAGGTCTAGTGGGTCAGGGTGTCTCTACCTTGCCTCCTTTTCACGTTTTGAAACTTTTATGAAAATTGGGCAAAAGCCCATTTTGGAGTGACGTGCGAGCCCGGGTGTGCGCACCTCGCGATTTTTTCAAAACAAAAAAATGATTTTTTTTGCCCGTCGGGGTTCTTCTGGGACCCCCTGAGAAGGTCTAGGGGGTCAGGAGTCTCTACCTTGCCTCCTTTTCACGTTTTGAAACTTTTATGAAAATCGGGCAAAACGCCATTTTGAAGCGACGTGCGCGCCCGGGTGCGCGCACCTCGCGATTTTTTCAGAAAAAAAAGGAGGGTTTTTTGCCCGTCGTGATTCTTCTGGGACCCCCTGGGAAGGTCTAGGGGTCAGGGTGTCTCTACCTTGCCTCCTTTTCACGTTTTGAAACTTTTATGAAAATCGGGCAAAACGCCATTTTGAAGCGACGTACGCGACCGGGTGCGCGCACCACGTGCGCGCACCCGAGCGCGCACGTCAAGTCATGTGATTCGAAAACAGCACTTTTCATTGGTTCATAGTAATTTCTGTCCTACAATCTTCAAAAACCCCACCCACTTCCCTCACTATTTGTTTCACTCGCATGGGAGAAGGAGCTTTTCCAGCTTTCCTGAGAATTTTCAGAAATGGCAGAAAGAGAGGATTCATCTTCTGATTCTGAGGAAGAATACCGGCTACCTCAAAGAAAAGGGAAAGAATCATTCATTTGGAAATGCTTTACTTTACCAGAAGGGCTTAAAACAGTGAATGCCCCTAAAGTCACATGCACTATATGTGGCACAGTTCTCTCAAGGGGAAACCCTTCAAAAAAATACTCCTTCCCTATACACACAATGATAAGGCATGTTAGACAAGTGCACCCTGTGCAATTTGCACAAGCATCAACAAGAGCCCTGACCACGCAAATGCCACCAGCTGTGGCCAGCACATCATCAGCACAACTAGCTCTATCTCCATCCACTGCAGAATTGGACTTAAGACCATTCTTCAGAAAAGTGCACATGAGATGCAACAAGTGCTTTGAAATTATTGTGTATGGGGAGCAGAGTCTAACTCTGATTCAGCGGAGAATTAATGAACACCAATGCTCCCAGAGAAGATGATTTTTAAAAAAAAATTTGATATATTTTGTTCCTGTTGAACAGTTTTGCAGTTGAAGATTCCTGTTCACGTTTGAAAAAAATATATATATATAAAACTTTCAAAAAAGAAAAAAATATATAAAACAACAAAACAAAAAAAAAGTTATTTTCAGAACTAACTCACTTCTCCAAAAAGAGCTGTATTTCTTACACAATGTGTCATTATTTGTTTGAATGAAGGTATAGTGTATAAATGAATGACTAAAATGACTGAGTGTAGGGGAGGAAGGTACTGAGGAAATGAGTGAAGAAAGGAGAGTATGGTGAGTAAGTAAAGGTGAGTTAAACAGTGACTAAAAGGGACTAAGGGTAGGGGAGTGAGTTAAGGGGAGTGAAAAAGTAAGAGAAGGGCACTAAGGAACAGAGAGTAAGGGAGGGGGAGTGAGAGAAGGAGAGCGGGGGCAGAGACAGGGAAGGAGTGTAAGGGACAGAGAGAGGGAAATAGAGTAGGGTAAAGGGGAGTGAAGGTAAGAGAAGTGGAGTGATGGTGAAGGAAGGGGTATGAGGATGATAAAAGGGAGGTAAGTGAAAGTGAGAAGTGGGGAGTGAGTGAGAGAAAAATTGAGTGAGGGAATGGAGGGACTTAGCAAAGCGTAGAAAGGGAAGGGAACTTAGGATTTAAATGAGTGAAACAGAGTAAGGGAGAGTGAGGGAAAGAGAGCGGAAAAGACAAGAGGGGTGAAATACGGACAGGAGGAAAGGTTAGACTGAGTGAGACACAGCAAGAGAAGGAGAGAAAAATGTAAAGAAGATAAGTGAGTGAGTAAATGAAAGGGAGTTAGCAAAAGGGAATGAGGAAAAGGAAATAAGGGAAGGGGATTGATGGATGGAGTGAGCGAAAGAGACTGAGGGGGACTGACGGAATTGGAGCAGGAGAAAGGGAAATGGCGTGATGCAGAGAGAAGAGAACATGAAGTGGGAGAAGAGGAGTGAGATTGAGTAAAGGGTAGTGTCATGGCTGGATTTTCTGATTAGATGGGATCAGCCCCTAGGGGCCCCTCCAACCCAGCCAGAACGTAATCACATCCCTCCTCAGGACCATCTATCCAGGCACCTGGGTACCTACCTGAGGATGGGGAACTCGCAATATACAAGCTCATATTATTAAAAACACCACTAAATCTATAGGGATACTAAGAATACTCACTGATTACTAAGGATATCCATACCCTACACCACACTCATACATCAGTTAGTCTCGCGGCCACTCAGACCCAGACTGATCTACCTCAGGGCAGACATGACACACAATCCGGTGCGTCTACACATGGGCCTGCAGAACCCAATGCTCTCTTTTCCAAACGATCTACAATCCGGCAGATCTCCACGCCAGTATCCCCCCTGACGCTCTCACTTACACAAGCCACAATCCTGTGGGTATCCACGCTGGTCATCCACCCCAGCGCTCTCACTAACGCCGTATATCAACGACGACCACATTCCTATGAACACCTTCAGATATATGTCTCTTCACTAAGGGTCTGCTACTACAATAATATTATGGGAAGACGCTGTTTACAGGATTATGGGAGGGTGTACTACCGTGGTCCCTTAGTTGCAGGTCTCCTCTCTCCCTCACTATTACTTACCTGATCAGGGGTAGCATCTGTTCAAACAGTAATACCTACCAGGAAAGATTACCCTCACTGTATGGGGACAAAGATATACACACTATGTGATTGAGTTATTTCTTGATTTAAGCGCTCCTACTCCCTTCTGATCCATCAGTGGCTCAACGGCAACTGGCTAGAAGCCAGGTTAGCTTTATCATAAAAAAACTCATGCACACTAATTCACTAATTAAAATGGGGTCATTTATTGTAACAATAATAAAGTATACATATACAAAACTATGGGGTCTCTATAACTAGCAGTAACTTTAACACACCGCTGAAAGAAAAGGATTAAACATACAATTTATTTGCGGGGTAACAGGAACACACCGCTGAAAGGGAAAAGATTAGACATACAATAGCCTAGGGAATAAGAACAAGATTAAAGTGTAAGTGTAAGTGTAACTAATTCAGACTACCTCACCTATTAGAAGGAAGATTTCTCTCTCTGCCTCTGGTGGGATTAGGGCTCTCTCTGTCTCTCCCTCCTTCACCACATCACCACGCCTCTGGTTCAGTTGCTCCAGCTGACCGCCTTCTTTGATGCCCTCTGCACTGCTCTCTCTCTCCTCATCTTCAGCAATCGTCTGCCTTCTTTCTCCATTCAAGAACTGCACTCTATTCTGCAGCTCCAGCAGACATTCTCTCTCTCTCTCCAAGCTGAACTGAGCTCCAAGCTGTTCTGAGCTCCAAGCTGTTCTGCACACAAGCTCTCCTGTAGCTCGCTAATATGGAAGCTTGTCCTTTCATGGAAAGTTACGGCCAGTAACCTGCCGCCCACCAAATTCTTGTACCTCCCCGTACCAAGGACACGTTCCCAGCTGGCCAGCCTGAAGTTGTGTCTTCGGAGTGGAGAAAAATACATTCCTTCGATAAGGGCCAGCCTGAGCCGGTTCTCTCCAAGCGAACAACAGCCTTAACTATAAACTTTACCTTTACCCTGAAAAGCCTCTCAGCTTCATCAAGATGGAGTCCCTCTAGTTCTAGGCCTGTAGGCCTGAAAGGGATGAAATGCCCCTTAGCTCTGTCAGAATACCTACATAAACCATACCAATGTGTCTAGTATGTCAAAGCCAATAGGCAATAGACAGGTTAAAGTCAAGAATAAAGGATCTATCACCATATTAAGCAGCTATCCTCTTCTAGGTCTGGAAGAAAGGGCTTAAAAGGGCCAACACAGGCTAAGAATACCTATACTAGATGTGAGCAAGACTAAGATCTATATCACTGCTAAATAGAGCCAAAAACTCTGCCATAACAGGTAGTAATAGTGAGGGAAGGGAAATAAGAGTGAGGGGAGAGGAGTGATGGAAAAAGAAGCATATTAAGAGAAAGGAAAAAGAAGTAAGTGAGAGACAAGTATTTATGCAAAGAGAGAAAAGAAAAGGAAAAATAGACGGAGACAGTGAAAGAGACAAACAGAAGCAGACTGAGTGAGTGTGAAGGAGTAAAATACTTACAATTACTTACAATTACTAAAACAGAGGAAAAGACTTAGAGACGGATGGAGGAAAGGAGAGTAAAGGAGGGAATAAAGGAAGGGGAGTGAGATAAAGGGAGTGAAGGAGTGAGATTAGTGGAGTGACTGAAGGTCAGTGAGGGATGATGTAATAGAAAGAGAGTAGGGGGGTAGTGAGAAGAGATTGAGCGATACAGCAATACAAGGTAGTGAAAGACAAGTAAGAGACAAGCAGTGGAAATAGGGAGTTAGACAATTTCAGTTATGGTGAAGGAAGAGTACTTTTGGAGAGAAAAGGAGTGTAGAGGTAAATGAAGGGCAGTAATGACAACGAGAAAAGGTAAGTAAGATCAGTAAAGGAAGGTTAGTAAGAGAGAGATTAAAGAATGTGAAAGAGAGAAAGAAAAGTAAAAGAGTGATGAAAAAGTATTTTTTATTTGTCAAACTTACCTTATAAATAATGACAACTTTATAGTTTTTTTTTTTAAAGTACTATCTGTGGAAGAAAATAAAAAATGTAGTTATAATATATATTTTATTATTTTAAAAAAAGTAGGAGTGAAAGAAACAGAAAGGGAAAGGGAGGAAGGATGAGTGAGAGAGATAGAAAGAGAGAGAGTGAGAGAGAAAGAGAGGGAGAGCAAGTGAATTACAAGAAATGAAATAATTAGACTGAGTGAGACATAGGGAGAGAGGAAGAGAGAAATGGAGTGAAAAAAGTGAGAGACTAAAGGTATGAAAAGTAGCAAAACATATTTAGGAAAGGAAAATAAGGGAAGGGGATTGACAGATGGAGTGAGCAAAAGAAAATGAGGGAAAGTTAGGAAAGGGGAGCAGGAGAAAGAGAATGACAGTGATGCACAGAGAAGAAAACATGAAATGTTAGAATACGACTCAGATTGAGTGAACAGCAGTGACAGTGACAGAGAGGATATAAGGGTGAGGGAAGGGGAGTGATGGAAAAAGAAGCATATTAAGAGAAAGGAAAAAGAAGTAAGTGAGAGACAAGAATTTATGTAAATAGAGAGAGAAAAGGAAAGGAAAACTGGTGGAGAGAGAGGGAGACAGTGAAAGAGATAAACAGAAGGAGAGTGAGGAACTGTGAGGGAGTAAGTCAGTTGTAGTAACTGAGACAGAGGAAGACTTTTACAAAACGGATGGAGCAAAGGTGAGTGAGGGAGGGAATGAAGGAAAGGGACTGAGCAAAAGGTACTGAGGAAGTCAAAGAAGTGGAGTGAGTGAAGGTGAGTGAGTGATGATGTGAAGGAAATACAGTAAGGGAGCAGTGTGAAGAGAGTGAGCAATACAGCAACACAAGGGTAGTGAATGGAGTAAGATAAGAAACAGAAGTGAGAGACAGACAAGGGAAAGAGGAAGTTAGACAAGATGAGTGAGGGTGAGAGAAGACTACTGATAGTGAGAGATGAAGTGTAAATGAGTATGAATGGGAGTAAAGAGAATGAAGGGAGAGGAGTAACATCAGGAAAGAAAAAGAATTAAGAAAGAGAGTGTAGAAAGTAAAGAGAGAAAGATAAGTAAGAGATTGTTATAAAAGTATTTTTTGTTTGTCACACTTATCTTGTAAATATAATATCTGTGGAAGAGAAGAAACAATTGAGTTATAATGTATATTTCGCAATTCAAAATACAAAATAATTTGCACAATATTTTAATTATTTTATTTTGCTGTTCTCAGAATGTATTGAATTTCACTAAAAACAGTGAGTGCAATACTACTCCTCATATGACAGCGGGCAAAACAAAAACACAATCAAAAAGATTGTGTTTTAAAAAAAACACCAAAATACAAAATGTCCTAGTGTTCAAGGCAGTTCTCGTCTAATGATCTACAGACATCACTAGTTGTACATAAATTACAACATACCTCTCTTCTTACAGAGATTTAGAGTAGGGGATGTCTCAGTCTGCTACCGTTGTTAAAAACAGCCCAACTCTGATGAACAAACTTTGACAAACAAAAAACCCATATTCACCTAAAATGACAACAGAAAAAGGTGAGCAAGGCGTGATGGCACCTCACGGGCGAACCACCAATGGGACCCCTGGCTGGTACTCACCAGGATGGCCCTGTTATCATCATTGGTGCCATCAAGCCGTAACGGAAACGTGTCCTAAACCCAAAGAAAAGACAGCGAGTGGTGCAGTGAACACAAATTATATGTAACAAAACGTACAACACTTAACACTTAACATATAATCCACTGTGCAACCAGGACAAAAACTTTACTAGTGTTCCTTTCTTGTTGCATACAGTACACATATAAATAATAAAAAGAAGGATGTGAATACTACCAATCGATTCACACCCTACTTACAGCCGACATGTTTCATTGCCTTGGTTTCTATCAGGCAATTTCCTCAGGGCAAACCAATTTAAATGCCACTGCAAAGGACACTGGGCTTTGCGTGCTGTAATAAAACATAAAACATGCATAGTCGAGGTTACCTGCTATCCACCCCTGTTCAATTCACAATGCTATTTTGCGCAGTCAAACAAGCATGATGCTGTATATAATGCAATAGTTGCCCTTCGGTTAGCCTTGCCTCTCATACCAGCCAAGAGGAATTTAAAAGGAATACAGCCACCATGGGTGAGCTGGGTCCAGTCTCCCTTTGTTTCCGTTGCTAAACCAAACAACAACAAAAACCGGGGTTATGCTTTAAAAGAATATCCTTATACCTGTGATTAGAAGCTTGCTTGTCAAGGTTACACACTGCAAACCTCATGAAAAGATAACCGGTGGAGAATAACTGTCCGGCGTCTTCTCAGCACTCGAACACCGGCACACTTCTCAGCTGATCTCTTTAGAGTGTGTGCTGCCGGTTTTCGTGCCCCCTGATTGGCTGGGATAGTCATGTGATACCCGCAGCCATTTTAGAGCAGTCTCAGGCCAATGTTATGTATGTAGACTGCGATAGTCTTGCGGAACTCTCGCGATATTACAAGCTCACCAATTTTTATTTGATTTGGGGTCATAAATCGAGATATTAATCCAGTATCCCCTTTAGTTACGTATTATGTTCAAATAGTGCCCACAGCCTCGTGAAATATGTGGCTACTTCGCATGTGCCGATTACCACGTGTCTCAGTTTATTACCAGCAATATTAAATAGACCCCACATAATAAGTGAGGTTTGGTGGAGTATTCATATTTCTAACTTTACAACGTTTTAATACTCTCCTAGGAGCGTACGCCATCTCGGATTGGGTATAATCCCATTCCGAGTGCTGTGCTTACGAGTTTTCACATAAGCTCTCGCGTGATTTCGCCATAACATTGTGTTTTATGATGAAACTTTATTAGTTAGAGACAACAAAGGTGGCACATATATTGATAAACAGTGGCCATATGCTAAAGGTCTCAAACTACATACCATACCTCCCTTGGGTGGAATATGGACACATATGGACATCCATATATTAATACACAGTGGCCATGTGTTATAGATCTTTATACTCCAGCTACCTTAAATCTCTAGAGTTGAATGTGAGCTCATGGTGGAATATGAGTTCGTGGTGTATTTTCACGTGATTTTAGGGGATTAGACCACAGGTGTCAACACTGTTTCGCAGTGTTTGAATAGCATTTAGAATTACACTTATTATTCTACCTGAGTGAGTTGTAGTGTTTACCTATCCACAGGAATGGGATATTGGCAGTAATTATAATGTATACCTTTGCACAGATGACATTTAGTTGTCGTTTTATATGTTAAATGCGTTATAGTACGTGCTTAGCACTTCATTCCCCAGCTGCTCAATAGTAGGATTAGCGGAGCGCCTAGGTACACTGGTATTGATAGATCTATACGTCCACATTAGTCAGTAGTTACCTCCACAAAAGAACATCTCTCAATGTAGCTTATTCCACTCCAGGAGTTCGTTCAATCCTTTCTGTTCACTCTTTTCCTGGAATATCCATCTTGCTTCTTTTGTGATTAGACGTCTTTCTACTGTCTGGGCATCCCCCGTCACTCCCTCCAGGACAACCCACGTGAAAGTATGTCCGTTGCGATGACAATGTTGCACTAGCTTGGTGGTTAGTTTCCCACTCCTTATGGTGCTCACATGCTCCTGAATATGGAGCTTAATTTTCCGTGTAGTGAGTCCAATGTACTCCAAGCCACATTCACCTTTTAGTCTCTACACCACGTTAGCGGTATTACAGTTACTAAAATGATTTAGTAACCAGCTCTTTCCAGATTGGAGGGTCACTGTGGAGGTTCTGTTAGTAAGAGGACACACTGAGCAATTTCCGCACGGAAAGTGTCCATTGGGGACGGTGTTTGCTTCTGGTTCTGGTCTTACATTCATCCTGGTGTGTACCAGCTTGTCTTTTAAATTGCTGGCTCTACAAAAAGCAAAACGTGGCGGTGGCATCTTAAAGTCCGATGTGATTAGTAAAGACCAGTGCTTTCTGATCGATTGACGGATCTTGGTGGCCATTGGGTCGTAGGTCATAACCACAGGTAAGCAGTCCTCTCTTTCCTTAGTGTGGGTCTCTAAAAGTACAGATCTCGGCGTGTTCAGAGCCCTTTTCTTGGCCTGTTTGATGACCCTGCGTGGATAATCCCTGGCTTCCAGCTTCTTACTGAGTCCTTCTGCTTGCTCCTTATATACTCCAATAGAGAAGCAGTTTCTCCTATACCGCAAGAATTGCCCCACGGGCAAATTATCTCTTAAGGCTCTCGGATGATACAATTGGTAGGACAGCAAAGAGTTTCTGTCCGTGGGCTTTTGATGTACGCTCGTTTGGAACACTCCTTCTACAGCTTCAATGTCTAGATCGAGATAGACCGCCCTGGTATGATTATATTTCCAGGTAAATCGTAGGCTCATGTCTTGTGTGTTCAGCCAGTTCAAGAACTGAAGGAGAGATGTTTCTTCTCCTGACCATATGCAGAGCACACCATCAATATATCGCCTCCAAAGGCGCAAATGGCCTTTGAAGGGATTGGTGTCAGACTCAATGATGTGCTCCTCAAACTGGCCTACATAAATGCAGGCCAGACTTGGTGCCATGGTTGCGCCCATTGATGTGCCCGTAACTTGGAGAAACAGATCATTCTTGTAGCTAAAAAAATTCCTTGTGAGTGCCAGTTCCACACATTGTAACACAAATCTTTGGGGGGCATTGTAAAACCACTCTTGTGTGGCTAGTGCTTGCGCTGCTGCCACCAGTGCGGCATCTTGGGGGATACATGAATACAGTGACTCAATGTCAATAGTCACTATATATTCAGTTTCGGGATCAAATGTCAAGGACGTTTAAGATGTCCATTGTATCCTTAACGAAGGATCTCTGTGTTATCACAGATTCGCAAAGGTAGTAATCAGCGAACTGTTAAAAAAACCATACAACATTTGAATACATAATGTAAATATTAAAAAAAACATATCTTAAATGTTTTTCTCTAAACCGTAATTTCTAACTTAAGTATGGGACATCCCCAACAATCACAAAGTAATAAAACAATATTACTTCTTTTTTAAACTCTCTAAATAAACTTCTATGCAAGCATGTTTTAACAACATTTACCCGAAATAGTCATTTTCTTCTGAGATACTTTTCCACATGGCCAAGTAGCATGTGTAAAGTCTTTTTCCCTACCTTATGAATCAAAAGTTCCAACGTGTTCTCTACCATCTAGTTATACCTTCACCTGATGCTACCTCTATGACAAATACAAGTTTTTTTTTAAACTTGATCACCCTCACTCACAAAGTAATTCTGAACAACAGACTATCCTTTCTTAACAGCAGTAATCTTCCTAGGCCAATGAATCCCCTAAAATTTGGGTTGTAAAAACACCTGGTAAGAATTTGGTAAGTCAAAAGGCAAACGTTTTTTAAAAGTCAATTGAGTATCATTGCAATGTGTCCAGCCTTTTGGAGATTTTAAATAAGCTGTGTAATGTCCTGATGTTGTAGAAGGACCATCATGGAAAATAATTGCTACAGTTACAAAAGTTCTTCCAGAAATTGATAGTTTTCAAAAATTCAATTTCATCTCTATTTGGATAATTCACAAAATCAACAACATGACCCATTGCTCCATTTACTAAACCTCTTTCTACATGTAAATTTCTTCCTAAAATAGCCCGACAATTTAAACATACATACAGATTCTTTTCTAAACCAGCAGTTTTAAATATTGATTTCCCTAAAGAATCCAATTTTAACTTCAACCTTTCTGACAAAATAATAGTAGTTCCTTCATGCTCTATTCTATCTTTAGCTTCCAGTTTCTTAATTTCTTTATTTTCTAACTTTAACATTTTTTCATTGAAGATTGAACATTCTTGTAGTTGCTGTAGTAGATTGCCAAAAACAATGCCGTATTTGCCTCCAAATAACACATCATACTCTGTTTTAAGAATTTGTTGCATTCATAAATGCACAAAGGCAAGCATTAAATTTGATACCATGCTTACCTCATCAATAATGAGAAGTTTCATTTTTTTAAGACTCCGGAAACTTCACAACAAGCTTCTCCAGATAGCTTGTGGTATTCTAATTTATTATGGTGCTCCACTGGCAGCATCAATGAACGATGTAAAGTAATCCCTTTATTATTATGTGCTGCCAATCCAGTTGGAGCGGTGACAACACAGGAGACTGACGACTCAGTTCTAAGCTGCATATATATATATATATATATATATATATATATATATATATATATATATATATATATATATATATATATATATATATAAATCGGCCCACTTCCTCCGTTTACACTGGGACCTTGAAACTGCGGTGCAATCCAGGGGCGGAGGTCGCCCTGTATTAATTGTTTTCCACCAAGCACAGCAGCCGCTGTGCCAATGCACTCCAATCCAGTTATTTCAAAGAAACCACGAAACAGTGCGTGTGCTCAAAGGGATTTAATTCTCCATATAAAGTTCCAGCATGTGATACACGGCAAGTATGGAACAAAAAACCCAACGCGTTTCGGCGATGAAACTCTCGCCTTGCTCACGGGTAACTCGTGTATGAAAACAAACAGTTAAATAAAGTTTACCCAAAGTGCACGTGTGGTCTGTGACCTGGTCATGAACATAGACAAGGGACATAGTTAAAGTCACTATGGTGGCCATCTTGGCATGGTAAAATTATAATAGTGTGCCAAATAAACGAATTCTACATGCAGTTATCTGTCACTGTTACTCAAGGTTAGTGGCACATTCTCACAATAATAGTGACATGCTGAATTGCGATATGCATAAATTCAAAATCCAAGCCAAGTGGCTGATTTAAGACGGCCCAACATATTTCTATCTATGACCCCTATTCTCGATGATATTAACAATATCGGCGGCCACTCTAGCATGGTCAGATTCACATGATATTCTAGAAAAGCTGTTGATAATTTAGTAATAGTCCCAGTGGACTCGAATAGCGTGAAGTACCTTAGTCCTGTCTGATAATGTATATATACACAAAATAAGAATAAGACTTGTTGATTCTGTGCCAAATGGCCAGTTTGCAAAATGTCCAAAATAACCATATAATAAACAATGTTTCCACTGAGGGGTGAGTGGCTCTGAACCTTGCTACGTTCATCTTAGAGTTCTCATCCTTTCTTCCCCAGTGGGAATTCAACATTCATTCATTTCAGGTGACAAGTCTTCTTGATCCTGTACAACAGCGGGAGAAAACAGAGAATACAGCCTGTCAGCAATACGAAATATTGAACCAATCATAATGCTCAACTATGTTCAAACAATTAGGTCCACAGACTGTGCCCTGGTGATTTCAAGTGATTAAAACAGTTAAAATGATGTTGTATGCAGGAAATTTGGAACAAACAGGGTTAATCTCCATAGTTAATCAATAATACCATTGCTCAGAAAATATTGAGAACCAAGACTAGGAGAACTCCCCGGATTGAACCAAAACATGGTTATGTATCCTTTACTCTCCCAGGTGCCAGATCATTTCTTCCTCCGAGTTCAGGCCCCCCGGAATCAAACTGTCTAGGTCAATGATGTACCTGTTCTCCATTTGCCGTAGCTTACGAATCTTATCCCCCCCTCTTTTCATTTGTGGTAATTTATCTATCACAAAGAATTTTAGGAGGTTACGGTTCCGTCCATGTAATTCCTCGAAGTGTCGGGCAACGGGGGAATTCTGTTCTTTATTTTGAATTGCCCTCATGTGTTGAGATGTGTCTAGATTGAATTTCCCGCCTTTCTTATCTTCAGGAGTGAAGGTAATCCACATAGGTTAAGATTTCCCCAAGGCCCATAGACATCTGAATATGTGCGTCCATAGAGCAGCGGACGGAGAATGGCGATCCACGGAAGATGACAGAGAGTGATGGTGCGGCAGAAAGCAGCAGGTCGTAAGAGTGTGATTATAAAAAAGGGTCATGCGTGTTAGATTGCGGTGTGTATTGTGTTGTTGTGTTGTATTGTCTAGCGGAGATTGAATGCCTGTAGTGTGAAAGGAGATCAGGTAGAGAGGCTATTATCGGATAGACCACCTCCATATAATCCAGAAGTAGAAGGGACCTCACCACCACCAACAGAAAGGGGAACATCGGCAGTGGACGGTGGGATTCTAAGAGAAAGTGACTTGGGTCCGGTAGGGAACAGGGCCGTCACGGTGGAAAGCGAGGTACCTCAACTGGCCCCGGAAGCAAGAGTAGTGGGAAGATTCACGGTACAGAAAGTACACTTGAGGAGGGGGCCAATGCTCAGAGGTTACCAGATGCCCTTACGGTACCCGTTACCATAGGACCTATAGTGTCAGTGTACAACCCAGAACAGACCCAAAGCAAGAGTCTGCCACAAATGTACAGGGAAAGAAACGCCAGTGAAATTAGGGATAACGTGGTGAATGAGTGGAATCAATGGTCCAGACCGATAGAAAGGAGCACCCCTTTGGCAGCATCGGCAGACTCCTCAAGAGAACAGGGGGGCTTAAGAGGACCGATGGATCTGAGAGAACCACGGCCCGGCTCATTAGAGAAATGAGGCCAGATTTGAGAACCTGGGAGACGGTTGCGGATAACCAGAGCGACAGGTCAAGGGACGATTGCAGACAGTGGGGTTCAGAGAACAGGGAAATACCCCATTGCAGGTCAAATGGAAGTAGACAAGATGGGGACCGTGGGAGTGAGGAAAATAGAGGTACGTTTACCCCTGGAACTACAGAAAGGCGACAAGAATGGGACTGTGAAAGATGGGAGAGAGGGAGTGTTCCCCATAACACCCCTGAGGAAGACAGAAGAGTGAGTCAGGAATGTAAAGGGAAAGACCCAAGCGAAACTTCTAGCCAAGGCACATTGAGAGCAGTGATAAAGGCCAGGAGAATAGATGTACTAAGACTGAAGTCGGAAGTAGATGAGATAGTGGAAGGTACAATCCCTCTAGAAATAATAGAACTTTACGATCCAGATGAATTGTTGTTTGTCGCGAAGGATGTTACTCGTCAAGCTAGGGCAGCTCACGAGAAACTAACAGAATTAGCGAACAAATATTCAGTGGACTTGACCAGAACAAAGGCGTTCCAAAGCGGCCATAGGTTGCAATATACAGACCAAGATCTTGACGAGAAAAGAGTAACCGGATTAAAAACCCACATCAGAGAACTAGTAGTGGGAATTCGAATTTGGGTTCAATTGGACAAGTGGGAGGAAAAGTGGTCGAGAAAGAAAAGTGTTAGACGGAGCACCATAGAGACTCCCACAGGAACGGGGCTAATGCATGCAGAGGCATACCCCTTGAGGGAGGTAGCCCATGGAGGATATGTGCACGTACCCTGGAGTAGGGGGGATTTGGCTGCCTTTACGAACACTTTTCCAAAATTGAGGGAAAACCCAGTGGAATGGTACAAGCAGGTAGAGAGGTTTGTCAAAATATCAAAAGTACTGTGGGTCGATCTGAACACACTGTTCGACATTGTGGTTCCGGGAGATCGGTGGGTAGCGTGCAAGGTCAGTGTCGAGTGGCCCACAGAGGAACCAGAATGGGATGCACACGCGAATGGACCTTCACCAAGAGTGATGGTAAAATATGAACAAGTGATTACGTGGTTGAAAACCAAGGTGCCAGCACAAGACATAGATTGGGTGAAAATAGATCGAACTAGACAAGAACCAAAGGAGACAGTTCATGAGTATTATGAGAGACTGCTACAGATATTCAAACAGTGCAGTGGTCTGGATATGATGGATCCGAAGGATATGGGACAGTTTGTGTCCAAGTTTGTTTTGGGCTTGAGACCCGAGATCTGTCTAATGATACAGCAACATCTGATTTGCTGGCAAAACAAGCCTCTAGATGAGATCCTGAGATACACGAGATACTGCAGTGATGAGATAGACTCTAAGACTAAGAAGCTTAAAGATAAACTGATGCTAGTCCAAATGCAATCGGGAGGACAGGGTCAGTCAGGAAGCGGAACGCTGAGGAGAAGATCGAACAGCCAGAAAAGGGACAGTGAGGATGGCTCAAGGCCAAGGGTGGATCTGTCGACTCTGAAAAAGACAACAAGGTGTCATCAGTGTCACAAGATCGGGCACTGGAGGCGTGAGTGTCCCCATAACCCAGAGAATCAAGTACAGGAGGAGGAGGAGGAGATCCAGACTCCCCAAACTCCGAGGTCCACAGTAGTCAAGCTCAAGGTGGCAAAAGGGGGGACTTCCGCTCCTAGAGCCCCCGTTCCCCAGCCACCGAACATCGGAGCAGGAAATAGGCTATACCAGCAGATGCCCCTCCTGATAGATGGAGATGAATACTATGCTTTCAACCCAGTAAGAGGAAGGTGTCTGGATGGGGAGGAAGAATGCACCTTTGGAGCGGCCTTAGAGATAGACCAGAGAGGACCCTTCGTAGATGCGGAGGTAGCTGGACACCCCACTACCTTTCTGGTGGACACGGGTGCGACTCGTTCTACTGTGCGGTCCGCAGTGGTCCCTAACCTGCCTTTGTCAGGACAGACCATTCAAGTTGTGGGTGTAGCGAATAGGAAAATGACGAATCCACTGACCGAGCCAGTTCCAGTGAAAATAGGAAATTTCCGTGACAATCATCAATTCGTGGTATGTGATTCTAGTCCTGTGTGTCTGCTAGGAAGGGACCTGTTGTGCAAACTCAACTGCACCATCTATTGTACACCAAAGGGAGTAGAGTTGGAGACAAATGACGATGATGCCACCTTTAAGGTCGCAAACACACGTCTGTGTATAGAATTGTATCCTGCACTAACAGTAGAGGAACTCCCCTGGGACTTGAGGGAAACAGTCAGACAGGAGGTTTGGGATTTTACAGGAGAAGAGATTGGACTAATCAAGGCGTAGAGCCAGTCAGAATACAAGTAAGGCGAGATGCAGAATTCCCAAGAACACCTCAGTACAAGCTGACCCCAGAAACAATTGCGGGAATAAAACCTGTGATTGAGTCAATGATTAAACAAGGAATCCTGAAAGAAATAATGGGCAGTCTGTGTAACTCTCCGATTATGGGCTTGCAAAAGCCTAGCGGGAAGTTCAGGATTGTGCAGGATTTACGAAAAATAAACGACATTGTTGTTCCATGCTGTCCAGTGGTACCGAATCCATCAGTGATACTGTTTCAGATTCCAGCACAGGCTGAGTGGTTCACCGTGATCGATTTGTGTCAGGCATTTTTCTCTATCCCGTTACACGAAGAGAGCCAATTTCTTTTCGCTTTTAAGCTGGAAAACCGTGTATTAACATGGTGTCGTATCCCACAGGGGTATACAGAAAGTCCATCGATCTTTAATCATTTATTGAAGAAGAATCTTGAAAGTCTAGTACTGCCCCAGAACTCGGTTCTTGTACAGTACATAGACGACCTCCTTGTTGCGTCAGAGACAGAAGATGCCTGTAGAATAGACACCATTGCGTTGTTGAACCATCTGGCAGAGAATGGTCACAAGGTATCTCCTAGCAAGTTACAATACTGTCTTCCAGAAGTACAGTATTTGGGACACAGTATAGAGAAGGGAATAAGAAAAGTGTCCCCAGACAGAATAGAGGCAATAATGAAGATGATGGTGCCTACCACACAAAGGGAGGTTAGAATGTTCTTAGGTATGGTTGGCTACTGTCGCCAGTGAATTGCCAACTTCTCACTGAAAGCGAAGCCTTTACAGAAACTGACGCTCAAGGACGTGAGTGATCCGGTACCATGGGACACAGACTGTATGATGGCTTTCCTAACGTTGAGAGAAGACTTATGTCAGGCTCCGGCCCTGGGAATGCCTGATTACACTAAATTGTTTTCACTGTTTTGCTGCGAGCGAGAGGGCTGTGCGTTAGCAGTTTTGACCCAAGATCACGGAGGTGCCCGTAGACCAGTTGCATACTTCTCGGCTACTTTAGATCCAGTAGCCGCAGCGTTGCCCGGATGTCTCAAATCCGTTGCTGCAACAGGTGTCAGCATTGAGCGTTGTGAGAGTATTGTGATGGGGCATCCATTGGTGGTACACGTTCCGCATTCAGTAGAATTGTTAATGACAAGGACCAAAACGCAGCACCTGACTAACAATAGGCTCACACGTTATGAGCAGGTTATACTTGCTGCAGAGAATGTAACCCTAAAAAGATGTTCGGTTTTGAACTCTGCTACATTGATGCCATTGCCAAATGATTTAGATGATGATTGTGAAGACCATGACTGCCTTGAAGTGACTGAACTATGCACCAAGCCACGACCAGACATTGTTGATGAGCCTTTAGAAGACCCAGATGAAATTCTCTTTGTAGATGGCTCATCTATAAGGGACAATGCAGGACAGTTGAGAGCGGCTTTTGCCGTTTGCACAATTCATGGAATAGTCGAAGCTGCCTGTCTGGAAGGAGTACACTCCGCTCAGGTAGCTGAGATGGTAGCGTTGACGCGTGCCTGTCTGGCAGCCAACAGGATTCGAGTCACCATATACACCGACAGCAGATATGGGTTTGGCGTGGTTCATGACTTCGGCCAGTTATGAACTCAAAGGGGTTATATGACATCATCAGGTTCCCCTATCAGGAATGGAGAATTTGTCCAGTTACTGCTGGAATCTCTGCAGGGACCCGCAGAAAATGCAGTGGTAAAATGCACAGCACATAGTAAAGGTGCTGATTTTGTGTCCCTGGGTAACAGGTATGTGGATGAGGTAGCACGTTACTGTGCCGAGCAAGCTTACTCTTTCACAGACCAGGTTGTTGAGAAAATACAAAGAGGGACCGAGCTAAACATGGTACTTGAAGTGGCAGACACTTGGGACGAATTGAGAAAGATGCAGGAACAAGTGTCAGATTTTGAGAAAAGAGTGTGGGTGACTTCTGGCTGTATGAAAGGGGATTTGGATTTGTGGATTTCGGCAGATAGGAGAGCTGTGTTGCCGAATGAACTAGTGAGCCCGATGGCCCGCCAGATACATGGTTCTGTACACTTGGGAAGAGATGCTATGATACGAGTATTTAGGCAGACATGGTACAACCCTAAGTTCTGAACGGCTGCGGAAGCGGTGTGTCAGAGGTGTGTCACGTGTCAACAGATGAATGTTGGTCAAGAGGACACCAGTTACGTTGAGTCACATGGGAAGGTCTGGAGGGCCTTTCAACAGAATGCAATTGGATTTCATTGAGATGCCAAAGTGTAACAGTCTCAGATATGTCTTGGTCATTGTATGTGTGTTCTCCAGGTGGGTCGAGGCATATCCCACTCGTAGGTGCGATACACTCACAGTAGCTAAATTATTGTTGAGGGAGTTAGTACCTAGATTCGGGGTCCCGACCTCTTTGGAATCGGACAGAGGAACACATTTCAACAGTGAAGTTGTGAAGATGCTCTGTTCTGCACTGAATATTGATCAGAGACTGCATTGTAGCTATCGGCCAGAGGCTTCTGGCATAGTGGAACAAATTAATGGAACGCTCAAGGCACGAATGGCGAAAGTGTGTTCTTCCACATCTCTGAAATGGCCAGATGCCTTACCTTTGGTGTTGATGAGCATGCGTAGCACACCAGACAGGAGAACAGGACTTTCACCCCATGAGGTGCTGATGGGAAGAGCTATGAGACTACCATCCGTCCCCTCAGCGGCCTTGCTGAATATCACAGATGATCTGATTCTTGATTACTGCAAAGGATTATCTGACGTCATCCATTCTGTGTCCCTTCAGGTGCAGACGGCAGAAATCCCGACTTCTAGAGACCTCTGTCACGACTTGTGCCCCGGAGACTGGGTGCTAGTACGGAAGCACGTGAGGAAGAGCTGTTTGGACGTCCGCTGGCGAGGGCCGTTCTAAGTCATCCTGGTGACGAACACGGCAGTGAAGTGTGGTGGACTGCCAAACTGGATACACGCTTCCCACACCCGAAGAGTCCCAGCACCCCTGGAAGAAACAGCTCCTCTCGTAGAAAAAAACCCAGCTGTGGAGGAAGATCCACAAAAAGGGAAAAGTCAAGCAGTGGGGGTGTCTGAAGAAGCTGGTACCTCTTCCGACCGAGCTGAGGGAGATCACAGCGACAGTGATACTGAAACTGCCACTAAATGGGAAAGCTGCTGTGAGGGTGATCCCAACTCTGGAGAAGCTGAAGGTCGAGATGAGCAAGTTGTGCCGACAAGGGTCAGAGGAGTAAGGGGCACGGAGGCAAGTTGGCCCGAAAGGCGGAAAAGGTTGAACGTGAGATTGACCTCCGAAAAAGATCTTGCGCCTGTATCCGAAGAATCAGACCCGGAACCAGGAGACCAAGAGTCAGAGGAGAAGGGTCCAAGGAGATCAAGGAGGGTGAGAGTACCTTGCAGAAGATACGCCACTCTGGAGTGGACCTACCCTTTGACAAATACCAGGTGTACTGAGATCTGGGAGTGTGAGGTCAGTGCTGGTGACCGATACGGCCCGAACTATAAATTGGAAGTGATACTGTTGGTGCCTGGACTGGAAATAGAAGGCCTACTGACAATCACCGTTCCTAACCCCCCTTTCCTAAGCAAGATAAGTGATTTGATCCTAAACAGACTGACTTTTCCTACATTTGGTCCTGAAATCCCTGCCTGTGATTCAATAATACTTCATATGGAACTTTTAGATTACGTACTCTGTGCACTCGGAGAGAACCTGATCATTGATGCGCAGTAAAGACTTTGTAAATAAGCTATAGAAGATACTTAGGGCCGAGTGGAAGAAGAAGAAATTCAGGGACATCCCTTAGAGGACGGAGAAGGGTAAGTTCACCGGAACACAAAAAGGACAATGAAAATTTGAAAGGAGACCTCTGCTTTTGTGTGTGGTTCGAAAAAAATTTTTTCATAAAGCCAAGCAAGAGACTGTATATTGCCAGGACTTTGTGTTGCTGCTAAATTAGAATCACACTGTCCGAGATCATGGAGGCGGGGAACCCGACACGTAGGGCAAAATGTATTATAGCTACACTATTAGGGTTAGTGATTTTCTTTTATATTTGTTGTAGTTTTAGTTTCTTATTTAGCACCACAGTAGCAGGAAGTGGAGGTCAAGGGAACTCCTAAACCTACCACTCCTAGCCATAAAGAGGTAGACATAGGAGCTGAGAAAGCTTTGCTAGCTGAAGAAAGTCGTAGATTACATGCTCATTTGTCCAAAGGAAACTTTGGGAAGAATGCTTACGCAAAATTGTTGTATGAATATATTGATGCGATGGATGCGAAAGATTGTTATGTGTGTATGCAACTGCCTGCTTCAGTAGATTAGGGTATTAGATACCATCACTTGCCATTAACATATGGAATTTCATGTAGTTTGTTGCTTAGTCTATTTTATGGCAGGAGTCATTTTGAATATTTCTTTTCGAATTATGATGTTGTTTTACCAGAAGTCCCAAATTATAAGCATTTGAACAAATGGGATTATTATAAGTCTGAGGATAGACTTAGATACTTTTTCATTCCAACGAAAACCATAGATACCTCATATGCACATCGACACAACCTGACCTGCTCATTGACAGAGGTAGAGAAGAAGTTCGTAGAGCAGGTTGAGGATAGATACCAAAAACAGAAGCAGTTACAGACGTCAGGACAGGGTAAGGTAGATTGGACGGATGAAGAGCTTGGACACAAGTCAAAGGGAAGTTATGGTCCAATAGCCCTGGACGTTGTACAAAAAGGAAAGATATGTTTTACATAGGCCAAAGACATACTACGAAAATGTATATGTGGGTGAGACAACTTGTGAACACACGTTCAAATTAGAGTATTACACCAAGGACTTTCTGAAAAGTGTGATACAAGTGCTTCCAACATTGTATTTTGTCTGTGGAAAGAATGCATATGTGAGATTACCGGATAAATGGTATGGGACGTGCTATTTGGCTATTGTTTTCCCTAAAATATACCACACTGAGGATTTTTCTCAAATTGAGGGTGGCAAGTTGACGAGAGTGAAGAGAGGAGAAAGTGCTGCCACAATAGTGGGAGATATATTTGGAGCTGCGATACCAATGTTGGGAGTGATATTAAATGACGTAAAGATACGAAGATTAGCAACAGTGGTGGATGAGTTGTCGATGAGTACAGCAAAATCACTGGTGTTGATTCATGGTGAGATGTTATCGATCAGGGCAATGGTTTTGCAGAACCGCCTTGCCTTAGACGTCCTATTAGCAAAAGAGGGCGGAGTCTGTAAACTTTTGAAGGTCCAGGAATGTTGCACGTATATTCCAGACAATTCTAAAGATCTGAAGAATTATATACGCAACATTACTGCAATCCACTATGAGATTAACGATTTGACACAAGAAAACACATGGGAAAAGGTTGGCAAGGGTCTTGGAGGTGTTGGAAGTTGGTTTGCAAACCTGGGAAGGAGTTTTCTTGAATACATTTTGGAGCCTCTTCTCATCATAGTAGCCTGTGTGGTTGGAATATGGGGTTTGTTGAGTTTTTTCAAATGCTATAGGTCCAATAGGTTGGATAGAGCAGTGAGGGGACAGGCACGGAGAATAGAAGAGTTGCAGGACAATCAATACCGAAGCTTAAGAGCTTTGGAAATGCTCAGGCGAGGAAATGTTGCAACAAGTGCTGTTTAAAAATCGGTCCCTACCCTAAGGAATGTGGGATGGTGGTGATGACACAGGTCATCAAAGGGGGGGACTGAGAGAGTGCAAAACTGTGTTAGAAATTGTAGGGGTGCATCATATTCACAAGTAATCTGCACCCGCATTTATAGGGGCTTATAATCATGTTTAAGTGTGACATAAGGCTATGAACGCATGTACTCGAATTTCTCATAGCTGCAACATAACGTGTTTTCCTGAAATGCTAATGCCATGTAATTTAGAAATGTATTTGTGAAAGTAATGTTAGTCCAGTTAAAGTGTGTTTAAAGAAACATCATGTAATCCAATGTATGCTTAGTAATTCATTATTGTATTCATGTAAACAACATAGAAGTGTTTAGTTGGGAAATGTATTCTTTTTCTTTTTCTATAATGATGCAGGCCTAATGAGTAAAACTGTTCGCCAAAGTTAGGGGGTGACATCTCGAAACGTGCAGAGGCCCAGGTGGGGATAACGGGTTGTGTAGGCCGAGTCAGGAATGTGACTGCTAGCTTAAATCATGGAACTGCCCCCTTTCCTAGAAGGTTGCCTTAAAGAATTAATTGCAAGTAGCATGTTGTCGCGAACCAATTTATGTGCGTTCCTTTGCAGGTGCAAGGTTAGCCAGAGATAGTAAAGAAGGGCCCATTGTATGTGAAAGTTAGGAAAATAGTTGTAGACCTGGTGGAGTGGATGTGGAATTTTAGGGAAGCAACTTCAAGAGGAGACGACTGTGAGACCCAAGGCCGTTTTTCAACGAACAAGGATGAAGACATCAAGATGACGACCCTTTGAAATCCAACTCTCCAAGGGGGGGGCGTCTCTTGGGGCGTGTCAACTGAATTGTGGGTTTCGAATTAGGGACAGCACCCCGGGAGGAGAGCAGAGTAGAAGCGCACAAGGGCGAAGAAAGATACTGGGTAGGCAGAGAGCTACTTGTGAGATGAACTCAAGAAGCTAAGTCCGAACTGAGTGAGTGAACTTCTTTGGAAGTCACCACAGCTGACATTTTTTTGTTAGGAAAGAATCCGGCTGTAGGATGACACTTAGTATAGTGTAGGGACAGACTTATGCTGATGTATTTCTTCTTTTCTTCTATGCCTACCAGGACCCAGATCATAGCAATTATTGCAAGCTTAGTGGTCCTGGAAATCATATTAGTGCTATTTCTCAGTCGTTTGAGACTTTTCCGTAGGATTATGTTTGCATTAGTACCTGTGTATTTGCTGAACCTTTTACTGAGGTGTTTATATACACAAATGCTTTTGGCTTTATAATAAATCTTCAAACTTGACTTTTTGTCAGTGGTTCTTTGGGGAAGGAAATGGAAGTGATCCGAATTGATTTGTTGAAACAGATTGCCTTCTACACTCTATGACAGGTACAAAGGTCTAATCGACCTGTGACGGGATTCTAGAGTTGAGGTCCAAATTCTAGATTGAATTTCCCGCCTTTCCAGGGGAATTTCAATGGTTTTGTACGAGTGACATGTCCAGCTAACTATAACGCCCCTGAAACCTATGGTTTTTTTCAGTGAATTTGTAAGGTCTTTTAAAGGCTAATTCCTAACTATAACATGCCTGAAACCTATGTTTTTTTCAGTAAATTATAAAGGTTTTGTAAATGCTAGTTTCTAACCATGCCTACAGAGGTAGGACATGTGAAGAAAGAAGAAAAACCGCACAGAAAGAAGAAAAAGAAATGCAGAAAGAAGCAACAGAAGTACTCAAAAACGAAGAAAAGTGCAGGAAGAAGCAAGACATGTGCAGAAAGAACCAATAGAGGAGCAGAAAGAGTCCTTGTTGTAAAATCATCCTGTGCCCACAACTTTTTCATACGGGTACTGGTGGTAACTGGCTCTGACTAACCAGGCCTAGAGCCAGTGGTATGCTAAAAGACACTTAGAATACAGTGAAAACATCTACATACACTAGGGAACACTATGCGTTGGGGTACCCCTGTGATTAGTATGACCTCCTCTGTAACCCCCTAGTAAATAATAGGGCAGGGGGAAAAAAACTACCTGTTAAAACGTGCCATGGGGTGCATTTGCACACTGGAGAAAGGAGGGGGGGAGCCTGCGGTGACATGTGTGCAAACACGCCCTGTGGGCGTTTTAAATTGGGGATACAGTCCCCTTGAATCCTGAGGATCCCTGGGGTTCAGCTAGCCCACTAGGTACCTCCAGTATGCATCACAGAGCTGCGTTGCAGAAAGGTGTAAAAAGGGGAGCGGCCTAGACCACCTCTCTGCAACACAGCGCAGTGACGCTTACTGGAAGCACTTGGTGGGCTAGTTGGCCCCCAAGGTCCCTCAGGATTGAAGGGGAATTATTTCCCCAACTTAAAACGTGCCCTAGGGTGTGTTTTCACACGTCACCTCAGGCCCCGTCCCCTCTCTTCACCACTGTGTAAACGTGCCCTGTTGCCGTTTTAAGTTGGGAGATTAACCGCCCGATTCATCAAAGAAAATAGCGCTCGCAAAGGGCCAGATTCTGAGAATCTGGCCCTTTGCAAGAGCGATTTCTGCATTTGGGATTTAGCATCCCAAATGTAAAAATCGCTAATTGTGATCTCGCAATTTTGCGAGGAATTACATTTAAGGAATCTCTATTTGAGATTCCTTAAATGCAATTCAACATCCAATTTCATTTTGCGAAATCGCAATTTCTTGCCGCAATTTACCGCGAGGTCAGACCTCGTGGTAAATTGCGAAAACTCAGAAAAATGCATTTAAATGCATTTTTCTGAGTTGCATGTTACACACACACATGTCCTTTGGACATGTGTGTGTGCAACACCTGTGTTAAGTTTCATTTGAGGGGTGCTACAGGGTGTCCTTTGGACACCCCTGGCACCCTTCAAATCGCTATCTTATTTGCGATTAGCAAATTGCTAATCGCAAATAAGGAATAACTCCCCATTCATTCCTATGGGCCTTTTGGCCCATAGGAATGAATGGCGAGTTATTCCTTATTTGCGATTAGCAATTTGCTAATCGCAAATAAGGATTATGTAAGAATCGCATTTCTTCATGCAATTTCTACATGAATCCCGTTTTGCGAGTCCTTAATAGCGATTCGCTATGAATCGCTATTAGGGCCTCGGAAAACGGGAGTATGATGAATCAGGCTGTAAGTCTCCTTGAATTCCTAGGGTCCAACTAGCCCACTAGGTACCTCCAGTAAGCGCCACAGAGATGCGTTGCAGACAGGTGTAAAAAAGGGCATGGCCTGGGCCACCTCTCTGCAACGCAGCACAGTGGTGCTTACTGGAAGTACCTGGTGGGCTAGGTGGACCCCAGGAGGCCTCAGGAATGAAGGGGAATTATTTCTCCAACTTAGAACGTGCCACAGGGCGTGTTTGCACACGTCACCTCAGGCCCAGTCTCCTCCCTTCACCACTGTGGAAATACGGCCTGTGGCTGTTTTAAGTTGGGAGATTAAGTCCATTTGAATCCTGAGGGTCCCTATGGGAATGTGTGGCATTATTCCGCTTTCTTTCTACCCGCTGTGAATCACAACGCGGTTGTTACAACGATTACGTTGTGATTCTGCATACCATTACTCGGAACAACGACTTGCGGAGGAGCGCGCTGGATGTTGGAAAGTATAATGTACTATTCTAACTTCAGTCTGTGCAGACAATAGGGAAGGTGTTGGATTTTAAATCCAACACCTTCCCTCCTCCGCAAGTCGTTTTTCCGACTTGCAGACTAATGGTATGTGGAATCAGAATGCGGTCGTTGTAATGACCGCGTTGTGATTCCCTGCGAGGAGAAAGATTTGTGGTAAATGTTGCTTACCCCCTAGGGTCCAACTAGCCCACTAGGTACCTCCAGTGTGCGCCACAGAGCTGCGTTGCAGAGAGGTGTAAAAAGTGCAACGGCCGGGATCACCTCTCTGCAACGCAGCGCAGTGTCACTTCCTGGAAGCACCTGGTGGGCTAGTTAGCCCATAGGGGCCCTCAGGATTGAAGGGGAATTATTTCCCCAACTTAAAACACACCGTAGGGCGTGTTTGCACACGTCACCTCAGGCCCCGTCCCCTCCCTTCCCCACTGTTTAAACATGCCCTGTGGCCGTTTTAAGTTGGGAGATTAAGTCTTCTTGAATCCTGAGGGTCCCTATGGGCAAATTAGCACACTAGGAACCTCCAGCAAGCGCCATTGCAGAGAGGTGAAATAAGGGGCATGGCCTGCACAACCTCTCTGCAACGCAGGGCAGTAGTGCTTACTGGAAGCACCTGGTGGGCTAGTTGGCCCCCAGGGTCCGTCAGGAGTGAAGGGGAACTATTTCCCCCAACTTAAAATGCGCCACGGGGCGTGTTTGCACACGTCACCTGAGGCCCCGTCCCCTCCCTTTACCACTGTGTAAACGTGCCCTGTGGCCGTTTTAAGTTGGAAGATTAAGTCCCCTTGAATTCTGAGGGTCCCTAGGGTCAAAGTAGCCCACTAGGTACCTACAGTTAGCACCACAGAGCTGCGTTGCAGAGAGATGTAAAAAGGGGCATGGCCTGCACCACCTCTCTGCAACGCAGGGCAGTAGTGCTTACTGGAAGTACCTGGTGGGCTAGTTGGCCCCCAGGGTCCGTCAGGATGGAAGGGGAACTATTTCCCCCAACTTAAAATGCGCCACAGGGCGTGTTTGCACACGTCACCTGAGGCCCGTCCCCTCCCTTCATCACTGTGTAAACCTGCCCTGTGGCCGTTTTAAGTTGGAAGATTAAGTCCCCTTGAATTCTGAGGGTCCCTAGGGTCAAAGTAGCCCACGAGGTACCTCCAGTTAGCACCACAGAGCTGCGTTGCAGAGAGGTGTAAAAAGGGGCGTGGCCTCTGAATACCTCTCTGCAACACAGCTCCCTGGCGCATACTGGAGGTACCTGTTGGGCTACTTGGCCCTCAGGGAGCCCCAGTATTCAAGGGGAATTAGTTCCCAAAATGCTAACGCACCAGGGGGGCGCATTTGCAGAGTGCTGCAAGGAGCGGGCATGGCCTCCGGCACAATGGCAGTCTTTTTTTGGCTTTTTTAAGAATGGGGCTGTGTTGCTCCCCTTCTTTTCATAATATTATTGGCCCAGGGAACCGCATCCTTCAGGGCCTGCCCCCAATTTTTTTTTATCCCAAAAGTTTGGAAGGGGGCCGCGTTGCCCCCTCCCAAGGCCATCACCGACCCCAGAGACCCCATCCTCGGTGCATGGCCATTTTCTTTTTTTTTTATTCAGAGGGGGTCTGCCATGCCCCCCTACTCAGGCCATTTATGGCCCTGGGGTCTGCTTTTTTAAAAAGTTTTTTTTTAAAAAATGTTATTTTTGTGGAGGTGGACCGTGTGGACCCCCTCCAAGGCCACTAATAACCGGGGCTGGCCCTCGCCTTTGGGGACAGTGGGGGGTATCCAATCCCCCACCACAATCCTGCCGGCTCCCCGCATCCTGGGGGAGCCGGCATTGCTTTTCCACATGGGGAGCTGCTATGAGGGACATGACAGGGCTCCAGAAGGGGGGTTGCATGGCCCCCCTCCCAACATTACCAAAGCCTCAGGGAGGGGGCGGTCCCTGGGGCGTTTGGGTGGAGCAAACCCCCACAAAGGTAATTTATTCAGTTTTTTTTAAACACAAGCCCCGGTGGGTGGTGGTCTCCGGGGCTGCGCTGGGGCTGTGAGCCCCTGCAAAATATTTTTTAAAAGACCTGGGGAAGACGGTTCCCAGGGCTTGGGGGGCCTTTGATCCCCCCACCCATTCATTTTAGAAGTCCCGAGGCGTGGCTGGCACCGGGGCTGGGAGGGCGGTGAGCCCTCCACGAATACTTTCAAAAAGCCCTGGGTGGCGGTCCCCGAGGCTTTGGGGGCCTTTGAGCCACTCACCCATTTCTTTTACAAGCCCCGGGATTGGTGGTCTCCCGGGATAGGGGGCTGTGAGCCCCCCGCACCTATTTGTGAAAAGCCCCTGGGGCTGGTGGTATCTGGGGGCTAAATAGTAACAATTTGCGAGAGCCGCGCTTTGTGGGTTTTTTTTCACAGCCGGATGCACGGATCCACAGCGCATCCCGTGATTTAAAAAAAATTATAATTTTTTGGGGCCTTGGGGGTCCTTGTGGGCCCCCCTGAGCAGGCGTAGGGTGTCAGGGAGTTTCTACCCTGCCCCCTTTTTATGTGTTTGTTTTCTTGATTACTTGTGCCTCGGTTCTACGCAGCGGAGCAGAGTTTTTTCTGTGTTTGTGATCTCAAAATACGTTTTTGCACGTGCGGGAGCGACTTACCCGGATGCTTGCGATTGCCGATGAGATTTCCTATCTGTTCGCAAGCGCCACAGGAATTGGTAGCCGGCCCCACATTCCCGGGAGAGTGTGCGATCGCAAATACGTTATTTTGGGGCGTCATCAGACTTCTGGCGAAAGATTTGCAAAGATCACGATCACAAACATACAGAATTTGCACTCTGGAGGAGAATCTCTCTCGAGCAGCATTAAAACCTTCTCGAAACGGTGATTTGGGTTAAAAAAAATATCCTCAGATTGACATTTGGCTGTACTTTTTTATGCAAGGAGTCCATTTTCTTTTTTTTGCTTTTTTTTTAAGAGGAAGGAAGTTCCCCAGGGTCTCTCCAATGTCCTGTTCCTGTCCAGATGGCTCCTCCCAGTGCTTTGTCCATGTCCTGTTCACTTTTCATTTGGATTTGGAGCTGGATGGATCACTCTTTGTGGCTGCTGCATCATATGTCATTGGATTCGAGGACTTTTGAATCTGAGATTTCACAAGTAAGTTGGAAAAGAGGTGTTGTTTGTTTGATTGGGGCATTGCATCTACATTTTTTTTATACTTTTCGTCTTTTTTAACCCCTTGCGTGCTGCCGTCGGCCGTTGGCCGACGGGAGCACTACCTCACTAGTGCTGCCATGAAATCGTGGGGTTTAAATTTTCTGTTGTGGGTGGCCTGTAGCTCAGTAGGAGCCTAGTTGTTTCTTTGTAAGCAATGTTTTCATCTTTTATAAAGAAAATATGTTGCACAGTTCACTGCATTTTCTCCAAATGTTGTTATTAATTAATTTGCAATATTTATTTATTCTACTAGTCCAGTAGTCTGCCAATACTATAGGCCTTTCATCCACACACTTTGGCCTTTCAGCCAGTAGTCCCAGAGCTACTAATGAGTCATGGGTGCATCCAACAACTGTTTCTGTGGTGCCTGTTGAATTTAAACATCATTTAGGGCCTGGATGGCATTGAAATGAATAGCAAAATGTGTTTTTTGCAGGTATTTCACTTTTTTCATGTGTGTTTAATAAATGCTTTTGTTGGATGTGTGTGGTGTGGTTGTTGTGTAACTTTCAAACCTTTTTTAGCCCTGTGGATTTTCGTGTTTGCATTGTTCCATTGAAGCTGTGTTGTTTAGCATGTCTCCTTTGTCTGACCATATAGGCCTGCTTGAGTTTATTATTTTACAGGCCTCCTGCTTTTTGTGACTGTGAATGACCATGTGGCTGGTGTCATTTTGTTGTGGTGGTACTTAGTGTGCTGCTTTTGCCATAGGCCTGCATGGCTTTCCTTTGTCTCACTTGGCTTACTTCTTCTTGTGGCTTGGCCATGTGGCGGGTGGCCATTTTGTGAAGGCAGCCTGTGTGTGTTCGCCATAGGGCTGCATTGTCTGTCTTCCCTTTCTTGTTGTTGTATCCTGGCCATGTGGCAGGCTGCCATTTTGTGAAGGCAGTCAGGGTGCTTGGGCCATAGGCCTGCTTTGACTTTCTCCCCTTTTTATTGTTGTCGGGGTCGTCTGGCCATGTGGCTGGCAGCCATTTTGTGAAGGCAGCCAGTGTGCTTCGGCATTAGGCCTGCAACCCTTCTTTGTGGTGCCCATGCCTTGTTGTTGATTTGCATGCATTGTCTCCTTCTTTTACCCAGCAGAAATGCATTAGAGTTCACTACATTTTCTAATACATTTGCTAAATTATTGATTTAAATTGATTCAGTATGTGGACTAGTCTGCCAATGGGTTTTCCAACCAATAGGCCCAAAGCTACTCATGGGTGCAGGAAGCAAATGTTTATGTGGTGTCTGTTGAATTTAAACATCATTTAGGGCATGGATGGCATTGGATTGAATTGCAAAATGTGTTTTTTGGGGATGTTTCACTTTTTTCTTGTATGTTAAATAAATGCCTTTGCTGAATGTGTGTGTTGTGGTTGTGTGCAACTTTCAAACCTTTTTTAGCCCTGTGGAATTTCGTTTTTGCATTGTTCCATTGAAGCTGTGTTGTTTAGCATGCCTCCTTTGCCTGGCCATATAGGCCTGCTTGAGTTCATTATTTTAGAGGCCTCCTGCTTTTTGTGACTGTGAATGAGCATGTGGCTGGTGTCATTTTGTTGTGGTAGTACTTGTTAGTGTGCTGCTTTTGCCATAGGCCTACATGTCTTTCCTTTGTTCCTCTTGGCTTACTGCTTCTTTCCCCATTGCCAACTGCTGCTCCATGAATGCTGCATCCCACGTGATGCAAAATGCAAAACAGGTTCCATTACATTTGTATTTTTGTTTTTGTTCTTCTTCTTTCCTAACCTTCCTGAGTGTACACAGTACACCATGAAAGCCCTTGTTGTCAGAGTCTCAAATGGCAACACTGTTGTTATTTATTTTAATAACTAAACTGAGTTAACAACATGTAATAATATTATTAATAACACTAACAAGCGTGACCACACACTAAGTTACATATTATTTGCTTGTTTGTACTAGTAGTAATTGAACCACAAAAACAAATACCACGTTTCACTGATATTATTCTGGCTTCTTTGCTTTTAGGTGTACAAAAGACTGAGGAGGAGGTGTCATCATCCCCCATTGTACTCCACGACGTCAAGTCACATGTGACCACAGACAGACATCTCTTCAATTTGTGCCACTGGGTGCTACTGATATCTGTAGAAGATGGCCCCAAACAAAGTTACCAGGTCCTCCAGTACCAAGACAGTTGCCAGTGAGAAGATTAAACTAACACTTATCAAGACTGGTGTGCTGCCCAAGATGTTTTTTGGGAAACAAAACAATGTGCCTGCAGCAGCGGTGTCCGTGGAGCAAGCTGGGAGCAGCACCCTGCATCAGTGGACCCATCCCTTAAACCTAGGCCCAAGCCCATGTCTGTCGCAGAGGCAGCCAGTCTAATCACGATAGCGCAGATGAGCAGTGATGTTGAAATTGACTTATCATTATCGCAAAGTAGTACCCAATCAACGCAGGAAACTCAGATAAGTGGGCAACAACAGCCGCAACAGCTGCAACAACAGCCGCAACCACCGCCCACAATAGTAGCTGATCCTTCCGAAGTAGGGGCAGTTCAGGAGATAGAGCTTCCTGCAGAGGAAGAAGAGCAAGCCACTGTTTCAGAAGAACCATTTTCTTCCAGATCCCCAGCAAGGAAAAGGAGGGTTAGTCCATCAAGTTCTTCTGCAAGCCCCACTTTTGAGGATCTAGATGCCAATTGGATGCCACTACCTAAGTCTGAGAGTGAGAAACACCAAGAGAGAAGGCTAGGGAAAAGTAAGGTCCAGAAAGCCTTAGAGTTATGGAGGTAGATGTAGAAGAGGATGATGATGATGAGCCAGCCATCATCATGGACATTTGTCCTGCCCCATTGGAGACCGACATTACCCCATCCTAAATTGCTGTGAGGGATTTGGCAAGGATACGACTAACACTGATAACACCAAACGACCTGCAGCTTCCATATTTGCATTTGCAAAGGCCCAGCAGCAACCTAAATCCAGCACAACCACCTAAGCAGAAGCAGGTACTGCGTCTGCAGAGAGTCAAACTCCACCACGCCCACCTTCCAATTCATCCGGCATTGCAAGAGGCGCCTGCAGCAGCATCAGAAAGTTCACCTTCCCAGTTTGGGAATTCTTTTGTGTTAGAAATAAGGAGGAGAAGTTTGCTATAAGGTCCATTTGTGGACAAGGTGTTGTCGGGGTTAAGCTTGGTAGAAACTTTGAGAGCGGAGGCCAAACAATCCATCTGAAAAAACACCACTTGATCCAGTGGGAGGCACAGATTAAAGGCCAAAAAACTGCGCCCATTGCTGTTGGTGGTGATGAAGCAGTAGAAGATACAATTGCGTTGAAAGGTGAACAAAAGGGAGACATTTTCTCTGGAACACAAAGTAGCCCTGACCCCAGCAGTGCAGTGGTACCGCCCACATCCTCATCAGCCTCATCAACATCTCAGTGGCACAAGAGTAAAAGTCAGGCTGAGACACTAAGGCAAGAGAGTACCGCAATGAAAAAATGTGTGGAGTTGAGCCTAACAACATCTGGCACCAAGAAGTCACCTGCATCAGTGGCACCAGAAAAGAAAAAAATCCAGCCTACTATTCTCAGTATGTTTAGGTCAGATGGGCAGTACGAACGTAATCACCCAATGGCACGTTTGACAATGCGAAGCTGGCTAAAATCTTAGCGCTGGACCTCCTCCCTTTTTCTTTTGTGGAAGGGGTGGGTTTTTTGAATTTGTGACAGCCATCTGCCCAAAATGGAAGGTTCCCAGCCGGTCCTATTTTGCCAGAGTTGCTATTCCAGCATTACATCACTACATGCTGGAATTGCTTGGATAAGCTTTGCAACAGAGTGCTGTTCACACTATACACCTGACAACAGACATGAGGACCAGTTGCCAAGCCACTGATTACATGTGCATCATTGCACACTGGATCTCTTTTGTGGAGGTTAGAGAAAAAATATCTGCAAATGTTGATACTGCTGATTTTGTTAATTTTTTTTACAAATTATTTTGATTGAAATCAGGTATGACATTGGACGAGTAAAATAAAACCACGTACATTAGCAGTGATACTGTAGTTACATATCTGAGGAGGTACAGTTACAGGAGAAAA
The DNA here is from genome assembly GCF_964263255.1 of Lissotriton vulgaris. Taxonomy (NCBI): domain Eukaryota; kingdom Metazoa; phylum Chordata; class Amphibia; order Caudata; family Salamandridae; genus Lissotriton; species Lissotriton vulgaris. The sequence continues at coordinate 1,450,334,846 of NC_141695.1, read as the reverse complement.
ACGACAGCAATAATATTCTCACAGTTCTAGCTTGCTCAAGCGTTGTGTAACAGTTTCATCTCTTGTCAACAGGGGTTCACATATCCCTCCCCTGTAGGTGTCCCATTTTTCTCAAACCTGCGACCATATGTCCGGGCACCTCCTGGCTTCATTTTTTTTTTTCAGTGACCATGCACCAATACATGTCTTTGCTTCAGGCCCCAGTACTTGGCAGAGCTTGGGCCTTCCACAATCTTAGTATATTGCACTTCGCCACCATCATCCCAAGGATTAGCCACAAGAGCTCCCTGGAGGTTAGGTCAGTTGGCCCCCAGGCATTTAGGATGGCCAATTTTATGTTACCGTCAATCCGTTGCCCAAGCACCATAGCCGTAGATAAACGTGCACTCCCAGAGCTTATTACTGAAGGTGCCCTTCTGTCCACATTGCCTAGAGCAACCCCCCTCGGTACTATAGCCCATTCAGACCAATACTGAGCCAGATAAGTAGGACCTATGTAGGATTTTGAGCTGCACTAAGAGCAGCCTGGAGGAAATGGCCACCTCCCGAGGAGAAGCCATGGGAGCCAGCCATTCATTGTCATCCAGACTGGCTACATCGTGGTCCCATCTTGCCCACAGCTGGACCACGGGATCCAGCATGTTTATCAGTTTTTTATAAATGAGCGATATGACCTTCTCCGGCAGATCCCCATCTAGGACTCTGTCCTCAAGTGGAGATGACTCAGGGATCGGTTCTCCTCTAGGGAGTACTGCAAGCAGCCCATGTCGTATTTATAGGTATCTAAAATTAACGGACCGCAACATTTCCTAATCCTGTTGCAGTTGTTTAAACAGAACACCATCACCTGACTTCCACATGTCACCCACTCTGGAAATGCCTATAAGATCCCACCAATCGAATCCCCTCCAGCGAATTAGCCTTCCCAATTGGCTTCTGCACCAGAGTGGTGTGGCCAGTGTGTCTTGCTGTCCCACCCCATGCTTTTCCTAGCCATTTTCCACACTCGGACCGTGTGCCCAGTGGGGCCAGTCAAGTCGGAGTTCAGCGAGCATATGTATAGCGCCCCCTCAAAACACCCTCCCGGCAGAAGCCACCTATCAATCTGGAAGGCAGGGTCACCCTGGGGTCTATACATGCATTGTTTGATGGCAGCAAGATGGGACACCAAGTAATATTGCTTTATGTCTGGCAGTCCATCCCCAGTTAAACCACCTGTGTGAGCTTGTGGGTAGCAATGCGTGAGGGCTTGCCCTCCCAGAGTCGGTCCTGCAGGAGACAATCGACTTATTTAAAATATGAAGGGCTATCATAGTGTGGAATGTTCTGCAAAGCGTATAGGAAACGAGGAAGGGACATCATCTTAATTAGGGCCGCGCAGTCCAAAAGGGATAGAGGGAGTGATTTCCAATGCCTGATGTCAGATTTAAGACGTGTCAGGGGCGGTAGGAGGTTGCGCTGGTAGAATCTGGTAGGATCCTTGGAGACCCATATATCTAGGTATTTGAAGCCTTTATTTGCCTCCACTAGTTGGAGCCCGCAAGGGAGTGGAGGCGACACCCCCCAAAGGACATAAAACACTGACTTGGACTAGTTTATTTTGTAGCCCTGCAAATTCTCCAAAAACCCAAAACATGTTCAGAACCCTGTGCAAGGAGGTACCCAGCAGTGCCAAATAAAGCAAGATATCGTCCGCATATAACGATATGCGGTCTTCCCATTCAGGGGTCCATTTAAGGCCCCTGACTATGGGATCTCTAGGAATCCACTTCGCTAATGGCTCGAGGGTTTGGGCAAATAGGAGCGGGGACAAGGGGTGCCCCTGCTGAGAACAAAGATGGAAGATGTCCTATTGTTGACCACCATCTGGGCCAGTGGTTTCTGGTAGAGAAGCCGGACCCATCCTATAAGTTTCGGCCCCATTCCTAGTTTGCGGAGCACCGCAAACATGTAGGGCCATTCAATGGTGTCAAATGCAGCCGCCCCGTCAAGTGATACCACTACCGCATCTTCACATATTGTTGCCCCTCGGCCTAATATACCATGGAGTCTGTGGCAGTTGAGGGAGGTTTTTCTCTCAGCATAAATCCCGACTGGTCCGGATGGACTAGACAGGTAATGACCCTTAGCAATCGAGAGGCCAGGACCTTCAAGGGGACCTTGGCTACACCATTTAATAGCAAAATTGGTCTGTAGGAGGAACACTTGTGTCTTTGTTTGCCCTCTTTATAAATAACTACAATATTTGCTAGCCTTTGGTCTTCCGGCAACAGGCCCGTTTCCTTACTTGCGAGGAACATCCTGGTGAGGTGTGGAGCAGTTTCAGTGAGTTTAAATAATCGGTAACCCATGGGGGCCCGTTGCTTTCCCTCCCCGTAAATCCTGAATGGCTTTTCCCACTTCAGAGTGGGTAATGTCTAGGTCGAGATCAAGAAGCTCCTCCGCATTAAGTGATGGCAACGAGATAGCTTGCAAAAAGGACGATGCCTCCTCCTCCATCTGTGGAGTTTGCGCTGTGTAAATGGCCTGGTAATGCTGCGGGAATGTGTCTGCTATTTCCTGTGGGGCAGTGAGGCAGGTGGTGATTTCTGTCTCTATCTCAACCACCACGTGGTAGGCCTGGTCCCTACGGTCTAACCAGGCCAGCCTTGTCACCAACATCACATATCCTACTAAGCGTGGCTCTATTATACAGTTTATCGGCCTCCATCGCCAGATCCGTGTACTCCTTGATTTTAATTTGGAGTTGCTGATGTGTCTCCCCCGAGTCCCACACCCGGAGTGCCCCCTCTAGCTGCAAAATCTCCCCCTCCAATCGGGTCATTCAAGGACACTTCTCTTTCCGCAATCCCGCAATTTGGGCCAAGGCCACTCCCCGACTTAGTGCCTTATAGGCCTCCCATAGAATTACTGGTAAATCAACTGACCCATCATTCTCCCGGAAGTAGAGGTCAGAGGCGCCCAGTATCTTTTCACTAACCTAGGGAATCTTAAGATACAAGGGGTTGATAGGGGCTGTTTGGCCTAAGATGAGCTCCCTCACCTCTAGGCGACAAAGGATCGGAGAGTGGTCAGAGATGCCCCTGGCTAGATGTTGAATTTCTTTGACACTGTCGACTTGATGCGCAAGTATCAGGACATAATCTATACGGGACATACTGTGGTGTGCTCCTGAATAGAATGTGTATTGTTGCTCAACGGGATGTAGTCTCCTCCGTACATCCACCAGGTCCATTGCCCCAAAGAAGCTGTGGATCTATGTACGGGAGGGTAGCAGAGCCCTCCAGGGCCAACGATCAAGCGAGTCAGAGACAATTGAGTTCAAGTCACCCTGATCAATACTGTGCCCTCTGGTAGTTACAGAAGGATATCCCCGAGGTCCCTTAAAGCCTGGGCCTACAGACCCAGTGGGATATAGATAGAAAAGAGATTCAGTTTTCAACCCCTCCCAAGTCCCAGATGTAACGTGCTGAGTTTATTCGTGCAGACATTCTCAATCATCATGGGGAACGATTCTTGTACAATGATGCCTACTCCCCGGGAGCCAAACCCAAATGCAGAGTGTGTCACCAATTTAAATCCCATCTTGACATGGCCCTAATTGCATTCCCAAGCAGATGCGTTTCCTGTAAGAGGACCACATCAGTTAAGTAATTGGAGCACACCATCCATTTGATCCTGTCCCCCAACCCATTTACGTTCCAGGACAACAGTTTGATCCCTTGCCTAGATGTCTTGTCAGCCATTTTCTAAGGTATTGTAGCTTAGTCTTGGGGGGCATCCCCGTGGGTAGTGTTAGGCGGAGTCTACTCTGTGAACCCCCACCTCACCGACACAGCAATTAAAAGCAGGTGAACAGTAGTTGCCAGTCCATGGTTAGATTCATACTTGTCGTACCCGTAAAATACAAAACAAAACTGAATTGAACTACCCCCCACCCATCCCTTCGCCAAGAAAAGCAATCAGATTGACTTCCTTACTATGGTTCATAACGGATTAACCTTGTGTGCCGGGTCCCAACTCCCCAACTCCCCAAAAACATAAAACTGAACCCCCCTCCCTGCCCCCCTGTATGGCGGTAACAAAACAACCCGCCATTCGAACTTGCAGAGTGCCTTTCACCCACCCCTTAAACTTGGATTTGCATGGAGCCAGCCAGGCACCCGTCTCAGGTACAAACACAACTGGTAAGTATATGTTTTAAATTAAGTAACCATTCGACAAAATTGTTATTTCAAGTGAGCATTGTGTCCATCGTATAATAGCAGGATTGAAATTCACTTCAACAGAAAAAGTTCTGACAGCAGTTCAAACTCCAGTAGCAAAAGAGAGAGCCCTTGCACAGGGTGAGCGAATTATGGTTGTTACACCTGTACCTGCCTTAGAAGCAGTAACAAAAGCGAGCATTCCAAATGCAAAAGCTTTACATCCGAGATGGATACAATGGGTTAATTCTCTTGCTGCAACAGACGCTGAAAATGTTTTTTATCCTTATTTGAAAACACAAACATTTCTACAATGCGAACAAGAATGTCCTCTGCCTACTGAAATTCTGCCTCTAGAGCAGTATGAATGTATAATTTATACTGACAGATCAGCTCAACCCGCTACGGAGGGGAAACAAGCCTATAGTGCGGCGTGCACGATCATTAAAGGTCGTTGGCGGGATGGCAATTTCCGACCAATGGTCACTAAAACTCAATCTCTAGGAGATTATACAGCTCAGCGAGCTGAACTACAAGCATGCAAGATGGCACTTGAAAAAACAGATTGCAAGTTCCCCACACTCATAGTGTGCGATTAGTATTATTGTGTTCAATCTTTAAAGGAATACTTGCAGAACTGGATTCAAAATGGTTACAAATATACAAAAGGGGGCACAATCAGCATATATTGCTTTGGGAACAAGTAGTTCAGTTACGACAAGGACTACAAAACACTCAGGAGATACATACGCTGAGTCATCAACGTGATGGTGTTGCATGGAATTTATTGGCTGATGAAGCCGCGAAGGCAGCTGTACAAATGGCTTCCGTAGCTGCAATCACTCGTTCAAAAGCAAAAATAGAAAGCAAAATAATGCCAGCTGTCAATGTCACAAGCAAAGGCAGCGGAGCAGCGTTACCTAATACGTTTCCACTCAAATACTCATATATAATTGATGCAAACTCCGTTCCCTTTGCTCGAATCCCTGGAATGGGGGATAGGGTAATTCCAAGCAGGAAACGTAGAGTAGCTTTGATATACAAAGCACATTTGGGAGAGGGTCTGATACATCAGAGGATCACTAAGTCTATACTAGAATTAAAAGAGACGTACTGGTGGCCAGGGATGAATGCTCACATTCACACATTTGCAATAAATTGCCATGACTGCAATAGAGATTGCAGCAGAGAACGCCGCCAGATACCTGACTACGGTGTAGCCAGCCCAGTACAGACATCATTGTTAGACAGCATTAGACTTTCTACATGCAGACTTCCCTGTGAACAAATGCGGTCCCACAAATATTAAGATGAGATTCATTTGGATGTGGCCGCAGTCGGAATGCTATATTCTGACTAGGGTCCTGCGTTTAGCTCTCGAGCTTACAAGGAGGCCATGTCTAAATTGGGCGTTGCATTGCAGTACTGTAGTCCATTCCATCCTGAGGGAAATTTGGTAGTGGAGAGAAAAAAACGGGAAATAAAGCAATCTATAACAGCTAGGGTTTTAGGCATGGATGACGGGTGTGCCAAACATCTAATAAGTGTCCAACGTATTCTTAATAATCTGCCAAGAAGTTCTCTCGGGGGTATCACTCCATATGAAGTCCTTTTTGGGACCAGAATTTTAGTATCGGACCTCGATTGTCAGACTTCAGTGGTAGACCAAAAACCATTTGATATCAAAGACCGTATGGCTATTTTACAGGACTTACATGAAATAAGAACAAAACAAAGTAACGTGTTCCTGAAGCCAACCACCACTGAAGAGAAACCGACCGTCCCAGCAAGGCCTGTCTGGCTTCCTAAGCTTGGAGATCTAGACAGAGAGAAGATCGCGGACAAGAAGGAATTTGAGCCTTCTTACAGACAACCATTACCTGTCCTAGCAATCCATGGATCAAGAACAGTATTATTGCCGCCCCTTGCTGGTAAAAAGGAGAACAGGTTTGTGTCCATCAACCTGGTCAAACCACATCATGTGTCCGATCATAAGCAGTAGGCCAAGTGAACTCCGCCAATGTAGCAGACGCCCTAATCTGGCTACTATCCAAGAGGTTCAAACTGAGAGACTCATCACCTTTGAAGAATCTGCAGTGCGAAATGAAGGTCTATACAACAAAGCTATGGAACTTGTACCTCTTGAGAACCCAAATACAGTTTGTCAAGAAACACCTGTCTACAACAAAGTAGCATCAGACTACACAAATGTGACACGTGATCAAGTGGTTCCAGCGATTTCAACTAATCCTGATGCAATTCCAACAATTGACGGAACTGCCTCTGGCTATTTTCATTAACTTTGATACGTTTTCCGAGGATCCCAGCAAACCTGAAACAACACCAGTAAAAGGAACTTTCAAAGAACAAGAGACAGACCTTTTTCATCACTTGGAAAAGACTTATCTGGTTTCACCATGGATTGAATTTTGGATTGTGTTGGGTGTGCTTTTTCTTCTACTCTGGTTGACTCTGGTAATAACTTTGGGAATGCTGATAAATGGAAGATATGTTAAAAAGGACACACCAAGGAAGAACATCAACTTACTACTCAAGCCACACAAATCATCTCATTGTGAACAGAGAGACTTATCATCAGTGAACATCACAGCCATTCCTATACCTGGTGGTATAGCTTGGGATAGAACTGACATTTGTGGCTCTTCGGAGCTGTTGAAGATTCCACACCAGTTTAAGATTTCCTTGAATGACTTTATTCATTTAGGACCTTTTCTGATGATTGGGACTACGAGACTGTTAATAATATGATGTCAGACTTAGAAATGTCTGCTGTATTTACAAATCATGAATACTTTGAAGGTTCATCGGATTATGAACAAATGTATTGTTATAATCACTGTGGTCATCATTTCTTGCACAAATTTGCAAACCCTAGAAATGTATTAATGTATAACCAATGGGAACATTGTCCTACGCCACCAAAGGGTAGCTCAAAAACATTTTTGGGAAAATGTATATATTTTTCAGGTTTTAATGTTTCCATTCCAGAATCATTGTACTTTAAAAATGTTAATAAGACAGGAATAAAAAGTATCTTGACAAATACCAAGCAAATTTATTCTGCAGCCTTTTATGCTCAGCTGTCTTCACTAGGTTTCGACTTTTGGAAAGACAACATTGAGATGAAAACTGTCTGGGGCACAAAAGGATGGCAAGTGCAGGGGATAGAAGCTTTATTTAGAGCCTGCATCATCCCAGAGCAAATAATGTTTTTAAATGACACTGTCCAACAGACATCTTGTCCTGGGTTAGCCAAGATAAAAGACCTCAACAATCCGTCCATACCTACACCTACACCTGATATCAATAACACTTCAGAGGGGGAGGTCAACGTACATACTATTTTGCATCACAACAGAACAGGTCCAGATTGGAAAAAATTGTTAATCTGGCCCACAGACACAAATACCTGTCAAGATACATTCCTGAGAAAACAAACGGGGATTCACATTCACTAGGCCAGATCCAAGATATGTTCAGAGACAGCTTCCAGGAATGGTAACAACATACAGTGTAGGGAAGCTGTACCTTGAATGGCTATATAGATCTACACTAAACGATGTTAAGAAACACTTATCTTTACTTAAAGATGGCGCTGATCTTAGGGAATTCTTGCTAGGACCAAGAAAACCGCGTCATAAATGTTTTACATATGCCGGTATCTATGCTGCTTATAATGAAGCATAGAAGATTACGCAAGCAGAGACTGCAGAAAGAAGACGAGAAATTGATTGTATTCATTTAGAGAAAACTCTCTCTGTAGTTGACAATGGGTTAACAATTCTGTCGTCCAGGATATATTCTTTGGACAGCATAGTTTCCTCTGCCATAGACATCATGGAACAGGACTTGGTCATGTTGCAACATGGTCAGTCGCAATTACGTTCTATCATGCTATTAAGTCAGACATTACAAAACCTACGTTCAGGCTATGTGCCTTGGCATTTAATCAATACTACGTTACTGTTTTCAGAATCTCACTGATAAACAGGTCAAACTGGCACAGAGGGGAGCAGACTATACGGTGCTGGGCATTAAAAAACTGGAAAGATTGCCATTAACTGACGCTGAAAAACAGCCACAGAATGGATTATACATGGAACAATCACTCTGCCTGTTACAATTTTCCATTTTCAGTATTGCCTAAAACATATACCAGCAGGCACATATGAAAGGTTGGGTAAAGAATACATCAAGACATCCTGGGAATTACCATACACTGAGTGTGCACAACAAATGCCTTACACTGTCCTCTGATACTGCCTTACTGCTCGACCAAGCTACCACTTTAGAGAGTAAGGTTATATCTAACTTTATCCTCTGCTAAACGTCTGGGGACTGTGGACTCTGTGCACACTGTACCTTACTTTGGTCCAGTATATACAGAGCCACTTTATTACTCCAACCCACAAAAAGGTTAATATACCAACCATTTATTTGTTCCCTCTCATTGCCGCCTCATGAGCACTAGGTTGGGAACCTGCATTGATGTCACAAATGCCCCTCTCGCCTCCCGCTCTTAGGGTGCATTATTTTTCCGTCCTACCGTGTGCCAGCCGCCCAACCAGTCCCAGGCCTCCTCGGGGTGATGATGAGCCAGGCCCTTCCCTCCGATTCCAGCCTCAACTTGGCCGGGAAGAGCATAGGGCACTTAAGATCTTTCCCATGGAGCACCTTTTTGACTTCCAGGAAGCTGCGTCGCTGCCGCTGCACCTTGAGGTTGACGTCCGGGAAGAAAGTAATTTTGCTGTTTTGGAATTCGAGTGGGGGCACGGCTCGAGCTGCCTGCAGGATAATGTCTCTGTCCCTGTAATTAAAGATCCTAGCCTCGGCCTGTCCTCCAGCACTCGGTGCTCACTTTCCACAGAGAAGAAGTTTGAAAGCTTTCTTGGTTTGAGGTAGGTGTTGACCAGTTTTTCCACGAATAAGCCGCCACAGGCTTCTCCGCCCTTTCCAGAACTGCCAGTATACAGACGTTGTTGTGAATGGAGCGCCCTTCATAATCATCCAACTGCGCTTCTAGTTTAGTAGTATGAGCTTGGAGGTCATCCACCCTGCACTGCAGTTCAGAGGTATTGTCAATCAAAGAGCATGGTCTTATTTCTACTTTTTACAGACGAGTGTTCATAGAACACATATCCGCCTGAATAAGGGAATCCTCTGTAGATACTGAGTCGATCCGTGACTCCAGCGATATACGAACGGTAGTTATGACTGTGAGAATGTCCTGTAGCAACAATTCCTTTGCTCCATCTCCGGACTGCTCATTCTCTGATGAGGCCTCACCCCCTTTTTGGGCTGCTCCATCCCAGGTGAATTGGTCCAGCTTGGCCTGGACCCTGGTCTTGGAACCACAACCTCCCCGCCATGGCCAGTTTGTGACAAACAGAGAGTGGTCGGGGAGAAAAGGGCAGGTCCACACTGCACGGATGTCACACACTGCCTGGTGGAGGCCCTCCAGCAGGGCAATATGAAGTGCCGGCGGACCGAGTGCAACGGGGGTCTTTGGCAAAATATGAGGGCTAGTATGTTCTAACCCCGGGAACAAGGTATAGAATGGCCTTGAAGAGGTGCCAAACGCTGCAACTCTGTGGTAGGGGTGTAAGTAGTACTCCTCTCAGGTTCTGCCCACAGGGCCTCCACGACAAGTGTCAAGCACTGACTGGCACCGGAGCCCCCTCCGAAGCAAGGATTGGGCAGGGCAGTTGGGCCAGAGATCACCAGGCTGCACTTCCCTCCACATCAGGGGGGGCCTTTACTTTTCCTCCCAGGTGTGCTCCGGTTGGGCCCTAAACCCCAGCCACCCCTGAGCCTTAATGCAGGCAGGAACTGGGGATGCGGGCATCTAGAAGGGAGGTTAGTGGGGGTCAGAGGTCAAGGAGGCCAAGGGGTCATGCCACCCCACCGCACTGGCTGAGTTTCTCAGCCGGCAGGAGGCTTACCCGATCTTGAGCAGAGCACTCAGTGGTATCTCACTCAGCGGGCCCAGTTGTGAGCCCCAGGGCCGTACTCCCCGCGGTGCCTTCAAGTCAGCAGAGGGCCAGGTGTTTTTTGACCCCGTGTGCCTAGGGGTCTCACACTCCCAGCCCTGTGGTGCCAACTGCACTAGAGGGCACTGTGGGGACCGCAAGGCGCAAGCCGTCACGGGCTGCCTCACCTAAGCACCGAGCACGCTCAGCCGCCAGTCTTCTCTCAGTGTTTCTCCCATCCAGGTAAGCCCGCCACCCTCAGGAGTTCCTGTTCAGCCCTCTCTTTGGCTTCTGCACTGTGGGTATGTGCCTACACGGCCGTCCCCGTAGGAGCCAACGGCTCGGGGCAGAGCCCCAGCCAGCTATCAGAGCTCTCTCAATCTTTCGCTCGCACCACATCCCCTTTAGACCATGTAGTGCTTCATTCAGCCAATCGCCGGTACCACCAGCTGGAAGCAGCAGTTACACGGCTCAATTGACACGCACTGAGTTCTGGTGCTTCATGCTGCAGGTTTTAACCGGTTTAGAGACGGATTAGTGCACAGATTTTTTCTGAAATGGGGGTGCTTGGTCAGAGCCGCCCCGGGAAGTGGCCATGTTTCTTGACGGTTTGCCACACCCCCCCACTGCTGAAATTTTAATGCCACTCGCAAACATGCAGCTGTAGGCATGTTCTCCATGGAGAAATCTCATACTGCTGCAAACATTTTGGACAAGTTTAACAGCAACATCTTTGAATGGCTGCACCCAAAAGGGCTTAACATTGGTTTTGTTGCCACAGACAATGGAAGTCATAGAGTTAGGGCCATGTATGATGTTGACTATTTCAGGGTCCTGTGTTTAGCGCAATGCATTAATATTATTGTTCAAGACTTTCTGAAAAAAGAATACAGAGTCACCAACTTACTGACCACCTGCAGAAGAATCTGCACACATTTCAGCCATTCTTTTAACGCCCGGAAGCAGCTAAGGATCATTCAACGCAAGCATAGATTGCCAGTTAAAGCACTCATCCAGGAGGTGCCAACACATTGGAACTCAACTTATTACATGCTTCAATGCCTGTTTGAGCAGTACAGACCAATCAATGAATATGTCATGAAAAGAGGGGATGCTACTGTGAAAGGCATGATTGTTGAGATGGACCAATGGGGCCTAGCTAAATGCCTGAAAAAAGTTCTACTTCCTTTTGAGCTCTTCACATGTGAAGTCAGCAAGGAGGACTGTACTATGGCCAAGCTATCCCATTGTTGCACATGCTACAGGAACAGCTGAAGAGGGTGTCTGCAATGTACGCAGGTGTGGAGGAAAAAAAAGAAGCATATGAGCTGGTTAAGAGCTTAACCCTTCGCTTATCTGAAAATACAAGGGTGCCAAGAGATATTGTGTCATCCAACCATTACATTTCTGACACAATTCTGGATCCACAGTATAAAGCAATACTGAACACTAACACATTGATTCCTTTTTCAGAAGTGGATGTTGCCAAGTACAAAACTTGGACAGCTGCGGAATCCAGACACTTAGAAAAAGGACGGCAGCCAACTAGAGGCCTTCTACTCCAGGGCAGCCAGCATCAAATTCAACTTCAGAGCCTGAGGGCAGTACGGTTGGCTCACAGCAGCCAAAAACACCCAAAACACCAATAACAACCTCAAAAACAACAAGAACAGGATCATCAGCCCCAGCAAAATCAGCACAGGAATAGTTTCTACAGCACGGGCTTGTTTGGCCCAGTGCTGAAGCTAAGGCAAAAGAGGCCCAGCAAAGTGGAGCACCCCTGAGCATTGAGCGGATGGTCCAGGCCTATCTGGATGACCCAACAGGGATCTAAATTGATCAAAACCAATTGGTGTATTGTATGAGAAAAGGCACCAATGGCCAGTGCTCAGCATGCTGGCAATACACTCTCTGGCTTGTCCTGTTGTAAGTGTCTCTTCTGATTGTGTTTTCAATGCTGCTGGTGCTGTTGTAACAGTGACAATGACCAGTCTCTCACCCCAAAACGTGGAGAGGTTAACCATAATCAAAATGAATCAGCACTTTATCCCACCGGTTTACACCATACCTAAAGTAGCACGGCAGGAAGATGAGGATGACGACTTAGGTCATGGAAGTAGTGTGTTAGATTACCTATTTCTGAGTGAGCCACCAGAGTTTGAGAATGAGCTCTACTTCAATGGAAAACTGGTCTTTCAACTTTTTACTTTCTTCCTTATTCACTTTTATTATTTGTGTGTGTCTCTGTCTTTCTCTTTCGAATCATAACAAGTCAGTCATCACTGTCTTACTTTTTTTATGGCCTTATTGGAGTGGCAACTGTGTGCATTTATTAAAGAAGTAAGTCCATCCTGACTCGCCCTAAATCCATTTCCCTCAATCCAGACATAGGATGGAGAATAGTACAAAAAATATGTGCCTGCCTCGTCGAATCCCTCCAAAGAACATGACTACAGCTATCCTCCTTTCTGAGCCGAGAGGCACTGCCCCTTAAAAACAACAGGTAATGATGGAAGGCATGCATTGGATGCTGACTCTGAGTGATTGGTGTTTATTTTGTGGTTGTGCATGAAGTGTACTAGTATTTAATCTACACAGAAAAAGTGACTCAAGTCAATGTTTCCTCTCTTGTTGTTTATTAAAAAAAAATTGCACTTCTTCTGCAGGCCGATCCATTGCATTTTTGAATATGGAATCTGGACTCACTAGGCACACTACAGACTGAGTTTGACACCATCTATCAACAGCTGGCTGCGGGCTGGCTGCGACTCCATCGCCCCTTTGAAGCACTTCTCGTCCAAGCGCCCCAAAGATGCTAACCGATGGTTTTCCAACGACTTGAAGACTCAAAAACGTAATCTCCGCCAAGCGGAACGCCTTTGGCGGTGGGTTTACTGACCTTCTTCTAGAATCCGATATACTACTCTTCTAGCCCAATACAAGAAATCAATCATGGAAACTAAAAAGGCTTATTTTTCATCTAAAATTCAGCTCGCGGAGAACCGGCCTAGAGAAATATTTTCCATCGTTCAAGACCTTGCCTACTCTGATAGAGCCTCACTTAAACCCTCTCCTTCGCAACCACTTTGCAATTCTCTTAACTCCTTTTTTCTTGACAAAATTAGCACGCTCAAAGCTAAGATTCCTCCCCCATCCCCCTCCTTCACCGACCCTTGCTGTCCTCCAGCCGCAGCACGTCTTGACTCGATTCCCCTCCTCACGACTGATTCTCTCTCCTCCATTCTTCCGCTGGTCAAATCCGGCTCCCTCCTGGATCCCTGCCCTGCCTACATCCTGAAGCAGATCTATTCCTATTGCCCGTCACCGCCCCTCACGTTTCTTAACAGCTCATTATCCCAGGGTATTGTTACTCCATCACTTAAATCGGCGGTGATTGTTCCTATTTTAAAAAAACCTGGTGCGGATTCTTCTGACCCAGCCAACTACCGCCCCATCTCTCTCCTGCCTTTCCTGGCAAAGGTACTGGAACGTCATGTTGTCAGAACTTTGAGCTCATTTGTGGAAAGGAACAGTGTCTTGGCTCCCAGGCAGGCTGGATTTCGCCCTGCACACTCAACTGAGTCAGTAATTATATCTGTCCTGGACAACCTTCGAGAGGGCATGGATACTAGTCAGCCCCAGGCCCTGGTCCTCCTTGATCTCTCCGCCGCATTCGACACGGTGGACCATGCCATCTTACTCACGTGTCGAGGTGGCGGGAATCGAAGGGACTGCCCTGTTATGGCTATCCTCCTTCTTTAGTGGTCGCACTCAAGCGGTCCGCTTGGGTGAGTACTCAGCTGACTTTCATCCAGTCGAGTGCGGGGTCCCCCAAGGATCCTCTTTGTCCCCTCTGTTATTCAACCTTTACATTGCCCCCCCCTTATTTTTGCTTTACAGCAGCTGGAGGTCTCTGTTTACAATTATGCAGACGATCTCCAGCTTATCTTTTCTCGTTCTTCCTCCCCCGGGTCAATATCTAATTTTCAGTTCATCATGACTTTTATCCAGGACTGGATGTACTTTGACCACCTGAAACTCAATCCCGACAAAACGGAATTGGTGTTGACGGGTGGTTGCTCCAGTCCTTGGTCCTCTTCCTTCTGGCCCCCCTCTTTAGGTTCCCCACCCACTCCGGTTCCCTCCGTCAAGACTCTTGGGTTCAAAATCAATAATCAACTTTCCCTCCACTCTCAAGTCAGTGCTGTCGTCTCCTCAGCCTTCCTCTCCCTCAGGACAATCCGTAAAGTTTCACGATTTTTCTCTCCATCCGCCCTCAAACTAATACTCCTGGCCATGGTGACTCTCGCTTGGACTACTGCAATGCCCTCTACCATGGCATGCCTGCATACCTCGTGAGGCGTCTCCAACTGGTTCAGAACCAGGCGGCTCGTCTGGTATTCAATCTACCCAAATCGCAACATGTTACACCCCTTCTCAAATCTCTACACTGGCTCCCTGTCCGGCAACGTGCCCTATTCAAGCTTGGCTGTATCATCTTCAAAGCCCGGTCCGGCTCTGCCCCGTCTTTCATTAGTACGGTGGACCATGCCATCTTACTCACGTGTCGAGGCGGCGGGAATCGAAGGGACTGCCCTGTTATGGCTATCCTCCTTCTTTAGTGGTCGCACTCAAGCGGTCCGCTTGGGTGAGTACTCAGCTGACTTTCATCCAGTCCAGTGCGGGGTCCCCCAAGGATCCTCTTTCTCCCCTCTGTTATTCAACCTTTACATTGCGCCCCCTTATTTTTGCTTTACAGCAGCTGGAGGTCTCTGTTTACAATTATGCAGACGATCTCCAGCTTATCTTTTCTCGTTCTTCCTCCCCCGGGTCAATATCTAATTTTCAGTTCATCATGACTTTTATCCAGGACTGGATGTACTTTGACCACCTGAGACTCAATCCCGACAAAACGGAATTGGTGTTGACGGGTGGTTGCTCCAGTCCTTGGTCCTCTTCCTTCTGGCCCCCCTCTTTAGGTTCCCCACCCACTCCGGTTCCCTCCGTCAAGACTCTTGGGTTCAAAATCAATAATCAACTTTCCCTCCACTCTCAAGTCAGTGCTGTCGTCTCCTCAGCCTTCCTCTCCCTCAGGACAATCCGTAAAGTTTCACGATTTTTCTCTCCATCCGCCCTCAAACTAATACTCCTGGCCATGGTGACTCTCGCTTGGACTACTGCAATGCCCTCTACCATGGCATGCCTGCATACCTCGTGAGGCGTCTCCAACTGGTTCAGAACCAGGCGGCTCGTCTGGTATTCAATCTACCCAAATCGCAACATGTTACACCCCTTCTCAAATCTCTACACTGGCTCCCTGTCCGGCAACGTGCCCTATTCAAGCTTGGCTGTATCATCTTCAAAGCCCGGTCCGGCTCTGCCCCGTCTTTCATTAGTACGGCCATTCAAGACTACATTCCGCCTAGAGAACTGCGCTCTGCTACTCATCAACTTCTTGTGGTCCCTCGCGTCAAACGGAAAAAGTGGGGAGGTTCCACATTTTCTACCACGGCTCCTGCCTTTTGGAATTCTCTCCCACTCCATCTGAGATCCTGTTCCCAGTATCCCCTTTTTCGCAAAGGCCTCAAAACCTTTCTTTTCACCCAAGCCTTCCCCTCCTAAACCTCTCTTATCCCTCAGTCTTTCTGCCCCCTGAGTAGTAGTATTCACACAGCGCCAAGAAACCGCCTGGTGTATGCGCGCTCTACAAATTCCTTAAACTCAAACTCAAACTCACACCATGATGATGATGACCCTACTAAACTCATCGCAGTCAGTCAGTAGGAACGGAGATGATTGATGGAATAACTCAGGCGTTTCATGAAGTGGCCTAAAAGGTAAACAAGTCAACAACAACCACAGCAGACCTACATGTCTGTGTAGTGGTGGAGTCGAGTGTAGTGGTATGACCGACAGCGGTGCATTGATTTAGTTACTTAATTTGGAAAATGCTATGTTGCTTTATATGTGTGCTCAGTGGGGCTTAACATCTCAGCTAAGTGGAGGTTGGGTGAGCGCCTTGGGCCTGCTCTGTCCTGTTGTTGTTGTAGGCTAATGCGGGAAACAGAGAAGACATGATTTAGCCATGCCACCTCTGAAAGTGTTCTTGTTGCACTCCACCTTAATTTATGCATTACTTTTCTCCTTGATTTTCAACATCCCTTTTGTTTTCCATCTACACTTACAGGTCCGCCTTTGTCCTGTGCTGCTATCCTGGGAAAAACAACTCACACTTACCTTACCAATCAGCATCAGCCATGCAGGCAGTGGCACTCAAGATTGATGGACAGAGAGTCCATGGAAGAGAGGACCAAGATGAATGCTGAGATGTAACTCCCCAAATTGACCAAACATACAGTAACTTAGTATCATTCATCATCTCTCAATTAATTTGATTAATATTTTCTCTTCAATCATTACAACTGTGCGTTGTTGTTTATTATATTTGCTCTTTGCTTATAATTGATCCCTACAGCTATTTTTTAATTTCCTTTGCTTGCTTTAAAAGGAAGTTCGGTACCACAAAACATAAAATGTATGTAATTTAGGTCTCTGAGGGCAGACAGGCAAGGCAATTGAATAATGGTAATTGATAATATACTGCTGCCCTGTACTGTCTACTGGTCTAGTTAGTACTACTTATCATTAACCATCAAGTCATCATCATGCAGGCATTTCCTTTTTCTCCCTTGACAGACTTATGAATATGATGGTCATCTGCCAAGATTGTGTGTTGTCCATTTGTTGTGTTTGTCTTTGTCAAACCTTTTCCTCAAATACCCCTTCCCAATCATTCATCAAACCCTAACCCTCTTCCCCCGGGCTGTGTGATTTATATTGAGGTGTGACTAAATTAAATTAATTTACACCAATAATTGATCACACACTTTCAGGGGTGGATGTGGTGAAAGCATCACTAACTCAAGGCAGGGTGAGGATCTTCTTCTGCTTGCCCACCCATGCTCAGTATTTGTAAGTCAATTCTTTTTTCTAGAACAACATAATACATCATAATTAATAACCGGCATTGATTCATCATCTTTACAGCACTAAATGTGACGCTTGTCCACTTCATAGGTCGAGTCAACTACAGTTTGTAACTGGTATTAGGCTATCCCCGCACCATTTAATTTTTTTACAGTTTTATATAGCGCAAACTAGACCCAAAGATATGGGGTATCAGAGCGCTTTACATAGCACCAGTTTTGTTACATGAGACCCTTATGATTTATTTTACTTTATCACTGCTAACCTTTATGGTTTCTTGTTTGGCAGTCTTCTTTCCCAGTCTTCCATCCCAAGTCTCCCTCAGGCGACTAACTGTCTTATTTTCTATTTTTTGCAAATGCTACTGCCAGTGTCTACTACTACCACTACCACCACCATGGCATCTTGGGAAACCAAACCATCATCACCATGCAGCCATTTCTTTGCCTAAGTTTAAATAAACATCAATCACATGTAAGAGAAGAAGTTTGAGGGAGGCATAATTCTTTTTATGGAAATTAATTCATTAATTCACACACCCACACCCTTCCGAGTCCAGTTGTAGACTGCATAGACAAGGAGGAGAGACTGACAGTACTAGTAGGACAAGTGACTTAGAGGTGAGGGTACCACATATATCTGTTCGTGTGTTATACTATCAGCAGAGTATTTAAATCAAAAACTGGCAGCGGCCCTGCAGCAAAAAAGGAAACCATGTGAAGTAAAAGAGTAACCCCCCCACAAACCATTTACATTGTATGTAAAGTTTATGCATGAATATAGTTTATTCCCCTAATAAATTGATGTAAAAATGCCACAACACCTGACCCGCCCCTCTCCTTAACCCCAACCAATATCCAAAGATAAAGAAAGAGTGCTACCCATGTCTGGTTAATTGTCCATAATAAATAATAAATCTAAACCCTAACTTTTCCCCAACGCCAACGCGCAATTCTCACCCATCAAAAAAAAGATTAAAAAAGGGGCAATACTATGGAGTTCTCTAGCAGCAGGCTCGTCGCTTGTTACCCTCCAGGACCTTTATCCACTCCTCTAGACCCGCCACCCGGAAGAGCATACAGCGCTTGAAAGATTTACAATTGCATCCACAGGGGGGGCAGCAGAGTTGAATGAAGTGCAGCGGGTGGCTGCCAGACTGCTGCACCGTACCACTGGGGGTCCTGGATGGGGCCTGGGTCATTGGTGGAGGCTGCTGCCGCCTCCTCCTCTGCCAGAACCACCAACCGCTGATATTCCTTGCAGATGGCCTCCAGCTTACGACGCTGGGCCATGGATGCCAACTCCTTCCTGTCTGGTTTTGCTTTTTTTTGGTTGGGAAGGAGTAGCTATATCAAGAAAGAAAAAAGACTATTGTAACCAATACTCTTAGCAAAACAGTAACACAAAATTAATTCTACACATAGTGGCACAGTAGCAATAGCAAGCACAGTACATAACATTTGTGGTATCCTCCCACTTCCTCATCCTCTAACATTTGTGGGAGTTTCAGTCATCACTACTACTAGGCACTATGGAGTACACCAGCCTTCTTCTCTCTCTTGTTTAGCCAAATTAACCTTGTTGTAGCCGGCATGCCAGCTCAGTCAGTTTGCGCCCTAGACAAACATACTTATGTCTTTGACTCACGTTATTTTTATTTACTACTGTCTGCAGGTGGGGAAGCTGTAGACTACAACTACACAATCATCTTATTTTTCTATTATGAGAGGCCATACTCTGTTACATCAAGGGCAACTGTTCAATTTCACTTTCACCCTGACTACTACATAAAAGCAGATGATATCGGATCCAGATGATTATTGATTATATATTGGACGACACATGAGGTACTTTTGATTTTTTGTGCAACCATGCAGCTGATAGGCCAGTCATGGAGGCTGACACAGTCAAAAATAAATGACACAGGTAGGGAGTGGGCCTCGGAGTCGGAGGGATGTGCTTGATAAAATACATACATAATATATATGCTGTGCTTACAAACTACTGTGAGTCAAGGCAGTATTCTGAAATTACAACCGTGAATCAAAAACCTTGCATAAAAAACAGTCCTGTTGTTTCTCTTCCCAGCGATTTATCCTTATATCAATAATTGCATTGCTCTTCTAGCCTCATATTTTTTCAATTCTAATCTTCTATTACTCCCCTTGGCTTTGCTACTCTAGTGCGTGTTATTTTTCTTTTACTTTCTCTTCAAAAACTCTTCGTCCAGTGACAGTCTCCACCTAAGCTATGATGATTGAATAACATCGTTATTTTTTTAAATCACCTCCCATGCATCCTTCTTTCCTTGCTTTCCTTTGAGTTTGTCCCATGAAACACCCCATATGCTCTTCCTATCAACCATACAGTTTCACCCACCCAGACAGGTATCTTTTCTTTCACCTTCCACCCATCCTTCAACCACCCATGCATCTGATTCCTATCAGCCACCTATGCATAGCACGCATCCTTCTTTGCCAGTCATTTATTACATCTTGCCCATCCTTACTCCTTCCATCCTTCTTTCCCTTTTCGTTCAACCCATCCATCAAGGTTGTCTGCCTTTTAGTCTTCTCCATAAAACTTTCACAGCTGACTTGAAGTCAAATAGAAGAGGCCATTAGTTACTGAACTCCCGCCGCTAATGCTATTGCTCTAATGCTAGGTAAAGGGTTTCTTCTTCTTCAACCGTTGTTCACAACAACTTAGTCTCTCTCAACATACAGTGTATACCCTTGCAGCGAGTGTGTGACTATTGTAAACAAGTAAAGAATATAAGTATAACTTACCACCGCCTGCCACTGCTGCTGGCTCACCCACCCCTGCAGCAGCTGCCGCATCCGCTGCTCCCACCTGGCAGGTGTCACCTGTCCCGGTTTATTTTTCTTTTACATTCTCTTCAAAAACTCTTCATCCAGTGACAGTATCCACCTAAGCTATGATGATTGAATACCATTGAGGCATTCATCTATTCAAAGTAAACATGTCTCTCATTCTTCTTTATCTCTCAACAAACCTTAGTTTCACCAACAACATACATTTGCTATTTTTTTTAAACCACCACCCATGCGTCCTTCTTTACTTGCTTTCCTTTGAGTTTGACCCATGGAACACCCTAGATGATTCTTCCTATCACCCATACAGTTACACCCACCCAGGCAGGCATCTTTTCTTTCACCTTCCACCTATCCTTCAACCACAGATGCATTTGATTCCTATCAGCCACCTATGCATCCCACGCATCCTTCTCTGCCAGTCATATATTACATCTTGCCCATCCTTCCTCCTTCCATCCTTCTTTCTCTTTTCGTTCAACCCATCCATCAAGGTTGTCTGACTTTTAGTCTTCTCCATAAAACTTTCCCAGCTGATTTGAAGTCAAATAAAAGAGACCATTAGTTACTCAACTCCCGCCGTTAATGCTATCGCTCTAATGCTAAGTAAAGGGTGTCTTCTTCTTCAACCGTTGTTAACAACAACTTAGTCTCTCTCAACATACAATCTACACCCTTGCAGCGAGTGTGTAACTATTGTCAATAAGTAATGATTATAAGTATAACTTACCACCGCCTGCCACTGCTGCCGGCTCACCCACCCCTGCAGCAGCTGTCGCATCCGCAGCTCCCACCTGGCTGGTGTCACCTGCCCCACCGCTGGCCCCGGAACCGGTGGTCAGTACACCTAGAAAAAACATTACATATTTTTTAGATGCCATATATGCCTCCCCCTATTTATTCTTTTTCACTATCAAGATTGAAAAATAGTTAAGATACATACATAGACACCACATACATCCCTAGTACAAATCAGGTACTAGATAGAGTGACAGTAGAAGTATGTCCTATCCTATCAAAAATAGTAAAATATTTGGTTGGGCATTTTGTTAGTGGCAATTGTCGAAAAGCCTCTCAACAAGATTAAGAAGACCAGAAGAGGACAACCCAAAGGACTGGACACAGTGGCTAGAGCTATTGCTGACTCTGAGTTATAAAACTATTTAAAAATAAAGAGTGGCCAACTGGGCAAGCTTAACTACAGACAGACTAATAGTAGTAGCACAGAGTCAGAGCAGAGGCAGTTAGAGGCAGGGATAACAAGAATTTAGAAAAAGATAGATTGTAGAAGATTTGATAAAAAATAGAATTATGAAACTGAAATAATAGTTCGGAAAAAACAAGGTGCAGTAAAAGTTAGGGAAATATCATTATTAATATTAACAACAGGAGGACTTACTGGGGCCAGCAGCAGAGCCTTCGGCAGAGCAGCGGTCCTGGCCCTGGGAGGCATCTTCTCCAGCTCCCGCTTAAGACCTGATCTTCTTGCCCCTGGGTGCCGATCATGTAAGACATAATAAATAAAGAGACAAACATTGATGATTGGTGTAAAACAAATAAAATATTTAAAAAAATGCTCAAAATAATTTTTGGGAAACAACAATTGCAATAAATTTGACCTATCTAATCTGATCTACTAGTAGTATCACGGGATTCGCGGACCGTCTAGTTATTATTTATTAACTAATCCAGCGTTCCATTCTGATTCAAGAATCCTAAACCTAAGTACCCCCTGACCTAGCCTGCCTATTTCAAAGACATTGTAAATGAATTGTCAAAAATATATTTGTGTCTTCTAAGTTTCAATCTTATTTGAAATCATCAATGAATCAACCCCCTTTGATGGGCCAATTGTTCACATAGGCGCCTATTAGGATGGCGGACGGACCTGCGTCCGTCCGCCACCCCCGAGGTGGAGGGACCGTCCGCAGGGGCAGCGGCGGTCCCTCCGGTGGAATTAGGATGTGACCGCCACCCTGGCGGTCACATGCTGTATATTTAACATTGCGGCGGGTGCTGCTATAAGCAGCACCCGCCACAAAGTTAAATATGCATGCTGTGCATTTGCATGCACAAAGCGGCAGGCACCGCGCGGTGTCTGCCGCTTTGTGCATGCAAATGCAGGGGGGTACCATAGGTACCCCCCATGTGCACCCCCCACCCCCCTTCACCTTGGGGGCCCGCAATGGGCCACCAAAGAAAAGACTGTATGCCTTTCCGTGGCAGCATTGCCGCCACGGAAAGGCATGTCCTGAAGCACATCCTAATATGGCTGGCGGTGTCTGATAGACACAGCCACCATATTAGAGCTTTTCCGCCACAGTTAGAAGCCGAACGCTGCAGAAAAGCGGCGAACGGTCTTCCCGTCCGCCGATGAGCCCCCAGCCATCCTAATGTGGCGGGGGGTCTTTTCATTCACCGCAGCGGTGAATCCGCATTCTCCGGGCCGGCGGTGGCTTCCGATGGCCAGGAGGATGCGGATTCACCGCAATCCTAATCGAGCCCTAAGTCTGCATTTTCATTTATTTTAGTCCTCAAAAATGCATAGATGAACGCATGCATAAATTTGCATACACCAAATTATTGGTTGGTTGCTGCGGATGTGCTGCTGATGTCTTAGTTGCTATATTACTCACTCACTAACAAACTACAAAAAGTTATACTAAGGACTGGAGTCAGCACTCAGCAGCACATGACGTGGCGGAGGATGCGTCACACAGACTGCTAAAAAATGACCAGCTAATACTAAGGAACTAAAGAAACTACCTATCAATCCACAACCATATTAGTGACAGGAGGATAAAGGAATGAACTAGAGTCTCTCTAGGATTACATAACTTAAGTTTTCTAAATTCTCTTACATAATCAGCCCAAGAGACCTTAAAGTTGCAAACAAGTAAGATTAGTAATACCGAGCGCCTGTCTAGTGTCTAGAAGAATAACAATCACAGAAGATTTTTAAATGCAACTTACCTGCATTTAAACAGCAGCATTCTTGCTATTTGGGAAAACAAATTTGCAATAACAGTAACACAGAACAGAACACACAATCCTACTATAAATAGCTACTCACCAAGCACTGCAACCTCAACACCTAGCAGGTCCAGCAGGTCCTGCTCCCAGTCCAAGATGTCTGACCACAGGTTGGTCAGGAAAGATTTCCATGTTTCCTTTGTCCTTATATGTTGTGTATAAATATGAAATATTGAAAGGTGTTTTGTGGTGTGGGTTTGCTGGAATGAGTATGGATTGTTAATAGCGGTTGGTTGAGATGAAAGGTGGATTTGATATGGGTGATTGATGTTGAAAGAGAGGTTGTTTCAATCTAAGTATGTCAAAATATGTAGTGAATTGGCATTTTGATTAGACAAGGTAGATTGGTGTTTGTTAAAAATGTTAAATGGATCAAAAATGTTCGTCACTTGAATAAAATATGTGATCTTTTGAATAGATTTTGATGAAATCATATTGAAACAGATTGTTCACGGGGACATTGCTGCCATTAGAAACTAGAGAATAGAGTATCAGTATTGGCATGTTTTTTGTTCGAATAGGGCTCAGCCTTACTGATTGGAGCCTAAACCCTTTTGTGCTTTTTGGTTGGTTTCGAAGCACAGGGATGGGACATATTTACAACAATATATTGCATCTTTGTGCTTCCCCCTGTGCTGGCGCACAACTGGCTGCCATGCGCCGGCGGAGGCACCCTACACCATGGTGCAAGGATGCCTGCATCGTGGGGAGATTGTTTTTGTGCAGGAAGGCGCACCTTCAATTGAGGTGATTTCCTCTTCCAATGTGGGCCTTGACATGCAGAATGCATTGAAAGAGGAAAAAAACGAAGAGAAATTAAAACATTTCTCCTCATTGCACATCACCACGCCACCCCTAGGGTGGAGTAGCATTCTGACACATTTCCAGATTTACGATTTCTCGTAAATCTTGAAATGCATCAGTGGACATGTGTGTTGCATGGTAACACCCATGTCACGCCCCTAACACGCAAAGTGTTGCGTGAACAGGGGCGATATTTACAAACCCTGGTTAAGTCACGCAGGGTGACTTTACCTGTGCTGGTAAATATCACTCAGCAGGCTGCGCCACTGGTGCGTCAAGCAACGTGATGCACCGGCGTCTCAAGGGGCTTGTAAATTTGCCCCTCGATGTTTTCCACAGTGAGCATTTAGGGCCAGATGTACTATTATTCAATTTGCAAAATGGGGTTGCAAATTGAGCACCAACTTTTTGTAAATTGATTCGGATTTTGCAAATCAATTTATGTACTCATAGGTTGGTTCACAAAATAACTAATCATGGGGTCACATAATGAGGTGCCTAATTAATATTTATTAGGTAGGTCGCAGTTTGTGACCACCTGCGATTGGCTGCAATTATAGGAGTATGGCCTGAGTTGTAAAGCACACCACCATCCTTATGATTACATTCCAAAATGGAAACTGTTTTTTTAAAGCAGCCCATTTCCCTCAAAGGAACTGGAGAATCTTTAATTTAAAAAACGTTTTCCGTTTAGAAAAACTTCATTGTGACCAGTCAGGGATTCTAATGACCAACTGTCTGCTCTACCTGAGGCTGCCACCCCACTTCCCAATGAGGAAGGGGTCCTAAGGAGATCCCTTCCACTTTGCAAATCTAGTATCTTTCCAATGGTTTGCGACTAGAATTGCGGTTGCACATCATATGAAACATTCCAAGCCAAATGGATATTTGGAAGAAAAGCCCCTTTCGTGCCACTTTAAAATTGCAATTTGGTATTGGTCACAGAACCCATTTTACGAGTTGCAAAATGTTTTCCAACTTACAAAATGGGTTTTGTAGGTTACAAAAAGGGATTTTGCGGTTGTAAACCTGGTGATTTCTCAAATTGTTGAGTTTACAACCCAGAATCATTTCATACGTTTGGCCTTAATTCACTGTTCAATCTGCCTAATGCACATGCCACACATATACCTATATATAGGTAAATGTGCCTATTTTGCACCTTGTGCAGGCAAGTATGTGCAATTTGCAGTGTAAGGTATGAATCCCTGCAGAGGCATCTCATCATTTCAGTCCCCAAAAGTGTGAATCCGCCAATTTCTTTAAAGATGGGGGCAGCACCAGCAGAAATCTTTGACCAAGAGCCCATCCGGCAGTTAGTCAATGTATGTCAAACTAGTACTCCTTTTAAAGCAGTTGGTCCTTCATACTTTTTTCTTGGTAGGACCATGAGGGAGAGTCTGGGGTTGCCTCACATCGCCTCTCTGGCTTAGGGATGCTCTCCACAGATTACCGGAATAGTCCGGCATTGCCTCCCCTGCCAAAAATGCAGTATAGGAAACCACAAAGAGTGATTGAATCCCCATTGAGTTTCATGTTTGTTACTCTTGCTAACTAGTTCTACCTGGATCACTGGGGGTGTTTGAAGAGTAATTGTCCTACAACAGACTCCCTCATTTTCTAAAAGTGGTGATGATTTCAGTAACCCCTAAGCCTGGTATGATTTCATGTCATATAAACATTCATCGATGTTCATTGTGTGGGTCTTCCCAGATAAAGCAAGAAAACCCCCTTTCAACCAATCAATACAGTTTGTGTGGTACAGCATTTCATACAAACAATGCACTCAAAAGGCCACAGCCTAATTCTTGTCTTGTCTACATCACTGACAATCCAATGGAAACCACACATACCATTGGACTAGATTGGGCACTTTGCTACTCCTATCTCCCTGCTCAGTGTGCTATCAAGAAACCATGGCCAACACAAAAGAGAAGACAAACCTTCGTATCCTTCAGAGACTTCTCCATGGACAATCTAATGCTTGAACCCATTTGTCACTTTATCAACCCCACCTTCAACACCAAACACCCTTCCAAACAACTTCAACAATTTTTTTTATTGCCCACAACCGAATTACAACATGCAAGAGTTAACTAAATCCCCCAGCTCTCTTGTATTCTAATGAAATCAGTCTATCTGCAGACTGGAAGGAAAATGGAAGAAAGACAGAATTTGTGATGATACATGTGCAGGATATATATATAGAGCCAAAAGTATGTAAAGTTCTGGTTTGCGGTTGTAATTCACTGCCCTTCTGAGCCAGGCTTCTTTTACCAATGATTGGCAGAATTGCATTCATTAAAATGTTTATCCTCCCAAGATGCCTGTCTTTGTTCCACAGGACTTTCGACAGGTTGCCGGGACAAGTTTTGGGGAGATGGGTACATTAATGGCATGATTTGGACAGCCTTTGGAACCCATCTTCTGCAATCAACTCTCAAAATCTCAGTTCAAGGAAATGGTCTATGTGCATGATTCAACTGGCTCACTATTAGATATCTGCCCCCTTCAAATGTGCAAGGGCATCCTATTCTCAATGATTGTTGCCACCTCTACAAGGGCTCTCTTCAGCAACTCTATTACTTCAGAAAGAGAGACCTGCAGAGAGAAAGACCAAGAGAGAAATTGTAAGACCAAAAAAAGAGACCCAGAGAGACCAAGGGCCTCATTATGATGTCGGTGGGACGATCACCGACAGGCCTTCGGTGGAGGATCCACCCACAGACAGCCCTTCGGTCCGACCATTGCATTAAATTGCTGGCGGATGGACCATTGTCTGTCGGGGACAGACCGCAAATATCTTTTCAAATGTGGGCTATATTTCTGTGAGATTACCCAAACATATGATTACCAAGAATACCTGATGGCAATTGAAACCCAGAATCACTATGTAAAATTATGGAGCACAGTTTCAACATTCTAAGTGTTAGATAGTTTGGACTTGAGTCACCGCTGCTTGGCTGCAAAAGAGTTGTCTCCTGCACTAACTTTTTTTTCAGCTACCATAGTTGTATTATGTGTTGATAAATGCATTATAAACAGAGCATTAGGGGGGCGGAGCTAGCCGGTGTCGATGGTGGACGCGTGAGCCTTCGGCTCCTCGCCTTAGCCCCTGCAAAATCCTGCTAACTTATCCTGCACAGTGTCCAGACTCCTACATTTGGCCCTATTCCACCTCCTGAGACCTCTGGTCACTAGCGGGAGGATCGGTGGCCCTGGAAAGCTACGATCTTCGTGCGGAGAGCAGCGTCGTCTCAGCGGCCGCGGACTGGGCCTGAAGCCGCGGACTATCCTGAAGAGCGGGCCGAGCGACGTCATCCGACGTGCAGCTGCGGCGAACCCCAGGGACCGGATTCTTGGTCCGCTTGGGTGAGACCCGACACTTGAGCGACCGACGCGGGCGCGCCCTCTTCTCCTTGGACGCTGCCCCCCTTCTCGGACTATCGTCCCCACAGGAAGCGGCTCCTCGGCAGCGTAGCAGCTGTACCTTATGTTGCTGAACGGTGGCCTCGCACTGGCGGAGTCAGAGTGAGTACGCAGCCGGACCAGCATATACCGACGGACCTACGGCCCTCTCCTCCTTTGTGCTGTGCGTTAAAGGATGGCGCTGCCACAGCGGCGACGACCGGTGTGAGTAGAGACCCCGCTGGAGCTGAGTGAAACCGAAGAGATTCTCCTACGGGCGCCATTTTGGGACCATCGTGACGGTGACCCTGGCTTAACGGTCCTGGCGGCTGGCGGTAGCAGTACGCCTCCCAGAGTCCTTCGATCACTTCCTCAGCCCCCTGGAGAGGAGCGAGGTGCCCACCGCTCTCTTGTCTGCCCCCCAACCAGGACTGCCATGGGGAAGAACGACTCCACGCAGGCCAAACTCTCCTTCAATCGGCGACGGCCCAAAGGGTCGGAAACGCCGGCAACCGAGGCGTCCCCGAAGGGGGCCACAGCGACTGGCCCGGCGGGCACAGAACTGCGTGACATGCTTATGACCATGGAGAAAGGGATACAGGAAAGTATCGCGTCTGTTGGTTCCAAAATTGACGCATTATCATATCGTATGGACCGCATGGCGGAGCGGGTCGACAAACACACGGAGCGCCTGGACATGGCGGAACGGCGGCTCACGGAGGCGGAGGAGGCACAAACTGAATGGGACAAAGACAGAAAACAATTTGGCAGGCTCCTCCAGGTCATACAGGACAAGTCGGAGGACTTAGAGGCGAGGTCGCGCAGATCTAATATCCGCATCACGGGGTGGCGGAAACCACCCTGACCGGCAAAATGGAACTCTATGTTGAGAAACTCTTGAAGGTTTTGCTGGGAGAGGAGGCCTTTTCACCTATGTTCATTGTCGAAAGAGCGCACCGCACACTGGGCCCGCAGCCGAAGCCGGGCGCGCCCCCTCGCCCCATCATCGCGAAGCTTCTCAACTACCGAGACAGGGACACGGCACTGCGCCTGGCGAGGGACAAAGGCAAGTTGCAGCACGAAGGCATGGACATCTCCCTCTACCCGGATTTCACTGCCAAGGTCCAGGAGGAACGGAGACAATTTGCACCGTACAAGAAGCAGCTGCGTGCTCTCAGGCCTAGATTACGCTATGTTATATCCCTCTAAGCTCCGAATCAACAAAGGGGAGCACTCCCACTTCTTCACGGACCCCAGGGACCTTCAGAAGTCCCTGAAGGAATGGACTAGGGAACGCAAGGAAGCCCAGAAGCACAATGATGATGATTCCGGCTCCGCTTCTCACATGGAAGAGCAGGACTGATTGGGAGCCTGTTGGGTACACTATTTTACTTCCTACGGAGTAGGGCTGTCCCTCACTCGGAGACGCTGAACCTCCCACCAGGGGGGCGGTAAGTGAGGGTTTACATGATATTGACAGTCCCAATGGGGTGGTACAGTGGACGAGTTCAACGGACACTCGGTTGATACTGGCCGACAGACTTATCTTATGTGGTTGGGCGCTGCCGGGGGGGGGGGGGCACTATCTCACGCAGAGCCGGTACTAGCCGGCGGTATGCCTTCGGGAGGTCGGTGGGATGGAGGAGCATCTTGGGGTGATTTGCTAATGACACTGAGGTACCAGCTGGGGCAGGCCTGTGGGACGAACTTGATTTGTGCAGCAGAGCAGTAGGAGGTACTGCTCCTAGCAGGCGAAGTAGTGTGGCTCACTGGTTAGGCGGCAGACCCGAGAGCAGAGGAAGGCCCGGGACCAGGGTTCGATTCCCGGCGCGGCAGGTTTCTGGACCAGGGTCAGCGGACTTGATAATTCTCTCGCCTCGGTGCCCACTCTGATCAGCGATCACACTCTGCAACTCTGGGCATTAGCTTGCCTCATCTTCACTAACGGCCCCACCAGACCGCCGGGGATGCCTGGTCTCACCCTGGAGATACCCATTAAGGGACCATCTCTCAGGGAAGCCAGGAAGGGTTTCGCAGCGGTCGAAGCGCCTTGGGACCCTACGGGTAAGTAGTGCGCTATATAAATGCCTATACATTTACACACATACATTCTCTGCCCCAGTGCTTTTGGCTGTTTGGCTCCACTGTGAGTCTGTTTCAGTACGACCTAGATTTTGTTAATTTTGGGTTGATGGGGGGTGGTATTGGGGCCTGTCTGACCTGGTTGGGGGTGGTCGGCTGTGGGTGGGTTGGGAGGCGGGTGGCCGAACTGGGGGGGGTGGCTGAGGGTGGTTCCTGTTTCCTTGTTTGCGGGAGTTGCATGTTGCATCGAGTGAGGTGCTGTTTGGGGTTGGGCTTGGATTGAAATGCTCTTTTGTAGACGCGGCGACTGGCTGCCTGTGCAATTTAATGATGTGGACCCGATATAAGGTGCTGCCGGTAGTTGCTCCCGGCTCTGGAACCAGCGCTGCCGATGTTGCTGACTGCGCACCCGAACACCTGTTATTGCTATGTCTAATACTGCAGTGAGTAACACTACACATACCCCTCACACTTTGAAAATGATGTCCTGGAATGTGCAGGGCCTGAACGACTACCGCAAACTGCGGAAGGTACTTAGCTACTTACATAGACATCATGTCGACCTGGCCCTCCTGCAGGAAACACACTTGCCCATTAATAGTAGGATGTTGCAGTCCTGTGGGCTTGTGGGCAACACAGTGGCAGCAGGATTTACGACACACTCCCGGGGGGAGGACATGCCAGACCAACCTCACAACTAAGATTGGTCCCTGTGGTAGCAGACACAGAAGGCCGGTTTGTCCTTGCTAGGTGTGTGGGTAAGGGGATTGACTTGCTGATTGTCAACGTTTATGGCCCTGAATTACGATAACCCAGACTTCTATGCCACTCTATCGGCACACTGTAGGACACACGCCAACTCCGGGGTGTTATGGGGAGGTGATTTTAACTTTGTTTTTGACCCTGTTCTGGACCGCTCCGCCGGTCCCGGCCGCAGGCCGGTGGCCTCTGCCGCCTACATGAAAGCGGAACTGATCAAACTAGATTTGGTTGATGTGTGGAGAAGTATGCACCCCACGAAAGGTGGATTTACACATTATTCGGCATATCACAATATCCATACCAGAATCGACTATTGGTTGGCATCACAATCTGTAATGAGCAGTATTCGTGTCTGTGAGGTACTCCCGCGCACTCTCTCGGACCACTCTCCCATTTTGCTGCATCTGGCCACCGCTGGGAAGGGTATCCCCCCCTTTACCTGGAGGTTCCCTCCCTACTCCCTGCTGGACGACGCATTTCGGGGCGAATTGGCTGAAGACATTGACACGTTCTTCGCTACCGATTTCTGCACAGTAGACAACTTTTCTACACTGTGGGAGGAGTTCAAGGCTTACATAAGAGGCATGGCTATGTCCAAACACTCTAGTGTACTGCGTACTATCAGACGAGAGCTAGCGGCGCTGGAGACTAAACTAGCAGATCTGGAGGACCGGCAGCTACATGACCCGGGGCCTGACACTCACTCGGGACTCAACCCCTTGCTGTCCGAGTATCAGAAACTGGCTGACAGGGAGATCCTCCACATGGGGAAATATGCGACAGCTCGGGTCTACGGGGAGGGAGAAAGACTAGGCGCCCTTCCGGCCCGAATGGTACGTGGCTCTAGGCGACCACCCGTGGTCGACGAGTTACACACGCCGGAGGGTGGAGTGGTCACTGACGAGGAGCAGATCCTCCGCACTTTCCAGCGTTACTACCCCGAACTCTATAAGTCCAGGTCACTAGGCGTTGAAGACGAAATGGACGATTACCTCGGCCACATCGCCATGCCCTATCTGCCGAACTCGGACAGGGAATTTCTGATGTCCCCTATACAGGAGGACGAGATTCTGGAAGCCCTCTCCGGCATGAGACCGGGCAGTGCACCGGGCTCCGATGGTCTGACTGTGGGCTTTTACAAAGCCTTCAAGGACATACTGGTTCCGCATCTGATCTCCCTCTTCGATGTTATTTGCGAGGACGGAGAGATGCCCATCACTATGCGGGAGGCTTTGCTGGTCACCATTTTAAAACCGGGGAAGCCCCCGGAGCACTGCAGCTCATACAGGCCTCTCAGTTTGTTGAACGTTGACGCCAAGATCTACGCCAAGGTGTTGGCCAATCGGCTGGCCCTCTTGGTCCCCGAATTGGTCGCGCCTGAACAGTCCGGCTTCATCCCCAACAGAAACCTAACGTACAATATACGCACTGTGTTGGGAACAATGCAACATGTCCGCCAGGAAAATACTGCGCTAACAGTTTTCCTCGACATGGAAAAAGCCTTTGATTCGGTGGAGTGGCCTTTTATGATCAGGGTGCTCCGGAAACTCAGTCTGGGTGAACAGTTTCTGCAAATGATTGGCGCCCTGTACCACCGGCCATCGGCCAGGCTGAAATTGGGGGACAGTGTGTCGGAACCGTTTCACCTCAGCATTGGCACCAGGCAGGGCTGCCCCCTCTCACCTCTACTGTATGCGCTGGTAGCGGAGCACAGGCCTGCGCTATAAGGGAGTACCACAGCCTGGAGGGGATCAGCTTTCCCACCTATAAAATAGGCATCTCTACGTATGCTGACGATACTTTGCTGTATGTCCGTAACCCGGAGTCGAACTTGTCCGCGGTCCTCAGAGAGGTGGTCCGCTTTGGCTCACTCTCTGGGCTTCGAGTGAATTGGGATAAATCTATCGCCTTCCCTCTCATGCCAGTGACGCAACCTTTCGATATGGAATACCCCCTGAAGTGGTCCACAGATTCGGTCAGGTATCTAGGTATACAATTACACATAGACCCGGAGGTCCTGGTCAGGGTCAATTATGGTGTGGCCTTCAATAAGCTTGTTGACGACGTTGAAACTTGGAGTAAACTCCCGCTATCTCTCCTAGGCAGGATAGCCATTATGAAAATGATTGTGCTGCCAAGGTTTCTGTTCCTATTTACGAACATCCCGGTGGTTCTGTCGAAGGCCTTCTTTAAACAGCTCACACAAGTCCTAGTCCGATTGGCGTGGGGCGGCAGGCAACCCAGGATACAATGGGCGACGCTGATTCTCCCCTGTGAGAAGGGGGGCCTGGGGGCTCCCGATATGGAACGATATTACCGGATTGCACAGGCATCTCACTTATATTCATGGGTTCACGGTGACGCATGCACGCCGCATGTGATCCTAGAGCGGTTGTTTGCGGACCCGCTCCCCCTGCCTGCCACGATTTGCCTTCCAGTGGATCGCTCTGTCGGTCAATTGGACTCCCTTAAGTCGACTAACCATGCCTGGCACACGCTGGCTCGAGCACGTGGCTGTCTATCTTATATTCCCCCCTAATGCAAATCAACTGGGCGCTCTGGCTGGACCCCCTTGGGGAGAAGGGTGTCATTGAGGCGCTTCGTTCCCTGGGGATCATGAGGATGGAGGATTTGTTTGCTGAAGGTACCATGAAGACCTGGGATCAGCTCCCCCCCACTCCATCGGGCCCCTCGTTGCTACAGAGGTTTCAGTTCCATAGACTCCGCTCGGCGTTTCGGGAGGCGTTGGGCCCGGCCACGGAGGAATCGGTGGAGGTCCCCGAACTAACTTATGTCATTAAAAATAAGCCACCTGCCAAACTAATTTCGCACATCAACAAGTTGGGGGTGGCACACCAGCAGCTGCTCCATTCTAAAGCCAGGGAAGCCTGGCGGGAAGATATAAAGTCGCCCATTGACGACAGCATGTGGCGATACTGCTGCTCCAGTACGCGTAAAATCTCCCTCAATGGCAGGCACAGGTTAGTGCATTTTAAGTTCCTACAGCGGGTGTACTACACCCCCGAAAGGCTGCACCGATATGGCCTGCGGCAATCGGTGGAGTGTGAACGCTGCCCTACGTCAGTGGCTGACTTTATCCATATGGCATGGCACTGCTCTGGTATACAGGCTTTCTGGGGGGAAGTTTTCTCTGAGCTCGACCAGATTCTGGGAGTGGAACTACCTTGCAGTCCGGAATTAGCTCTTCTGGGTTACTCTAAGCCGCTCCCTCCTTCTCAGCGTCGTCTAGTCGACATGGCACTGCTGTTAGCCAGGAGGGTGGTGGCGAGTTGCTGGATGAGGGGGCCTCTCCCCACCAAGAAAAGATGGGCGGGGGATTTACTTCACTGCAGTACTCAAACTGAACTATATAGTGAACTACTCCCCCCCCAGGAACAGACCGAAAAACTTCTGGGGTCTGTACCAGGAATACCTACAGAAAGGGGAGGAGGAATGTTCGGATGCCTCGGAGGTGGCGGACCTCCCGGACCACATGTCGGATTAGGTGCCGGGGCAGCCGCAGAGTACCCCCCTGAGTGGGAGGATGGGTGAGAGTGGAGAGGTTTGACAGGGTTGGCACGTTACTCACTGTTCCATTGGGGTTGGGATTAGACGGTACACAGTCAAATATCGAGTTGGAAATATCGACCTACCATAATATCGAGTCTGAAATATTGAAGGAGCATAATATCGAAGTCAAGAATATCGTTGGACAGAATATCGACCCAAGGTAAGTAATATCGAAATTCTTAATATCGGTGTCAGTAATATCGAAGTTAGTAATATTGATAGCATATATATCGATGTTACTAATTTCGATGACACTAATATCGATATTTGTATTATTTTATAGTTTTTTATTATGTATGTGTTATATGTTTAATTTAAGTATTTAAAATAATTACTATTATATGTGTATTAATTTTATATAATAATAAATTAATTTATAAGAAAATTGTATGTTTTAGTAATGGAGCGGGTTGTGGGTTTATAGGGGAATAGGGTGGTAAGTAATTTAATCATGGTAAATTGATTATTAATTAGTAGGATTAATTAATAAATTATAATTAATTGGTAATTATTCGAAAATAATAGGAAAATAATTTAATTTAATTTATTAATTGATATATATGTTCTGTAGCGGGTTGTGGGTTTATAGGGGAATAGGGTGGAAAGTAATTTAATTATGGTAAGTTGATTAATTATTAGTTGGATTAATTAATTAATTATAATTAATTGCTAATTATTAATAATTAATTGGAAAAAAATAAATTAATTGATTAATTGATATATATTTTCTGTAGCGGGGTGTGGGTTTATAGGGGAATAGGGTGGGGAGTAATTTAATTAAGGTTAATTAATTAGCAATTAGTAGCAATTATAAAATAAATTATATTAATTGGTAATTAATTTTAATTATTAGTTAATTAATTTTAATTAATTGCAATTATTTTTCATTAATTCATTATTGGATAAAAGTGTTATATTTTTGGTAGTGGTTTTATAGGGAAATATGGTGGGAAGTAAAGTAAATTTAATTAATTAATAATGTATTAAAACTAATTGTATTGTTAATAATATAATTGTAAATTAATTATTAATTGGTAATTAAATATTTTTGAATGTTATTATTTTACATTAATTTTAGGTAAATTATATTTTGCTAAGCATGTTTTTTAAAATTAAGTATAGGTATTGTATATGGTTTATATTTATTTAATAGTTAATTTATTTATAATTACAAAAGTCGTTTATTTATAAGTATGTTATTTTAACCCTTATACTATCCAACACTTTCCCTACTGTTGCACTCTCTGGAGTTGGAATAGTGTTTTTTACCCCTACGCTATCCAACGCTTTCCCTACTGTTGCACTCTCTGGAGTGGAAATAGTACTTTTTACCCCTACGCTATCCAACGCTTTCCCTACTGTTGCACTCTCTGGAGTGGGAATAGTAATTTTTACCCCTACGCTATCCAACGCCTTCCCTACTATTGCACTCTCTGGAGTAAGAATAGTAATTTTTACCCCTACGGTATCCAACGCTTTCCCTACTGTTACAATCTTTGGAGTGGGAACAGTAATTTTTACCTCTACGCTATCCAATGCTTTCCCTACTGTTGCACTCTCTGGAGTGGGAATAGTAATTTTTACCCCTACGCTATCCAACGCTTTCCCTACTGTTGCACTCTCTGGAGTGGGAATAGTAATTTTTACCCCTACGCTATCCAATGCTTTCCCTACTGTTGCACTCTCTGGAGTGGGAATAGTAATTTTTACTTCTACGCTATCCAACGCTTTCTGTACTGTTGCACTCTCTGGAGTGGGAATAGTAATTTTTACCCCTATGCTATCCAACGCTTTCCCTACTGTTGCACTCTCTGGAGTGGGAATAGTAATTTTTACCCCTACGCTATCCAACGCTTTCCCTACTGTTGCACTCCCTGGAGTGGGAATAGTAATTTTTACCCGTGCGCTATCCCACGCTTTCCCTACTGTTGCACTCTCTGGAGTGGGAATAGTAATTTGTACCCCTACGCAATCCAACGCTTTCCCTACTGTTGCACTCTCTGGAGTGGGAATAGTAATTTTTACCCCTACGCTATCCAACGTTTTCCCTACTGTTGTACTCTCTGGAGTGGGAATAGTACTTTTTACCCCTACGCTATCCAACGCTTTCCCTACTGTTGCGCTCTCTGGAGTGGGAATAATAATTTTTACCCCTAAGCTATCCAACGCTTTCCCTACTGTTGCACTCTCTGGAGTGGGAATAGTAATTTTTACCCCCACGCTATCCAACGCTTTCCCTACTGTTGCACTCTCTGGAGTGGGAATAGTAATTTTCACCCCTACGCTATCCAACGCTTTCCCTACTGTTGCACTCTCTGGAGTGGAAATAGTAATTTTTTCCCCTATGCTATCAAACGCTTTCCCTACTGTTGCACTCTCTGGAGTGGGAATAGTAATTTTTACCCGTATGCTATCCAACACTTTCCCTACTGTTGCACTCTCTGGAGTGGGAATAGTAATTTGTACCCCTACGCTATCCAACGCTTTCCCTACTGTTGTACTCTCTGGAGTGGGAATAGTAATTTTTACCCCTACGCTATCCAACGCTTTCCCTACTGTTGCACTCTCTGGAGTGGGAACATTAAATTTTACCCCTACGCTATCCAACGCTTTCCCTACTGTTGCACTTTGTGGAGTGGGAATAGTAATTGTTACCCCTACGCTATCCAACGCTTTCCCTACTGTTGCACTCTCTGGAGTGGGAATAGTAATTTTTACCCCTACGCTATCCAACGCTTTCCCTACTGTTGCACTCTCTGGAGTGGGAATAGTAATTTTTACCTGTACGCTATCCAACGCTTTCCCTACTGTTGCACTCTCTGGAGTGAGAATAGTAATTTTTACTCCTACGCTATCCAACGCTTTCCCTACTGTTGCACTCTCTGGAGTGGGAATAGTAATTTTACCCCCACGCTATCCAACGCTTTCCCTACTGTTGCACTCTCTGGAGTGGGAATAGTAATTTTCACCCCTACGCTATCCAACGCTTTCCCTACTGTTGCACTCTCTGGAGTGGAAATAGTAATTTGTTCCCCTATGCTATCAAACGCTTTCCCTACTGTTGCACTCTCTGGAGTGGGAATAGTAATTTTTACCCGTATGCTATCCAACACTTTCCCTACTGTTGCACTCTCTGGAGTGGGAATAGTAATTTTTACCCCTACGCTATCCAACGCTTTCCCTACTGTTGTACTCTCTGGAGTGGGAATAGTAATTTTTACCCCTACGCTATCCAACGCTTTCCCTACTGTTGCACTCTCTGGAGTGGGAACATTAAATTTTACCCCTACGCTATCCAACGCTTTCCCTACTGTTGCACTTTGTGGAGTGGGAATAGTAATTGTTACCCCTACGCTATCCAACGCTTTCCCTACTGTTGCACTCTCTGGAGTGGGAATAGTAATTTTTACCCGTACGCTATCCAACGCTTTCCCTACTGTTGCACTCTCTGGAGTGGGAATAGTAATTTTTACCTGTACGCTATCCAACGCTTTCCCTACTGTTGCACTCTCTGGAGTGAGAATAGTAATTTTTACTCCTACGCTATCCAACGCTTTCCCTACTGTTGCACTCTCTGGAGTGGGAATAGTAATTTTACCCCTACGCTATCAAACGCTTTCCCTACTGTTGCACTCTCTGGAGTAGGAATAGTAATTTTTACCCTTACGCTATCCAACGTTTTATATAATTAATTGTAAAAGAATTAAATGTTTATTTTATTTTTTATATTACTTACATTTTATTTATGTTATTGTTTTATGTTTGTAAATGTATTAGTAAATTAGAATATATTTTATTAATTTATAAATTAGTCAAATAATTATTAATACTTATTGTTCAGTACATATATATTATATATTTAGTGTATATATTTAATTAATGTATTATTAATATGTATGTATTATTTATTAATTTTAGACATTATTAGATATTTTTAAATATGTATATTTTATTTATTAGTGTTATATACTTAATTTTACATTTATATATTAAAAGAAAAAAGTCGATATTTTTAACATCGATATTTTTTACATCTATATTATTTTTTCGATATTTTTGTACTTACCATGTTGTAGATAGGATGTCGATATTTTTGCCCTCGATATTATTGACTCGATATTCTTGTAGGTCGATATTTATGAGGTCGAAATTTTGTCAGTGATCCGGATTAGACAGTCACCGGGGGCGGGTGGACTTTTCAGGGTTGGGGACTAGGTATGGCACTCTTTAGGCACACTACTGTCTTCCATCAGAACTTGCACACATGGGTACTTTCGCAAGCACACTCGTGGGTGGGTGGGGGCGTTGGGGCAGGAGGTTTCTATAGTTCTTGACTTTTCCTTGTTCTTAAGACCTTAGACACAAGTGTTCTGCAGATGATTACAAGTTGTCATGGCGCACTTCACACTGTTTTCGGGCTGTTATTACTGTCTGTATTCCAAGGCTGGTGCAAGTCCATCTTGCCGCCGGGCCCCCGGGATGCCGGCTGAAAGGCTGTGTATTTCATCATGTTATTCAGTCTCAGCGGTGCGTAGGTACCATAAATATGTGCATGTATGTGATTAAGTGGCAACCTTGGATTCTTGATAATAAAGGTCTTTAAATAAAAAAAATAAAAAAAACGAGCATTAACCAAAGAAATTTGCTTGAACACCAAGATGTAATGTCTTGTTAGGCATGACCAGTGGGCATGTGTTTTAAAATACGATATGTTGCACATTTTTTCCAAATAAACGACCATTCAGTACTAGTATTGCTCTTGTATAGTAAAAGGACCTCCCTCCAAGAAATTCTGACTAGTCTTTAAAGATGGTTTCGTCCACACTTTTCAAAGTGTTAGCCACCCCCGAAGCTTGGTTCTAATTTCGCCCCTGGGCGATATTTACTACCTCAGCCTTCAACCTCACAACATTCAGCGCCTTCAATGCAGCCTTGATCGTTACCTGACATGATGTGCTATTCTGACCTTCCGTGTTGTTGTTGTGATCCCTCAACCAAGTCTCTAAGTCTGAAACATCTAGAACATATTGGTTTTCAGCAATTCTATGACTTGCAATCGTCTTCGACCCTGCACCCACAGGTCCTCTCAGTGGTGTTTCCCACATCCTTAAGTTTAAACTTTTGCTTGCCATAGGTGTGGATCATATAGTACCAGTACCAATGCGTATTCCCGAAGGATCAGCAGTGTCTGGTAAAGGGGTACTAGATTCCATAGGCAGTAGGGATGGGCAATTTCCACTTATGTTCAGTGACCCTCCAAATCCAGTTCCTGCTATATGAACGAACTGGTGCTGACTAAAATTTCCCCCTGAATTTGGACCCCACACAGTAACAACAGGACCAATGGTGAACAGTGCTGTAAGAGCTTCTGGTAACCGTGAAACCGCACTGACTCCATTCTGTTCTGTCCCTCCTACAGTGGCCATTCCTGCTCCTCCTGCTGATATCCTTCCCACAATTCCTGTGCTAGGACACATATGTGGTGCTGGTATGCTTTCCGCGTTCCCTACATTCGTCAACTCTCACCTTCCCTCTTCGGAATGTAGATTATAGGGTGTAGGATGCTCAGATAACAGCCTATTCAACAAGCTGTCGTTAGTAGCACTCCCATCATTTCCATTGTCCGATCTATTCTTGTTCTGAGAATCTCCCTTCCCTACCAGCATTGGGTACAGCTTTTCTCCTTCAATAGCATCCACTCTCCATTTCTTAAGCTGTGCATCCCACTGCGCTTCCTGATATGCCCTTAAAGCTTTCCTTATCTTCCCTTGATATATCGTCCTTTTCTTTGCATGTGCTGCTCGTATCCATGCGTCTAACGCCTTAAACTTTGTTGGTCTAGGTAAAGGTCACAACGCAAATCTCAATCCCCTCAACCGATGTAATACATCCAACTTAAAAGACCTAAAAAAAGGAAATGACAGTTCACTCTCTTTGTCAGTAACTATGTGCCAATTTTGAAGCCAAATTATGGTATGTGCCCTACTTTCATCGCCATATAGTGTGCTGGAGTATACTCCTGTGGCGCATCTTCGCCCACTTGAGTAACAATCCCTTGATCACCTCTGAAAAGATCCTGCAACACCCTAAAAACATTGCATAGTATAATTACAAGTTGCTCAAGTTTCAACAACGAGCAATTTCTTCAACCCTGACATCCCAATAACTACCAGCCAATCCCAGTGCGGCGTTACACCAAATGCCCTATCGCAGCGCGGCACACTCTGAGGTCACCTTTTCTCCTCACAAATACTATATAGAACACAATAGGCTACTATATGTTTGAACTTCCTTGTCCAGCCGGGCAAGGAATTTTATTTATCAACAGATATGAAGTAAATGGTTATGATACATTTCTACACCAGTAGCAAGACACAATCCTGTGCTGGACTGGGAAGAAAGAAGAAAATAGGAAAGGGTGAAAGGGGTGTTTTCAGGCAAAAGAAAAGAGCAGGCAGGGCACTGTTATAGGTAAGGAATATTGACAGTATCGCCTGGAGTAGTACATACAACAACAAATATAAATTATTTTCATGTATGACAACTCATGGGTGTCGACGTTTGGATCCCTCGCTCAGTTAATAAAGGGGATCATCTTCAGGACTTATGTAATTAAGTTTGCCTGAATTAGGAGCGCCTGTTGGGGAAACAATGATGAACAAAAAAAGGAAATTATCAGAAGAGGATCCTGGAGGGCGGTCAGTCCATACCCTTCTTAGCAATTACAGTATTCGGAATCGCAGTGTGTGCAAGGTGATGGCATCACCTTGCACACACCGCGATTCCGAATACTGTAATTGCTAAGAAGGGTATGGACTGACCGCCCTCCAGGATCCTCTTCTGATAATTTCCTTTTTTTGTTCATCATTGTTTCCCCAACAGGCTCTCCTAATTCAGGCAAACCTAATTACATAAGTCCTGAAGATGATCCCCTTTATTAACTGAGCGAGGGATCGAAACGTCGACACCCATGAGTTGTCATACATGAAAATAATTTATATTTGTTGTTGTATGTACTACTCCAGGCGATACTGTCAATATTCCCTACCTATAACAGTGCCCTGCCTGCTCTTTTCTTTCGCCTGAAAAGACCCCTTTCACCCTTTCCTATTTTCTTCTTTCTTCCCAGTACAGCACAGGATTGTGTCTTGCTACTGCTGTAGAAATGTATCATAACCATTTACTTCATATCTGTTAATAAAAAAAATTCATTGCCCGGCTGGACAAGGAAGTTCAAACATATAGTAGCCTATTGTGTTCTATATAGTATTTGCTCTATCTTCACTAAAGTTGAGAACCTTTGTGCTAAAAAATTCAGTTGATACCCATGGTTCATAGCTACCCGCTGGGTCCCCCTTGTTTTTCTTAAAAATACCTTTTCTCCTCACAGCAGCTCACCCTCTGTCACAATTTCTCCTTACACATTCACTCACACAATCGTCTTAAACTCCGTAATTGTCTGCCATCTAAAGAATCAATAGAACTCAGTCATCCAAGACCATTCATGCACGGCAACCCTCGATCTGCGCTGGTCACCTGAATCAGTATAGTTCACCTCTGTACACAGGAGTTACTAAATGATTCTCATACGTCCCATTCAAAAAAATTCCCTGTATTAGGTGGAACTGTTGATGACGTCTCACAATAACTCCTCAATTCCTCGCTCAATCACCATAAATCTCCGTGTCTTCTACACCAGTGTTTCCCAAACTGTGGTCCGCGGACCCCCAGGGGTCCGTGACACATTCCCAGGGGGTCCGTAGGCAACAGTTTTAAAAGAACAGAAACATTTCTTGTATAATTAGCAGCTTTCCAGCAACCATAAAAGTGTCAAGAGAATGCCAGTGATTAATGTACCTGCTGGAGAGCAAGGAGAGTTTTGTTCAGTGGCAGCTTTGATTTAACTAATGTAGCACAGAGGGTTAATGTGCCTACTGCAAAGAACGTGTAACATGCATCTTAAAAAGCAGTATTTTATGTGACTAGGTTCGTGGTTACTGCTTTTGTCACAGATTCTTTTGTTACTGTGCACTTCATAAGTGACAATAATAATGCAGCAGAGGGACCTATAAACTGTCAAAGAGCTGCTTGCAAACTGCATGGTACCAGTTAGTAACTTATATTTTGTCCCAGTTACTCATTATCCTGATGCTGCTAAAAAGATATATTTGGGTGGAAATACATTTTTAATGTTAAAGTCAATGCTAGCCACTGTGTTATGTTCTGAATCCTGAGTTTGTGCTTTTCCAGACCAAGCACTCATTTTATATACACACTGATTTACATGTATGATTCAAAGTCTCTATATGTGTGTGATGTAAAGTGCTCTGACATCCTACAATGGTATGAGAGATGCTTTAAAACAAATGAAAAACATGTGACAGAGGGGCTATTACTTCAATATAAAATACTAAGGGTCAGATGTACGATCTGTTTTTATATGCGCAAACGGGTTCGCGAACCCGTTTGCGCATGCAAAAACCTATTAAGCCATGTACATAGCCTATTTCGCGAGTCGCAATTTGTTTGCGACTCTCTAAATAGGTTTTGCAACTTGCTATTTGGAAGGGGCATTCCCTTCCAAATAGCGAGTCTCAAAACCATGTACAAATGTTTTGCGGTCGCAAAACAGTCACAATTACCACCTACTTCAAGTAGATGGTAATGCATTCGCAAATGGGAAGGGGTCCCCAGGGGACCCCTTCCCCTTTGCAAATGCATGCAAAATTAGTTTTTAAGGGCAGGCAGTGGTCCCAGGGACCTCTGCCTGCCCTTAGAAAATGAAACGAAAACGTTTCATTTTCCTTTTTTTTTTTAAATGCATGGTAAACAGGCTGCATTTCTTTTTTAAACTGCTTAATTTAAAAGCAGTCGAGACATGGTGGCCTGCAGAGCCCCGCAGGCCTTTATCGCTGGGAGGGCTGGCATTCCCAATGGGCTCGCAAATTGCGAGAGGCTCATTAATATTAATGAACCTCGCAATTTGCGACCCCATTGGGAATCCCAAACAGTGTTAAACACACTGATGTACATTTCGTTTAGCAACTCGCAATTTGCCACTCGCAATGTGTCGCCAATTGCGAGGCGCTAAAAGAAATGGTCGTACATCTGGTCCCTAAATCCTTAGTACTTTGAGTATTTGTTTTTGTGTGCACACGTGTGTATTTTTTTCGAATTACTGTTTTAACGTTTGAAATTTAACTCATACAAATTGCTTGGGGGTCCCCGGCTTCCAGTGGTGACTCAATGGGGGTCCTCAGGAGTCAAAAGTTTGGGAACCACTGTTCTACACCATTTAATATATCCCGGGATCTTAGGCCACTTTGGGACCTGAAAGTCAGATCTCAATCCTTTGGCCATGTCTGGCCCGTAACCACATTTATTTGACTCTCACACCTACTCCACCAGACATCACACAATGAATTATTTCCCACAATGTAACACACGCCATACACCCTATTGATACTCACACCTCCGTTTGTTGCTGATCTCACCGCACCATCAAACTCCGTCATTCTCCCCTGAATTCTGTCGCTCTCCACTCTTGACCATTGGACTCTATCTTGGGGCTCTGGGGTTCTTGGCTCTACTTTTCCAGATTAGTTCTGGTTTCTCCACTCACTGCATGTGAAAGCAATCCTACACGGCTACCAACTGAAAGGGCCGGGCCAATAAGTGCTAGATCTGCTCTAAAACTCTGATCTGATGGTTCTTTTAATCCAGCATGAACGCATGGAAGGGGGGAAAACTCATTAACAATGTCAATCAGTTCAAAAGCAATTTCTCTGTACACATAGTAACCACAGTCCACTAAGTAGGGTTAGTTAATTTATTACAAAGCCAAAAATAACTGGACAATGAGACACCTCAAAAATTAGTGTGTAGAAATACATTGGAATCAACATGAAGCCAAATCCGTGGATAAAG
Source organism: Lissotriton vulgaris (assembly GCF_964263255.1). NCBI lineage: Eukaryota > Metazoa > Chordata > Amphibia > Caudata > Salamandridae > Lissotriton > Lissotriton vulgaris. The sequence continues at coordinate 1,450,291,244 of NC_141695.1, read as the reverse complement.
TTGAGTCGATGTAAAATGCAAAAGACAAGTAACTCATGGAATAGGATGCAGAGGATCAAAAAGCATGAGCATAAATTTCCCTGCATCAAGAGTTGGTGAATATAGAGCATCAATCTATCCCTACACTAAATCTAGCATGACATCCCTACTTAAGCATTCTTCAGGGAAGGAAAAAGAAAGGGTGTCAGCATGAAAGTCTTCCTCAGCAGTCTCTCCACCATTAGTAGGTTGGATAGCATAAAGCTATCGAGACAGAGCTCGTTCTGAGATGCTCTCTCTCCAAATCAGAGAAGAAGTGGGCTGCATTCCCTACTTACAACGTATCAATATTACCGGTATCTTCCCAAGATTCCTTGCGGGTCACGCCATCCACTCCGACCACATTCTCATAGGTACTTTTCCACATGACAGCAATGCTCCTGAACTGTAACCTGGTGACCTTGATTGCTAGGCCTTCTTCTGTGTGAAAATACAACAGTTCTCCTTATCGATCTTGGCTCACAATGTATCCTCCTCTCTCATTGCCTGACTCCGAAAACAAGGACGTTATTCTAACTAACAAGGGTGCTTCTTCCACCTGCAACATAAATGTGAGAAAGAACAAAAACCACAGCACACATGAAATCTAAACTGTTAATTCTAAAGCAAGAGCTTCCAGGATAATGCATTTCCGACCCACATTTTCAGCTAACATAAGAAAATGGCACATGAGCCTTGCCAGTTCACATAAGAAATAAACATATTCAATTAAGATTGCTACCTACATCTAAATTAACACATTTGTAAGTACATTAGATACATGAATAATCGTCAGTGGCACAACATGATTTCTTCATGTTAGTGTTCTCTACTAATCACACTTGCTTTCCACATTGACTCTGCACGTTTTCTATTTATTGGCCTAAATACATGACATTTTATGTAATCACGGTTCAAGATCCTAACACCTTATGTTAACACAACAAAGGTATGATGCACGGGTATGTTCTACATGTGTGAATATAATGCACCCCTCCGAATGAAATGCGTTTTCTGCCTAATCACTTGTTTAAGAACTCATGCAGAAGAAAACTACATAATTACCTTCTTGACTGAGTTGTTCTGGTTTTTTGATGAAGTCTAATGTATCCACAAGATAAGCTTTGGAGCGCTCCACTGATATTCAGGAGAAGCAAGACTCTATAAAGATGATTTTTAAATAAAGTTTGCGAGCTTTGATATCATTTAGGGCCATATGTATCAAAGTCCGCATTTGCGATTCTCAAATAGCGATTTTTTGCGAATCGCTATTTGAGAATCGCAAAATGCTACGTATGTAGGATTTGCAATAAATTTTGCGAATCCTACATATTCCTTAATTGCGAATCTCAAATTGTGATTCGCAATTAAGGAATACCTCCCCATTCATTCCTATGGGCCTACAGGCCCATAGGAATGAATGGGAAGACATTCTCAATTTGCGATTAGCAATTAGCGAATCGCAAATTGAGAATGCAATGTCAAGGGTGCAAAGGTGTCAAAAGGACACCCTGTTGCACCCCAGAAATAAGCATGGGTGCACATGTTGCGCACATACATGCCCTAAGGACATGTATGTGGTTCACATTGCACTTTGAAAAATACAAAAAAGTGCATTTTTCAAAGAAATCGCAAATTACCACCAACTTGAAGTTGGTGGTAATTTGCGATCCCTTAAGGCCAAATTGCACTTTGTTGGTCCTTCTTACATTGCATTTAAGGAATCGCGAAATTTGCGATTCCTTAAATACAATGGCAAAGTAAGGAATCACAAATTTTGCGATTCCTTATTTTGCACGCAGATTTGCCTCATACATACCACAAAGCAAAATTGCGATCGCAAACACTGAAATTCTGCAAATTTCAGCATTTGCGATTGAAATTTTGCTTGATACATATGGCCCTTAGTACCAATATCTACTTTGCTAGAGTCTCAGTTTATAAAAAAAAGCCGTCATCCACACGCGCCGCCGAGACCTGCAGGAAAGTAATGTGAATTACAATGTTCACGCGCCGCCAAGACCTGCAGGAAAGTAATGTGAATTACAATGTTCACTCATCTCCAGATATAACCCAAAAATGACAGAAGTGTCAAACGAATTTCCTCTTGCAATCCATGTTGAACTACGTCAAGGAGAGGTTTCCTCCTTTGGCAGGAAGCTACGAATTATTTCTGACACATACAAGCCCGCCCTGACTTTACTTTGCTGTTCCTATATTTAAACCATTTCTACAGACGGAAGCCCCACTTGATCCGACAAAATCCTCTGCTAAACTTAAAATTAAACCAATCTTTCAGGAACAGCTTCGGGGGCTTATTTTACGTGAGTGCTGTCATGGCATTGAAAAGGCATATTTTAAAAGTCACCATAAAAATACGCCATTTCTTTGGCAGACAAATCACATCCATTTTTTAATTTTAAACGCATTTCTTTTATACTACCCTTGCAAAGGAGATTTAAAAAGTATGTATGGTTTTCTTTCATCCCCCACCAAAGTATGTGGTAAAATTTGTAGGTGAGGAATAACTATTTGTTTAGTTATCAAATATTTATAATTTTGGATTCCCACAATTCAGCTTCTCAGCCATCCCAGTTTTCCACTATGTTTTTTAGGGATTTGAAATAGTGTTGAACTAAAAAGATAGGGGCAGATTTACAAGCCCCTTGCGATATCTTTACGACACCTTGCGTCACTTCAGTGACTCAGAGGCGCCGTAAATGATGCGCCACTATGCAACATATTTATAATGTGACGCATCTAGGGAGATGCGTTCCATTTTAAAGCCCTGCGCTACATTATACCTGCGTCAGGTATAATGTTTGCAGGGTGGGAGTTCCGTCGCATGGAAGGCTCAAAAAGTGATGCTGTGAAACCTACAAGATTTCACGGAGTAACTTTTACGCCCCCGCTGCGTCAAAACATTAAGCCTGCTTGTAGCAGGTGTAAGGAGTGAGGCAGCAGAGCAAGTATAGGCCGCCCGTGAGCAGTGCTGGAGTTGCGTTGCACTTGCGACACAACTCCAACTCTGCGTCACCTTTATGCCCACAGATGCGTCTATCCTTGTGCCAAGGTGCGCTGCATTGTAAATGCAAGGGTTTTTTAACATCCCGCAAAATAACTGGCTCATCCCTGCCAATATGCAGGGATCCATCCATTATTGTAAATCTGCCCCCTAGTTCCTAGCAATGGTTAGTGGTGGATTAGGGGAAGGCCGATTAGGGATATGGCACCATACAGGCAATGGCCAAATCCACAAGATTTACCAATTCTGCTTCTCAAATGTTCGTTCAGATTTCACGGGGCATATTATCGAGAACGGTTAAAATGATCATCGATTTAGCGGCAGAAAACTGCCGCTAAAGAGGCGATAATGGGCTTGATAATATGTCCTTGAGAATTCCAATAGAAGCCCATGTTCACACCAGAACATGGGCTTCTATGGGAATTCACAAGGGCAATTTATCAAGCCCATTTTCGCCGCTTTAGCAGCAGTTTCCTGCCGCCAAAGGGGCGATAATTTTAACTCAGTTTCTTAATAATATGCCCCCTCTTCTAACAAAATTGGGGGTGCTGGCATATGTGGCCACATTCCCTAGTCAGGGGTTCTAAGTAACTGCAACCTTTGTGGCAGAGTACCCCTGTCCACCACACTGTAAATAAACCCCTTGGTTCCCAAGTCTTCCTAAACACTTCTTTGTTTAGAGATTATTGGAGAATTTGCATTGTAAACAGAAATAAACAAATCAAAAACAACGAAACCCTTAATATCAAGAGAGCCGGGAGATTCCTTTAATGCTCTCTCAGATTAAATCGCTGATTATGTCAGTTCAGTTCAGTTCAGTTCTTTATTTATTTCGAAGGTTAAAAACCATCATAAAAATACATATTAATACATGATCACATAAAAACATGCTGAACATCATAATCTTGTAAAAAGAGACGAGTTAAAAAGAGTTTTTGTAGATAATATATACAGAGTGTAGGTGTGACAGGGGGCAGCAAATGTCCTTTAGTTTCATCCCCTTTCATCCAACTTTATCAACCCCTTGTGTTTCTTAGTTTAATCACAATTTTTAGAAAACTCATAATAGCACACAAAGTATGCATTTCAGTTGCTCTTTGCAAGAATAATAAGGCAGATTTGGCATGGATAATATTTGAGTCCTTTAAAATGTCCACCAAGAATCTTTGACGCGGTATTTTATAAAGAGGACACAATAATACAAAATGAAGGGTGTCCTGCGGAGACCTATTGTTGCAGCCGCAGGCACCCTTCTGCTCAATTGTTTGCGTAAAACCAGACGGATAAGCTAAAATATTGTGCAACAAATTGAGCCAAAACGAGTCATTAAAAACCTCTCATGTTGGCTATACATTAAAAAGAGATACGGTTCCATGCCCACTTCATTACAAACAAGCGAATGAGCAGCTACCGAGGGTTTAATAGAATCAAGCTCCCTCCTCCTACAATCATATTTTTCCAGTAGTTGCTTTTGTACAAAATGTCTGCTATAGATGTCCACAATTGAGGGGTCCAGAAATAACCTTTGCTGGCCAATATCCCCTAATGTTTCTTTAATGTATTTCAGCCAGGGGATTTGGAGCCATCTATCTTTCTGTAGGCAATCCTGGATGATCTGTCTGGATAATTCCGCATTGGGGTTTGACCAAATTTTAAGCCAGGACAGTATTGGTCTCAGTCTGATCAGGTCGGATATGTATGGGGTACCCAGCTCTTTGTGTATTATTGCTGCTGGGATGCTCAGCGGAAGCTTTAACAGTTTTTTAAAGAATTTATCTTCCTCTCCCTGTATCTGTTGTGCATCCCTAAAACCCCACACCTCCGCTCCATAGATGGCCTTCGAGATGCTAACCGACCTGTACAATGTCATCACCTGCTCAGGGGACCAATGTCCCATTCTTCGGGCAAAGTTTAATATGGCCCCATTTGCTGAGACTAGTCTCCTAGACCTCTCCTCCACCAAAGGGGCAAACTTGATCTTTTCGTCAAATAGGAGACCCAGGTACGGGAAAGTGGTGACAGTGTCCAAGACATGATCCCTTAGTTTGAACACAAATTTCTTATGTGGTTTCTTCCCAACTATCATAATGAAAGATTTTGTCAGGTTGACGGAGAGGTCCAAATTCCTCATAAAATCAGAGAAACCTTTAATTAGGAGCTGGAGACCGACTGCTGTTCGCGCAAGGAGGACCGCGTCATCTGCGTACAAAAGTACCGGCAGATGACGCAAGCCTACCTTTGGGCAGTCAGTCCCCAGTGCTATCAGGGCACTCTCCAGGCCGTTTATGTAGAGGGAGAACAAGAAAGGCGCCAGGATACACCCCTGCCTCACCCCGCCAGAGCACGGGAAGGGATCGGTGCTCACCCCCCCCCGCGCTATAGCGGACCTTGGCAGTGGTGTTCCAGTGCAGCTCCCTAAGAATGTTAATGAGGTCTGGGTCAATTCCCAAATTATACATAAGTGTCCAGAGTTTGCTAAGTCCATGAATCCCATGTACATGGTCCCGTCAGTCGTCTTGGTGTATTTAGCCGTAAGGAGGTATAGGTTGAGGTACTGGTCACTAGTTTACCTGCCTGTTCGGAACCCGTACTGGGTATCCACCAGAATATTATGAGTGTCAGTCCATTCTATTAAGTGGTTGAGCAGTGCCCTCCCGAGTACTTTAGCAGAGACATCAATCAACGAGATTGGTCTATAACACTGCAGGCTGTCCCTACAGCCTTTCTTATATATAGGGACAATCACCGCAGTGGACCACGATCTCAGGAGGCCCGATTTAATTGCTGCATTAAGTACTCTCGTTACTACTGGTGCCCATAAATCAGTGTTACTAAGAAATAGATCTGGTGGGGTACCATCCGGGCCTGGGGCTTTGTTTCGTGTCAGCCCTAGGATTGCTTTTAGGACTTCCTCCAAAGATAATTCTAGTTGTTCTGCCCTGGGCCCCATCCATATTCCATCTCCAATGTCTACCTCCTGCTGGTTATACAGAGATTTAAAATGGGTGATCCATTATTCTGGTAATATGTTGGAACTAATGACTGGGGAGCTTGAGTCATGGAAGCATGGTCTGTTTATGATTCTCCAGAACTGGGCATAGTCCCTATTTTCTCCTGCCTCCCTCAGGTCTGCCCAAACTTCTTTTTGAAGAGCACTCTTTCTTCTTTTTACCTGGGTTTTATAGTTTAGTCTACAGCGGGCAATTTCAGTCTTGTCCCTCAGGGCCTTTTTTAAACTCTGCTTTAGTTCTCTTAGAGCCCTTGAGCAGTTGGTATCGAACCATCTTGGGGAAGATGATTGTTTAACAGGCTTCTTAGTTTTCAATAACCCTTCTACAATTTTAGTTAAAGATTCAAAAGCCACAACCATTCCTCTGCCCTCTATTGAGAGATCTAAGCAGGTCTCTATATGGTCTTTCCCTTCACCCACTAACTTGGAGTAAAAATCTTGCGGGTTGATCATTGACCACCTTATGCGTCTCCCTTGGTCTGTTGCTTGGATTTGGGTTTCAGTGGCCACCCCTGGGTTTTTCCAGATAAGTCTTTATAATTAATTTCTAGTGAGAGGGGATTGTGATTACTGAAGGGGCTCCACTCTGTTCTTGTTTTTAGAATCTGCTCTCTAGAGCAAGCAGAAATCATTATGTAATCTATTATAGACCCACCACCTCTCCCTTTAAATGTGGGTATAGGAGATTCCCCTGCTTTAAGTGCAGCTAAATCCATAACATGGGTGAGCGCGAAATTATCTAAGAGCTTCATCAGGGCTGTGCCCTCTTTATTGTGTACAAAATGGGGACCCTTTTCTAATAGGCAGGCTGACCAGTCCGCAGATATAGGAAATAGCTTAGGGGATAGGTGGCAATTAAAGTCCCCCATCAGCAGGACAGTTGGTTCTGGCCCCTTCAGCCTTAAATCCAATTCCTCATTTAATCTACTCTCCAGCTCTAATAGTATGGGAAAAATCCCATCAACCGGCCCAGAGTTATAAAAATTTTGGAAAAGTAGTCTCTCCCCCTGATGCTGTAGAGAAACTACTTGTAAAGTGTCTGACATCCAGTCTGGGTGTGACCAAGTACCCTTCAGGTCTAAATCTACATATATTGCTAGGCCTCCTTTTGCTCTCCCAGAATTCGTCCCTTGAGCTGGTCTGAAAAAACACTTATAGCCCTCCAATTGACAGAGGTCCGAATCACGCGCCCATGTTTCTTGGAGAGCTATAACATGAAAGCGCCTTATGAATTCTTTCCATTCCTTACTTTTGAGTTTAGCTTCCAGGCCTGCTATATTCCAGGATAACACGGTCAATCCAGCCCTATTCTCTTTGCCTCTAGCTGTGATCGATTCATTTGTTCTAACCTCATCCGCTATTGGTGAATCTGTGAAATTTACATTTTTATCCCCCTGGGTCGAGAGTACTTCTGATCTCATGATTTGTACATTCCCAGCACTCCCGCATTTACCCTCAGTTTCTGGGCGTGAGTGTTCACTGGTAGCTAAGCTTGATACAGAATTATTTTCTAACGCAATGAGTCAATCATTGTCCTCAAGTGACTGTAAAGGGGCAAATCTGTTTCTCCACTGGGGGTAGTCTCGTGGAGGAAAGAACTGGTCGGGATGGCTTACAGGTCTTAGTCTTTGTGTGCGTTGTGGTCTTCCAAGGATCCACCCACCATCATCATCAGCACAATTTATGTTCCAACTCCTTGGGTAAAAATATCCGAGTGGGAGTGCACAAATTGTGCTGGTATGATTCATATTGGGATTCTTCAGGATGTAATCCACCAATCTGGTGTCTCTAAAATTTGCGACTATACAGTCCCCTCTAATGTCTTTTTTCTTCCCACCAAGCCAGTTTACTCGTCTTACGTGCACTATCTTTCCTCTGTCCCCATTACTTAAGGGTCTGTGTATATTCAGCCACTTGGAGATTTTAGCGTGTAATTGGTGGCGTGATTCTCTCTCTGTAGGCCTAATTTCTGGCACCCCTGCAAAAACTATTACAAATGGGCTGGCCTCTGGAGGGAGATCTATGTGTGGGGTGGGGCTGTTAGTGGTGTAGAAGGGGTCAGAGTCTGTATCACATGGGTCCTGAATCCCGTCCCTCTGGGGGCGGTCTTCCTGTCTCCATTGCATTAGTGGTTGTAAAGGGGGTTTATCCATATTTTTGGGGTTCGTACTTTGAGTGTATCCCCCTCTTGATTTGTCATTGGAGCCCCCTCTTTGGTTTTGGGAAGTTTTTGGAACCTCGTGTATCTGGGCAATTGTGTGTTGAGTGTGACTAACACAGTTGTTGTTTTGCAATCTGTTTTTGTTTACATTGTCATTAGTGATCACCTCATTTGGTTGAATTGAATCAGTAGGGGGTTTTGTGAGTGTGTGTTCTAGTGCCTTTCTTTGTTTGGAGAGCTCACACATTATTTTATCCACCTTGCTTATAATTGGTTTAGCTGTGCCGCAATAAAGAATTCTAGTTGTTTTTTAAGGTCTACTAAGACTGTCTCGACCCATCCTTGTGGAATTGTTTCTGTTTGGGAATTATTTTCTACTAGTATATACTCTTGCCTGCTTGTTGAGCGACTGCCTCTTACGGGTGCTTTCCTTTGTCTCTGTGACCCCTTGGTCCTCCCCTGTCGCTTCATTTTTCTCTGATGGATCGTTTCGTTGCACCCAGAGATTTCTGGCCCCGGTGATTGTGCACAAGGGACATCCTCAGCATCATTATTTGAAAGGGTCACGTTTCCATGCATATTTGGGCTATCTGCAATTGGGGGGTCTCTAGGGGGTGTTAGGGTAATTGGATTAAGGTTAGGTGAGGAGGATAAACTCCGTTCCATACGTTCTATTTCCCCCGAGACCTTTTTTAACATTAGGTCAATTGCTGTGGGTTTGTTCCCTTTTGGAAGGGCACACTCCCTCGTTGCCGCTCGTGTTTGCTTAGGGGTCTCTCTCTTGTGGGTTTTACTCACCGCCGAGCGTGTGTTGGGATGACTGGACATTTTTCCTTTTGGGTCTCCAACTTAGTCACTCTTGTGTCCACAGAAACAGGTTTAGGTATTCTGCATTAATTGGTAGTCCCACAATTGACTGCTAACAAAACCAACTTAGTTCTCTAGCACCCCTATTATTTCAGCCGTTACATTAGTCTAGTTATTTTATAAAGGGCTTCGGCAGGAGGTACTTAGTCCAGAAACTCAATGTGTAATACCTGGGTCACTTCTTGGAAGACCGATGGGGCCAAGGGGGGAGGCCCGTCCGTCCCTCGTCGTCCCCGGACGGCCACAGACGGCCCGCCCTCTGCCCGGGCTCCGCCCGGCCCGTCCGGCGCGCGTCACTCGAGGCGGGAGTCAGTACGCAGATTTAAAGTGCCTCCGGGCGCGTTTGTGTGCGTGACCTTCTCGAGTGCTGCTGGGGCTTGTGGTTCAAAGCCTCCCCCTCTCGGCGGCCGCTCCCGGTGTCCTACGGAGCAGGCGGCGGGGGGAAGCGTCAGCGAGGCAGGTGAGAGCCCCGGTCTTTCCGATGCCCCAAAGTTCGTGGCAGGAGGTCAGTAGGGCTGCTAGACAACCCACTCGACCGAAGGCAGCACGCAGATTTAAAGCGCCTACGGGCGCGTTTGTGGGCGTGATCTTCTCGAGTGCTACTGGGGCTTGTGGTTCAAAGCCTCCCCCTCTCGGCGGCCGCTCCCGGTGTCCTACGGAGCAGGCGGCGGGGGGAAGCGTCAGCGAAGCAGGTGAGAGCCCCGGTCTTTCCGATGCCCCAAAGTTCATGGCAGGAGGTCAGTAGGTCTGCTAGACAACCCACTCGACCGAAGGCAGCACGCAGATTTAAAGCGCCTCCGGGCGCGTTTGTGGGCGTGACCTTCTCGAGTGCTGATGGGGCTTGTGGTTCAAAGCCTCCCCCTCTCGGCGGCCGCTCCCGGTGTCCTACGGAGCAGGCAGCGGGGGGAAGCGTCAGCGAGGCAGGTGAGAGCCCCAGTCTTTCCGATACCCCAAAGTTCGTGGCAGGAGGTCAGTAGGTCTGCTAGACAACCCACTCGACCGAAGGCAGCACGCAGATTTAAAGCGCCTCCGGGCGCGTTTGTGGGCGTGACCTTCTCGAGTGCTGCTGGGGCTTGTGGTTCAAAGCCTCCCCCTCTCGGCGGCCGCTCCCAGTGTCCTACGGAGCAGGCAGCGGGGGGAAGCGTCAGCGAGGCTAGTGAGAGCCCCGGTCTTTCCGATGCCCCAAATTTCGTGGCAGGAGATCAGTAGGTCTGCTAGACAACCCACTCGACCGAAGGCAGCACGCAGATTTAAAGCGCCTCCGGGCGCGTTTGTGGGCGTGACCTTCTCGAGTGCTGCTGGGGCTTGTGGTTCAAAGCCTCCCCCTCTCGGCGGCCGCTCCCGGTGTCCTACGGAGCAGGCGGCGGGGGGAAGCGTCAGCGAGGCAGGTGAGAGCCCCGGTCTTTCCGATGCCCCAAAGTTCGTGGCAGGAGGTCAGTAGGTCTGCTAGACAACCCACTCGACCGAAGGCAGCACGCAGATTTAAAGCGCCTCCGGGCGCGTTTGTGGGCGTGACCTTCTCGAGTGCTGCTGGGGCTTGTGGTTCAAAGCCTCCCCCTCTCGGCGGCCGCTCCCGGTGTCCTACGGAGCAGGCGGCGGGGGGAAGCGTCAGCGAGGCAGGTGAGAGCCCCGGTCTTTCCGATGCCCCAAAGTTCGTGGCAGGAGGTCAGTAGGTCTGCTAGACAACCCACTGATGATGTCTCTTTGGTAATGATGATGTACCTTTGTAGGTGGTAGGCTCGTTTGAAGAGGGAATTGCATATTTGTAGTCGCGAAGCACCATACAGACCATGTGACTTGGAGGGCCGCACAAGCTTAAGAAGCAAAATAATATTTCAATATATAGGGTGACATTCAAATAAAAAAGTAGCGTTATGATGACAAAAAGGGCAGAAGTGGTTGAAGTTAGCACTTTGATGCCAGATTTCAGTTTGCTGAGGAAAGGAGGCGCAATTTCAGAAGAGACATCTCTAGGGAACGGGGAAAGGGAAGGATAATGGGAGCAAATCATATCATCAAAATATCTTTATTTATTTATTTTGTTTATTTGTGTTCTTGCATTATTTTCTTTATTTGCACTTGGCTTGGCTGTTTTCATCTGTTCATGTGATAAAGGTAGCCAGATCACAATTTGGCGCTGTTGTATAGTGCCTCTGCTTAGTGCGCCTTAGCGCGCACTTCCACTACGAGGGCCCAACACTGATGAGTTCGCGTGGGCCACAGCGCCGTCCGGCATCATGTAATATAATGTCACAGCCCAATTTCTGAGCCGTTCCCAGGAGCGTGATCCTGAGCAGCAGAAGCAATTAGAATTCCCGGCTGTCTTTGCGCCGAGGAGAACAGTCACGGAAAGCGCGGGCCTCAAATTGAGGCGCGCGCTGTGGGAAACATCGCAATTCGCCATGCTGCGGGCTCCTCCCGATGCTGATAAAGTGCGGCTAAATATTTAAATTAGCCTCATCTCTCTTCGGAAAAGCTGGGGCTTATTCACAGCCGTGTTTCCCAATCTCATCAACAAATGCTGCAAATCCGGGGATTAAAAGGGATCTGCTGTTGGCGCTGAAAAACAGACAAAGGGTACGGGGGAGGGGTCCGAAGGAGAGGAGAAGCAAGGTGCTACTGAGCCTGGCTCGACATGGAGTAATTGGGGGGAGTAATTGACTTGTTTACATAATTTATTCATAGCATAATGCATCTCTGTAAGGCCTTGTTCCTGCACCGTTTTATGTTTAACACTTGACATGTTGAGTAAGAGGAAACTTCAAGCGGAGGTGTGGAGCGAAACTCACATTTCCTTTTTTCTATAAACGTATGACTAATGAAACATTATGTATTTATTTTTATTTAAAGAGTTTTCTATAGCGCGAACAAGACCACAGGGGATATCAGAGCACTTTACATATGGATAGTTATGATGGTGCAAGAAATGACGACATTAGCACAGGGACGGCCCAGGAAAGGCCAACATCAGTCCAAATGATCAAACGTTTCAATAAAGGCAGGATTGGTAAAGCAATCCTGAGGGGAAACTGAAGGTCTAACCCATGATTTCTTCAGCAGAAATACTAGGAGTTTCTTGGAAAGGAAGCCGAAGATCATAACACAAGTGAACACAACATTGTTACAATCTTAGTAGAATCACTAGAGACAAGAGTGAGATGGCGTGACCTCAGGTCGGCTAGGGGACTAACCCAGGAAATTATTCATCAGAATCTGTTTGACTTCCCTTTTGAAGGAGGCTGTGGAATTATTCAGTCTTGTTTGAGGAGGTAAGGAGTTCCAAATTCTGTGGCAGATTTACAAGAAACTGACGCATCTGTAGAGATACGTCAGTTTCCCTGCGCCAGCCTGTGATACCCATGCGCCACTATGGATGCACCGTATTTACAATACAGCACACCATGGCACAAAGGTTGACAAATGCGTCAGAAATTGTGACGCATATGTTGGCCCAAAAGTCACGCATTGTTGTAGTTGTGTCGCAAGCACAACGCAACTCCAGCAGTGCATGTTGAGGCCTATACTTATTGTATTGCGTCACTTCTTACGCCTACTTCAAGCAGGCTTATGGATTTGAGGAAGTGGTGTCCTAGAAATGGTGCAGTGAAATCTTGTAGATTTCACTGCATGACTTTTACAAGGCTTTCCTGCTTGGGAACACCCTACATGCATTATACCTGACGAAGGGCTTCACAACGTGACGCGTCACCCTCGATGCATCACGTTGTAAATTGGCCACAGTGTTTACGCCACCTCTGCATCACAAAAGTGACGCAACAGCGGCGTCAAAGTATCTCAAGGGCTTGTAAATCTGCCCCTCTGTGTGCAATACCTGAGAATGCTACATTGTAAGTTTATTTTTTATGGAATTTCGAAGGTTTAAGTAGTAAGGAGCTGGATACCCTAGAGGATCTGGAGCCTCCAGAGAGCTCATTTTTTTGTGTGCAAGATATAACAGTTTGAAGTGTAGAGCTTTTTTGGTCATACAAGCAATTTTTAGATGCATCCTTGCATCATTAGGGAGCCAGTTGAGAGCTTTAAACTCGGGCGAGATGTGATGATAGCCTTTGGTGCCTGTAATGAGCCTTGCAGCGGCATTGAGAGAGGCCTTTAGTGGAGCCACCTCAGATCTCAGAAGTCCGCAAAGGGTTGCACTGCCGTAGTCCAGTTTAGAGATCACTAATATATATAGAACATATTAATTTGCGTTTTTCTGTGTTCTATTGTGCAGATATTGTGGGGGGGATCTTGTTAAGAAAGTATTGGTTATAAACTGATGATATTGTTTTTATTGGCACATTTCTATGATATATGTATATTTATAAGTACCATGAGATCATGAAATGAAAAGTTGGGCATTTATATGTGAATTTTATAATGTTAAACCTTTATGTACATGTCTTGCTTGGTGTTATAAGTTAAAAACAGCAGGGCCTTAACTGGATGAAGGGAGAACTGATTGAGTGGTGTGAGTAAGTGTTTGATTTTATCTACAGTACATTATTGCCAAAGGGATTTTCTTATTCTACTCCATTCAGATGTTGGGCCGTTTTGCCAAGGTATAGGGCGAGCGCACAAGCACGTTGACACTGGTTAGCAGGAACAAAGTGCACAGATTTCTAATGAAAGCATAAAAGAGCTCAACAAAAATCAGGGAATGAAGACAAAATGTCTGGGGAAATACCACACTGAGGGTGAGATTCACTGCACTGTGCAGCATGCATACAAAATGGGAAAAGGTTTCCCTCATGTTTAGGCATAGCATTTTGTACAAGAACAGTAGCCTTCCTGCACAAGACCTATGCTGGACTCACACACGCACCCTGGCGCTATGGCATTAAGGTGTGTAGGTGACACACAGCAGCTGTAATCAGTAGCGGCACAAGGGAAAGGGGAGGAGAGAGCCATATCTTTGAAAATATGTTGCTCTCCTGCTCCCTCACTGTCACGCAACGCAGCACAGCTTCACGGGGGGCTGTACTGCGTTGCGTGGAGATTTGGGAAATCTCCCCCTAAGAATGCCAGGTCTAACAAGTATGCCATGGCCTTGTGTGCATTTCACGTCTTCTGTTAAGCTTTGTAGGATAATCATGATGAAGATTTTTGTGGGTGATTGAAAGTTGCACTAGAGCAAATGATGGGCCCGGTTGAGAAGACAGGACTCGCCCTCCATGCCTGGGTGATTTGGGAGGAGGAAGGGAGCAAAATAATGATGTGGGTGGCTGCACCACAGTGCATCACAAACTTTACAGTGAATCTCTGACAGAATATCGACAGACAGGATATCTACACTCAAAATATCGACGTTGGAATATCGAAGGCAAGTATATCGACACCCTATCTACAACATGGTAAGTACAAAAATATAAAAAATAAAATATTGATGTTAAAAATATCGTAAGTAAATATATCGGTTTTTTTTATTATTAAAAAAAGAAATATAAAGTAAATAATACTGTTATATAATTTAAACATATGTACAAATATTTTAGAATGTTTAAAATGATTAAATAATACATATTTAATGTTAAACATGTAATTAAAATTAAACATACAATATGTAATATATATTTAATTATTATAATATTTATTATTTTTGCAATTAATTTAAAAATATTAACAAATACTATAAATTACACATACATCAACACTCATAAAACAATAACATAAATAATAATAAATATTTATATTGTATACATAAAAACAATGAAATATACTTTCATTATTTAAAAAATTATTTAAACACAACATTATGTAACATAATAAAAATATTATAAAATACATAAATAATTATAAATTATATTGGATAGCATAAGCCTAAAAATTACTATTCAAACTCCATAGGGTGCAGCAGTAGGGAAAGTGTTAGATAGCAAATAGGTAAAAATTACTATTCCCACTCCAGTGTGTGCAACAGTAGGGAAAGTGTTGGATAGCGGGTAGGTAAAAATGACTATTCCCACTCCAATGAGTACAACATTAGGGAAAGCGTTGGATAGCGTAAGGGTAAACATTACTATTCCAACTCCAAAGGGTGCAACAGTAGGGAAAGCGTGGATGGTGTAGGGGGTAAAATTACTATTCCCACTCCAGAGAGTGCAACAGTAGGGAAAGCGTTGGATAGCAGGTGGGTAAAAATTACTATTCCCACTCCAGTGAGTGCAACAGTAGGAAAAGCGTTGGATAGCATACGGGTAAAAATTACTATTCCCACTCCAGTGAGTGCAACAGTAGGGAAAGCGTTGGATAGCGTACGTGTAAAAATTACTATTCCAACTCCAGTGAGAGCAACAGTAGGGAAAGCGTTGGATAGAGTAAAAGTAAAAATTACTATTCCAACTCCAAAGGATGAAACAGTAGGGAAAGCGTTGGATATTGTAGGGAGTAAAATTACTATTCCCACTCCAGAGAGTGCAACAGTAGGGAAAGCGTTGGATTGCGGGTGGGTAAAAATTACTATTCACACTCCAGTGAGTGCAACAGTAAGGAAAGCGTTGGATACGTACGGGTAAAAATTACTATTCCCAATCCAGTGGGTGCAACAGTAGGAAAAGTGTTGCATAGTGTAGGCGTTAAAATTACTATTCCCACTCCAGAGAGTGCAACAGTAGGGAAAGCGTTGGATAGGGGGTGGGTAAAAATTACTATTCCCACTCCAGTGGGTGCAACAGTAGAGAAAGCGTTGGATAGCGTACGGATAAAAAATACTATTCCCACTCCAGTGGGTGCAACAGTAGGGAAAGCGTTGGATAGCCGATAGGTACAAATGACTGTTCCCACTCCAATGAGTGCAACAGTAGGGAATGCGTGGGATAGTGTAGGGGGTAAAATTACTCTTCACACTCCAAAGAGTGCAACAGTAGGAAACGCTTTGGATAGCATAGGGGGAACAGTTACTATTCCAACTCCAAAGGGTGCAACAGTAGGGAAAGCGTTTAATAACATAGATTTTTATTGTCACATACTTCTAAATATTGTTTATATTTGAAATAATGTATAATTACTTTTTTAAATACATCAACATCAATAAAAAACAATTAATGTTTAATAAAACCAATTACATTTGAATAATTTATTGACTATAAATGAATAACCAACACCAATAAATAATAATTATTCAATATTAATAATCAAATAATACATATTAAAGAAAAATATATTTATCATAACAATAAAATATTAATTACATTTAAATCAATATTAAATATTTAAAAACATTATAAAAATTATTATTTTTAGAAAAAGAATGTTTAACAATTTTTCAAGTTATTAAAAAATATTTACAAATTACAAATATTAATTGACAATTAAAACATAATTATCTATTAAAATAAATAATTACCAAATAATAATTTTTTTATACATTAATTATCCATAACATAAAATGTATAAATAATTAAATTTTTTCAATAAAATTACTTTTCATCCGATACCCCTATAAACCCACAACACGCTCAGGTACTAAAACATAACATTTAATTGAAATTACCATTAATTACCAATTAAATAATTAATTTATCAATTAAAAAATAATTTCAAATTAATAATCAATTACAAAATAAATTATACATAAATACATTTTTTATTATTTACAATTAAATTACTTCCCACCCTATTCCCCTAATCCACAACCCGCTCCAGTACTAAAACATAACATTTAATTAAAATTAACATTAATTACCAATTATGTAATTAATTTATCAATTAAAATAGTGAATTGCCAATTAATTACAAAATAAATTATACATAAAACATTTTTTTAATAATTTCAATTAAATTACTCTCCACCTTATTCCCCTATAAACCCACAAATCGCTTCAGTACTAAAACATAACATTTAATTAAAATTAACATTAATTACCAATTATATAATTAATTTATCAATTAAAATAATTAATTGCCAATTAATAATTAATTACAAAATAAATTATACATCAATAAATATTTTAATAATTACAATTAAATTACTTCCCACCCTATTTTCCTATAAACCCACTACCCGCTCCGGTACTAAAACATACAATTTACTTATAAAATAATAAATAATCCCAAAAAAATATATCGATATTAGTGTCATTGAAATTAGTTACATCGATATATATGCTATCGATATTACTAACTTTGATATTACTTATATCGATATAAAGAATTTCGATATTACTTACCTTAGGGTCGATATTCTGTCCAACGATATTCTTGACATCGTATTCTGCACCTTCGAAATTTCAAACACGATATTTTGGTAGGTCGAAATTTGAAACTCGATATTTTGACTGTGTACCCTTTACAGTATGTGAGTCACCTGAAAGAAAGTATGCAAGCAGCCACAGCTCCACTGGAAGCTGATATCAATAAGGCCTAGCCAGTCCTGAGGTCTGCAGGCAGTTACTTCTATCATTGCTGGACTCCCTGCCGCTTACGGAGGTAAAGTCGTACCTGCGTAAAGTGGCCTCTGCTGGGGTCCAAGCAGCTATTTTTGCATACAGGGCCCCCTCAAGAGGGGGAGGAGTGCAGGAGCTCTGGCTGCAGAGCAGTCACCCACTAGAGCAGGGAAGCTTGGGGGGCCAATAGAATGCCAGTGGGAACAGAGTGGCAACCCCCCCCCCCTATGATGAGCAGCACCAAGAGCAGCAGGAAGGAGTGGTGGCAAAGAGGCAGGTGTAGTGTCAGCACGGGCAAGCTCAGCCCAGATGGATGTGCTAAAGGAATCTGGCCCATGCAGAGGAGTGAGCGTAGGTGAGTCAACTTCAAGGAGCACTTCCCATGGACATTTTAAGGGCATATGGGAAAGGCAGACAATCAAGTAAAAATGGGTGGAAGGGTTATACAGCACCCACAGGTAACCAGTGGGGAACAGGAACAGAAGGGTATGCAACACAGGAGAGATCAGGCAGGGGTAGGTACCCTTTGGGGTCCAAACAAGGAGACAACAGTAGGCCAAGGGCCCAGCTAGCAGAGGGACAGCCCGGCATCAGAAGGATTTGTGTGGACATAGCATGGACAGGAAGTAGCTGCAAGGCTGAAGGAAGACCACCAGTCACAGAGGCAGCCCACAGAGATCAAGTAGTACTCTAAGGAACTGAAGGCAGAAGAACAATCACAACAGAGTTTGCCCTTTTCCAAGATCTCAGTACTATACTGCAGGTGGTCTTGGGCAACTACCAACATCAGTGGGAATACCAGTGGAGCAGGTGTTGTGAGGTGGCAACTTCTAAGAGTGAATGCAGAGCATCCCTTGGCTATAGACAGTAGTGATAATTTGGTACAAGAGAGGGGGCTGTAAGAAGCTGGAGCTGGGGAAAAGGTGGTGTTCAGTCAAGGGTGACAGCGGAGCACAGGGCTGTTCTCCATTCCAAAGCGGTGGTCATACAAGATGTGAGCAAAAACACAGGTATGCTCAGACAAAGTAGCCATATCAGTGGGGACCGGTGAGGCGTGGAAGATTTGGCCTGGAGCAGTGATGCCTAGGAGGACAGCCAGAAGTTTCTAGAAAATTTGACAAAAAATGGAGGGGATCAGAAGTAAGGGCGTTGAGAGGAAGGCAGTGGGGGTGTGTTGGCCTGAGGTCAAAACTGGACAATGCGGGCAGCGAAGACAGTGGAGGACTGAGAGAAAAGTGGCTTTGGTCAGAAGGAAGGGCTGAGGATGATAGGGCGGAGAGGTGCAAGTGCCCCAGGAGAACAGACAGTGGGAGGGGTTTTAAGGAAGAACATGGCAGTTGAGTACAGTGAAGGATAAGGTTGGTCTTGGGGCAGTAAAGGGGGATAGAGTGCGGTGAGAGGCTGTGTGGGTCGATGGGAATGATTGACAGGAGTGAGAGAGATGGAGAGCATGCAGAAAACCTTGTGGAAATTATGGAATAGATTTTTGGTACACTGTCACACCCCATCCCCATCAGTATGGACATAATCAATGGATGGCATGAGTGGAATAGCAAAGCGGATGGTTAATGAATGGAGTAACAGTATACAGTGGAGGATACAGAACATGTTTCCATGGTTGAGGAGTAGGGTGAGGAGGCAGGTGGGGGAGAGACATAGACAGGAAGTGAGGTGATGGCAGTAGAACAGAAAGGTTATGGTGATATAGGGGAGGCTCCCTTGCATTGGGATAGTTAATCTGCTGGAGGGGGCACCTTTTATTGAACATCAATGGAAAAATATGGATGAATAAGTACATGGACCTATCAATTGTTAGGGAGTTTAAATGTAAGGAAGGGTCCAAAGATGTAGTGCAGGAGTTTGATGAACGTTGCAAAGTGCTGACAATCATTGATACATGAACGGTGATCTTTAGTATCCATGCCAGCATTATTTGTGAGAAAACCTCAGAGTGTAGTCCGTCACTGTGGAAATAAGAGCTAGTTTTAGTTTTGGTCGTCTGGCACGACTTAGGCATGATGGAAAATTTAAAGTTAGAAAAAGCATTTCCCACACCAAATCCTGGAGTATAATTGACAATGAGTTGTGGTTGCTATACATGACCCACAGCAGACCACTGCAGGCAGCTGTAGGCAGCACACACAGAAAACGGGTTGCCCTTATCCCCTACATTCTGTATCCAGTGGGGAGAGTGGTATGGCCAGAGAAAAGCAAGTGGGATCATGCTGGAATTACAACAAGGGAGCCTGCCTTGAATGCACCTTGCACTCCTTGCACCTCTCAAACCCTCCTTAATGGTGGCTGCAGCAAGGACACACACCAGGTGCACCACTCGCATGCCAAAGGTGGGCCAGAGGCAAACCCTTCTGTGCTCATCCGTGTCTGGACTGCACCCAGCACCAGTAACAATGGTTCTCCCCTTACCCACTTCGATCCTGCCACGCTCCTCTGTGCTCTAAACCCCAGCCGTTCTTCACAGTACTGCTGCCACACCACACTACACAACAATGGCAGGCACATTCACATGTGCCTCCTGCAAGTTCTCATGCACTCTTCCACAATCGACACCCAGCAACACCCAACACCCCACTTGCTCACAATCCAGCCACCCATTCACATAGACCAAACAACATCCACACATCATGCCACACTCACATGCATGCTCCCCAAACTCTCCATGGAGATATGGGACCTACTGCACGACCTTACTTCAGATTCCTCTTGCTCTTGGAAACATAGCTAAACCCTATCTATGCACCAGACATCACTACCGTCATCGCTCACCTGTTGCCTATCTGAATAGTAGAAGGAGTTCTGGACTGCGAGCACGTTGGAGCGGCTCTTCCTCTTGCCTTCTCATTCAACTCCTCGCGGAACCCGCTCCGCGGGTCCCGCATCGCCTGTGGTCATCTTGGACTGCGCTGTTGGAAGCGCGCTGTGCTGCAAAGCAGAAAGCCTGACACAACTAACTCTGTTTGTGCTCCTGTGACGGTGGTGAGTGCAGGGCTGCGAGCAAGGGCAGGCGCAGGACTACCAGTCCCAGGAGCGCCTGACCCTCGGCATCAAGATCAGCTGACCCGCTCTCCCTGCTGGCTCCTCCCCCGCCTCAGCGCAGCTAAAAACCAGCGTGTCAGTTTCTTAGTCGGATTGCTCACCTGTTGCCTATCTGAATAGTAGAAGGAGTTCTGGACTGCGAGCACGTTGGAGCGGCTCTTCCTCTTGCCTTCTCATTCAACTCCTCGCGGAACCCGCTCCGCGGGTCCCGCATCGCCTGTGGTCATCTTGGACTGCGCTGTTGGAAGCGCGCTGTGCTGCAAAGCAGAAAGCCTGACACAACTAACTCTGTTTGTGCTCCTGTGACGGTGGTGAGTGCAGGGCTGCGAGCAAGGGCAGGCGCAGGACTACCAGTCCCAGGAGCGCCTGACCCTCGGCATCAAGATCAGCTGACCCGCTCTCCCTGCTGGCTCCTCCCCCGCCTCAGCGCAGCTATAAATCTCCCTCTTGACACCGCAACGCGGGAGCGCGCCGGGAGAAGCCCGGGACAAGGGCGGGACCGTCTGAGGCCGTCAGAGGCTGAAGTAGGCTGGGCTGGGCCCCCTCCCTTTGATCTCCGGTATTAATTCAATTTGTCATTGCATCTATAGGCTTGTATTGTATCTTAGGGCTCGGATTTATATTTTATAAGTGTTATTATCTATAATTTTCTCCGTAATTTAGTCTCATGACGGCTAAAAAACTGCGTTCTGGACGCGTTCTAGTAGGGAGATCTGGGTCTAAAACGAAATCTAACCCTCTACGTAATAAAATTACTTCCTCCATGCAATTGAAAGGCCAGTGTCAGCTTTTCAATTTATGGGATAAAGGGAAAGATAAATCTATTGATCTGCAGTCCCCGAGCGAAATTCCAGATTCAAACGGTTCGGAGCCTGCTAATAGGGTTATCAATGTTTCCTCTAGCCTGAGTTTGGTTCCTAGTCAATCCTTACCTATTCCGGCTAGCCCCGAAGTAGTAAGGGGCTCGCCTTTGTCTTCAAACAACTTGCAATTGAAACAGAATTCTCCCCTTGAGTCTTCAGGTAGTAAGGTTTTAAAATCTGACAGTATTGACCTCCCCCAAGCATCTCTTATGGAAGTCCCTAAAGTTATAGTGAATACTGACCCTTTTTCAGTTGTGTCAGTTAAATCGCCTGTATTAGGAAGCGATTTTACATTACCTGACATTGATTTAACAGCTCATAGGGATCGGGTGAGATCCCTACAGGGGAATTCTAGGGGTATGCCTAACTTAGATGAAGCAATAACCATTTCAAGTACCGGTCCTCTAAGTAGTACACCCTCTAATAAATTAGATTTTTCCCTTGCGCAATTAAACTTCACTTCTTGTTCTGGCCCTATTTTGAACAATTTAGCTGAGGGTTCTCCAAATATTAATGGGAGGTTAATCTCCAATTCATTGTCCTCTTTGGAATCTATTTTATCTTCGATTCTGAGTTTACTTGAAAAATTTGTTGGAGGTTCTGAGTGTATTTTTGACACGGTAACTCAAATTTTACAAGTTCTCTTGTTAAGTAAGAATGATCTAGTGTCAGACTGCCCTCCAACATCGGCTACTCTGTTGGGGCCTCCAAAAATAAGTTCTCCTACTGCTCATGCAGGGCTGGTTTCAGCTCAATCTCCGCTTTTGACGGAAGGCCAAAAAGCAACGAATCCAGTAGCGCTCCAAGTTGACTCTAACTTTTCCAAAGTGGTTTCGGCTGGGGCTAATTGTATAGCTCCAATTAGTGATAAGATAGAGGTAATAACAATGTCCCCACTCATTCATAAAATTGAAACTCCCTCTCTCTTCCCTATATTTTCCTTGCCGTCAAACAAAGAAGAGGAGATCCCTAAAGCAAATCATGGAATGATTGAAAAATCGAGTCCCTTGAAACATAAAAAGATCAGAATAAAGAAGAGAAAACCCATTCGAAGATTCTCTAAAAAAAGACAGAGAAAACTTCACTTTGATAAGAGTGCGGAACCAATACTAGAAGATCTTCCTCAGGTCGAGCAGTCTCCTACCCCTCATGAAGAAGATAGGATTGTTTCCCCTAAAGGGGAACTCCCGTCTATAGGTTTAGGTCCCATAAGTTTCACTAATCCTTTCCTCCCCAAGGTTACTTTACCCTCCGTCAACCCTTTTCTTTCATATTGCAATCCTACAGCAGGGTCTTTCCAAGTTGTTCCCAAGGTTACTTCTCCTTCTATTAATCCTTCCCTCTCCTCTCTCAATTCCTCAGCAAGACCCTTTCAGGATCCTTCCTCAATTGTAGTCATTCCCCCTAAAGAAAAAATAAATGTAGATACTTTGTTTCTTGATTTTTCTCCCTTATTTGAACAAGATTTAATTCTAAATAGATCTGCCCTACTGATCTGTTTCAAAGAGATTGAAAGTTTAAAATTAATTCAAACGTCCGATTTGGACGTAGTATTCCTTCTTAATTCCCTGGTAGGGAGATCTACAAGATTCACAAGGGTGAAATTTCATTCTAAAGTTGTGTCAAATCTTATTCTACAGTGGGCGGAGGAATTACAAGTCAGAGGGATAGATGTTATGCCATACTTTGGGGAAAAACGAACTCAAAGTATTCTTGCCAATTTATCACCTCCCTCCAATACGGGTGTGCTGTTGTCGGATTGGTCTAGTTTTAGATCGGAGGACTTAAAAATATGTGTGGCTAGGAATGAAAGGCAAGTTTCATATAAAAATCCTCCTCTTAAACAAACGGTGAAGGATGATCAGTCTAAATGGAGTTGGTTACCTGGAGTTCTAGCGAGTAAATCTGCTCTCTGCCCCAAACCACATTCGAATTTTTAACAGAGAGCTGAAGCTTATCTCATGGAACACTGCTGGTTTTAAAGATTATAAGGAGAAATTATGCTTCTTGCATTCCCAAAAGGCAGACATAATCTGTTTACAAGAAACATGGGTGGAAGGTAGATTAGCTTTAGAAAAAGATTACTTTGTTTTGGAAAACAGCGCAATCACCTCCAGAAGAGGCCATGCAACGGGAGGAATAGCATGCTTGCTATCAAATAGATTACAATGGAATTATTCACATTATCTCGATCCAGGGAAACTGTTCCAAGCAATAACCTTAAAAGATGTATTTGAGGATTGCCCTAATAGATCGCTGATTGTGATAAATATCTACATTCCCCCAAATTGTTGCTTTAATGATGGTCTAAAAACTTTGTTCACTTTTTTAACTAAAGCGATGGACACTTCCCCGTCTCCTCATGTGTTAATGTTTGGGGATCTGAACTGTAATATATCCAATTGTGGGTTGGATTTGTTTAGAAATATTCAAAGGGAAGAGTCCCTGAATATACCATCGGCCCAGTTACCTGCCAAAATTAAAACTAACAAAAGAGGCAAACTTGTTCTAGAAGGTTTACATAAAGTTGACTGTTTAATAGTAAATGGGAGGCTTCCGTCCGACACCCCGGCAGCCTTTACGCATAAATCAAATAAGGGAAAATCTATTATTGACTTTGTTATGGTAGATTATGTTTTTTTTTCCCAATTGAAAGATATGAAAGTCATTGAGTCTAACCTTAGTGACCATAATGCGTTGTTGCTTTCAGTCTCCGTCAGTCTCCCGAAAGTGGATTCCTGGAGTTTGGATACAGATTTGGTGAATTTTGATTCCAACTCAGGGAAATGTTTTTGGAATTCTCGTTCCTTTGAAAGTGTGGTGCCTCTTTTGTATTTAACTGTCGAGAATTTACCCCTCTGGGAAGGGAGAGAGCTGTTGGGTTTTGCTAATTTTTTAGAATCTGTAACTTCCATAGCGAAAAAGAAATCAGGTGTGAAACAACCTTTTGCAGTCCCTCATCCCCTACGGGCTATAAATATAGAAATAAATAAAGTTATAAGGGGGCAATTTTTATTTTTCACCCAAGAAGCTAAGCACAAGTTGTCAATTTTAAAAAGAAGGAGAGTTAGGCTTAAGGCCCGTTTAAAGCGCACCAAGGAAGATGCTCTTTGGATACAACTGGGAGAAGCTTCTTATAACGGTCAAGCCAAGACATTCTGGTCTTTAATTGGCAAGGGTTGTGGTACCAGAGCCAGTCCCACTCCTATTGCCATAGAGGAACAGGTATGGGTTCAATATATCGAGAATTTGTACAGTAACAATAATTCACAAGTATACAAAGTGGAATTCAATAATGTCTCACGTGTATTTGATTGTCCAACGGAAAAGGAAATTGAATTTGCTATTAAGAATATGCGTTCCTCTGGCGCGATGGGTCCAGATAAAGTCCCAATCTCAGTTTTAAAACAACAGAGTGAACTTTGGAGCAAAATTCTCTTTCCAGTATTTAAATTTTGCTTTTCCAGTGGAACAGTCCCCCCCTCCTGGAAAGGAAGTATCATTGTTCCTTTATATAAAAAAGGGGCAAGAGATCTTCCACAAAATTATCGTCAAATCGCTTTGCTTGATGCCATTGGTAAGGTTTTCGCAAAATGTATTCTTATTTTAAAGAACCAATGGGTATTAGAATTTAAAATCCTCTCCATTGAACAAACAGGTTTCAGACAAAATCACGGAACTCTAGATAACTTGACGGCATTGCAAGTTATCACGGAAAAATATGTGAAAGTCCGTGGTGGTCAGGTATACGGCGCTTTTATTGACTTCTCCACCGCCTTTGATAAAGTGGATAGAATATTGCTGTGGAGAAAGTTATTTGATTTAGGTATGCCCCCCTTTCTTATTAAGTTAATTCGCGCCCTCTACTCAGATACCTAGTGTAGAGTTCTACTTGGAGGTGAACGTGGTTTATCTAAAATAATTTCTACTTCCAATGGGTTGAAGCAAGGTTGCCTCCTGGCTCCCTTGCTATTTTCCCTCTATACAGTTGATTTACCCGTCGCCCTCTCAGCCTGCGCCGGTATTGCCCCGTCTTTGGGTGGAGTTCCAATTGCATGCCTTATGTATGCAGATGACATCTTGATTTTGGACCTCACCCCAAAGGGCTTGAACAATCGGTTGCAGGCGCTTTCTGAATATGCTGAAAGCCATTACCTATCGATAAACACGGCAAAAAGTAAAGTGATTTGCTTCTCTGGTAGAAAGAAACCCAAATTCCCTAATTATCCTTGGGTTGTGGGGGGTCAAAAATTGGAAATTGTGAAATCCTACACCTTCCTTGGAAAAATTGTCACAAATAACCTAAGTGACAAATCACATATAGACAATAACTCTCGGAAGGCTATTTCACAGGGAAAGAGCCTAGTTTCCTTGTATAAAGCCACAGGTAGAAGGCATTTTTCTATTCTTTTAGAGGTATTTAGAGCGAAAGTTCCTGCCTCCCTGTTATACGGAATAGAGTTAATTGATCTAAAAAAGTGGAGTTTTTTAAACTCAGCGGAAGGGAAAATTCTGCGTAGTCTAATGTCTGTTGGTACAGCAAATTCGACAGCTCCCTGAGACAGGAACTTGGTATACGCAGTAGCTGGGTTCAAGGTTTGGCCAGTATTATACGTTGGGTAGTATGTTTATCTAAAAGTGAGTCCAACACCTTAAGAGATCTTATAAAAAAGGAATTATTAGGATCCTTTAATGATTTCTCCTTGATTGTAAAAAATTTCAGATTTGCCGTGGCACAATTGAAATTGGATGAAGAGATTTTATTTTCTTTATCCTCATATCAATTAAAAACCATCCTGAAGTCTGCCACATGGGAACTGGGGTTTAGTCAGGATAGAGATTCCCGACTGTCGAAAAAAGGTTGTACTCCTGTTATTGAGTCTTGTATTTTGCGGAAAGCTCAACCTTATATGTACTGGAACATCTCTCATGGCGTCAGACGCCTAGTGTACTTATTAAGACAAAATCTGCTTCCGTTGAAAGTTCTCTATGCCAGTTGGTATGGCCATTCGGCACTTTGTGATCTTTGTCAATTGTACGACCAGGACTTAGATCATGTTATTTTTGTTTGTCCTGCCCTGATGTCTTGCAGGCGTAGATGGTTAAGACCAATTTGCCTACAACTCAACATTTTATCTGCTTCTTCATTTAAGGCGGCCATGATTAACCCACCTAATGAAATGTTTTGTTTTAAACTGTACAATTTTTTAAAATGTTTTTTGGACCTGTACTAAGATGTTTTCCTTCATTGTTGTTAAATAATATCTTATGTGCTTCTTGTTTTGTATGTATATTTTGCTTTTATGTGGACCTCATAAAGAGTTCCTTTATCATAATAAAATAAACTTGAAACTTGAAAAACTACCGTCATCGCTGTCAGCTACAAGATCACCAGGCAAGACTATCAGAAAATGCTTTGAGATGGAGTTGCCATCTTTAGGAAAGTGCCCCTTTCTGCATGGTTGCCCCCCACTTTTTGCCAAGTGTTGATGTACTTTGACTGAGTGTTCCATGGGTTCCTGACAACCAGGTACCCAGGGCCTATGTTCTTTCCCTAAACTGTACTGTTGCAAAACCCAATTGTCAACTCTCTGGCCACATGTAAGTCCCTACTAAAAGGTACGATAGGTACCAAGGGCACTGTGACCAGAGAAGACCTCTAAGGGCTGCAACACTTATCGTGCCACCCTTAGAGGGCCTGTACCTTTACACATGCTGCCATTGCAGGCTGCATATTTTGGTGCAGAACAAAGTGAAGAGTTGACATGGCACACACCCTGTGTGCTATGCCTATAACCCACTGCCCGTGGCATAGGTAAGTCACCGCTCTAGCTAGGTGCACTATAATAGTGGCGAGGGCACAGGTACAATATTCTTAGATATTGTAAGGGCAGTAATGCAATAAAGAGTATATGATATGAGAGTTTGTCATTGGGAACTCCACAGCACCATATTGGCTTTATGAAAACTGGGAAGTTTAGTATCAAACTTCTCAGCACATTAAATCCACACTGATGCCGTTGTGGGATTTACTGAAAAATGCACTCAGAGGGCATCTTAGAGCTGCCCCCTGAAAAACAGCCTAATTCTAGTGTCCTGGCTGAGTGGCTTCTCACCAACTGCCACCACCAGACATGTTTCTGGAACCCTAAATCGAGGGCTTGCCACTCTTGCAGTCCTGAAACAAAGCACATCCTTGGACAAGGTTCTAAGCCACCTCCCCCGGGATGGGCAGGGTCCATGAAGGGGAAGCTTCAAAGGCCAGTCAACTTTGTGAGCTACCCCAGCCATTTACTGCTCCCCCACTTTGGGCAGGAGAATCGGTGGGAAAACCAAGATAGGAAGAGAGATGTGCCCACCTCATAGGTGGGGGAGGCGAGATGAAGCACAACTCTCAGTCCCCGTCATCTTGCAGATGAGGGGAC
Organism: Lissotriton vulgaris; assembly: GCF_964263255.1. Taxonomy (NCBI): domain Eukaryota; kingdom Metazoa; phylum Chordata; class Amphibia; order Caudata; family Salamandridae; genus Lissotriton; species Lissotriton vulgaris. The sequence continues at coordinate 1,450,263,440 of NC_141695.1, read as the reverse complement.
CCAACCAACCCAAGAAAGGCTCATGCCCCCCTCTCACTGGAGGTGGTATAATAGGGGGTGTACCCACCCCAAGGAAGGGACCCATTGGTCCTGACCTGTACCTACCTGTATATGCCCCTAGATTTAGTATTTAGGGGCAACCCTGAACCTTGTCTCCTCAGACCAAAGCAGAAAAGAAGAACAAGGACTGAACAGCCATGCGGAGAGAAGAAGAGGAGGACACCAACTGACTTGGCCCCAGTCCTACCGGCCTGTCCCAACTTCAGACTCTTCCAAGAGAACCATGGCATGTTCAGCAGTCAGCAGTCCTTGAAAACCCATTGAACCTGCCCTGTCTTTGTGACTAAAAAGCACTCTGTCTCTCGTGAGTACCAGACGTGCTCAAAAGTAACCGACTCTGACTTCGGCTGACTCCGTGAGTCTTGACCACTCCGCTCCCGGTGCCTGAGCCCGAGCTGGAGTGACCCAATACACTAAGGAGGTCTCCACAGTGACCCTAGCCTGGATCCCAGTGACCTCTGAACCTCTATCAGTTCCTAAATCAAAACCTGCAGCCAACAACTGGAAGGTCCCCTCAACCGCGACCAAAGGCGACCTCCAGACTGACTCCGTAACCGAAGTGGAACGGAAAGAGCAATCACGACCGCCCAACCTACTCCGTACCTGAACGCCTGTGGTCACAGAACGACCACTCCCAGAGCCCCCATTTCCCTCACAGCAGCTGACCGACTCCAAAGGAACCGCGACCAAACCTGCAGCATCAGCCAAGACCACATCCTGCACCTGGCTACCCCTGTGCCACTGGAGGTGTAGTTCTTGTGTTGGTCATTGGGACTTTAGTGCTGACCTCGACCCCTAGAGAAGTTTGTTCCCCAGCCTGTTGGCCTGCTTGATGCAGTCCCCCCGCCCATAACTGTGCTTAGCTCGTTGGCTAATGTGTGGTCCCTGCACTCTGCACCTGGCTGCCTCTGTGCCGCTGGCGGTGTGGCTTGGGTGCCCATTTGACTGAATCTTATCCATGGACCCATAAACTCAATTCCGCCGTCCCAAGACTATATGTGGCTTGTGAGTAATGTTGTTAACCTGTATTAAGTTTGCAACACACGGGGGGCGGAGCTAGCCAGCGTCGATGGCGGACGTGTGAGCTTTCGGCTCCTCGCCTAAGCCCCTAAAATATCCTGATAAACTATCCTATCGCATGCCAGCGTAGCTGTGTTCGGTACGTGGTGACCCCTGGTACCCCCAGACCCGATTGAGTGGTCCGGAGCGGCCGTTAGTAGCGGAGAAAACCCGGAGACGTTCCGCGAAGGAGAGAGGTGGCGGACCAGGCCTGAAGCCGCGACCTGTCCTGCGGAGCAGACCGCACGACGTCACCCGACGTGCGGCCCCGAGCACTGGAGGAGACGGGGCGAGCGGTGCTGGACTCGGCGCGCTGCCGCCTGGACACACGGGAGGCCCCCCCAGCCACACCGCACCACCCTAGAGCTAACGCCACGACACCCCCTCTCAGCCACACCTCAACGGAGCGGGCGAGCGCGGAGCCGACTGAAAACGAGCTGCGGGGGCTTGGGAGACACGCCGGCCGCGTGTACGCCTTGGTTCACCTGGGAGCACACGCACAGCGACATTACAGCTGGAAGGACACTGTCGTTAGCAACCCCCGAGGGGTTCGCATGCAATCCGCGGACTGCGGGGGCCTACGCAAGAAGCTCACCGGAGGGGACGCTCTCGACATAGCCGCCATTTTGGCCCACACGCTCCGCTAACGCTGGTGCGGCAGCCGGGAGTGGTGAAGGAGTGAGCGGAGCACCACTCTCGCGGCCCTGCCTAAACTGCGACGAGGAGGTTTCTCAGTGACAGAGCCCCCCCTTCCACTGGGAGGACATCATGGGGAAAAACGATGCGGCGCAGGCCAAACTCTCGTTTGAACGTCGGAGGCCGAAGGGGACGGAGCCACTTGCACCGGAGGCCTCCCCGAAAGGGGCAGCGGCGACAACGGCACCTGCAGAACTTCGAGACCTGCTGGCGGCGATGGAGAAGGGCATCCAGAACAGCATCGAGGCGGTGGGCTCCAAGATAGACGCTTTGTCGTATCGCATGGACCGCATGGCGGTGCGAGTAGACAAACATGCGGAGCGCCTAGATATGGCGGAACGACGCCTCACGGAGGCCGAGGAGGCGCAGACCGAGTGGGACAAGGACCGTCGGCAATTCGGCAGGCTGCTCCAAGTGATCCGTGACAAGGCCGAGGACTTAGAAGCGCGCTCCCGCAGATCGAACATTCGTATAACGGGGGTAGCGGAATCGACTCGGACTGGTAAGATGGAGCTCTACGTAGAGAACATGCTGAAAGTGCTGCTTGGGGAGGAGGCTTTCTCCCCAATGTTCATCGTGGAGAGGGCGCATCGCACTTTGGGCCCTCAACCTCAACCTGGCGCGCCTCCCCGACCCATCATAGCAAAGCTCCTGAACTACAGGGACAGGGACACGGACTTGCGGCTGGCTAGGGAAAAAGGGCAGCTCCAGATGGAAGGCATGAACATTTCGCTGTACCCTGACTTCACGGCCAAGGTGCAAGAGGAGCGCCGTCAGTTCGTACCGCATAAGAAACAGCTCCGCGAGTTGGGACTTGACTACGCGATGCTTTACCCGGCCAAACTGAGGATTAACACTGGCGGGAAATCGTACTTCTTCACAGACCCTAAGGAACTGCAGAAGTCGCTGAAAACGTGGGCCAGGGAACGTAAGGAACATCGACAGCAGCACGGAGAGGACTCAGGGGCAGCATCGAACTTGGAGGAACAGGACTGAAGCGGTGCACCCAGTATGTATTGCTCCCCACTGCGAGTAGTGCCGTCGGACATGCTGCCACGAGATTAATGTGCGATCCCATAAGGTGAGCTGTACACCGGAATCATTTTGGGACACTAGATGTGAGATGGGAGGAGTGTCCACACCGCGAAGCAAGCTGTTTTGCATGTACAGACTACAAGTGCCGGAGAGGCGTTCAAAGTATTGACATTGAGGACGGGTTTGGGGGGAACGGGGGAAATGGGTGAACTCAGTGTAAGGCATTGGAACACTTTGGGGCTAGGCAGAGGTGCAGAACTGGAGATAAACTTTGAAGCCGTTGGTGGTTCTATGCAGTCTTGGCACGCTTTGCCCCTGTGCTTTTGGTTGAGAAGCTCCCCAGGGAGTTGGGTCTTGTATTGCCTAACAATTTGAGGTTCTTGAGTTGATGGGGATTTGTGGGGGGCTCTGTCTGACCGGGTTGGGGGAGGTCAGCTGTGGGTGGGGAGGGGGCAGGGGGGCTGGTTCTGGGACCGGGTTTGGGGGGTTCGTTGTTGTTCGAAAGTTGAGGGGTCCGTGGTTTGCTATGAGAATCTGGCTTGGAGTGAGTGCGTGTGAATGGAGTGACTGGCTGGCCGCCTTGGGTACTGGTGCCCAGGGCTGTGGCACGCCACCTGCCTATGGCGTCACTATGCTACGTTGTGATCTGCGATGTCGGCTGCTGTAGTGTCTGAGCACCCACAGGCCCGACGCGCACTAAACCTGCTGACCTGGAATGTACGAGGGCTAAACGACCACCGCAAGCTGAGGAAGGTTATGAGCTTTCTCCACAGACATCATGTGGATGTAGCCCTGCTGCAAGAAACACACCTACCTGTTCATAGTAAGATGTTGCAGACTCGAGGGTTGGCGGGAAATATAGTGGCAGCGGGCTTCACCACTCACGCGCGTGGCGTGATTACCTGGGCTAACCCCTCCTCGAGATTGAAACTGACCCCGATACATGTGGACACAGAGGGTAGATATGTGATTGCTAGGTGTGCGGGGAGGGGGCTAGATCTGCTGTTAGTGAACGTTTATGGTCCCAATCATGATAATCCGGAGTTTTATGCAACCCTGTCGACCACATGTAGGGCACACACACACTCCAAAACGCTATGGGGGGGGGACTTCAACTTTGTATTTGACCCTGACAGGGATCGTTCCGCTGGCCCTGCTCGAAGGCCAGTGGCATCTGCTGTCTACATGAGAGCGGAGATGACAAAGCTGGACCTAGTGGATGTGTGGCGGGACAAACACCCTATGCAGGGCGGATTCACGCATTACTCGGCCTATCACAACATACAGACTAGAATAGACTACTGGCTAGCCTCCTCTTCAGTGCTTGGCGGCATCAGCTCGTGTACAGTCCTCCCGCGCACACTATCGGACCATTCCCCAGTCCTGATCAGTCTTTCCACCGCCAGGAAGGGGATCCCGCCTTACACTTGGCGTTTCCCGCCCTATGCTCTGCTAGACGACGCCTTTCGCGGGGAGATGGCGGAAGACATAGAACGCTACTTCGCCACCAATCTTAAATCTGTTGATAGCTTCTTCACCATATGGGAAGCCTTCAAAGTGTATATAAGAGGAATGGCCATGTCCAAACACTCCAGCGTACTGCGCTCCATTAGAAGGGACCTCTCCGACTTAGAAAACAAGCTGGCGGCCTTAGAGAAACGACAGCTGGCTGATTCTGGAGGCGATGCAGGACAGGCGCTCCCGCCCCTGCTGGCGGAATACAACGCGCTTGCGGACAGAGGAGTCCTTTACATGGGCAAGTACGCCACTGCCCGAGCTTACGGGGAGGGAGAGAGGCCGGGGGCATTGCTGGCCCGCATGGCCAAGGGCTCCCGGAGACCCTTAGTGATAGACGAACTGCAGACCCCGGAGGGCGACAGGGTAGTTGAGGAAGACCAGATGCTGGAGACGTTCCGGCGCTATTACACGGAACTTTACCGTTCCAAGGCGGAGGGTGCGGAAACGGAAATTGACGATTACCTGGACTATATCTCAATGCCGTTCCTCAAGAACTCAGATAGGGAATTTCTTATGGCCCCCTTCCACGAAGACGAGATTTTAGATGCACTGGGAAGCATGCGGTCGGGGAGCGCCCCAGGCTCTGACGGTCTCACGGTAGGCTTTTACAAGGCATTTAAAGGCCTCCTGCTCCCGCACCTGATTGCCCTCTTTGACACCATCTGCGAGGATGGAGAGATGCCACCCTTCATGCGGGAAGCCTTGCTGGTTACGATCCCGAAGCCGGGGAAATCTCCGGACCTCTGTGGATCGTACAGGCCGCTCAGCTTGCTGAACGTAGACGCGAAATTGTATGCAAAGGTGCTAGCCAACAGACTGGCTCTACTGGACCCGGACCTGGTGGCACCGGAGCAATCTGGTTTCGTGCCTAGCCGGAACCTGACTTATAACATCCGCACGGTACTGGGTACGATACAGCATGTTAAACAGGAGAATCCCGCGTTGGCGATTTTCCTGGATATGGAAAAGGCGTTCGACTCTGTCGAATGGCCGTTCATGATCAGAGTGTTGCGAAAATTGGGACTGGGAGAACCGTTCTTGCAGAGGATAGGGGCACTTTATCACCACCCCTCGGCCCGACTGCGCCTGGGTGACAGGGTTTCAGACCCGATACACATCAGTAGGGGAACCCGACAGGGATGCCCCTTGTCACCACTGCTGTATGCGCTAGTGGCTGAACCGCTAGCATGTGCCATGCGGGAATACCATAGCCTGGAAGGTGTCAGTTTCCCCACCTACAAGATCGGCATCTCGACATATGCAGATGACACCTTACTGTATGTCCGGGACCCAGAAACCAATTTGACCTCGATTCTCAGGGAAGTGGTCCGATTCGGAGCGCTTTCTGGACTCAAAGTGAACTGGGACAAGTCCATTGCTTTCTCCCTGACCCCAGTCACGAGACCTTTCGAGATGGAATATCCCCTACAGTGGACTGACGACTCGGTACGATACCTAGGCATCCGCCTACACACGGATCCTGAGATCCTGATCCGCGACAACTACGGGGTCGCGTTCAACAAACTGGTGGATGATGTGGATGTCTGGATCAGACTCCCCCTCTCCTTGTTGGGCAGGATTGCCCTCATGAAGATGATAGTGCTTCCCCGGTTCCTCTTCCTCTTTGTTAACATTCCGGTTGTACTGTCGAGGGTCTTCTTTAAGCGAATAACACAGGTCTTAGTCAGGCTCGCCTGGGGTGGGAAGCAACCACGAGTCAAATGGGCGACGCTGACACTCCCATGTGAAATGGGGGGACTGGGGGCGCCAGACTTGGAGCGCTACTATCGAGTGGCACAAGCGATACACTTACACTCATGGATCCATGGTGATGCACGTACACCACATCTCATCCTAGAGCGGCTGTTCGCTGACCCACTCCCCCTGCCGGCCACGATCTGTCTCCCATCGGATCGAGCGGTCGGACAGATGGAATCGCTCAAGGCGACCAACCATGCATGGCACGCACTGATGAGAGAGCGGGGATGTGACTTGATGTACTCCCCACAGATGCCGGTGGCCTGGGCCCTATGGCTTGACCCGCTCAATGAGAAAGGGGTAACGGAGGCCCTAAAAGCCCTTGGCGTACAGACTATGGAGGACTTGTTCTTGGACGGTACCCTGAAAACCTGGGAACAACTCCCCCCTATCACCCCGGCTCCCTCGCTGCTACAATGGTTCCAGTATCATAGGATCCGATCAGCCTGCCGAGAAATACTGGGCCCCTCGCTACAGGAGCCTGAGGAGGTCCCTGAATTGACGTATATTATTAAGACTAAAACTCCTACGAAACTGGTCTCTATGGTCAACAAGCTAGGAACCTCGCACCAAACGTTACCTGTCTCTGCTCCTAGAGCGGCGTGGGAAACGGATCTTCAAACCCCCATCGATGACGCTATGTGGCGCTACTGCTGCGCCAACACCCGTAAAGTTTCTCTTAATGGCAGGCACCGTTTGGTGCACTTTAAATTTCTGCAGAGGGTATATTATACCCCTGAGCGGCTACACCGCTATGGCTTGCGTGGCTCCTCGGAGTGTGAGCGCTGTCGGGCCCGGATCGCTGACTTCTTTCATTTGGCCTGGCTTTGCCCGGGGGTGAGCTCCTTCTGGGAGGAGGTCTTTGCGGAGCTTGGCGGGATTTTGGGGGAACCACTGCAGAGCTCCCCAGCGCTCGCACTGCTGGGTTTCTCCAAACCACTGGCCCCTTCGTTGCGCAGGATAGTGGATGTAGCGTTGCTGTTGGCCAGAAGGGTCGTGGCAACGTGCTGGATGCGCGGGCCACTCCCCACCAAAACGAGATGGCTTAGGGACCTCCAATACTGCTGCACCCAAACGGAATTGTACAGCGAGCTGCTGCCGCCTAGGAGCAGGCCGAAATCCTTCTGGGACCTCTACAAGGAACACCTACTAAAGGGGGAGGGGGACGACACTGGCTCGTCGGAGGCAGACGAACTTCAGGCTGAGGAGTTGGAGTATGATTTAGACCTGGGACAACCGCCGCAGGGGGAGCTCTGAAGCTTTTCTTGTAGGAAGTGGGATACGGGAGGGCGCAGGCGGTACACGGGGAGGGTGGGTTGGGTGCGATAAGAACTAGAAGACGGCTCGGGTGGGGGGTGGGTGCGACACACACTTGGGACACACACGACACCATTCACATAGGATGAATAACAGAGACTCCAGCAATGTACTCGATAGCAAACGGGGAGGGCCTTGGGGTTGTTTAGGGGTAGTTTCTTTCTGGTTTTTCCCTTTCTTTCCTTTCCCTTTCTTGTTGTTGCAAGACCGCACCACTACACTTGAATTGTATGATTGCCGACTGTCTCATTGCTCAGCTGAAGCCTTTAAGGGTACGATAAGACTGGCGTATATTGTTTTGTTCCATCACCTTGCGCTGCCGGGCCTCCGGGATGCCGGCACTCAGGCTGTGTATAATGCTCTACAGAATTGCCCACCGGGCCTTCGCGAAGTGTTGTGAACTGTGCTGTTGAAATGCAATGCCACTTTATGCTGACGGTTGGCGCTATCAAAAATAAAGGTCTTTCAAAAAAAAAAAAAAAAGTTTGCAACACACATTGACTCCTCATTTTCCCCTCAGGAAATGCACCAGCCTAGTATCTAAAGATACCTGGCTACAAAAGAAAAGTAAATGCTAAGTAACTGACTGTCTGTGACTATAAAGTATTTATACTGTAACTAATTCATTGCATTTGATCTGTTTTTAAACTGCATATTCTTGCAAAGTATTTCTATAGTGACCTGTACCATGCCTGGCTTGCTTCTAGCACATAAATATAACAAAATAATATTTTTATACCAACCAATTGGTTAGAGTTCAGTCATTGAGTGTTTGAAATCATCATCGCCTGGGTTGTACAATAAAGGCTAGGGCCTACCCTCTGATAAGGCCTTACCACTCGCCCACACTACCACAAAAAAGAAAGTAATGGACTGTCTACTTTAACCTCTGCCTACCTTTGGGGATCCACTGCACTCTGTGCACACTATACCTTACTTTGGAATAGCACATACAGAGCCTGCTTCCTACACCATCATATTCAAAGTTGTCATCAGCTGTATTTGTATTTGTATTTGTATTTTGTTTTTGTATCGCGCATAGCTCACCCGTTAGGTCTCGTAGCGCTGACAGATGGATAAAACAGAACCAGTATGTATAGGAAGTGGATGACTAAGGTTTAAAGAGCAGAGTTTTTAGGTTCTTACGGAAGATAATCAGATTGGGTTCTGCTCTCAGATCTAGGGGAAGTGAGTTCCAGAATGAAGGACCAATTTTTGAAAAGCATCTGTCCCCGTTCCTCACTGTGCGGACTCTAGGCGTCTTTAGCAGTAGTTGGTTGGAGGAGCGAAGATTTCTCGTTGGGCTGTATCGGTGCAGTTTGTCTCTGATATATGCTGGTCCTTGTCCGTTTAAAGATTTGTGGACTAGGCAGCAGACCTTGAACTTTATGCGTCTGTTAACTGGTAACCAGTGTAGTTGATTGAGACAGGGGGCAGACGGGGTTCTTGGTGGAAGGTCCAGTGCTAGCCTTGCCGCGCTGTTCTGAATGGTCTGTAGTTTAGCTATGTTAGAAGCATTTATGTCCGCAAACAATGCATTGCCATAATCCAGCCGGCTAGTTATTAAGCCTTGGATTAGTGGTCTTCTGCTAGTTAAAGGAAGCCATTTGAATATTTTTCTAAGGCTTCTCATAAGGCCTATACAGGTGTGTACCACTTTGTTAACGTGTGGTTGCATTGTAAGTTGGTCATCCATTGTAATTCCTAGGTTTCGGACTGTACCTTTAGGGGGGGGGCATTGACAAAGTTCAATGGGCCACCAGTCCTGTTCCCATATTTGGTGTGCCTTTCCGAACAGCATTATTTCGGACTTTTCTGCGTTAAGCATCAAAAAATTCTCAGTCATCCATTTTTTGATGGCCACCATGCAGGACCGAAATCTGATTTTGGTGTCGCCTGGGTCGGGGCCCATGGTGACCAGGATCTGTGTATCGTCAGCGTATGAGACTGTTTGGAAGCCATGATCCCTGATTATCTTGGCTAGGGGGGACATATAAACGTTGAATAACGTTGGGCTCAGGATTGAGCCCTGGGGGACGCCAATGTTGTTTTCTGTAGTATCAGACAGGAAGGGACCGGTTTTAACTCTAGATTTCCTGTCTGTCAGGTAGCTTTGTAGCCAGCCCAGCGCCTTGCCCCCGACACCAACCCCCACCAGTCGCTCTATTAGTACTGTGTGGGAGATGGTGTCGAACGCTGCAGAGAGATCCAGCAGAATCAGGATTGCTGATTTCTTTGAATCAATGGCAAGGCGGATATTATCTACTATTTCGAGTAGAGCTGTTTCCGTACTGTGGTGGGCTCTAAAGCCTGATTGGGTGGCGTCCAGTATCTTGTTGTCTTCTAGATGTTTCATTAGTGGAGAGGTGTGGCTCACTGGTTAGAGGCGGCAGACCCGAGTGCAGAGAACGGCCCGGGACCAGGGTTCGATTCCCGACGCGGCAGGGTCTTGGACCAGGATCAGCGGACTGATAATTCTCGCATCGGTGCCTACTCCGACCAGGGAGCACACTCGGCAACTCTGGGCATTAGCTTGCCTCATCTCCACAACGGCCCCACACAAACGCCGGGGATGCCTGGTTTCACCTTGGAGACCCCCAGGAGGGACTATCTCACAGGGAAAGCCAGGACGGGTTCCCCAGCGGTCTATAGCGCTACGAGGCCTCCGGGTAGCAGTGCGCTTTACAAGACACAACAATTTACAATTTACAATTAGTTGGGAGTTTATAGTTGCCTCCATCATTTTGCCAAACAGGGGGAGGAGGGCTATTGGGCGATAATTTGAAGGAGTTGTGTGGTCAGCATTGTTTTTTTTTGATGATGGGTCTAATTGTTGCTTCCTTCCAGCTGCTTGGGAATGTACTTTGTGCGAGAGAAGTGTTAAAAATAGTGGTAAGTTCAGTCGCTATAGCTGGTCCTATTTTGGCTAGGATTTGTGATGATGCTGAGTCATTTGGGGATCCAGATTTAATCTTTCCTAGATTCTTTATTACCATTTCTGTAGTAAAAGGGTTGAATTCTAGTAGTTGCATGGTGGGTGTAGGATTTTCCATACGTGACGGATACAGGGGATGTGGAGCATCTGTGTTGGGGGTGGAGTTAGGAAAGGTCATATATATAATATTTATTTTGTCCTTAAAATATACGGATAGCTGGTTTGCCCATTCCTGGGATTCAAGTGCGTTTGCTTGGCAGGGTAAGGGGTTCGTGAAATCTTTCACTATTTTATATAGTGTTTTTTGGCAGCTCCCTGCTTGATTTATTTTGTCGGCAAGATAGTTTTTTTTTGCTGTTGCTATATTCGCCATATATTCATGGTGTGAGGTTTTGTATTTGGCTTTGTCGTCTGAGTTTTTGGTTTTTCTCCAACGCCTTTCTAGAGCCCTAGTAGCTACTTTTAATCTCTTCAGTTCCGGGGTAAACCAGGGACTGCTTTTTGTGGGGCATTTGGTTGGGCGCTTGGGAGCTATTATGTCAAGGGTTTTTACAATGGCTTTGTCTAAGTCCACTGCCATCTGATTCACCGATTGAGTGGTAGGGGGAGGAATAAAATGTCTCTGGAAGGTATCTATCTGTATTTTTGTCCATGATCTGGTCAAATTCGATTGTTTAGGGGGTCTGGGGTGCTGTGAGTTTAGCTTGATAGAGAAATTTATAAGTGAGTGATCGGTCCATAGTACAGGGGTAAGATCATTAATGGATAATTGTTGCGAGTTGGAGCAGATGATGTCGAGGCAGTGTCCCGCGATATGCGTCGGGCCTGTCTCTAGTATTTTCAGGCCTAGTGCATGTATGCTGTTGCTCAACTCAGCGGTATGATGATCAGTTTGACATTCTAGGTGGTAATTTATGTCCCCTAATAGCAAGAAATTTTTACATGCAAGGACGTGGGGTGTAAGAATGTCTAGAATTTGGGTGGCGAAGTTCGCTTTAGAGGTGGGAGGTCTGTAGACCAGAGCACCCTTCCAGGATTCAGTGTTATTGAGTAGCAAGGAAAAAAGTAAGAATGCGCCCCAGGGCGCCAGATGAGTCTCTATGATAGTGATTTTTATGTGCTCTTTAAATATGATGGCGGTTCCACCACCTCTTTTAGATTTTCTGTCCAGTCTAATGATCTTATAGCCCTCAGGTAATGCTGTGGCTATATCTGGGGTGGAATGGTCTTGAATCCATGTCTCTGTCATAAAGAACAGATCAGGAGCTTCTTGATCGAGCACTGCCCAGATTTGTATGGCGTGCTTTGGGAGGGAGCGCACGTTGCCATAAATGCAGGTTAGGACAGGGGGTGTGGTTGTTTGGGGAGGTTTTGGAGGGCTGGTGTTTAGAGCTAGTAGCTGGTCCCTCGAATAGGTTATCATTTTATAGTATTGGCTATGGTACCTGGGGGATGGAAGAACGTGGCGTCGTGCGTCGGTTCTCAGGCGGTGACAGGCGAGGACAGGCCTTGACTTTGACGCGACTTAGACGCGTCGCACGCGCGCCGCTGCGTGTGTCCGCTCTGCGCACTCACTTTTGAAGTGTGGTGGGCGGGACCTCGCGCCGATCAAGCTAGACCGCTAACCGGTGGTAGCCGGGAGTGTACAGGTGAGCAAAAACACAATTTAGCTTCTCACAATGTTATGCCCCCTATGCAGTGTACAAATAACCAATTTTGCTAGCGGTTTCCGTTGCGACGCTGTCGTCGATCAAAATGCTCTCAGCAATTAAAAACAAATGGTGCAAGTGAAGTATTTCGGTGCAATTTTTAAAAGATTTCTCTGAGGCTTAGCAGCGCCTCCTTCCTTTCCTGATTCAGTTTTTGTAAGTGTCTCGGCGGGTCCGCTCTGCGCACTCACTTTTCAAGTGTGGTGGGCGGGACCTCGCGCCGATCAAGCTAGACCGCTAACCGGTGGTAGCCGGGAGTGTACAGGCGAGCAAAAACACAATTTAGCTTCTCACAATGTTATGCCCCCTATGCAGTGTACAAATAACCAATTTTGCTAGCGGTTTCCGTTGCGACGCTGTCGTCGATCAAAATGCTCTCAGCAATTAAAAACAAATGGTGCAATTGAAGTTTTTCGGTGCATTTTTTAAAAGATTTCTCTGAGGCTTAGCAGCGCCTCCTTCCTTTCCTGATTCAGTTTTTGTAAGTGTCTCGGCGGGTCCGCTCTGCGCACTCACTTTTCAAGTGTGGTGGGCGGGACCTCGCGCCGATCAAGCTAGACCGCTAACCGGTGGTAGCCGGGAGTGTACAGGCGAGCAAAAACACAATTTAGCTTCTCACAATGTTATGCCCCCTATGCAGTGTACAAATAACCAATTTTGCTAGCGGTTTCCGTTGCGACGCTGTCGTCGATCAAAATGCTCTCAGCAATTAAAAACAAATGGTGCAAGTGAAGTATTTCGGTGCAATTTTTAAAAGATTTCTCTGAGGCTTAGCAGCGCCTCCTTCCTTTCCTGATTCAGTTTTTGTAAGTGTCTCGGCGGGTCCGCTCTGCGCACTCACTTTTCAAGTGTGGTGGGCGGGACCTCGCGCCGATCAAGCTAGACCGCTAACCGGTGGTAGCCGGGAGTGTACAGGCGAGCAAAAACACAATTTAGCTTCTCACAATGTTATGCCCCCTATGCAGTGTACCACCTCCATGGACACTCCACTAGCTACAGGGAACATATCATGCTCAAAATATGTATCAAAGCCAACTTCTCCTTCGGTGGAACCATTGTATACAGATCACCAAGACCATGCACCAATTTCACCAGCAACATCAAGGACTTCGTCCTATCCCTCATTGTCAGCACCAGCACCTTAATTTTCCTTGGAGACCTAACTTTCACCTGGAAGACCACACTGACTATAATTCATTGACCTTTCCAGAAAAATTCAGAAACTTTGGCCTCACTCAGCACTATACTAAACCCACCCCCATCCCTGGACACCTATTGGACCTAATTTTTTACTCAATCAGCAACATCTCAGTCGACAAACCAGCAACGATGACCTAGACCGTTAACGCCCTCATCAGCTTCAGCATGCCGATACCGCACCATTACAGCCCTACCACCACAGGAATCGTTCCTGCAGCCAAAAAAGCATCACCGAAGAGGATATACTTCTGCCCTCTCTGTGCACTGGCCCAAGCACCCCAGTAACTTGCTAAAAATAATTCCAAACATCAACAATTGGATCACCACATGCACCGACACACTGGCTGCCTTCAAGCACAGGCCAACAGCAAGAGCCCGACCACAAACCACTTGACACACAGGCAAACTTAGTCTAACAAAATACCACTGCAAGAAGTGGCGCACAAAAGGCGAACAGGTCAAGACACCACAAATTAAGACAATTTCAAATCAGCCCATAGATGCTAGCACCAGCAGATATGGAACACCAGGCTCAGAATTTTAGCAGATCATATCAATGCCGGCACTAACAGCAGGAAAGAAATCTTCGCCATTGTCAAAAATGTCACCACACCTTCTACCGCCTTCACCAACATTACCCCCTCACAAGACCTTTAAACAAGCTCTCAGAATTCTTCTGAAACAAAATCACCCCAGTCTGTAACAAACTAACCTCCATATACAGCAATTTTGACCCTCAACCGCACCTTGTCACCATCCCAACTCAACTTCCCATTACGGACGAAGAATGAACCCTGACCTCATGGCCCACCATCAGCATCATTAAAATCTCTGCTACCATGAAGAACATACACTGAACCATCTGAAATTTGCCCCCAAAAACCTACACCCAAGCATTCCTACTAATCAGGGAAGCAGTAACACCCATCCTCAAAGCCTTCATTGACTTGGCCACATTTCAGCACACCTGGAAACATGCCATCGTCATGCCTCTGTTCAAGAACTTATCTGCTGACCCAGCTTCACTTTCCAACTAAAGACCCATCTCCCTCCTTCCATACCCAGCAAATGTCTTAGTGAAATGAATTGATTGAGGCCTCACCAACCACCTCAGCAACCACCAGCTTCTCAATGTCATACACTCTGGGATAAGGCCCAACCAGAGTACAGAAACAGCACTCATCACCACCACAGACGACATCTCTATTACCCTTGACAGAGGAGATACAACAGCTCTTATTCTCCTGGACCTCTCTCTGGCATTTGGAACAGTCTCACACTCTGCCCTCATCAGGTGCCTGCACAAGATTGGTATTCAAGGACCTTCTCTCTTCCAGATCTGCTCCTTCTTAACAAATAGAACACAAGCTGTTAGCCTTGCAGTTTACTCCTTAGAAGCCCTTTAGCTCATCTGCAGAGTGTCGCAAGTTTTATCGCTCAGCCCACCCTCTTCAAATACATGATCACCCTGGCCAATGTCATCCGGGTACAAAACATCAACATCCTCTCCTGTGACAATGACCCACAACTCATACTCTTCCTCTCGGAAAAGACCACTAACACAAGAAACAAGTTCACAGCCTGCATCTCTGTAGTTTCTAATTGGATGAAAGCCATCTGTCTTCTAATTGGATGAAAGCCAACTGTCTCAAACTCAACATGACAAGAAAGAGGTAGTGATCTTCAACAAGAACACATCACCATGGAACTCGAGGTGGTGGCTGGCCAAACTGGGACCTCCATCAACCAACCATGCTATGAAACTCAGAATAATTATCAATAGTACACTGGACTACACTGTACAAATGAACTCCAGATCAGAAAGGAGCGGCATTCTCTTACATCACACCTAAAACATGGGATTGGCCCCCCACTAAATATCTGAGCCTCCTCCTAGCTTCTTTAATTCCGCAAGAAGCTGACAAACATGGCTTTTCAATTAACCATCCAACCATAGACAGGGCTAGTCACACAAATCTTCTCAGCACCACAATACCCCCACTGTGGTCATGGTGCTGAGATGGGCAAGGCAGATATTAGACTTCCAGCTATTGCCAGCACATTCAGATGAATTTCAGCTTCTTGGGATGCAATTCCAAGGACACTGCTATTTTGATAAGTTCATGTCCATGAGATGTTCTGTGGCTTGCACAGTTGAAATCCTTTGTGCAGTGGGTGGTGACACTGGTGGTGAGCACAGAACAGGTTCTTTACTACCTTGACAGTGATTTTGGTGTTAGGCAGGGCAGATGTACCAGGAGAATGCTGGAGGCTGGTGAATTTCACCTGCTGCATTACTTATCATGGCCAGTGAATGATTTCATGCATGAAGAGGCTAAACAGGCACAGAAATAGCACCGCAGAGGAGGGTTTTTCTGGTGGCGGTTTGAGGAGGCAAAGAAGGGGACATGTTTAAGTGTGAGAAAGCGGAGACATAAGAAGTATGGGAAGAGGTAGGAAGATATGAGGGATCAATGAGGTGGGGCCTGCTCCAAAGGTGAACAGGCCCATTAAATAATGAAATGGTTTATCATTAAAGAGAACATATTATAGTATTTAGGCATAAAGTTAGAGGAGTTGTCATAGCTCAGAGAACGAGGGAGGGAAGAGTTGTGGAGGGAATAGTTTGAAGTGGTTCAAGAGTTGATCTGGACATTTTAGTATGTGCAGCTTGGCCAAGGAATGTACAACTGCCCACCTTGCTGCCAGTAAAGAGACCTTTTGCAAACATAACAGAATTGAATAGTGCACTGATTATCTACCAATGTGAGAATGATCAAGAAACTTGGCTGCTCCTGTGTTCCTTTTAGATGTGTATTCAATGTATTAATGTTCCTGGGTTTGTTTTGGCCAGATAATAGTATACTAAGAGGCCAGTCATCCCTTCAACACAAGAGATGCTCATTATCTTTTGTACTTTGCAATTTTTACATCAATGTTTTTTATGACAGATTTGTATATCTGGCGATAGCTCAATTTGCATTTAACAACCATGTCAATACCTCTCTTATATTGTCAAAAGAGTAATTGTGCAGCTGAATAATTTTACACTGCTAAGTACTAGCCGAACTACGACAAAAAGTAAGTGCATTTGGACAACCATGTAAAAAAGGCCTGAAAAAAAGCTTTTGTAGCAATCAAAACATCAACACCAGGCTCGAAAAATAGAACATTCTCAAGTTCCTTATTTTTCAAACCAACACAAATACGGTCAAGTGTATTTTGCTACATGCTGGTAGTTTTTCAATGTTTTAGTATTTATTTCCATATTCCTCTTCTCATTCTGCACTCTTTATAGAGTTATATTCCTTTGCCCTTTTTTTTTTAGGTTGAAACCTTCGAAATAACGTCTTGTGGGCATTCTGAAAACTTCACTGAGAATGCATACCACCCATTGCTTATCTTTTTTTTTAAATGTATTTATTTATTTATTTATTTCCACAGTTGTATCAAGTGACAAAACCAGTTAAATTCATTCAATTAATATAAATACAAGGTAACACGAAAAGAGCAATTCAGCCAATTCTTAACATTTAATCAACCAATAATATTTCTCATTCATATCTCCTCTAAATAATCTTTGATGACACCCCAAATTAACATGCCTAATCGTTTTTTCCTAGCCACCTTTAACTCATACAAACTCCATTCTATTTCATATATATTATATAGCTTAGCTCTCCAAAATTCAAATGTTGGTGCCTCTGGTTGTAACCATTCAGTTGCGATACATAGACGCGCTACAGTCATGGCTAAAAATAAAAAATATTTATGCTTGCATAATACTGTATCATTTCCAACAACTTGCCCCCCTCCTAATACCATAGGAGCGGGAGATTTTAACCGGATTGTGAAGTACCATGGAGAGAAAAGTTTTCTAGTTAAAAAGTGCGCTAACTTAGGGCAATTAAAAAAAATATGCAAGAAATCTGCATCCGCCCCAACACAGCAGAAGCATTTACCATCATGTTGTGGGCCCCAAGTTGCCATCTTTTTGGGAGTATAATAAAGCCGGAACATTGTCTTATATACTTGAGCCTTTAAATTAGCTGACAGGCAAACATCCTTAGCCATCAATATAGTATCATGAATATCAAATTCTGATTCCCCTAGTTGATTCTGCCAATAAGTATTATATTTCTGTATATCACCAGTTCTATACTCCATCATAATCTGGTATAATGTACCAATCCTTTTCTTAAGGCGAATTGCCTCTACTAATTTATTAGGAGTGGGTTTAATTTGCTTTCTTAAATAAAAATTTCGAATTTGAAGATATTTAAAAAAAGAAAATTGGGGTAACTTATATTTAGCAACTAACTTTCCAAAAGTAGCTAATATCCCATCAGTTTCAAATAATTTTACATAAACCTTTCTTTGACCACTCCTTCGCCACTCCATCCCAGAACACAGAAGGAAGTAATTTATCAGCGCTAAAGGGAGTATAGTATGTAATTTTCTCAAGCTTAAATACCTTTCTCCATACTTTAAAGGCCGAATCTAGTACCTTGAAGCGTGTATGTTTGTAATAATTTCCTTCCAGCTCCAATAATAAATATCCCTTTGCATGCTCCCCTAATAGCAAAAAAAATATCGATGGAGCTTCCGCTAATTCTTCAATGGGCTCCCCTGTCACCATAAATCTCATTCTTTGCAGAAAACATACATAATAATAAAATACAAAGTCAGGTATCCCTCGCCCACCCCTTTCCACCGGCAGCGTCAACCATTTCATTGCCCGTCTGGTTTTTCCAGGAGCCCAAAAAAACTTTGAACATAGTGTCTGAAGTTGTTGTATATATTTCAAGGAAATTCCAGTGGAACACTACGAAATAAATATAATATCTTGGCTAAAACATTCATTTTATTGATGTTCCCTCTGCCAATTATAGACAGCTGCAGCCGACCCCACCTTTCAAGTGACTGCTTTACTTGTTGTATAGTCTCTTCCGAATTAGTATCTACTATCTCTTGCATCTGGTTTTTAATTTTTACACCTAGATAAGTTACTTCGGATGCAACCCTAGGGTCATTAAATTGTATATTATCTGTGCACAGCACTTGAGTCTTTGCTGAATTTAGCTTATAACCAGAGATAGCACCAAAATCACTGGCTAGTCGTTCGATCTCCACTATGGCTCCCCCAGGATCAACTGTAGTAATGGCGATATCGTCAGCATATGCAAATACTTGATTGTGTTATATTTTTGACAATGAATGGTTTAATACGAGGTGAATTTATCAAATTAATAAAAAACGAATTTATAAATAAAGCAAAAAGAAGTGGGGAGCAAGGGCATCCTTGTTGTGACCCTCTAGTTATTATAATCTTCTCAGATCTCCTACCCATAGCCACTATTCTTGCACTTGGTGAGTTATATAGAACCTGGATTGTTGTCAAAAAGTCCTTACCAAATCACATCCTTGTCATCACTTCCCATAAATATTGCCACTTCGCGCGATCGAACGCCTTCTCGGCGTCAAGTAATATCAGCGCTAAATCTCTTTTTTCTGCCTGTGCTATATCAAATAGGGTGATAACCTTGTTAATATGCTTAACTGTGCCTCTATTTGGAATAAATCCGTGTTGATTTATTGAGACAAGTGGTGTAATTACTTTAGATAAACGATTCGCTATCATTTTAGAATATACCTTGCTGTCACAGTTGAGTAAGGATATTGGGCGATAGGACCCAGGTAATTCAGGAGGCTTCCCTTTTTTAATAAACACCACAATTGAGGCATCATTCCAGGTTTGCGGGGCTTCCCAGTTTGTGCCCTTCTAAAAGTCTCCAACATAAGATTTTTTAGTGGTTCAAAAAAGCACTTATATACTTCTCCAGGTATAAGATCTGCGCCTGCCGCTTTTCCATTCGCTATAGTTTTAACTGCCATCTCTAATTCTTCCATGGAGAACGGACTATCAAGAAATTCTTTCTCACTATCCGTCAATTTGTTAATAACACCATCTTCCCATGCAGACCCTGCCCCTGTATTCGGTGATGAGTATATAATGCCGAATAAAACTGCTGAAATATATCAAGTATTTTCCCCAGTTCCTCATAAACCACACCATTCTGATCTTGTAGTTTAGGTACTAAACGAGAGGACTACTTCATTTTTTATCTTAGCGCTAGAGATCGGCCAATTGCCTCCCCATATTCATGAGTCTGTCTTCTATTTATAAGATATTTCCGCGCTATCTCTTCACTCAATACCCCAGTTATATTGGCCCGGCAACGTGCTACTGCTCCCTCAAACTCAGGAATATTCCCTATATTATCCCTCTTCCCAATTTCCTTAATCAGATTTTCCTCCGCAATCCTTAAGCAATTATATAGATCTCGCATTTGAGATCGTAATTAATTTTGGTGATAGAGCCCATAACTCACCCCCTCACCTCTAAAACAGGCCTTAAATATGTCCCATATCGTCTCAATGCTTGCCGAGTTCACAACATTAATAATAAATTCTGCTATCCATTTAATCATGTAGGCTCTATACTGTTCACCGAGGCAGAGCTTTCTATCATACGTGAAACTCCTAGGTTGATTTATGTCCTTTACTATTGGACATTCAATTAAGATTGGGGAGTGATCCGATGTCACCCTAGGAAATAGCTGTATCTTTGTCCCAGACTGGATAGATGTAGAAATTAAAAAATAATCCAAACGGACACATTTCTTATGTGGTGAAGAGTAAAAGGTATAACCTGGAAGTGTTGGGTAATTTTTACTCCACATATCTATCAAACCATAATCCATAACCAATTTATATAAAGCTTTAAAAACTCTTGGTTTGCGGCCCTTGTAATTCTCCAACCCAGAAACTAACTCCCCCGTGTCTAAGTTAATGTTCAAGTCCCCACAGAGGATTAGAGGAGAACTCCAATTCGCCAGTTCAATATTTAACCATTCTAAAACTTCCCTCTCATCCATATTAGACCCGTAAATTGAGCATAATGTAAATTGTGTCCCCCCAATCTTTAGTTCCGATATTACCCAACTACCCCACTTGTCCGTCAAACTGCGAACTACAGTGCAAAAGCGTAGTTTAGAAAGAATCATTTCCCCTCTAGTCATGTTAGTTTGTTGAGAAGCGGCGATTAAGGTATAACCTAAATCTGTTATAAGCATCCGTTCATCCCAGGGCAAGTGTGTCTCTTGTAGACAGAGAATATCTGGTTGGATAACGCGGATTTCAGAAGCTATTCTCTTCCTTTTATTGATAATATTGAGGCCAGATACATTAAAGGAACAAATTCTAATATTCCGGGACATGAGATATTAATTCCCGATTCCTCCAGCCTTTATTGATTCTAATTATAAAATTATCTCTTGACTTAGTTGCAAACCTTAACCTTAGAACTCTGTACCAACGGTGTATTTTCGTCCTAGTATTGTCACTTTATGCCATCGTGGTATTTACCCCTTTTTCCCCCTGTGCCTTCCATCACCAACCCCCCCTCCTACCATCCTCTCCCCCCTCCACCAGGATCCCCCCATCCCCCCCAGACCCCCCCTTTACCGAGGCTTTAGGGCTCACGGTCCTGGTGATGGTATCGAGCTTCCCGCCCCCTCTGTCGTTTCCCCACAGGACTAAACACAATATTGTTTTACATATTCATCTTAACTTTAACTTTCTGTCAGCACTCACTACTCAAACATTAACAAAATCATTTCGAAAAAACAGAGAAAGTATGGTACTATATTATCCATAGTGTCCTTCAAAAAGTCCTGTTTCCGTACTAAATGAAGCTCCACTCGCGTATTTCCAAAAGTCTAGGCGTCATTTATAGACTGCAAATGTTCCTTTGCTGCTGCAATACTAGTAAAGAACCGAACATTCTCCTTATAAATCACCTTAAGTTTTGCCGGATTCATAATGTAGGCTTGTTCACCCTTTCTTTGGAATTGATTTACCAGCTGTCGCAGCTGCCAGCGATTATCCATTGTATATTTGCTATAGTCAGGTGTTGCAAAAAAAGTAAATCCTTCACCCATACTTTTACTGTTTGGTCGGGTGTGCATACATATATCTTATCTGGCACAAAAACTGTTGAAGGCCACAAGAAAAGGTCTAGGTTTCTTTACATTTTGCCCAGGACGCAGGCGAATATTGAAGGGATATCTATCGGCCCGCTCGACCTCTCTCTCCCAATCCCATTTGTTCAAATCAGGAAATGCCTTCTGTAACAACTCCACTATAAATTTACGTGCATCTTGCCCTTCTTTACCTTCAGGGATTTGCATAAGTCTTAAGTTATTGCGCCGAGCCCGATTTTCAAAATCGGCCATTTTCCACAATAAATCCTCTTTATTAGCGCTAAAGTTTCCGTAATCACTTTTTGTTTTACCAATTCGTCCTCAATATTGGATACTCTGGTTTCCACCTCGGTGAACCTTTCCCCAAAGTCAGACTGTGATTTTGCTAGTCTCCGAATAGGGCTTTGAGGCTTTCGACAAGGGTTCTGGATTTTCTGGCTCTCTTGCTCAGTTTTGTCCATATGGCTCAAAATTGTCTGGTAAATCGTAGCGAGAGGGATATTTTCCATTGAACATTCTTGGTGCCCTCCTACAGCCCCCTCTACCATTGACGCATCCTCTCCACCCCTCACTGTAATTGGGCTATCTTCTGTATATTCAACACCTTCATCGTACTCATTATCACTCTCTACCTCGTCCATGCGCATTTGCTTAGAATATTGTGTGGCTAAGTCATCGCACGTTGAGGCTAAATGTTCTGATACTGAGTAGAAATCACCTGATTCTGCTTCGTTAGCTATCAGCGACTCCGCTGCGAGAAACTTTTCTAGCATAATTGAGCCTTCAGGTAAATCTGTAACATCTTGTTGCCTAGACATTGTTTTTAGCCCTGTTGTCTTAACGCCCAGAATTAACTCTTTAGCTCCTGCCATAGTTCTGGCTCCATCCGTAAGCATATGCGCTTCTTTTGACGCCGGCGTTGAGGGCTCAATCACGCGATTTTCTAACTGAAGTGCTGGTTGTTCACTGAGCGCCTTACCTTTACGTTTTTCCTCTGCTGCCGAAAACAGGGCAGGAATCGATTGTTTTACTTTCCTGGGAGTCTCCGCTATCTTCTCCGAGACTGTCCCTCCCCTGCTTTTTTGCGCGGCAGCCCCGCTCAAGTCTTTCTCACCTCCATTTGAGGTCGTGGTCGTAGTCGCCTCCTGCCCTTGTTTGCTGCGAGCACCTTTCGGGGCCATTGCTTCAGAGATTTTTGCTTCTCCGTCTCCATACACCGCACAATCTTCAGTCCGGCGTTTGCGGCAGAGCCAAGCTGCAGCACGTGTGTAGGTTACCGCCCACCAGGCTTGGCGGAGTTTCACCAGTGCTGTGACCACTTCAAGCATCAGCGTTCTCCTCCTCGTTTTCACTTGCTATATCCTTTATAATTTCGATGCTCAGAGTCTATTTGTTTTCTTTTTGAGTTCCAGCGTCCGTCACCAATTCACCGGCGCTCTCTCCACTCTCTCAGGACCCTGACAGCGTTTCCATATCCTAGCCCTGTGGGTCAGCGAGAGAGGTCCGCTCACACGTCCGACACGTCCGACCGTGCGGACGCCATCTTGCCTCATTCCCCCACCCATTGCTTATCAGTGACTTTGTGGTTTGTATTTCACATTTTCTGACTTTCTATTTGCTGGTTTTTGTTTTGTTTTAGGCTGCGCAGCATGTCTCACTCACTTACTTGTAAAGTAACTGTGCAAATATTTCAGAATATATCAGAATTAGGAAAGCACAAATGAAGCCTTTTTTTGTAATTTGGAAGTGTTGTGGAAACAAATATTTTTACATAATCAAAACAAATCAGTAGTCTAAGTGATGCCAATCGTACACATTATCTTTTGTGCTCTGCATAGTATTATCAGTAAAACTGATGTGCAAATGTAATGGTAATTTCAATTGAAAATATGTTGCCTGTAATAGTAATGTGCTACCACACCATGCATACTCCACACTATGCCGCTCTGCTCTACGCCACACCACTCTACGACACTCTAACCCACTTTTTGACACTCTACTCCACTCCACGCCACGCCACTCCACTCCACTCTATCACATTCCACTCTACTCCACTCTATGTCACTTCACTGTAGGTCACAGTATTTTAGAACACAACACTTTATTCCATGACACTTTATGACACACTATGCCACTCTACACCTTTCTATGACACTGCATACCAATTTACTCCACTCTACACCATACCACACTACGGCACTCCACTCTACTGTTCTTTACTCCATTCTACGGTATGTCACTCCACTCCACACCACTCCACTCTATGCCACTTAGTTCCAATCCACTCTATGGCACTATACGCCATTGTACACCCCTCAGCTCTATTTATTTATTTTATTTATTTATTTTAGGTTTTTATAGAGCGCGTAGTCACCCTCGAGTATCCCAGCGCTGAAACCTCGGACTCCTAAGGGGGGGGGCACAGGGAAGCTTCGAGTAAATCAGGGAAAAAGGAGGGTTTTAAGGGACTTCCTAAATCGTAGGAGGTTTGGTTCAGCTCTGAGGTTCGAGGGGAGAGCGTTCCATTTTCTAGCCGTGTTTACCGAGAATCTGCGGCCGCCGATGCGGGTTTTCTTCACCCTAGGGACAACGATAAGGTTTCCCTGTTCAGACCTGAGCGCTCTCGGCGGTCTGTATGGAGTGATCCAAGTGCTCAGAATGGGGGGACCAGCGTCGTGCAGGACCTTGTGTGCCAGGCAGAGGGCCTTGAAGGCGACTCTTTCCCTCACGGGGAGCCAATGAAGTTTTCTCAGGGCAGGTTTGGCCGATGTTCTTGCTGGGGTGTCTGTGAGCAGGCGGGCTGCGGCATTTGGGGTTTTTTGTAGTATTTGGAAGGTGGCTTCCGGCGCCCCGAGGTAGATAGCGTTGCTATAATCTAGCCTTGCTAGCACTAAGCCTTGAATTAGCAGGAGGCGGGACTGGAATGGTAGTAGGGGGAGCACCTTTCTGCATGATCTAAGTAGCCCATAGCAGATGCCGGCTGTTTTCCTAGCCTGTGTCCTAAAGGTGAGATCTGTCTCCAGCCACACTCCCAGACTCTTAACCTCTGTCTTAGGGGAGGGGGGGTCACCCATACAGGCGGGCCAGATGTTAGGGGGGAGACTCGAAGTTTTGTGACCGAGGAGAAGGATCTCTGTTTTTGACCCGTTAAGCTTTAGGTCAGAGTCGCCCATCCATTGATGGACGGTGGAGAGGCAGTCTCGCAGGTTGGAGGGCTTTAGCTTGGGGTGTGAGAGGGTCACCACCACCTGAGTGTCGTCAGCGTAGCTGACGATCGTGACTCCGAATGGGGCGACCAGCTCCTCCAGTGGGGCCATATACACGTTGAAAAGCGTGGGGCTCAGTGAGGAGCCCTGAGGCACTCCACACCGGAGGGGGATTGAGGGGGAGCGGCTTTCTCCTTCCCAGACTTGGAAGGAGCGTCGGGAGAGAAAGGATGTGAGCCATCTCAGTGCACTGTTTTGTACGCCAGTATTCTCTAGGCGCTGGGCTAGGACCTGGTGGCTGACAGTGTCGAATGCCGCGCTAAGGTCCAGGAGGACCACTGCCACTGATCCTCCTATGTCCAGGATTTCCCTTGCTTTTTCTACGGCCGCCAGGAGGGCGGTGTCTGTGCCCTGACCTGGTCTGAAGCCTGTTTGGGAGTTTTTTAGGAGATGGTTTGCCTCTAAGAAGTGGGACAGCTTTTTATTTGCAAGCTTCTCCGCGACCTTACCTATCCAAGGGAGGAGTGAGATGGGTCTATAGTTGGATAAGTCCGCGGGGTCGAGCGACGGCTTCTTCAGAAGACCTTTAACAACGGCCTCCTTCCAGCTTTGTGGGACTTCTCCTTGGGCAAACGAGGTGTTAATGAGGGCCATGAGTCTAGCTGTAATGGTCCGAGCGATGTTTTTAGTGAACCGTACGGGAACTGAGTCGCTGGGGGCCCCACTTTTCGTGGCTGCTAGAGTAGTTGTCACTTCTTCTTCTGTGACTGGTCCGAATGAAGCTAAGCGAGGGGGTTCGGGTTTGTCCGTGGGGTTTCCTGGCGTGAGGGCGCGATCCTTGGCTATTCCAGGGGTGGCCTGATTGGTGGCAGTTAGGGAGGAAAGGATTTTCTTAATTTTATTGTCGAAGAAGTTAGCCAGGTTGACGCATTTCTCCTCGGCTGCTTTGGGGTCCAACGGTGTCTGCGGGGGGGCTGGAACATGGAGGAGCTCTTTAAGGATGGAAAAAGTCTCTTTGGCAGAGCACGAGGAATTCTTTATTCTTTCCTCAAAGAAGGAGCTTTTTGCGCTGTGGAGGGCTTGTTTGTAAGCCTTCATGGCTGTTTGATAAGCGTTTTTGTCCGTCGCCGATTTGTTTTTTCTCCATGTTCGCTCCGTCTTTTTGCACTCCTTCCTAAGAATGTTCAGGGGCGGAGTGTACCAAGGAGCATGGTTAATCCTTTTTACATGCTTAAGAGAGCATGTTAATGGGATGAGGCTGTCTAGGGGGTTGGTGAGCCAGCTGTTGAATTCGCTATCGGCGGTGTTAGGGTCAGTTGAGAGGGGGCCGTCGGATTCCCTAAGCTTCACTTCCCATTCTATACCCCTCCACTCTACGATGCCTCTACTCTCTGACACTCTACTTTACTCCACTTCACTCCACTCTATGACACTCTACTCCACTCTACTACACTATACTCCATGACACTCTATTCCACTCAGTGCCACTTTACCCTACTCTACAATACTTAACTCTAGGCCACTCTACTTCTTGCTACATCACTCCACTCTACGCCACTTCACTCTATGACTCTACTCCACTCCAGGACACTCCACTCTACAACCCGACTACAAGCTATGCCACTCCAAGACACTCTTCTTTACAGCACTCTATGAGACTCCACTCTGCAGCACTTTATTCCACTCCATGCTCCTCCACTCTACGCGTCTCAACTTTGCTCCCCTACTTGACACTCCATGATACGCCAGTCCATGACGCGACACAACCGTCTTTCCCACTCTTCACAACTCTTCGCCACAACACTCCACTCTTCACCACTCCACCCTATGACACTCCAACCTACGCTACTCTCCTCAACACCACTAACTTTTAGGAAAGCTGAACTGCAGCAACATAGAGCATAACATGGCT
Organism: Lissotriton vulgaris; assembly: GCF_964263255.1. NCBI lineage: Eukaryota > Metazoa > Chordata > Amphibia > Caudata > Salamandridae > Lissotriton > Lissotriton vulgaris. The sequence continues at coordinate 1,450,236,990 of NC_141695.1, read as the reverse complement.
AAAACACATTGGCAGAGTCAACAGCTCTCATAAAGGCATGACCTATAGGCTTGGACTATGCTTGTTATTTAAAAATCCCTTCCGCTCCTGAAAGCATTAATGTACTGATTATTTACAGTTAATCTTCATTACTCTGAGCCAATTGATTTAAGCTACAGTTCTTACCGTGGTGTTAGATTTCTGACAAAACACATTTCCACTGACATCGTATTTTTGCCAATCACCATCCTATAGGTTATGCTTCTCCTCTTCTCTTCTGCTGCCTAGTTGAATGTTATAGACTAACTGAACAAGCCTTTATTGCTAGCAAGTAGTACCTTCAACAGGTGAGGCCCACCAACGCCTCTAGGAAAAGAGAGGAAGTCCAAGGAGGAAGGAGGGCCTACAAAGCTGCTGGTACTTAATGATGATACTACTACTTTGTCCATCTCCTCTGTGTCATCATTTACACTACTAAAGAGTCTCCAAGCAGTAACTGTACACTAAGGGCCAGATTCTCTAAGGCATTGCATTGCCCTTGACTCACGCAAAGTGACACAAAGGCAGAGCAAAGCCCTTAGATGAAATTTACTCTGCCACACAGTGCCAACTTCAAAGACACTGCATGGCATAGTAAATCTGGAGTAACGCATGGCAGCACAAGTTGCCACTTTGTGTTACTCTGCTCTGGAAAAGAATTCCATGGGTGGAGCGTGGCATATTCCCAGATTTACTAAGACTAAAACTGTGAATGCTTCAAAATGCTATGCCTTCCGAGGTGAGGCAAAATGAGGAGAAATTCTTTCTCCTTTCCACTATGCTGCATTCTGAAGCACGCACAGAAATAGGAAAAAGCCTCAGAGGTTGTTTTTGTCCATGAAGGTGCACAGCAGGCGCAGGGGCGTAACACAGGCCCCTGCAGCCCCCGCAGTGCGGGGGGGCCCTAAGCTCAGGGTGGCCCCCTCAACACTATACTCTGGACAGAGAGCTCCTGATAGAGCCCGGAGGGGCCCCTCGTCACACCATGCAGGGAGGCCCACTCAAGCTTCGTTACGCCAGTGCCTCAGGCGCCTTGGCACAATGGTGCAAGGTTGCCTGTGTTGGCGCTTGGCAGTCACTAGTAGACCAGCACAAAGATAGAGAAGGAATGCACCATATCTTCACAGATATGGCAGATTCCTGCCGTCTCCATTCAACGCAGCACAGTGCAGAAAGTTGTCTTGCTAGGTTGTGCTGCATCAAATGTTCGCAGATTTCGCCCTTAGCAATCACTGTGGAGAAAATAGGACAGCCTCGATATTGGCCTTGGCATTTGCAGTGCTTTAAGTGGGTTGAAAACGGTGGTGCAAAACTAAAACAGGTGTTGCTTGAGAAGCCTTCACATGAGTCATAGCCTATGTAATTAACACAGGTGAAATAACATCTGGTGTTTTGACAGATTCAGATATCTGGGGGCTTATTTGCAAGCCCCTTGCGCCACTGGTGCGTCACTATAAATATAGTGACGTTCATGCAGCGCAAAAGGTTGGTAAATAAGCCCCATGGTCTCGCTGGACAAAGCGTAATCAAAATCAGTAGGATATTTTATTTAAGTTTTAATAGCGCATGTATCCAGCATAAAAGGTAATAAAAACAACTTGATCAGGTTAGTTTAAAAGTGCAATACGTTCGTTACTCATTTGAAATTAACCCTTTCCATGCTGATGACGGCCCCCAGCCGTCATGCACTACGGTGCTCGTGTGCTGATGACGGCTCGGGCAGTCATGAACCCGCCCACTTGCGGTTCTGCCGCACAGGCGCAGATTCGCGGCCGCATGGAAGGGGTTAAATAATGCTTCATGCCCTGGAACACAAATGGTAAACCATTGTGGGCACCTGTCACTTAGGGCCAGATGTAGCAAAATCAGAAATACCGACTCTTAATTACTGAATTTTACCGATTCGGTAATTAAGAGTAGGTATTTCTAATGTAGGTACCAATTCGGTAAATTTTACCGAATCGGTAAAAATCGGTATTTACCGATTCGGTAAATACCGAATTGGTATTTGCTATTGAATCCTATGGGCCTTGAAGCCCATAGGATTCAATATGAAATACCGATTCGGTATTTACCAAATCGGTAAATACCGAATTTTGCAAGGGTGCAGGGGGTGTCACTTTGACACCCTCTGGCACCCCTGTTTTAGGCTTGTGTGCCATGTGGCAAACATACATGCCCTCAGGGCATGTATGTGTGCCACATGGCACAGGTGTACATGCACAGATGTGCATGTACGCCTGAATCGGTATTTTACCATGCAATTGTATTGCATGGTAAAATACCGATTTTCAAAGCCCTGTGTCAATGTTAAAATTGGCACCTACATACCAAACATGCATTTTCGGTAATTTTACCGACCGGTATATTTACCGATTCGGTAAAATTACTGAAAATGCATGTTTTTTATCCCCCTACATCTCCATGGCCATTTACCGGTCAGTAACAGCCAAATTCGGCCGTTACCGGACGGTAAGTGGCCAATATCTCCCACCTACATCTGGCCCTTAGTCTCTGTGTCACAAAAGGAACTTATGAGGGCATTGAGAGACAGCACAAGCATGGCAGACAGGACGGTACTGTTTTTTTTAATTCACCCGACGAATGACAAAAATATAGGGTTCAATGACAATTATTGGGCTTTACTAGAGCCCACTCAGACCACTGATCATACAGAAGTCTGGGATGCTTCTCCAGGGCACATAATGAAAGTTGAATGTTATAGAGGCCCAGGACTAAACTATGACCCTGGCTGTATCAGCCTAGACTTAGCTGGGAGCCCTGGCTATATTAGAGTCAGCACAACACTGCAGTCCTGGCCATGCAGGGCAAAGGGTATAAAGGAATCATAAACCCCCGTCCCAGTGTCATTGTAGCAGATAAGATAACACCTATCCATGCAAATCGTATGCCACAGCCATGACTCAAGTGGAAAACATTTGAGCGGAGGGAGCAATATCTGCAAACGGTCTCTAACAAGTGTAACTATTACACTAAGCTCCAGGAAACAAACCACCAAGCACAGGACAGACAACTTCCCATAAGGTAGCAAAATACTGAACAGGAACACCCTATAGTAGGTTCTGTGTAACTTACCACAGTAGGTGTGCATGAATCATGTATGACACGGATGTGATATTGAGATAAATCCAGATATAGCCTTGCACAGCCCCTGAAACGAGGAATTGAATCACAGAAACGCCACTGGCGTTATAGTGGGTAACACTCTTGAGTCAAGGAGAACCCCACAATACACCATTTATTGATAATGAGAAACCTAAAAAGCACAGGACAGGCATGCTAACTCCCAGAAAAACATTTCTGGATAAACGTCGCTCTCCAGCCACCCTCAGTGGCACACACCAGAGTTCATCAGGTCTAAAAAACCTGATGTATCAAGGAGAGAGAATCATGGAACCCTCGAGATATCATAGGCAACACCTTTCCACATTAGAACGTCTTCTAGTTGAAAGATGAGAATCGAATGCAGGAAAAGGTGAAAGTGCAGAAAATATGCAGGGCCCTGCATATTTGCGTCACAGTTAGTGCGTCACAGTTAGGACGTGCCTGTAGGAAACGGTGCTTTTAAGCAGAGGCCTTCCATGATCCACAAATATCTTTGCATGAATGGCTAAGTCCCCTGAACCAAATCCAGCGTATGTAACAAGGCAACCTACAGAAAATTTGAAAATCCAGTAAGCATTGTAGGGAATGTGTCCACGAATAAAAAGTAATCTTGCTGTCTCGCAAACCTGAAAACCTTCAAGGGACAGAACATTGAAGATTTGTCCCTGAAAGTTCTCATGTCTTTTTCCTTCATGGAAACCGTTTGCGGGGCCACTGATTCTGAGGTCCCCTCAAACTGCAAATTTGGGCCCTTTAGGCACATGTCTTAGGTGTACCCTGAGAGAGAAGATCCGAAATTGGTTTGCCCCCTAGTTGACCCTCGGGAGTTAACGCTCAGCAGAACAACCCAACATGCCTAGCAGCCTCTCAACGTAAATTAGTCAATTGACTGGAGAGAGATAGCAGTCTCTGTTATATATTTTGGGCCTCATTTATGAGGTTTTGCCGTAGGGCAGCACAGCAGGCCTTCCTGCTGCGCTTTCCTACAGCAAAAGAAAAAGGGCAGGAATGTGCCGTATGTATAAGATACGGCGCATTTCTATCCTTTCCCCCTGCGCCGGCGCACAATGGGCTGCCATGCGCCAACGCAGGCACCTTTGCACCATGGTGCGAGGGTCCCAGCGTTGCGGGATGATTATTTTTGTACAGGAAGGGAAACCATTCTGTACAAAAATAATCACAAGAGGCTTTTTTCCTCTTGCTATGTGTGCTGCAGAATACAGCACACTAGAAAAAGGAAAAACAAGAAGAAATAAAGATATTTCTCCTCATTGTGCCTCCCTTACGACTCCCCTGGGGAGGTGTACGCTTTTGGCGCTGCCTCAAATTCACGATTTCTCGTAAATCTGGGGCAGTATCAAAAGGCCATGGATGTTGCTTACTATTAAATCTGAGTTTGTGAATTCCTAAACGAGCGTAAACTTACACAAAATTGTAAGTTTACTTTTGTGAATCAGGCCCCAAGTCTCTTAACCCCTTCGACGCTCATGACGAGCTCAGCTCGTCATGAGTTACGCCTGTCGTACGCTCATGACGAGCTGAGCTCGTCATGAACCGCGGGTTTTCGCAAAAGTCAGCGCACAGCGGGAAAACGCGTAGCACGAATGGTGTTAAAATTCCTCATCCCAAGATACATTTCAACAGATTAAAACGGCCATAATTTAACAGGGGAAATTGTTCATTAACTATTATGAATTGAGGGTTCTATTGTTATGAGCAGCCAAACCCTGTATATACATTTCAGTTCCTGTTCTAGATGAGCGATAACTCACCCAATGTTTTTCAGAAACACTTTTTTAGTCAGTCCCAATTCATCATTCGCTCATGCGTGACCTTGAGCACCTCATCCTTGGCCACAACGCCTCTGTGCTGTTCTCGAGAAACCATTATATGTAGGTTTGTCATTGAATAGGATAGTATTTGCTCTTCCAGGTGCTGTCGTAACCACCCACAGTGCTTCTGCATTTTGATGTAACTGCACTCACAGTACATCAATCTATGAACTCAAAGTTCTTTGACAGCCCTTATCTCCTGTATTTCTCTTATGTATTGGAACATGGTCAAAATTCAGAAAATATATTCACTTCATGCTGATCAACAGAGTTCACCTGAGTAGAAATGCATGTAATTACACGTAATTCTGCAAAATTAACTTTATTGAGACTTATATTTTAGCATCAATCAATCAGTCAGGGGTTTGTAAAACATGACTACTCACCGTGAGGGTCTCAAGGTGCCAAGGGGTGGGGCTGCAGATTTGTCTGGGCTCTGGGTTCATTCAATGGGCCTGGTCTTAAGGTCCTTCCTGAATTGGGACAGTAATGGGGATTGCCTGAGGAGGGGCATGATGTTCCAAGTCTTAGCAGCGTCGTAGAAGAAGTATCTTCCTCCGGTTCTGGTCCAGCGGATCCAGGGGACGTTGGCCAGTGACAATTGTCCGGAGCAGAGGGGTCTGTTGTTTGCGTGGAATGAGAGGCGGCCGTTCAGGTATGCTGGTCCGGCATTGTGGAGGGTCTTGTACGCATGAGATCCATCCTTATATACATTTTAAATGCGAGGGCACATTTTGCGCTAAAAAAAGGAAACATCTGATTGTGTTCTGACCATTTGCATTGTTCCTTGTGCTTCTGCACTAAACTTTTTTTCCCTCAAACACAGCATACTTATTCCACAAAGCAAAATGATATAAATTTGGGAATGTCCCATATAAAGCATAATTCAAACTAAATGAAACGAATGAATAAATGAATGAATGAATGAATGAATGAATGAATGAATGAATGAATGAATGAGTATGTTTTTATATAGCGCATGGCTACCCGGAGGCATCCCAGCGCTGCAGCCACGCAGTGGGGAGCAGATGGAATTAAGGGAAAAGCCATGTCTTCAGGTGTCTGCGAAATGATAGATGGTTGACTTCCTGACAGATGGGGCGAGGTAAGGCAATAAAAGTAGATCTAGTGAAATTTAGCTTAGAACTACTTAGTACACAAGTGCTTATTGGCAAATTAAAAAAGGTTGTGTCTTGGCGCGTGTAGAGTAGCACAAGTAATCCAAAAACATTTGTATTTCTGGCATGCCCGGCTAAAGCTGGGACCCTCCATCTTTTCTTTGCCAACCTATGTTTCCTAAGCAGACTTACTAGGCTCTATTTTCTGCTACCTATTGCTGCTCATCTGAAGTTGAAACATTAGCTCCTCAACCCCTCTGGAGGATCCTGCATGGGTCTCACTTATCCCTCTGCATTGAGTTAGAGCCAACTCAATTATCTCTCTATGTATAGGAAAGTCAGCGGTATCTCCATTTCGAAGAGAAAAGACTTATTACCTTTCTCCCCCAGGGACCCGCCACTTAATGTCCATCAATATTAGTTATCTCCATTAACAACCGTGTTACCAGAAGTTCTCATTGCCAGGCATGGATTCTATCCCTCGCACTCTACAGCGAGGGAATCTCACGCCCTTCAAGGGAATAGCATATCATTTGCAATCCCCTGGATGAAATTGCTGTAGACAGCAATTACCATGCTTTAAAGTGTCCCTGGTGCAATAAATGCTTTTAGCTTTACAGACATCATTCCTTGCTGTGTGTATCGCTTTGCTGCCATTACACCATGTCTAGGCGCGAGATTCCGAAAGAACAAGCTAATTTGTCGTCAAGGGGCTGAGTATCACCTTCATGCAGCTTTGAGCACACGTCAGACGGCACTTAACGTCGCAGGCTTTGGCGACTATAGCCTCCACCAGCCTCAAACATGACTCCCCGCCCTTGCCGTGAAATATTATCCAGATCTCAACCTTAGAACGCCTACCTCGGAGCAAAGGTTCACAGGTAGCCTGACGCCATGTTCTTTCTCTGTGAAATATCATCAATGATGCAATGGCTGGTACTTGACACCTGTTCCCAAAGACGGGCCTTAAAAGTGTAATGCCCTGTGGAAGAGTGTACGTTTTAATCCATCAGCTTCTTTTTTATGATCAAATGTTCATTTAATTTTTTCCATTTTGTTGTGTTTATGAAGCTCCTAAGCCTAATCGCTACACAGATTTTCAACACAGTAGTAAACTGCACAGCCACATGTATTTTTGCAGGAAATGCTACGCTGTTCATCGTTCTGGCTGCCAACAGGGATAACACTTGTGCGCAGGACTGGCTTTAGGGCGGTGCGACTGGTGCAGCGGCACTGGGCGCTGACCTGGAGAAGGGGCACTGACCTGGGGGCGGGGTGTTTAGCAATAACTTAAGATTTAAAATCACATCCTGCTGAGTTTCTTGTGCTTTTAGCTTCAAGGCAGCAATAAAAATGTCAAGATACCTCTTGTGATTAATGTATGTATGTATGTGTCTTGTATGTATGTGTCTTGTAAAGCGCACTGCTGCCCTGAGGCGCCGTGGCGCTGTAGACCGCTGGGGAACCCGTCCTGCATATTCCTGTGAGATGGTCCCTACTGGGTATCTCCAAGGTGAAACCAGGCATCCCCGGCGAATGTGGGGGGCCGTTGTAGAGATGAGGCAAGCTAATGCCCAGAGTTGCCGAGTGTGAACCCTGCTTAGAGTAGGCACCGAGGCGAGAATTATCGAGTCCGCTGACCCTGGTCCACAACCCTGCCGCGTCGGGAATTGAACCCTGGTCCCGGGCCGTTCTCTGCTTCCGGGTCTGCCACCTCTAACCAGTGAGGCACAGGGTCAGAGCTGATTTGCATATAGCCAGTATCTAACCCAGGGTGGTGTGGAGTGCAGAAAAACAATCGATTTAGGCCCATATCCTTGTACTGGGGTGAATGTATGACATTGTTCTACATTCTGTCCATAAACTGTGTTTTTTGCAATTTTCTACCCAAGTGTGCTGGGTATACTCAGACGTGAGTCCCAGGCTCTCCACACCACTGGAGTCAAGCTATCCAGGCTGATGAAGGCTAATAGCCAGAAACCGGTCCTTGGATGCTTGATTCCGGCCCGGGAAAGACATGGCTTGGTAGTTCGGACTGGACTGTTCCCATGAGGCACAGGGTCAGAGCTGATTTGCATATAGCCAGTGGCTAACCCAGGGTGGTGTGGAGTGCAAAAAAATGATGGATTTAGGCCCAGATCCTTGTACTGGGGTGAATGTATGACATTGTTCTACATTCTGTCCATCAACTGTGCTTTTTGCAATTTTCACCCCAAGTGTGCTGGGTATACTCAGACGTGAGTCCCAGGCTCTCCACACCACTGGAGTCAAGCTACCCAGGCTGATGAAGGCTGATAGCCAGAAACCGGTCCTTGGATGCTTGATTCCGGTCTGGGAAAGACATGGCTTGGTAGTTTGGACTGGACTGTTCCCATGAGGCACAGGGTCAGAGCTGATTTGCATATAGCCAGTGTCTAACCCAGGGTGGTGTGGAGTGCAAAAAAATGATTGCTTTAGGCCCAGATCCTTGTACTGGGGTGAATGTATGACATTGTTCTACATTCTGTCCATCAACTGTGTTTTTTGCAATTTTCACGCCAAGTGTACTGGGTATATTCAGACGTGAGTCCCAGGCTCTCCACACCACTGGAGTCAAGCTATCCAGGCTGATGAAGGCTGATAGCCAGAAACCAGTCCTTGGATGCTTGATTCTGGTCTGGGAAAGACATGGCTTGGTAGTTCGCACTGGACTGTTCCCATGAGGCACAGGGTCAGAGCTGATTTGCATATAGCCAGTGTCTAACCCAGGGTGGCGTGGAGTGCAAAAAAACGATGGATTTAGGCCCAGATCCTTGTACTGGGGTGAATGTATGACATTGTTCTACATTCTGTCCATCAACTGTGTTTTTTGCAATTTTCACCCCGAGTGTGCTGGGTATACTCAGACTTGAGTCCCAGGCTCTCCACACCACTGGAGTCAAGCTATCCAGGCTGATGAAGGCTGATAGCCAGAAACCGGTCCTTGAATGCTTGATTCCGGTCTGGGAAAGACATGGCTTGGTAGTTCGGACTGGACTGTTCCCATGAGGCACAGGGTCAGAGCTGATTTGCATATAGCCAGTGTCTAACCCAGGGTGGTGTGGAGTGCAAAAAACACAATGGATGTAGGCCCAGATCCTTGTACTGGGTTGAATGTATGACATTGTTCTACATTCTGTCCATCAACTGTGTTTTTTGCAATTTTCACCTCGAGTGTGCTGGGTATACTCAGACGTGAGTCCCAGGCTCTCCACACCACTGCAGTCAAGCTATCCAGGCTGATGAAGGCTGATAGCCAGAAACCGGTCCTTGGATGCTTGATTCCGGTCTGGGAAAGACATGGCTTGGTAGTTCGGACTGGACTGTTCCCATGAGGCACATGGTCAGAGCTGATTTGCATATAGCCAGTGTCTAATCCAGGGTGGTGTGGAGTGCAAAAAAATGATGGATTTAGGCCCAGATCCTTGTACTGGGGTGAATGTATGACATTGTTCTACATTCTGTCCATCAACTGTGTTTTTTGCAATTTTCATCTCTAACCAGTGAGTCACACCACTCCACTCCTGTGGGGATGATCGGAGTTTTGTCTAGTGACAGTTTTGACTCACTATAAAATAGCACAGAGGGTTGCTGCAAAAGACAGATCTGTATTGATGTAGAGGGCTGAGTGGATTAGTTAGGCCAGCGTTTACCAGCGCTTTAAAATAAATTAAATGTATGTGAGAGAAGGGCTATGGAGAAATGAGGGGCACTTTTGCCAGGTGGTAGTGAGGGAATCTGAGGAGGAGGTCATGGGGGCAGGGGCACCAAAAGAAATTGTCGTACCGGGTGCCACCATCGAAAAAGCCAGCCCTGCTTGTGCAGAAAACAAATATGCTAAGGCCAAGCTTTTATATAGCCAAAGCTGGGATCATTCCTGCTAGACATAAAAGTGGATTGGATGAAACATGGGCTTCAGCTCTTAGCATGAAAATTGCAAAATAGATTATTGTCGGGAACTGGTCAGAAAGCCTCCAGGCCTGGATGTGAGCACCTGGAAATGCAACAAAGGTATCTATGATGTTAGGTCTCTAATCAGTAACCCTAAAACATCTCACGTTTAGAAATATCTGAGGGATGGATACAGTACAATGTTCACCATTGCTATCTCGATTTTGCAAGCGCTCATTAGATTATACTTAGGTGCTTACCATTTTTACTATTTAATGGATGTCTCTTCGGATATTCCCAATATGGCATATTTGACAACATTGAGTAACCAGTAGACCACACATGTAAATTTAACACTGAACAGAATTGGAACACCAACAGATCTAAATAATAAAGAAAAGATTTAGCATCAACATATCAGGCCTTATATATCACTGTGTACGTCTGCTCACTAGATATTAACAGCAGTGAAAATTATCTAGCAATCGCCTATGCAATCATACAAGCACCAGTGCTTGCCAAAATGCAACTGGGTGAAATACGAGTCAGCCCTTTAAAAGCTCTTTGCTACGCAAACACATAACGGACGGAATGCTGAAGAAATCATACATTCACCCCCAGTCAAGTGATCTGGGTTAAATTAATTGTTCTTTTGCTCACCATGCCACCTCAGTTTAGACCTGGCCATATGCAAACCCGTCTTGACCCTGTGCCTCATGGGAACAGTCTAGACCGAACTGCCAAGCCTATTGGAGTTTTACTGAGATATATAGTTCAAATAAAGTAAAAGCACCTTACAAAAATCATACTATTGGTATGTTTCAAAAGCAAGAAATGACTGATCTGGATCTGGACCTGGAGGAAATTTGCTCATCATTAAACCAGAAAAATAAGATAATCATTGAGTTAAATTACACCAAAATATTTCTACATGCACAACCATATTATAAATATGCTACACATTGGACTGTTTTGTTCCTTCTCTGTGTCCCTTCACTTGCTAACTTATGGCAAGGGCCGCATACAGTTCTCAATTCTTAAATTAATAAGTGCAGGGCGGTAAGTTTTGTTCAGAAGCCTGCAGCCAGCACTATTGAATATCGGCGTGCCATATACCAAGGCTGCATAGTTTTGATTCTAACTCTTTCTTCTTTAATCCACCACCAGACAACCCCTGCCCCTTTATCTCACTCTTGCAGGTTCCTGTTTTCTCCCTTTGTCATATTTTCCCTGTTTGCTTCTCCTACGTTCCTTCTTGTGTATTTTTCTCTTTCTTGCTATGTGTCATAGTCTGATAAGGAAACATAGGTGTCACTCCCTTTTGAAAATGACCATCTTTTGCATGTTATTCACCCATATGCTTGCCTTCACTGTTTTTTTTTTTTGCTGAACTAGTTTTTTTGGCTTTTAGTATTCTCTGCACTTTCTTCTTGCTGATCAGTGGTAACATGCCTGTCCTTTCCCTTCCAAACATGGTAAAATTAGTATCCACCTAAGTGACAGATTGAATTTACTTATAAGCCTCTACTAAATGATACTGTATGTCCCCAGGGCCTACAAAATAAATGCTACAAGTTGCTGCTGCACTCATTGTGTCACCCACCAAAGTAGCACTGTAAACAATGTCTCAGGCCTGCTACTGAAACCTGTAGTGCGGTTTTGAAAATCCCTTTTCGACCTGGAAAAAACCAACCTTTGCCAGGTCTAAACTGCAATTTACAATACTTATAAATCACCCCTAAGGTAGGCCCTGATTATGGAAGAGTACATGAAATGTAAAAAATAGGGCATGTGTATCTAGGGCCTCATTTATGAGGCCCCTTGTGCCATCGGAACTTCACTTTTCATGAAGTTCCGTGGCGCAGAAGCCTGCGTGGTATTTATCAGGCAGCAGTACGCCAGTTTTTGTGGCGTACTGCTGCCTGATAAATATCAGTCCCTTTAACGCAGTGTTCTGCGTTAAAGGGGCGTGCAATGGGTGTTGCTGGGGGCATTCCCAGCAACATCCATGGCCTTTTGACACTGCCCCAGATTTACGAGAAATCGTAACTCTGAAGCAGTGCCAAAAGCTTACGCCTCCCCAGGGGAGGCGTAAGGGAGGCGCAACAGGGAGAAATGTATTTATTTCTCCTCGTATTTCCTTTTTCTATGTGTGCTGCATTCCACAGCATACGTAGAAAGAGGAAAAGCCTCTTGTGATTATTTTTGTACAGAAAGGTTTCCCTTCCTGTACAAAAATAATCTTCCCCGCAACGCAGGCACCCTTGCACCATTGTGCAAGGGTGCCTGCGCTGGTGCAGGTAGGCCATTGTGCGCCGGCGCAGGGGAAAAGGACAGGAATGCGCCGTATCTTATAGATACGGTGCATTTCTGCCCTTTTCTTTTGCCGTAGGGAAGCGCAGCAGGAAGGCCTGCTGCGCTTCCCTACGGCAAAAAGTCATAAATGAGGCCCCTAATCTTTAAATTTTCTAGCAGTGTGAAACCCTCAAAGTCATTTTGCACTGTGGCAAGGATAGTATCACTTATACTAACACTGTGTTACCTTATTATATTTAATAATTAATAACTCCGGTTTGGGAACAGCTAGAGAAATACTTCTTTCACTCATTTATGTTGTAATGTAAAATACAGACAGTGGACAAAGGGGCCAGGGGTGTGTGGAAGGGTGTTCCTCTCATGAGCAGAAAGGCCTGGGGATTGTACCCAGCTCCTTTCTGACCTTTTAAGGGTAGTATGAGGGCAATACCCAGTCCCTTCCTGACTTCAAAAGATGCTTGTCCTGCAAATGTACCTCCCACCTGGGTCTGTTTGCCCTTTGTTTCTCTTGGCAGACTGAAGCCAAACCAAGGGAAATAAGTTACCAGAACTAATGTTAGTGTTAGACAAAGGGTGGGGGGTCCCCACACAGAGACTGGCATTGGGTATAAAAGTGGCAGCCCCTGAACCTCTCACGAGAACACTCCTGGACCTGGCCTGTCTGGCTCTGAAGAAGGACTGAACTTCTGTGCTGTCTGAAGCCTGGAGGAGAGCTGGCCTGCTTGCATTGAACCCAGGACCCAAAAAGTGACTCCAAGGGTCAGTTAGCTGACCCAGTGCTTGACCTACAGGGACACAAGAAGCTTTCAGGGGCCTTTCCCTACTACTTCCCAGCTGACCAGCATCAAATGGACCTGCCTGGACCCATCTGCTAGTGAATCCTATCCACTAAGAGGTGCACCCCAGGCCCTGGACCCTTGACTGGTGTTACAGGGTATTCCTGCAACCTTAAAACTACAAGAACCGGACTCCAGGTGAAAAAGCAGATGTTCTCTTTTGGGGGGGGGGGGGGGGGTTATATAGGGTGAACTAGACCCGTGGCATCGGGTATCAGAACGTTTTACATGAGCACCAGTTTTGTGTTCTGAGCTCTTTGCCTAGAAAAGAACCATCACAAGTCTCCTTGTGAACACAAACTGACTTCACTGAGGTCAATGCAGAAACTGCATCTGACTGCCAACGAGATCTACCTAGTAGAGACCCCAGACCTCGCTCTTCATGTTGCCAACAACTAGCCCCAATTTCCGCCAATGTGAACGTCCGTCAGCAACCAGCTCTTCATGCCAAAAACAACAACCCACAATCCAGCGCCAACAAGAAGTTCCGATCGAGGCCTAGGAGTCGTGTTAACTAGGACTGAGAAGTTTAAACCTTTTACCGGGATAAACCAGTTTTCTGTACCCGACCCACGCTCCTTTGCGGTGGGCCATAACTTTTGACTTCTGACTTTGACCAGGTCCAGCTTGACCAGATAACTGCGATCAGCAGCGGTTACAAATTGGGTTTGTGATTGGCAAAGGTATATTCCCTGTCCATGCAGGAACCACAATCATAGTCAGTGTAAAAGTTTACCTGTGCTCACCCTCTGGTAGCTGAGCATAGAGCAGTCAGGCTGATCCAAAGAGGCAATGTGCAAAGTATTTGTGCACACACACACACACACACACACACACCCACACAGTCACACACACACACACACACACACACACACACACACACACACACACACACACACACACACACACACACACAATAAAAAACCACCAAAGTACTCCACACCAAATTGAGAAAAATAGCCAATATTTACAAGACCAAAATTACAAAAATCCTATATACACAAGTCATGATCCGAATTTTGCAAGATTAAATCAAAATGTAGTGCTTAGAAATTAATAGGTCTAACTGGTGCTATCTGGTCACGCTTGACTGTGGCAAATCCAAAAGTTCAGCCTGACCGCAATGAACTGCGGGCAGTATACAGGAGTCAATCAGACCTGCTGACAGTACAGTTCCTTGGATGCGTCAATGCTCGGGAACGATGCATTGAAAAACTGAGGTGTTGCATCACTGTGCAGGCAGTTCTGAAGTCAGGCAAAGTTGTTGATGCATTGATGTCAAGAGCACCATGCGTTGCTTCCGAGACGTCAATGTCGGACCGCTGGGCTAAAGGCAATGCATTGGTTGAAGCTGCCCAAGACCCAGAATGCGTCAGAGTTGGGCATGGGGCGTCACCAACGTCGGCGATGTGTTGTCGATCTGTTGTCCGAGACTCATGCCTCAGACTTAATCGGAAGCTCTGCATAGATAAGGATGGGGTTGTGCTGTAAGTCGAGATCATTGCATCACGTACTCGGCGGTCAGTGTCCTCAGCTTTGGTGTGGGCAGCAGCAATTTGTCAATTTTGCAGTGAATGCGCCAGTACCGAATGACACTTCAGTGTTGATGTGTTGGTTTCTTGGGTTGCAGCAACAAACACTCAAAGTGGTTGAAGTAAGAAAATGCCAACTTTCTAAAAGTTGCATTTTAAGACATGCAATTTAAAAACAACTTTACCAAAATATGTGTTTTTAAATTGTGAGTCCAGAGACACCAAACATACTCTCTGTTAGAACCTGGATCCCTGGTTGGCTGAGGCAGGTACCTTCGGCCAAGTAGGGACCCGCGTTCCAATGTCAGGGAAAGGAAGGTCACCTTTGTAGATAGCCCCGCTCACCCCCTCGGTAGCTTGGCACCAGCTGCCAGGCTTATCTTCAAGGCACATGTGTAAAATATTCACAACCACGCTCGCAATAACCCAATGATGACACCACAAATAAACTCCACATGTGTTTTGTAAAAACGAGTATAAACTTAATGTAAAAAGATATACAATAAGACCACACAATATAAACCCAACATATGAGGTTGTGTAATATTTCTCCTGGCCGGTTGTTAGGCTAGCCAGCCCTTGTAAGTTCTGGCGCTGTCAATGAGCACGTTTAATCATTTTCCTGTACTCCTGTACATGTCATACAGTTCGTAATCCTAGAATCAGGTACTTTTGCAATGTAAAAATACTATAATGTGTAACGTAGCAATCAGACACCGCAATAATAAGAATGCAATGCGTAATTCAACAATCAGGCACTGTGCAAGGTAAAATAATGCAATGCTTCAACCAACCACCAGATACGTCACTCTGCAATAATGAGGCAATACTTATACACTTAATCAGGTAATTTGTTATGCAGGAATAATGCAATGCGCAATACGCTAATCAGGTAGTTTCTTATGCAGGAACAAGGCAATGCGCCATACGACAATTAAGTAGTTCCCAGTTATTCTGTCCTCCAGGTTATATGTGGGTGTACCCTGGTCACTCCTAGGGGACCCAGACCCACTGGCTATACACAGTCCCTCTGGTTTTCCCACTGAGGGACACTTCCCTCCCTTAAACTTCCATTTATATTTCTGTGCCTGCCACTTTGGAATGGCAACCACAAACTTCAGGCCTGGGGGCTCTCATGACAGATGCCCTATTCCCTCCTGATACTAGGTGTTCTTCCTCACACATCTGGCAAGTAGGCGCTAGGCCTTCCACTGGGTGCTCCTGTAAGGGACCCTCCAGTCTCTGGGGCGGGGTGATGAACCCCTGGGGATGCTGCTCACACTCCCTCCCTCTCCTTTGAGAAAGGGCACTAGCCCACATCCCCCCCCACTACTCTGGGAACTAACGGTTCTACTTTGCCTCTCTTCCCTCTCTAGGGCCATTTCATGGCCTTGGAACCATGACCAGGGGTCCGGCTCTTGTGCCAGCTTGGAAAAAACAAAGAGCGTGCACCCTAACACGGGTTGGCGCAATCCTGGAAAATAATTACTGAGCCTAGGCTCCCTAGGGGTAAGATTGAGCACCCCCTTCAAATCATTTGCCATGCTCACCAACACCCAGTCATCCAGTGCACGCTTGTCCTCATCCACACTTGGCACTGGCTGTATGCTGCCACCATTCAAACTGGACTCTGCCATTTTAACCTTAATGTCAAGTTCCCACATGCTTAATTTATGAGCTAAAATAATCTTTCTCTCTTCCAGGGTGAGAGCATTCCTGCTCTCCTCTGCTTGCTTGGCACTTTCAATGAGCAGCTTCTTCTCCTCTGCCTGAGATTTAAGTTTCAACACCTCCAACTCATGCACTCTGACCTTTTGGTTTTCCTCCAACTCCTCTGGTGAACAACTCCTCCCTGAATGGCTACTACCAGCCCCTGATGGTGGTCCCTTCACTGGCAAATCCTGTGGACCAAGTCCATTCCTTGGGTCATCCTCATCCACCTCAACATCACCGCCTCCTGAGTAGGCATGGGCGTAAAATCCGTTCCGCTCGCGGATTTTGCGGATTTTCGGTAAATCCGCAATCCGCGAGATTCGCGGATTTCCCGCAAAATCCGCAAATCCGCGCGCTGCGGATTTTTTGCTTGTGTTCGCACTGCTCGCGGCCCGCGGCGCGGGCAGCAACAATCTCGCACTCGCGAAATTCCAAAAAATAATAAAAATGGCGGAGGAGTGAAGGAAGGAAGTGGCCCAGTCTCCAACTTCCTGTTCCTGTCCAGCAAGTTCCTCCCATTGGGGAGGGGTGAAGGAAGTGCCCCAGTCTCCAACTTCCTGTTCCTGTTTCCTTTCCTGGCCATTTTGGATTCGATCTTGACTGGGAAGGATTACTTTTTGTGGATGCTGCTGGATATTTGGATTTGAGGCCTTTTGGATTCAAAATTTGATTTCACAAGTAAGTTGATAAGTTGATGTTGTTTTTGGTGATTTTTGTGTGTGTTAATCGACTTTTGGGGTGGTGTTGGGGGCTGGCTATGTTGGTGGTGGGCCATTTGTAATAACTTTTGGATTCGAAATTTGATTTCGCAAATAAGTTGATAAGTTGATTTTCTTTGTGGTGATTTTTGTGTGTGTTTTCCGACTTTTGGGGTGGTTTTGGTGATTTAGCGGGTATTTTGCCGCGTTCGCGTCGTGAAGCAACAATCTCGCACTCGCTAAATTGCAAAAAGTGCAATTTTGCACCAGAAAACCACCAGCAGGCAGCATAAACCTTCTGAAACTTGATGGATGGCATTGGATTGTGGTGATTTGTGTTGTCTTTTTTGACTTTTTGGTGTAGGGGTTGGGGGCTGGCTATGTTGGGTGGGGCCATTTTGAAGCATGGTCCTCCTGGCCATGTGGATGGGGGTCAAGCGGCCATTTTGAAGGCAGGCAGTGAGCTTTGTGCCATAGGCCTGCACCCATTTTTCCTTGCTTTCACCCCTTGTGCCCAGGTTGAGTCAGTGGTACATGAAACTAACTACATGCCTCTCTGTGGGCTCTCTTGGATCAATGTTGAATTCCTGTTTCCCAAAAATGTAGCAATTCTTATTTTTGATATTTCCATATTGTGGTGTGCACGTGTGTATTCGAAATTTGATTTCACAAGTAAGTTGATAAGTTGATTTTCTTTGTGGTGATTTTTGTGTGTGTTTTCTGACTTTTGCGGTTGTTTTGGTGATTTAGCGGGTGTTTTGCCGCGTTCGCGTCGTGAAGCAACAATCTCGCACTCGCTAAATTGCAAAAAGTGCAATTCTGCACCAGAAAACCACCAGCAGGCAGCATAAACCTTCTGAAACTTGATGGATGGCATTGGAATGTGGTGATTTGTGTTGTCTTTTTTGACTTTTTGGAGTAGGGGTTGGGGGCTGGCTATGTTGGGTGGGGCCATTTTGAGGCATGGTCCTCCTGGCCATGTGGATGGGGGTCAAGCGGCCATTTTGAAGGCAGGCAGTGAGCTTTGTGCCATAGGCCTGCACCCATTTTTCCTTGCTTTCACCCCTTGTGCCCAGGTTGAGTCAGTGGTACATGAAACTAACTACATGCCTCTCTGTGGGCTCTCTTGGATCAATGTTGAATTCCTGTTTCCCAAAAATGTAGCAATTCTTATTTTTGATATTTCCATATTGTGGTGTGCACGTGTGTATTCGAAATTTGATTTCACAAGTAAGTTGATAAGTTGATTTTCTTTGTGGTGATTTTTGTGTGTGTTTTCCGACTTTTGCGGTTGTTTTGGTGATTTAGCGGGTGTTTTGCCGCGTTCGCGTCGTGAAGCAACAATCTCGCACTCGCTAAATTGCAAAAAGTGCAATTCTGCACCAGAATACCACCAGCAGGCAGCATAAACCTTCTGAAACTTGATGGATGGCATTGGAATGTGGTGATTTGTGTTGTCTTTTTTGACTTTTTGGAGTAGGGGTTGGGGGCTGGCTATGTTGGGTGGGGCCATTTTGAGGCATGGTCCTCCTGGCCATGTGGATGGGGGTCAAGCGGACATTTTGAAGGCAGGCAGTGAGCTTTGTGCCATGGGCCTGCACCCATTTTTCCTTGCTTTCACCCCTTGTGCCCAGGTTGAGTCAGTGGTACATGAAACTAACTACATGCCTCTCTGTGGGCTCTCTTGGATCAATGTTGAATTCCTGTTTCCCAAAAATGTAGCAATTCTTATTTTTGATATTTCCATATTGTGGTGTGCACGTGTGTATTCATAAATGCCTACTTGCAAACTATTAATTGAAGCGCCACATATGCAACATATATTTAACTGTCTTCGTTTGCTTTTAGGTGCACAAAGTCAAGAACTCCGCATCATCGTTGAGCATCAGTGCCAGGAAGAAGTCCTGCTGCGGCCTGCTGTTCCGACATCTGAAGAAGAATCAGAAGATGGGTCCGAAAAGAGGTGCCCGTAGCTCCTCTTGCAAGAAAGATGTCTCTACTAAGGAGAAGAAGAAGCAAGTGGCACCACTTACCAAGGAGTCTGCTGCCTCGACCACTAAATTTATGTGGAAAAAAGAACCAAAGTCCACCATGAGTGCTGCACAGGTAGCCTGTTTATTGGTTCAATCACCAACGACCAGTGATGTTGGCTCAAGTACTATTCAACAACCAAAGCCGCAACAACAACTGCATGAGCTAACAGTACAAGCACAAGTACATGCGCAAGGAGCTGTCCGAGAAGGAGCTGGCCGAGAAGGAGCTGGCCGAGAAGGAGCTGGCCGAGAAGGAGCTGGCCGAGAAGGGGAAGGCCGAGAAGGGGAAGGCCGAGAAGGGGAAGGCCGAGAAGGGGAAGGCCGAGAAGGGGAAGGCCGAGAAGGAGAAGGCCGAGAAGGAGAAGGCCGAGAAGGAGAAGGCCGAGAAGGAGAAGGCCGAGAAGGCGAGGTCCATGGAGAGTTGCAAGTAGAGGTCAGTGAAGAGGGCCATGTAGCGGCGCATGGAGCGGTGCAAGTGGCCACAATGGTTGTTCTTCCCGAAGTCGGGGCACAGGAGGAAATTGACTTTGGAGCCGGGGTATCAAGTCAGGAAGACGAAGCCACTCCTCCTGATGATTCATTTTCTCCCAGCTCCCCAGCAAGGAAAAGATCAAGGAGGGTGTGTAGAAGTTCCTCTTCAAGCCCCGCTCCCTCAGATGATCTGCATCAAGATTGGCAACCATCTCCGACGTCTGAGAGGGAGGCACACCATGAGCTGACAAAGGTATCAAATGTTAAAAGGAAGGGCCCCGGAAAGCTCATACTTATGGATCCGAACGTCGGACTTGATGAAGTGGTGCATTCTGATGTTGATGAACAGGATGACAGCAATGACCTAGTCATCACACACGTCATTCCAGCCACACCGGCCATGCAGCAGACAGACATTTATACCCTATCCCGACGTCATGCTGAGCGTGACCCTGGCGATGTTGCACTGGTAGCACCACCAACGCAGTCATGTAGTACAAGTTCACCAAAACCTACAGCTCCCATATTTTCTCCCCAGAGGGGAACTCCATCCAGCTCGACTCCCTCAAGTAGGGTTGCTGCAATAATTGCACAACCCAGTAGAGGTCTGCAAGGCTCATCCACCACTGCTTCATCTGGCATTGGCAGTATCATCACCTCGTGCGGCAAAACCAGAAGTTTCCAGTCCCCAGTTTGGAACTATTTTAGTGTCCATGCAAAGCATGATAACCTAGCCGTTTGTTCCATTTGCACGACTACAGTTAGCCGCGGTAAGATTGGTACCAACTATGGTACCGGAGGCCAGCTAGGTCATCTTGAAAGAAGGCACTCTGTAGAATGGTTTGCGCACCTAGCAAACATCAAGGCAAAGGAATCCCAAAGGGCAAGTGGCCAAAATAAACCCGTACTAGGTGTTTCATCTGAAGATGACGGGGAGGTAGAAGAAGCGTCAGACATTTATCCGGGCGCACCCAGTACCCCTGGCAGCACCACACCCTCCGGAACACATAGGAGGCACACTGAGAGTCTGGGAGACACACCAATGCGGAAAATGTCAACACTGAGCAGAAGTGGGTCGAAGAAGGCATCAGCATCATCCATTAAACTTGTCCAGCGCAGCATTACTGACATGTTCTCCTCAGATGCGCCATTTCAACGCAACCACCCAATTGTGCGCCTGTATAACACTAAGCTGGCTAAAATGCTAGCGGTGGACCTTCTCCCTTTTTCGTTTGTCGAAGGTGTGGGTTTTCTTGAACTCGTGGCAACACTGGCCCCTAAATGGTAGGTTCCTAGCCGGTTCTATTTTGCCAGGGTTGCTGTTCCAGCACTACATAAAGAGGTGCTTGAGTTGGTTGGGGCAGAATTGCAGAAGAGTGCTGTTCACACTATACACCTGACAACAGACATGTGGACCAGTTGCCAAGCCCTTGATTACATGTGCATCACTGCACACTGGGTCGCTTTTTCAGGGGTTGCTAAACGGATAAATGCAGGTGGTGACTTGGTCGACATTTTTAAGGGTGCTCGTAAACATGCAACATTAGCCATGTTTGGCATGGAGAAAACTCATACTGCAGACAACATTTTGCATGACTTTAACAAAAAGGTCTTGCAATGGCTGCCCAAAAGAAATTGCAAGGTTGGTTATGTTTCTACTGATAATGGCAGCAATGTAGTTAAGGCCATGGCAGACGGTGACTATTTCAGAGTGCCGTGTTTGGCGCACTGTATGAACCTTGTCGTGCAAAAGTTCTTGAAAAAAGAACCTGCAGTCGACAAAATACTGACCATCTGCAGAAGAATATGCACACATTTCAACCATTCTTTTAAGGCCCGGAAGGAGCTGAGGCGCCAGCAAAATGTACGTAGAATGCCAGTGAAAGCACTTATCCAGGAGGTGGCAACACGTTGGAACTCAACCTTCTACATGCTTGAGCGTCTGCATGAGCTGTTTCCAGTAGTTAATGAGTATTTCTACAACCTGGGTGGTGATCCGACAGAAATGATGCTAGCGGTGGAGCAATGGCAGCTAGTTAAAAGCCTGACAGACATGCTTCGTCCTTTTGAGGTCTTCACGCGTGAAGTCAGCAGGGAGGACTGTTCTTTGAGCAAAGCTATCCCATTGTTGCTGAAGCTCGAGCACCAAGTCAAGGTGGTGTCTTCAGAATTAAAGGATGCGGGAAAGAATGAAGCATATGAGTTGGCGCAGAGATTATTACAACGCCTAGTTAGCAATAAACGGCTTGTAAATATCAAGAAACAACAGCACTACATTTGTGCTACTATTCTGGATCCACGTTACAGAAAGCCATTGTTAGGAAAAGTATTAATTCCTTTTGAAACTTCAGATGTTACAGAGTACAAAGGTTGGCTAGCTCGGTCAGCCATTCGTTTTGAAAGAGAGAGGAAGGAAACTGTAGGAGAAGACAGTACTAGTGAATCAGCAGGCCAACAGGCGTCGGATAAAAGCACTTCTGTGCCTGTGGCAGAAGTGAGTGTCTTTTCCTCTGAGCCGTTAACCACACCAGCAACCGTATCATCTGCACCAGGCACAGGCGATATGTCTGAAGAGGATTGGCTAAGTCAGCTAGGGTTTGCTTGTCCCAGAAAGGACACAGAAGTGCAAAGTACAGGAATGCGGGAGAACATTGTTTCAATGGTGCAGGCCTACCTGGATGACTCAACAGCGGTCAATATTACTGAGGACCCATTGGCGTATTGGCATGGGAAAAGAAACATATGGCGAGAGCTCACCAACCTGGCTATCAATTACTTGTCTTGCCCACTCGCAAGCGAGTCTTCAGAACGTGTTTTTAGTTCTGCTGGTGGCATTGTGACTTCCAAAAGGTCCCGCCTCTTGCCCGCAAATGTGGAGCGGCTCACCTTGATAAAGATGAACCAGCACTTCATACCACCAGATTACAAAGTACGAGAATGCACGCAGGAAGAAGAGGACACCGACCTACCTGAGGAAAGTTCTCCTCAGTTACCACAAGTACTACCGACTGAATTTGCAGAGTATGAGGACGAGTTCATTTTCCCTGACACCGAGTTCTGAAAATGAGTCAATGATTCATTAACTTTATTTTTAGTTCGACTCCTTATTCACTTTTATTCCTGTGTGTCTGTCTTTCTTTGTTTACCAAGTGCTTGATCCCATTCACAACAAAACTGTAATCACCCAATCAAAGAACAAGCCCATCAGCAGAACTGTCTTGCCGCAGCATTCATCAGGTTCACAAGTTAATTGCCAAGAACTCAGTCCTGGTCGTCTATCCTCCTCCTCCAGACTCATTCTATCCATTTCCCGTAATGCTGATGCCTGGATTCCGCACAATGAAGAAACTTACGTTGACGAGTTGCTGCAGAACGCTTTAGGACACTGTGAATTCCAGGTGGAGACAACCCTCAACAAACACAAATTACAGGTAAGATAAGCGTTTGGATGGGAGGTAGCATAATGGAGTATTAGGAGGAGAGGCGAGAGAGTGACAGTGGTACTACTAGTAAACTCCTAGGACTCTTGATTATGGGAACTCTGTGACAGGCATTTAACTTTGGAAAAACATTTGGCCAACTACAGGTTGCTTTTGCTTTGCAGAAAATCCACGCCGGGAAACTCCAGTTGGGGCCCTGCTGCAGAACGCTTTAGGACACTGAGAATTCCAGGTGGAGACAACCCTCAACAAACACAAATTACAGGTAAGATAAGCGTTTGGATGGGAGGTAGCATAATGGAGTATTAGGAGGAGAGGCGAGAGAGTGACAGTGGTACTACTAGTAAACTCCTAGGACTCTTGATTATGGGAACTCTGTGACAGGCATTTAACTTTGGAAAAACATTTGGCCAACTACAGGTTGCTTTTGCTTTGCAGAAAATCCACGCCGGGAAACTCCAGTTGGGGCCCTGCTGCAGAACGCTTTAGGACACTGAGAATTCCAGGTGGAGACAACCCTCAACAAACACAAATTACAGGTAAGATAAGCGTTTGGATGGGAGGTAGCATAATGGAGTATTAGGAGGAGAGGCGAGAGAGTGACAGTGGTACTACTAGTAAACTCCTAGGACTCTTGATTATGGGAACTCTGTGACAGGCATTTAACTTTGGAAAAACATTTGGCCAACTACAGGTTGCTTTTGCTTTGCAGAAAATCCACGCCGGGAAACTCCAGTTGGGGCCCTGCTGCAGAACGCTTTAGGACACTGTGAATTCCAGGTGGAGACAACCCTCAACAAACACAAATTACAGGTAAGATAAGCGTTTGGATGGGAGGTAGCATAATGGAGTATTAGGAGGAGAGGCGAGAGAGTGACAGTGGTACTACTAGTAAACTCCTAGGACTCTTGATTATGGGAACTCTGTGACAGGCATTTAACTTTGGAAAAACATTTGGCCAACTACAGGTTGCTTTTGCTTTGCAGAAAATCCACGCCGGGAAACTCCAGTTGGGGCCCTGCTGCAGAACGCTTTAGGACACTGAGAATTCCAGGTGGAGACAACCCTCAACAAACACAAATTACAGGTAAGATAAGCGTTTGGATGGGAGGTAGCATAATGGAGTATTAGGAGGAGAGGCGAGAGAGTGACAGTGGTACTACTAGTAAACTCCTAGGACTCTTGATTATGGGAACTCTGTGACAGGCATTTAACTTTGGAAAAACATTTGGCCAACTACAGGTTGCTTTTGCTTTGCAGAAAATCCACGCCGGGAAACTCCAGTTGGGGCCCTGCTGCAGAACGCTTTAGGACACTGAGAATTCCAGGTGGAGACAACCCTCAACAAACACAAATTACAGGTAAGATAAGCGTTTGGATGGGAGGTAGCATAATGGAGTATTAGGAGGAGAGGCGAGAGAGTGACAGTGGTACTACTAGTAAACTCCTAGGACTCTTGATTATGGGAACTCTGTGACAGGCATTTAACTTTGGAAAAACATTTGGCCAACTACAGGTGAATCAACACGATGACAGTGTTCCGTAAAACAAACTTACTGCAAAACCACCACCCACCAGGCTCAAAAGTAGTAAAAAACAGCTATGCTCAGATAAAGTTTGAAAAAGTATATTTTTATATCCCTAACAAAATGAACTCCCGCAAGACCCTCCCTAACCCCAACAAATAAATAGTCCATCAAAAGTCAACAAAAACCCCAACTCCCAATTCCCACCCCCCAAAAGTCTCTAAAAAAGGGGCAAGGGACACTCTACGGATGCAGGTTGTTGAATTTGGCCTCCAGGGCATCAAACTTCTCCTGGATGATGGCTTGATCTAAACGGAGGCCCTCCACCAGATTGTGATACTCCTTCCATCTCTGGACCTCCGCCTCTAGGTTGGACACTCTGCGGAGTGCAAGGCGCAAGCGAGCCTTTACAGTACTGTGAGGAGGTGCAGCCTTTGCTGCTCGGCGGTGGCGTCTTCCAGCACGGCTCTGGTTGGCTGGAGCACTGCGCTTACCGGCAGAACGTGGGGTCACGGAGGAGGATGCAGAAGATGTTACACTGGAGTGCGTGTCGTCCCCCTCCATTTCCACCAGCCGGCGATATTGCGCAACAGTGGCATCCAGCCTCCGTTGCCGGGCAAGTACAGCCCACATACTCCTGCTCGGTTTCCATGTTTTGGTATTACCAACTATAAGAAGAAAGAAAAACATAATCTGTAACGAATGCTCTTTAAAAATATGATTAACACAAAATGATTCAGCAGGAAGTTGTGTCACAGTACAACTAGCAACTAGCCAGCGCAGTACAAAACTATTGAGGCCAGTATCATGGGCGTCCGCATGGAGGGGCAAGGGGGGGGCGCTTGAATCACCATTTCCCTTCCCACAACTCACTTGTATCCTTGGTTTGGTGCTCTTTCATATGAAAGAGATCTGGCAGAAGTGAGTGACTTTTCCTCTGAGCCGTTAACCACACCAGCAACCGTATCATCTGCACCAGGCCCAGGCGATATGTCTCTATCTCTCTCTCTGTCTCCCTCTGTCTCCCTCTACCTCGCTGTCTCTCTCTCTGTCTCCCTCCCTCACCCTCCCTCTGGCTCCCTCCCTCTCTCTCTCCTTCTGTCTTCCTCTCTCTCTGCCTCTATCTGTCTGTCGGTCCCAGGCTGCTGTAATTACCATATTGTAATTTGTCACTGGTCCAGCACTGGATACAAATCATATGCTATCTAAGAGTCAGATAGTACCATGATCCAGCTTACCTGTACTCCACACCACCGCTGCCTGCTTCCTCACAGTCTGATTGTCCACTTGCGCCGCATCCTCCCCAGAGTCGCCCTCAGACTCCGAGTCGATGACGATCACGTCCGAGCTGGCCCCGCCACCAGCTGTTCCACCTAAAAAATATATTTAAGACTGTTAGATTACACCACTCACTAGTATTTGGTCTAGGAATGAAGAAGTTTGATAACAGAAAAAATAATTGACTGTCTACTCTAGTCTAAAGTAAAAATGTCCCTCCTTCCAGGGAAGGCTGTTGTCTTGCTGCACTTTTTTGTCACAATTGATGAATGCTTGCTTAATTTTAACACACATCTTTTTTCTCTGAACAGACAGACGCTGGACTTCTACGGACAAGAGCAACCAACTAAACCAGGTGAAAGCTCGGCTCGACCACAAGACATGTGTTCCATTACTCATCAACTCAGCACCAAGCACTTTTCCTTTTCCAGCTAACTTTATTTTAATATATGTGTGCACTTTTACTTTTTTTAATAAAGCTTTTAAACTTGAATAGACTCTGTGGTTTTTGGTCCTCCAAGCTAGAGTGACTGAGAGAAAGGTTTTGTAATTTTTGCAAGGAGGAGTCCGTGCCGCTGACACTACCGAGTTTATACTATAGTATACAGTGTGCCAAACACGCCACTCTGAAATATTATTACTCTGGTCTTTGGTGTCCATAGTAAGGTTTGTGGAGAATTGTCCCTGCAACAGTAGTATTATTGATTTAGCTCCTATCTAAACACTGTTTCGAAAATTTAAATTAGGAACGCTTGGACAACAATAGGTCCTCTATATTTAAATGAAAACTTACTGGGGCCAGCAAAGGAGCACTCGCCGCCCTGGCCTGCATCATCCTCCTCCTTTGGAGCCACTGCATCCGCTGTTTCTGTCCGCTTGCCCCTGGGCGGACCTGACGTACAACATGAAAGAAAGAACAGAAAAAAATGATGATTGCTGCTTGTCGATGTCCTTGTCAACCAAATCAAACATTTAGAAAGAACAAGAACCAACTATTTTAGCCAAAAAGAGGGCTACAAAGGAAGGACTGCACCTGAGCCTCTACTCAGTCATTTAGGACAATGATGCGTCACTGAAACCCTGCGCCTGCATGAAGCAGGCTTACGGCTTGACGCAGCATTGCTGGAGCTGCGCCATCGTTGCAACGCAACTCCATCAATGAGCCGCCTTTACGGCACCGATGCGTAACGCTTCGGTGACGTTTTGGCACCATGGCGTGCCGCATTGAAAATACGGCGCACCATGGGTGGTGCTGGCGTGCCTCACACTTTGCAGGGATGCACAGGTAATGCACTTAGGGGCATACTTACGAGTTCTGGGCTGCACACCTCCAGAGGTGCACCAGAACATAATGCGTAACTCAAAACTAACCTTGCGTCACGGCAGATGCGCCGCAATTACAATGCGGCAAACCCTGGCGCAAGGGTAGGCAGATGCGTGATGCATCTCGTGACGAAAGAGGGGCGCATCTCTAGAGTCGCGTCGCAGGCGCGATGCAACTATAGCAATGCTCAGGGATGCCCAATACTCAACATACCGCATCAGTCCTTACGCCTGCTTCAAGCAAGCAGGCATAAAGAATTGACGTAGCAGCGTCGCAGAAGTGCCTGTGTTAAATCTTGTAGATTTCACGCAGGCACTTTTGCGAGGCGCACATCTGCCTGACCGCCACCCCCCCCCCCCCCCCCCCCTGCGTGGCAACGCACCCATTGTGGCGCAGGCCCAGGTCTTAACGTGGCGCATCTCCTTAGAAGCATCACGTTGTACATGACTCACTGGGATGCGCCACGTTTACGTCGCTGTGCGTCAGGTAAGGCAGCGTAAACGTGGCGCAAGGGGCTTGTAAATCTGCCCCTTTGTGTCTAGCATTACGCAGTTCTGTAAAGTACACTCATACATTACTCAGCCCAATTAAATGAACACAAAATAGAAAACAAATAAGCAGTGGCACCGCCACAGAGAAAGAGAGCAGTGCACCTGAAATGCACAGAAGATTTTGAAATATTAATTTAGCTCTCCTATCAATGTAATCAGCAGCATTATTGCTCTTTGTAAAAAAATGTAAGCAAACATTTGCAATATTAACACACAGAGCAGGAGAAAAAACAGAGTAGTGAGTAATGAAAAAATTGCTACTACTACTCACCAAGCCCGGGGACCTCCACTCCCAGCAGATCGAGCAGGTCGTGCTCCCGCTCCAGAATATCGGTCCAGCGGTGGGTCACCTGATTATAGGTGCGCTGGACCCCCGTGATCTTAAAAAGGGCCCGGCACACCTGCCCCCACCGCTTCCGACGCTCCTGGCTGTTGGTATAACCGGCAGCAATCCTGCCGCCTGCTGCGATGGTCCTCGGGAGACGGCGCTGCACAAAATAAACGAGTGTGCCCACCTCCTCAGGGCTGAAGATCTCCCTGGGCACCACCATTTCCGCCCTCAAGCGGCCACACGGGAGCCGGGCACGGGCTGCGGTGCCCGGCTTGGGCAGCTTGACAGCTGTCTTCACCATGTTCTGGGCAGGTAAGGAGATAAAATGAAAAAGAATAGGAGTAGAGAAGAAGGAAATAAAAGTTTAAAAAGTACTTGAAAAGTAAACAAAAGTAGCCTAAAACACAAAAATATAGACCTAAAAAACAAGAGGGATAGAAAAAAAGTTTAATAGATCAAAAACAAAATAAAATAAGCAAAGGATGGCAGAGATATACAGAGGATAGAAACACCATGCCCAGACACATAGGAATGAATGAAAAACAAGATGGCGGCCGATCACGTGAGCGTAAGTAGGTTCTCACGCGATTTCTCTCGCGAACTCGTGCGAACTTGTATTCGCAAGGCGCTCATCGCGCGAGACTACACATAGCGGGCGGAAACGGAAAAACGTCACGCAAACAAAATGGCGGCGCCCAGAAACCTTGGGGTAACTCGCACGAGTTCGCGGCTTACACGATCGATTTCGCACGACGCCGCGCCTCGCGAATAGTGCGAAATTACCGAAAAACGAGTTTTGCAAAAGGAAAAGCTATGAGCAGGTGCAAAAGTTCAACCTCATCATTTGTAACCATTCCCTGTAGTGCTTCCTGAAGGGGCCATCCAGAATTCGGTTAGGTTCCTGTTAAAAAAAAATTACATTGCAACAAACAGGAAAAGGAAAGGAAAGGGAGCAGACAAGCAGGTGCCAGCCTTCATTAATGTCAGTTGGGGCAGGGCAGGTGTTGTTGTAATTTAATTATGCAAAACTTAAGGCACTTAGCAGGTGTGCTTTGCTTTGCCACAATAATGTACACTCACTGGTCAACCAGAGGGTGCTGTGATGACACCGAGGGTGGCATGGGTGTGACAGCCAGAGGGTGGCATGGGTAAACCAGAGTGCCAGTGTTGACAGAGGATGGCAGTGCTTTGTTTGCCCCAATAATGTACACTGGTGAACCAGAGGGTGCTGTGATGATACAGAGGGTGACATGGGTGAGCCCGAGGGTGGCATGGGTGAACAAAGAGAGTGCCAGTGGTGACAGAGGGTGGCAGTGATGAAGAAAGGCTTGCAAACAGGCTGGGCACGTAGAAACAACAAGTTCGCAAAACTGGCGACCGGACAAGTAAGTTCGCAATTTGCGAAATTGCACAAAACCCTCGCGAACTTGCAGAAACCCGTGCGAACACCCCAAAAAATAAAATCCGCAAAATCCGCGAGGATTCGCGGATTTTGCGGATTTTCGCAATCCGCAAATCCGCAAATCCGCAAATTCGCGGATTGCGAATCCGCAAAATCCGCCCATGCCTACTCCTGAGTCCCTTTGGCTTCCCACCAGGCCCTCACGGCCAATTGCAGCTCCTCCTTCTTGGTGCTACTCTTCATGGGACATCCAAAAGCTCTGCAGAATTGCCACACCTGATCAACCATGTAGGTAAGCAATGCCTCAATGTTGAACTCTAATTCTGCAGCCTCACTGGCTCTTTGACTCCTCTGCGACATGATGTGTGGCTTAAAGGTTGCTTAAAACAAAACCAACTAGAACCAACAAATCAAGAACACAATATGTGGTTGTGATATGGTCTGCTCTATTTATGATGTACACCAATCACTATGAGTGAATTTGTGAATACACATTCAAATCCCACACCGGTGACCACCAAATGTTAGACCCAGGATCCCTGGTTGGCTGAGGTAGGTACCTTAGTCCAAGTAGGGGCCCGCATTCCAACATCAGGGAAAGGAAGGTCACCTTTTTAGATAGCCCCGCTCACCCCCCCAGTAGCTTGGTACGAGCAGCCAGGCTTATCTTCAACACACATGTGCAAAGTATTCACAACCACGCCCACATTAACCCAATGATGACACCACAAATAGACTCCACACAAGTTTTGTAAAAATGAGTATAAACTTTATGTAAAAAGTTATACAATAAGATCACACAATATAAAACCAACAGATGAGGTTGTGTAATATTTCTCTTCGGCCAGCCAGCCCTTGTAAGTTCTGGCGATGTCAATGAGCACTTCTAAATATTATGTGTACTCCAAATCACTTGTCATACAGTTCATAATGCTAGAATCAGGTACTTTTGCAATGTAAAAATACTGAAATGCGTATCGTAGCAATCCGACACTCTGCAATGAAAAGAATGCAATGCGTAATGCAACATTCAGGCACTTTGCAGGGTAAAACAATGCAATGCGTAATCCAACCATCAGATACATCGTTCTGCAATTATGAGGCAATGCGTACACACTTAATCAGGTAATTGGTTGTGCAGGAATAATGCAATGCGCAATACTCTAATCAGGTAGTTTGTTATGCAGGAACAAGTCAATGAGCCATACGACAATCAAGTAGTTTATTATACAGAAATGTTGCAATGTGTAATACGTCAGTCAAGTACTCCGCTCCCGGAAATAGAATACTACGTAGTACACTCAGGCCCTGATCACTGGGCCTTAGGTGGTAACTCCGCATCCACTTCTGACCTTCAGCCAGCCTCTCACAGTTGCCCCCAACACAGTACAATGTTATTTCAAAGTGCAGCTTCGCACTTCGGCCCCTTTACCGCCACTTCCTTTGTCAATACGGGCTGCAATACGAGCCGAAGCAGAGGTTCGCGCTGCCAACACGAGCGAGAGGCCAAAAGTGTCTCCGTCTGAGCCCGCGCCTCTCCCCAGGAGTCGACACACATTACCTGGGGGCGCGAACTCGCTTTCCTCTCCTCGTCCAGCGGCTGGGCCTCGAAGCAGCTTGAGGAATGGCAAGGGCGGCTCGGGCCGGCAACTCAGCTCCTCAAGGACTGCCGGTCTGGGCCACTTCACTTACGAATATCTGAGGCTGGCACAAAGCACACGCACACAGTGTCGCTGAATCTTCCTTCACTCCGAGTGCACGATCACTAGGTACTCCACACACGAGTGTCCAGCTGCACTAAGATCACATGCACAGCGTCGCTGAGACTCACTTTACTCTGGTGCACACAATAACACAGAAAATCCTCACGAAAGTCTCAAGTGCACAACACACCCGCTCACAACGGTGTTGAGGCTCAGATGGATTCCGGTGCTCACGATGACAAGGCCAATCATCACAAAAGCATTGCGGGGCACAATGCACCCACACACAACCACGTTGAGAATGACTTGGCTTCCGGTACACACGATGACAAGGCCAATCCTCACGAAAGTCTTGCGGTGCACAACGCACCAACACACAATGAAATTGAGACTCACTTGGCTTCCGGTGCATACGATGACAAGGCCAACCTCACAAAAGTCTTGTGGTGCACTATGCACCTTGCCACAACGACGTTGAGGCTCACTTGGCTTCTGGTGCACACGATAACAAGGCGACTCCTTCGAGGGTCTCAGGCTACACAGAGCACATGCACACAGCGTCACTGAGAGTCTTCTTTGGAAACTTTTGTGTTCCTGTGTTTCCGAGCAGGGAGCCAGCTCACCTTAGGCCCTTGGGAATATTAACTTCAGGACACAGCACACCGCAGAGTCCTTCAAGCAAGGGGACACAGCACACAGCAAAATCCTTTTAGCCTTTCCTTGATTGAAACAGCAAACTGCAGGCCAGCCCCAGATCATACAGCAAGATCAGTCCTATCCATCAGTCTCTTCAGTTGTTTCTCCCTTGGCAAAGGTCCTCTTGACCACGAAGTAGCTCCAGTTTTGTTCACAATTGATCAAGCCATTCTCCAAAGTTCAGCGGCTTCAGTTGTCTTTGTAATACCCCTCAATAGCTATGAAGTCTTTGTGCTTCCAGAGGCACTGACCCCTGCTCAAACCAGTCTCGGGGTCCTCCCTGCCAGTGACACCTTCCTCCTTTGATTAGTGGGGGTCTAGATTCTCAATCACTCAGCAGGAGATGGGACAATTGTTCTATAGCAGCAGCCCAGGCCTCTTCACCTCTAGGGGCTTCTCCTCCCCATACACTCCAGATGCAGGGCAGCCTGTTGCTGTCTCACCTCCTCCCTCGGGTCAAGACATTTCCCAGATCCTATCACTTTCAAACCCAGACAGTCAATCCACAGCCAGGCAGAGACCCACAGAAATGTCAGAGCACAAAAACGCAGCAACTTTCAAAAGAGTGGCTTCTGAACACACAATGCGAAAACCAACTACATAAAAAGATTTGTTATTACATTGTGAGTTCAGGCATACTAAACTTCATCTTTCCATCTTAAGCCTTTGGGAGGACAGGCTGGAAAACATATGACACAGCCCTCCCATTCTGTCCTATGGGCACATTGGCTTTCAACAGTGAACAATTAAATGGAGATTATTTCACTGTCAGGACATGACACAAACCTTAGTACATGTCTTACCTTTCACATGCACTACACCCTGTCCAGGGGGGACCCTATATCTACCATAGGGGTGTCTTAGGTGCACAGAAAGGGAAGGGTAAGGTCTGGCACTTGACAGAACAACACTTGACAGAACAACATGGTAGTTTCACAAACTGCGTGCAGGCCCTGCAATGACAGGCCTGAGTTCCCTTTTATGGCTACTTGTGTGGGTGGCACAAATAGTGCTGCAGGCCCACTAGTAGCGTTTGCATTTCCAGCCCTGGCACACATAGTGCACTTTACTCGGGACTTTACAAGTAAGGCAAACATACCAATCATGGCCAACCAATTTCCATTACTTTATACAGGGAACACATACACTTTGACACTGGTTAGCAGTGGCAAAGTTTCCAAAGCATCTAAGTTGGCAACACTATGTCAGAAAAAGGTATAGGGCGAAAGCAAAAAAGTGTAGGGACTTTAGCCAAAAAGGGCCACGTCCTACACTCTCCCCATCCTTTCCGAATTGGAAGTCGCACTTGTAAAGTGTTACAAGGCAGCTCTAATGCTAACCTATGAGACAAATATGCTTTGCTGTAGTGGAAATCATTAATTTAGCAGTTTTTCACTACCAGGACATGTAAAACTCCAAAGTACATGTCCTACCTTTTGAATACACTGCACCATGTCCATGGGGCTACCTAGGACCTACCTTAACAGAAGTTTATGTGCAACAAAAGAGAAGTTTTGGGCCTGGCAAGTAAGTTGCAGGGCGAAATGACAGTTTAAAAGTGCACACACAGGCTTTGCCGTGGCAGGCCTGAGACAGGTTTGAAGGGCTACTCGTGTGAGTGGCACAATCAGTGCTCCAGGCCCACTAGCGTATTGGATTTACAGGCCCTGGGCTTGTGTAGTGCACTGCACTAGGGACTTATCAGTAAATCAAATATGACAATCATGGAGAAACCAAAGGGCTTATTTGCAAGAGGCCTGAGTCACCAGAGCATCACTTTTCTTGCCGCTTCGGTGGCGCAGGCCTCTCAATCATGTCTATGATGCGACCCAGAGTCACTCTGCATGGCTTTGCATGGCCTCATATATATGGAGTAAGGAAAGGCAGCCCAAAGCACTGCGTTGCCTTACTCTGCATCAAAGAGGCGTTCCATGGCCATTGCAGTGGATGTTGCCATGGATTTTGATGCCCCTTCCTGAACAAAAACAATCATGACAACAATGCAAACACCCTTGCACCATAGTGCAAGGGTGTCTGCATTGGCTCCAGGCACCAAATTGTGCACCAGCGCTGGCTGAAAGGACAGTAATGCACCAAATCTCATAAATATTTGCTGTAAATGAGGCCCAAAATGCCATTATATGTTAGACAATGAGCATTGATCAGCAGTGAAAAAGTGCGCAGAGTCATGAAGACAGCAAAAATGAAGTTCAGCACACAGAATTCTGAAGGCTTTTGATCAGTTGCGCTCCGGGTGCACTGCCCGTTTATACGCACACCAGTACAGAATTGCTATTTGATCAGGTGCAAAACGGCGAGTGGAGAAACCCTAAACCACTCAATTGAATAGAAAACACTACCCCTACATGAACAAACTCGGTTGCCAATGCACTCAAGACGGTGTATACACTGTTAAGTAACAATATACAACAAAGATAGTAACAAATGGCAGATTTCTCAAACAAAAAACTCTCATGAAGAGTAAATCTTGGAGTCTTTAATGTAGCAAACAGCCAGCCGACACGTGTTTCATCGCACTCGCGATTTCTCAGGGCTAGATGGCTGCGTTCAGATCAGAAAGGTCGCTCAGCTGGTGATAATTCCAACCCAGCCGGGCCCTTAACCGCAGATACTCCGTATGAGTATATGATGAGAAGTCAATTATCTACTGGTTTGTTTTGATAGTCTCAGGCTTGAAGATCACAACAGGAACACTGCCGTTTGGGTCCGGACGCGTTACACGTCGCTTCACGGCTTTATCGAGCTAGAGGCGCCACACATATCTGAGCCAAACCCGGCATTAGAGAAATATTTTCACCAAATAGAATAATACCCTGTTCGCCGGGGGCAACATTTGGATACAATTATACATTGTGATCTTCAAGCCTGAGACTATCAAAACAAACCAGTAGATAATTGACTTCTCATCATATACTCATACGGAGTATCTGCGGTTAAGGGCCCGGCTGGGTTGGAATTATCACCAGCTGAGCGACCTTTCTGATCTGAACACAGCCATCTAGCCCTGAGGAATCGCGAGTGCGATGAAACACGTGTCGGCTGGCTGTTTGCTACATTAAAGACTCCAAGATTTACTCTTCATGAGAGTTTTTTGTTTGAGAAATCTGCCATTTGTTACTATCTTTGTTGTATATTGTTACATAACAGTGTATACACCGTCTTGAGTGCATCGGCAACCGAGAAGTTCAGCACACAGTCAAACAGAAGGTCAGCAGGAAAACAGTCAGAAGAAACCATGCTAAAAGATGCCTTATCTAACAGGCGCTTAGTGCTTTTTATCGCTGTTTGTGCTGAAAACTTTAAAAGTTTATAACTTATTGAATTTGAGTAATTTTGGTTTCATTGTATTGATTAAAATGCACACTAGATTTCTAAATTCATTTGTGATTTGTCTTGTGGTATTTTTTTACTTTATTACTGTTTGAGTGCTGGATACATTATTTTCACATGCCTCTAATTATGCAGGACTGCCTATGTGTCAAGCTAGCACAGGTTTTTTTAGTGACTTTGGTGGTTCACCATGACAAGGATTGTGGTTATTACTTGTGTTCAGCGACGGCTAGGCACAGGTAAGCGTGGTGAGGCAGGGCAGGGTACGGCAGGGCAAAGCTCACAGACGACAGAATATGTGTTATTTATCTATTTAATTATACCTATTCTGTCATCCGTCAACTTCATCCCGCTCCCACGCCGCCCCGTCTAACAGCGTTTACCTGTGTTGCCCAACACTGCTTGTGTGGGGCTCTCACCCCTGCCTACTAGTAAGTCAGTTTTGTACAGTCTCCAAAAATGAGTGCCACTGGGCTCCAAATGTAACCACTGGCTCAAATGAAGCCTCCTCCACAGAACTGATTTCTATGATTCTGTAACCTGCTTTACTGATGTCCTTACTTTGATGTTCAGATTTGTGTGGTTTGAAATCATTATGTTGGACAAATGGCTTGGTTCTGGTCCATTACTTGTTTTTTCTCTGTTTTTTATAGGTGGACACATCTATTGCACATCACTATACACTTCATACTGTAATAGAGGATAATGAGGAGGCAGGAATAAAGATAGATCATGTATCTTATTGTAGTTGGAAAATGCAACTTTCCGAGCACAAACTGAGTCCTATGTTTATCCGGATTAGGGTGAGAACCAGAGATTTCGCTTGAATGAGGATTCCATCTCATGCAGTAATGAAACAATATTCCTGCACCAATTTCACCACATAAAATTTCATACACTTTTAGCCTTATTGGTGTATGGCAGCGCATGAAGGGACCTTGCTGCAGTGCCCAATGCCAAAGTGAGAAGGGCAGGAATACACCATATTTAAACAATACAGTGCATTCCTGTCCTTTCTGCCTGCACTGGTGCAGTTTTTGCAGCCATGCACCAATGTAAGTACCCTTGCACTACGGGGCAAGGGTGCCTACGTTGCAGGCAGGATTGTTTTTGTGAAGGAAGGGGCAACTTCCTGCACAAAAACTATCCTATGAGGCATTTTCGTCTTTCAATGGGTGCTGCAGAAGGCAGCTAGCACAGAAAGAGGAAAAAAGTGAAGAAATTAACATATTCCTCCTTGTTACGCCTCACTTCATGTCCAGTCTCCAATCTCACTTTCCATTTCGCAGGGACCTGATAACTTGGCTTTTACTCTTTAACGGAAAGGCATTGGGATCAACTTGTTCTTCCTACTCCCCCCAACTATACAATCTGTAAAAAGGACAGAGGTGATTCTAGAGGAGGGGGATTGCCATTATCCTACGTGACTCCCTACACTGTATTAGTTTTGAATTGGGCTCACTCAAGGGAGCAGAAAGCCTTGGCTTTTGCCCCACAATAAACGCCTCCCTTTCTTTTTCACAAGCCTTGAGCTATCGTCTGCCCAGCTACGGGGCATATTATCAAGGCTTATATCACTTAATTAACAAGGGCACACTAACAAACATTAGCACCTCTTTCCTCGCTACTTTGCATGTCAGCGATCAATATCGCTAATGACATGCAAAGTGGGCGTTCCTCACCTAATCCTCATGGAATCCTTCGCAAACAAAACATCGCCCTATTATCAATGCGGGCCGGATCCGCAACGTGATAATAAAAGCTGCACTAACCGCGGTTATCGCCGGTTTTTACCCCCTGTTGAAAACTTGAGTAAGCTATATTTACAATGGGAGGTGGATTATAATGTTAAGCCCAAGCTCCCCTATTATCAAGGTTTGCAATAGCGCACTTTCATTTTTGGTTCTTTTCTCACGCTAATGCCAATTATCCCCATCTAACGCCAGAGTTTACATCGCCATTGTGCAAAGCGTTGCTAATACGCAGCTGACATGGAGATGTACTCCAGGGAAAGACGGCGATAATGTAAATCGCTCTAAGCGCTATTTGCGATCATTTTCGCATGTCTTTAGTAACATGCCCCTATCTCCTGTGACTCTTTAGGAGAAACTCTAAGTCATCTTTTGCTTAGATATGCCAAGTTCACCCTACTAGGAGACGTTAATCTCTACATAGAATGCAGAAATGAGCCAGGAGTGGACAACTTTCTGGAAATAACAGAATTGCTTGGGCTGCACTAATTGGTGGATGCCCCGATGCACCAGGCAAGCCATACATTGGATGGTGTCTGCTCCAATTTCACCTGGTTATCTGTAGATACCCCTATTCCACAGATATGGTCGGACCATGGCCTTATCCCATTCACCATTGAGTCCACTCGTGAACTGTCCTGCCAAGCAAACCACCCCCTTACAAACAAAGCACACGTGGGCACAACTAGCCATCAATCCTAAGCTGGCTTCCACTGCCCAGGCTAGTGTTCTGGTCCTAATCGGCATAACCTCAGTAGACTCATATCTCTTTCACACATTGATGACCGCAATAAGTAATGAACTTATCCCACTAGAGCAACCCAATAAGAATGCAAAAATGAAAACCCATAACGCCCCCTGGTTTATGCCCACCCTAGCTTAGCTCCATCTGCAATGTAAACAACAAGAGCGCATGTGGAGAAGAGCCTACGATGCAGCAGAGCAAAAAGCCTTTAAAATAGGCAGGAAGCACTACCACACTCATATTAAATTAGTGAAAAAAGAGTATTACTCCAGCAAAATACTTGATGCCATCAAAGAGCAAAAAATCTTCTTCTCAGTCATAAAGACTTTCACTAACCCGAAAGCATTGCAGTAAGATATCCCACCCTCTCTTGAGGAAAAAATCCTGAATATACAAACGGAGTTTGTAGCAGACTCTGTACAAAACCAGGACATGCACAGCGTCGCTGAGAATCACTTTACTCTGGTGCACATAATAACACAGCAAATCCTCACGAAAGTCTCAAGTGCACAACACACCCGCTCACAACGGTGTTGAGGCTCAGATGGATTCCGGTGCTCACGATGACAAGGCCAATCCTCACAAAAGCATTGCGGGGCACAACGCACCCACACACAACCGCGTTGAGAATCACTTGGCTTCCGGTACACACGATGACAAGGCCAATCCTCACAAAAGTCTTGGGGTGCACAACGCACCCACACACAACCGCGTTGAGAATCACTTGG
This sequence comes from Lissotriton vulgaris, assembly GCF_964263255.1. Classification (NCBI taxonomy): domain Eukaryota; kingdom Metazoa; phylum Chordata; class Amphibia; order Caudata; family Salamandridae; genus Lissotriton; species Lissotriton vulgaris. The sequence goes on along the minus strand of NC_141695.1, from coordinate 1,450,198,562 downwards.
CTTCCGGTACACACGATGACAAGGCCAATCCTCACAAAAGTCTTGGGGTGCACAACGAACCGGCACACAACGGCGTTGAGACTCACTTTACTCCAGTGCACACAATAACACAGAACATCCACACAAAAGTATCACATGCACAAAGCACCCGGACACAACGGCGTTGAGGCTTACTTGGATTCCGGTGCACACGATGACAAGGCCAATCCTCACAAAAGCATTGCTGGGCACAACGCACCCACACACAACCGCATTGAGAATCACTTGGCTTCCGGTACACACGATGACAAGGCCAATCCTCACAAAAGCATTGCGGGGCACAACGCACCCACACACAACCTCATTGAGAATCACTTGGCTTCCAGTACACACGATGACAAGGCCAATCCTCACAAAAGTCTTGGGGTGCACAACGAACCTGCACACAACGGCGTTGAGACTCACTTTACTCCAGTGCACACAATAACACGGAACATCCTCACAAAAGTATCACATGCACAATGCACCCGGACACAACGGCGTTGAGGCTCACTTGGATTCCAGTGCACACGATGACAAGGCCAATCCTCACGAAAGTCTTGCGGTGCACAACGCACCCACACACAATGGAATTGAGACTTACTTGGCTTCCGGTGCATACGATGACAAGGCCAACCTCACAAAGGTCTTGCGGTGCACTATGCACCTTGCCACAATGATGTTGAGACTCACTTGGCTTCTGGTGCACACAATAACAAGGCGACTCCTTCGAGGGTCTCTGGCTAGACAGAGCACATGCACACAGCGTCACTGAGAGTCTTCTTTGGAAACTTTTATGTTCCTGTGTTTCCGAGCAGGGAGCCAGCTCACCTTAGGCCCTTTGGAATATTAACTTCAGGACACAGCACACCGCAAAGTCCTTCAAGCAAGGGGACACAGCACACAGCAAAATCCCTTTAGCCGTTCCTTGATTGAAACAGCAAACTCCAGGCCAGCCCCAAATCACACAGCAAGATCAGTCCTATCCATCAGTCTCTTCAGTTGTTTCTCCCTTGGCAAAGGTCCTCTTGACCACGAAGTAGCTCCAGTTTTGTTCACATTTGATCAAGCCATTCTCCAAAGTTCAGCGGCTTCAGTTGTCTTAGTAATACCCCTCAATGGCTATGAAGTCTTTGTGCCTCCGGGGGCACTGACCCCGCTCGAACCAGTCTCGGGGTCCTCCCTGCCAGTGACACCTTCCTCCGTTGATTAGTGGGGGTCTAGATTCTCAATCACTCAGCAGGAGATGGGACAATTGTTTTATAGCAGCAGCCCAGGCCTCTTCACCTCTAGGGGCTTCTTATCCCCATGCACTCCAGATGCAGGGCAGCCTGTTACTGTCTCACCTCCACCCTCGGGTCAAGACATTTCCCAGATCCTATCGCTTTCAAACCCAGACAGTCAATCGACAGCCAGGCAGAGACCCACAGAAATGTCAGAGCAAAAAAAACGCAGCAACTTTCAAAAGAGTGGCTTCTGAACACACAATGCGAAAACCGCCTACATAAAAAGATGTGTTATTACATTGTGAGTTCAGGAATACTAAAGTTCATCTTTCCATCTTAAGCCTTTGGGAGGACAGGCTGGAAAACATATTACACAGCCCTCCCATTCTGTCCTATGGGCATGTTGGCTTTCAACAGTGAAAAACTAAATGTAGATTATTTCACTGTCAGGACATGACACAAACCTTAGTACATGTCTTACCTTTCACATGCACTACACCCTGTCCAGGGGGGACTCTATACCTACCATAGGGGTGTCTTAGGTGCACAGAAACGGACAGAACAACATTCGACAGAACAACATGGTACTTTCACAAACTGCGTGCAGGCCCTGCAATGACAGGGCTGAGTTCCCTTTTTAAGGCTACTTGTGTGGGTGGCACAAATAGTGCTGCAGGCCCACTAGTAGCGTTTGCATTTCCAGCCCTGGCACACATAGTCCACTTTACTAGGGACTTTAAAAAGTAAGGCAAACATACCAATCACGGCCAACCAATTTCCATTACTTTATACAGGAAACACATACGCTTTGACACTGGTTAGCAGTGGCAAAGAGTCCAAAGCATCTAAGTTGGCACACTATGTCAGAAAAAGGTAAAGGGCGAAAGCAAAAAAGTTTAGGGACTTTAGCCAAAAAGGGCCACGTCCTACACTCTCCCCATCCTTTTCCGAATTGGAGGTTACACTTGTAAAGTGTTACAAGGCAACTCTAATGCTAACCTATGAGACAGATATGCGTTGCTGTAGTGGAAATCATTCATTTAGCAATTTTTCACTACCAGGACATGTAAAACTCCAAAGTACATGTCCTATCTTTTGAATACACTGCACCCTGCCCATGGGGCTACCTAGGACCTACCTTAACAAAGGTTTATGTGCAATAAAAGAGAAGGTTTGGGCCTGGCAAGTAAGTTGCAGGGCGAAATGACAGTTTAAAAGTGCGCGCACAGGCTTTGCCGTGGCAGGCCTGAGACAGGTTTGAAGGGCCACTCATGTGAGTGGCACAATCAGTGCTCCAGGCCCACTAGTTGTATTGGATTTAAAGGCCCTGGGCTTGTGTAGTACACTGCACTTGGGACTTATCAGTAAATCAAATATGACAATCATGGAGAAACCAAGGGGCTTATTTGCAAGAGGCCTTAGTCACCAGAGCATTACTTTCTTTGCCGCTTCGGGGGCGCAGGCCTCTCAATCATGTCTATGAGGCGACCCAGAGTTACTCTGCATGGCTTTGCAGGGCCTCATATATATGGAGTAAGGAAAGGCAGCCCAAAGCACTGCGTTGCCTTACTCTGCATCAAAGAGGCGTTCCATGGGCATTGCAGTGGATGTGGCCATGGATTTTGATGCCCCTTCCTGAACAAAAACAATCATGACAACAATGCAAACACCCTTGCACCATAGTGCAAGGGTGTCTGCATTGGCTCCAGGCACCAAATTGTGCGCCAGCGCTGGCTGAAAGGACAGTAATGCACCGAATCTCATAAATATTTGCTGTAAATGAGGGCCCAAATGCCATTATATGTTAGACAATGAGCATTGATCAGCAGTGAAAAAGTGCGCAGGGTCATAAAGACAGCAAAAATGAAGTTCAGCACACAGTCAAATTGAAGGTCAGCAGGCAAAAAGTCAGAAGAAACCATGCCAAAAGATGCCTTATCTAACAGGCGCTTAGTGCTTTTTATCGCTGTTTGTGCTGAAAACTTTAAAAGTTTATAACTCATTGAATTTGAGTAATTTTGGTGTCATTTTATTGATTAAAATGCACACTAGATTTCTAAATTCATTTGTGATTCGTCTTGTGGTATTTTTTCACTTTATTACTGTTTGAGTGCTGGATACATTATTTTCACATGCCTCTAATTATGCAGGACTGCCTATGTGTCAAGCTAGCACAGGTTTTTTTAGTGACTTTGGTGGTTCACCATGACAAGGATTGTGGTTATTACTTGTGTTCAGCGACGGCTAGGCACAGGTAAGCGTGGTGAGGCAGGGCAAGGTACGGCAGGGGAAAGCTCACAGACTGCAGAATATGTGTTATTTATCTATTTAATTATACCTATTCTGTCATCCGTCAACTTCATCCCGCTCCCACGCCGCCCCGTCTAACAGCGTTTACCTGTGTTGCCCAACACTGCTTGTGTGGGGCTCTCACCCCTGCCTACTAGTAAGTCAGTTTTGTACAGTCTCCAAAAATGAGTGCCACTGGGCTCCAAATGTAACCACTGGCTCAAATGAAGCACTGTCCTTTTGCCTCCTCCACAGAACTGATTTCTATGATTCTGTAACCTGCTTTACTGATGTCCTTACTTTGATGTTCAGATTTGTGTGATTTGAAATCATTATGTTGGACAAAGGGCTCGGTTCTGGTCCATTACTTGTTTTTTCTCTGTCTTTAATGGTGGACACATCTATTGCACATCACTGTACACTTGATACTGCAATAGAGGATAATGAGGAGGCAGGAATAAAGATAGATCATGTATCTTATTGTAGTTGGAAAATGCAACTTTCCGAGCACAAACTGAGTCCTATGGTTATCCGGATAAGAGTGAGAACCAGGAATTTCGCTTGAATGAGGATTCCATCTCATGCAGTAATGAAACAATATTCCTGCACCAATTTCACCACATAAAATTTCATACACTTTTAGCCTTATTGGAGTATGGCAGCGCATGAAGGGACCTTGCTGCAGTGCCCAATGCCAAAGTGAGAAGGGCAGGAATACACCATATTTAAACAATACAGTGCATTCCTGTCCTTTCTGCCTGCACTGGTGCAGTTTTTGCAGCCATGCACCAATGTAAGTACCCTTGCACTACGGGGCAAGGGTGCCTACGTTGCAGGCAGGATTGTTTTTGTGAAGGAAGGGGCAACTTCCTGCACAAAAACTATCCTATGAGGCATTTTCGTCTTTCAATGGGTGCTGCAGATGGCAGCTAGCATAGAAAGAGGAAAAAAGCGAAGAAATTACCATATTCCTCCTAGTTACGCCTCACTTCATGTCCAGTCTCCAATCTCACTTTCCATTTCGCAGGGACCTGATAACTTGGCTTTTACTCTTTAACGGAAAGGCATTGGGATCAACTTGTTCTTCCTACTCCCCCCAACTATACAATCTGTAAAAAGGACAGAGGTGATTCTAGAGGAGGGGGATTGCTATTATCCTACGTGACTCCCTACACTGTATTAGTTTTGAATTGGGCTCACTCAAGGGAGCAGAAAGCCTTGGCTTTTGCCCCACAATAAACGCCTCCCTTTCTTTTTCACAAGCCTTGAGCTATCGTCTGCCCAGCTACGGGGCATATTATCAAGGCTTATATCACTTAATTAACAAGGGCACACTAACAAACATTAGCACCTCTTTCCTCGCTTCTTTGCATGTCAGCGATCAATATCGCTAATGACATGCAAAGTGGGCGTTCCTCACCTAATCCTCATGGAATCCTTCGCAAACAAAACATCGCCCTATTATCAATGCGGGCCGGATCCGCAACGTGATAATAAAAGCTGCACTAACCGCGGTTATCGCCGGTTTTTACCCCCTGTTGAAAACTTGAGTAAGCTATATTTACAATGGGAGGTGGATTATAATGTTAAGTCCAAGCTCCCCTATTATCAAGGTTTGCAATAGCGCACTTTCATTTTTGGTTCTTTTCTCACGCTAATGCCAATTATCCCCATCTAACGCCAGAGTTTACATCGCCATTGCGCAAAGCGTTGCTAATACGCAGCTGACATGGAGATGTACTCCAGCGATAGACGGCGATAATGTATATCGCTCTAAGCGCTATTTGCGATCATTTTCGCATGTCTTTAGTAACATGCCCCTATCTCCTGTGACTCTTTAGGAGAAACTCTAAGTCATCTTTTGCTTAGATATGCCAAGTTCACCCTACTAGGATACTTTAATCTCTACATAGAATGCAGAAATGAGCCAGGAGTGGACAACTTTCTGGAAATAACAGAATCGCTTGGGCTGCACTAATTGGTGGATGCCCCGATGCACCAGGCAAGCCATACATTGGATGGTGTCTGCTCCAATTTCACCTGGTTATCTGTAGATACCCCTATTCCACAGATATGGTCGGACCATGGCCTTATCCCATTCACCATTGAGTCCACTCGTGAACTGTCCTGCCAAGCAAACCACCCCCTTACAAACAAAGCACACGTGGGTACAACTAGCCATCAATCCTAAGCTGGCTTCCACTGCCCAGGCTAGTGTTCTGGTCCTAATCGGCATAACCTCAGTAGACTCATATCTCTTTCACACATTGATGACCGCAATAAGTAATGAACTTATCCCACTAGAGCAACCCAATAAGAATGCAAAAATGAAAACCCATAACGCCCCCTGGTTTATGCCCACCCTAGCTTAGCTCCATCTGCAATGTAAACAACAAGAGCGCATGTGGAGAAGAGCCTACGATGCAGCAGAGCAAAAAGCCTTTAAAATAGGCAGGAAGCACTACCACACTCATATTAAATTAGCGAAAAAAGAGTATTACTCCAGCAAAATACTTGATGCCATCAAAGAGCAAAAAATCTTCTTCTCAGTCATAAAGACTTTCACTAACCCGAAAGCATTGCAGAAAGATATCCCACCCTCTCTTGAGGAAAAAATCCTGAATATACAAACGGAGTTTGTAGCAGACCCTGTACAAAACCAGGACATGCACAGCGTCGCTGAGAATCACTTTACTCTGGTGCACACAATAACACAGGAAATCCTCACGAAAGTCTCAAGTGCACAACACACCCGCTCACAACGGTGTTGAGGCTCAGATGGATTCCGGTGCTCACGATGACAAGGCCAATCCTCACAAAAGCATTGCGGGGCACAACGCACCCACACACAACCACGTTGAGAATCACTTGGCTTCCGGTACACACGATGACAAGGCCAATCCTCACAAAAGCATTGCGGGGCACAACGCACCCACACACAACCGCGTTGAGAATCACTTGGCTTCCGGTACACACGATGACAAGGCCAATCCTCACAAAAGTCTTGGGGTGCACAACGAACCGGCACACAACGGCGTTGAGACTCACTTTACTCCAGTGCACACAATAACACAGAACATCCACACAAAAGTATCACATGCACAAAGCACCCGGACACAACGGCGTTGAGGCTTACTTGGATTCCGGTGCACACGATGACAAGGCCAATCCTCACAAAAGCATTGCTGGGCACAACGCACCCACACACAACCGCATTGAGAATCACTTGGCTTCCGGTACACACGATGACAAGGCCAATCCTCACAAAAGCATTGCGGGGCACAACGCACCCACACACAACCGCGTTGAGAATCACTTGGCTTCCGGTACACACGATGACAAGGCCAATCCTCACAAAAGTCTTGGGGTGCACAACGAACCGGCACACAACGGCGTTGAGACTCACTTTACTCCAGTGCACACAATAACACAGAACATCCACACAAAAGTATCACATGCACAAAGCACCCGGACACAACGGCGTTGAGGCTTACTTGGATTCCGGTGCACACGATGACAAGGCCAATCCTCACAAAAGCATTGCGGGGCACAACGCACCCACACACAACCTCATTGAGAATCACTTGGCTTCCGGTACACACGATGACAAGGCCAATCCTCACAAAAGTCTTGGGGTGCACAACGAACCTGCACACAACGGCGTTGAGACTCACTTTACTCCAGTGCACACAATAACACGGAACATCCTCACAAAAGTATCACATGCACAATGCACCCGGACACAACGGCGTTGAGGCTCACTTGGATTCCAGTGCACACGATGACAAGGCCAATCCTCACGAAAGTCTTGCGGTGCACAACGCACCCACACACAATGGAATTGAGACTTACTTGGCTTCCGGTGCATACGATGACAAGGCCAACCTCACAAAAGTCTTGCGGTGCACTATGCACCTTGCCACAACGACGTTGAGACTCACTTGGCTTCTGGTGCACACAATAACAAGGCGACTCCTTCGAGGGTCTCTGGCTAGACAGAGCACATGCACACAGCGTCACTGAGAGTCTTCTTTGGAAACTTTTATGTTCCTGTGTTTCCGAGCAGGGAGCCAGCTCACCTTAGGCCCTTTGGAATATTAACTTCAGGACACAGCACACCGCAAAGTCCTTCAAGCAAGGGGACACAGCACACAGCAAAATCCCTTCAGCCTTTCCTTGATTGAAACAGCAAACTCCAGGCCAGCCCCAAATCACACAGCAAGATCAGTCCTATCCATCAGTCTCTTCAGTTGTTTCTCCCTTGGCAAAGGTCCTCTTGACCACGAAGTAGCTCTAGTTTTGTTCACATTTGATCAAGCCATTCTCCAAAGTTCAGCGGCTTCAGTTGTCTTAGTAATACCCCTCAATGGCTATGAAGTCTTTGTGCCTCCGGGGGCACTGACCCCGCTCGAACCAGTCTCGGGGTCCTCCCTGCCAGTGACACCTTCCTCCGTTGATTAGTGGGGGTCTAGATTCTCAATCACTCAGCAGGAGATGGGACAATTGTTTTATAGCAGCAGCCCAGGCCTCTTCACCTCTAGGGGCTTCTTATCCCCATGCACTCCAGATGCAGGGCAGCCTGTTACTGTCTCACCTCCACCCTCGGGTCAAGACATTTCCCAGATCCTATCGCTTTCAAACCCAGACAGTCAATCGACAGCCAGGCAGAGACCCACAGAAATGTCAGAGCAAAAAAAACGCAGCAACTTTCAAAAGAGTGGCTTCTGAACACACAATGCGAAAACCGCCTACATAAAAAGATGTGTTATTACATTGCGAGTTCAGGAATACTAAAGTTCATCTTTCCATCTTAAGCCTTTGGGAGGACAGGCTGGAAAACATATTACACAGCCCTCCCATTCTGTCCTATGGGCATGTTGGCTTTCAACAGTGAAAAACTAAATGTAGATTATTTCACTGTCAGGACATGACACAAACCTTAGTACATGTCTTACCTTTCACATGCACTACACCCTGTCCAGGGGGGACTCTATACCTACCATAGGGGTGTCTTAGGTGCACAGAAACGGACAGAACAACATTCGACAGAACAACATGGTACTTTCACAAACTGCGTGCAGGCCCTGCAATGACAGGGCTGAGTTCCCTTTTTAAGGCTACTTGTGTGGGTGGCACAAATAGTGCTGCAGGCCCACTAGTAGCGTTTGCATTTCCAGCCCTGGCACACATAGTCCACTTTACTAGGGACTTTAAAAAGTAAGGCAAATATACCAATCACGGCCAACCAATTTCCATTACTTTATACAGGAAACACATACGCTTTGACACTGGTTAGCAGTGGCAAAGAGTCCAAAGCATCTAAGTTGGCACACTATGTCAGAAAAAGGTAAAGGGCGAAAGCAAAAAAGTTTAGGGACTTTAGCCAAAAAGGGCCACGTCCTACACTCTCCCCATCCTTTTCCGAATTGGAGGTTACACTTGTAAAGTGTTACAAGGCAACTCTAATGCTAACCTATGAGACAGATATGCGTTGCTGTAGTGGAAATCATTCATTTAGCAATTTTTCACTACCAGGACATGTAAAACTCCAAAGTACATGTCCTATCTTTTGAATACACTGCACCCTGCCCATGGGGCTACCTAGGACCTACCTTAACAAAAGTTTATGTGCAATAAAAGAGAAGGTTTGGGCCTGGCAAGTAAGTTGCAGGGCGAAATGACAGTTTAAAAGTGCGCGCACAGGCTTTGCCGTGGCAGGCCTGAGACAGGTTTGAAGGGCCACTCATGTGAGTGGCACAATCAGTGCTCCAGGCCCACTAGTTGTATTGGATTTAAAGGCCCTGGGCTTGTGTAGTACACTGCACTTGGGACTTATCAGTAAATCAAATATGACAATCATGGAGAAACCAAGGGGCTTATTTGCAAGAGGCCTTAGTCACCAGAGCATTACTTTCTTTGCCGCTTCGGGGGCGCAGGCCTCTCAATCATGTCTATGAGGCGACCCAGAGTTACTCTGCATGGCTTTGCAGGGCCTCATATATATGGAGTAAGGAAAGGCAGCCCAAAGCACTGCGTTGCCTTACTCTGCATCAAAGAGGCGTTCCATGGGCATTGCAGTGGATGTGGCCATGGATTTTGATGCCCCTTCCTGAACAAAAACAATCATGACAACAATGCAAACACCCTTGCACCATAGTGCAAGGGTGTCTGCATTGGCTCCAGGCACCAAATTGTGCGCCAGCGCTGGCTGAAAGGACAGTAATGCACCGAATCTCATAAATATTTGCTGTAAATGAGGGCCCAAATGCCATTATATGTTAGACAATGAGCATTGATCAGCAGTGAAAAAGTGCGCAGGGTCATAAAGACAGCAAAAATGAAGTTCAGCACACAGTCAAATTGAAGGTCAGCAGGCAAAAAGTCAGAAGAAACCATGCCAAAAGATGCCTTATCTAACAGGCGCTTAGTGCTTTTTATCGCTGTTTGTGCTGAAAACTTTAAAAGTTTATAACTCATTGAATTTGAGTAATTTTGGTGTCATTTTATTGATTAAAATGCACACTAGATTTCTAAATTCATTTGTGATTCGTCTTGTGGTATTTTTTCACTTTATTACTGTTTGAGTGCTGGATACATTATTTTCACATGCCTCTAATTATGCAGGACTGCCTATGTGTCAAGCTAGCACAGGTTTTTTTAGTGACTTTGGTGGTTCACCATGACAAGGATTGTGGTTATTACTTGTGTTCAGCGACGGCTAGGCACAGGTAAGCGTGGTGAGGCAGGGCAAGGTACGGCAGGGGAAAGCTCACAGACTGCAGAATATGTGTTATTTATCTATTTAATTATACCTATTCTGTCATCCGTCAACTTCATCCCGCTCCCACGCCGCCCCGTCTAACAGCGTTTACCTGTGTTGCCCAACACTGCTTGTGTGGGGCTCTCACCCCTGCCTACTAGTAAGTCAGTTTTGTACAGTCTCCAAAAATGAGTGCCACTGGGCTCCAAATGTAACCACTGGCTCAAATGAAGCACTGTCCTTTTGCCTCCTCCACAGAACTGATTTCTATGATTCTGTAACCTGCTTTACTGATGTCCTTACTTTGATGTTCAGATTTGTGTGATTTGAAATCATTATGTTGGACAAAGGGCTCGGTTCTGGTCCATTACTTGTTTTTTCTCTGTCTTTAATGGTGGACACATCTATTGCACATCACTGTACACTTGATACTGCAATAGAGGATAATGAGGAGGCAGGAATAAAGATAGATCATGTATCTTATTGTAGTTGGAAAATGCAACTTTCCGAGCACAAACTGAGTCCTATGGTTATCCGGATAAGAGTGAGAACCAGGAATTTCGCTTGAATGAGGATTCCATCTCATGCAGTAATGAAACAATATTCCTGCACCAATTTCACCACATAAAATTTCATACACTTTTAGCCTTATTGGAGTATGGCAGCGCATGAAGGGACCTTGCTGCAGTGCCCAATGCCAAAGTGAGAAGGGCAGGAATACACCATATTTAAACAATACAGTGCATTCCTGTCCTTTCTGCCTGCACTGGTGCAGTTTTTGCAGCCATGCACCAATGTAAGTACCCTTGCACTACGGGGCAAGGGTGCCTACGTTGCAGGCAGGATTGTTTTTGTGAAGGAAGGGGCAACTTCCTGCACAAAAACTATCCTATGAGGCATTTTCGTCTTTCAATGGGTGCTGCAGATGGCAGCTAGCATAGAAAGAGGAAAAAAGCGAAGAAATTACCATATTCCTCCTAGTTACGCCTCACTTCATGTCCAGTCTCCAATCTCACTTTCCATTTCGCAGGGACCTGATAACTTGGCTTTTACTCTTTAACGGAAAGGCATTGGGATCAACTTGTTCTTCCTACTCCCCCCAACTATACAATCTGTAAAAAGGACAGAGGTGATTCTAGAGGAGGGGGATTGCTATTATCCTACGTGACTCCCTACACTGTATTAGTTTTGAATTGGGCTCACTCAAGGGAGCAGAAAGCCTTGGCTTTTGCCCCACAATAAACGCCTCCCTTTCTTTTTCACAAGCCTTGAGCTATCGTCTGCCCAGCTACGGGGCATATTATCAAGGCTTATATCACTTAATTAACAAGGGCACACTAACAAACATTAGCACCTCTTTCCTCGCTTCTTTGCATGTCAGCGATCAATATCGCTAATGACATGCAAAGTGGGCGTTCCTCACCTAATCCTCATGGAATCCTTCGCAAACAAAACATCGCCCTATTATCAATGCGGGCCGGATCCGCAACGTGATAATAAAAGCTGCACTAACCGCGGTTATCGCCGGTTTTTACCCCCTGTTGAAAACTTGAGTAAGCTATATTTACAATGGGAGGTGGATTATAATGTTAAGTCCAAGCTCCCCTATTATCAAGGTTTGCAATAGCGCACTTTCATTTTTGGTTCTTTTCTCACGCTAATGCCAATTATCCCCATCTAACGCCAGAGTTTACATCGCCATTGCGCAAAGCGTTGCTAATACGCAGCTGACATGGAGATGTACTCCAGCGATAGACGGCGATAATGTATATCGCTCTAAGCGCTATTTGCGATCATTTTCGCATGTCTTTAGTAACATGCCCCTATCTCCTGTGACTCTTTAGGAGAAACTCTAAGTCATCTTTTGCTTAGATATGCCAAGTTCACCCTACTAGGAGACTTTAATCTCTACATAGAATGCAGAAATGAGCCAGGAGTGGACAACTTTCTGGAAATAACAGAATCGCTTGGGCTGCACTAATTGGTGGATGCCCCGATGCACCAGGCAAGCCATACATTGGATGGTGTCTGCTCCAATTTCACCTGGTTATCTGTAGATACCCCTATTCCACAGATATGGTCGGACCATGGCCTTATCCCATTCACCATTGAGTCCACTCGTGAACTGTCCTGCCAAGCAAACCACCCCCTTACAAACAAAGCACACGTGGGTACAACTAGCCATCAATCCTAAGCTGGCTTCCACTGCCCAGGCTAGTGTTCTGGTCCTAATCGGCATAACCTCAGTAGACTCATATCTCTTTCACACATTGATGACCGCAATAAGTAATGAACTTATCCCACTAGAGCAACCCAATAAGAATGCAAAAATGAAAACCCATAACGCCCCCTGGTTTATGCCCACCCTAGCTTAGCTCCATCTGCAATGTAAACAACAAGAGCGCATGTGGAGAAGAGCCTACGATGCAGCAGAGCAAAAAGCCTTTAAAATAGGCAGGAAGCACTACCACACTCATATTAAATTAGCGAAAAAAGAGTATTACTCCAGCAAAATACTTGATGCCATCAAAGAGCAAAAAATCTTCTTCTCAGTCATAAAGACTTTCACTAACCCGAAAGCATTGCAGAAAGATATCCCACCCTCTCTTGAGGAAAAAATCCTGAATATACAAACGGAGTTTGTAGCAGACCCTGTACAAAACCAGGACATGCACAGCGTCGCTGAGAATCACTTTACTCTGGTGCACACAATAACACAGGAAATCCTCACGAAAGTCTCAAGTGCACAACACACCCGCTCACAACGGTGTTGAGGCTCAGATGGATTCCGGTGCTCACGATGACAAGGCCAATCCTCACAAAAGCATTGCGGGGCACAACGCACCCACACACAACCACGTTGAGAATCACTTGGCTTCCGGTACACACGATGACAAGGCCAATCCTCACAAAAGCATTGCGGGGCACAACGCACCCACACACAACCGCGTTGAGAATCACTTGGCTTCCGGTACACACGATGACAAGGCCAATCCTCACAAAAGTCTTGGGGTGCACAACGAACCGGCACACAACGGCGTTGAGACTCACTTTACTCCAGTGCACACAATAACACAGAACATCCACACAAAAGTATCACATGCACAAAGCACCCGGACACAACGGCGTTGAGGCTTACTTGGATTCCGGTGCACACGATGACAAGGCCAATCCTCACAAAAGCATTGCGGGGCACAACGCACCCACACACAACCTCATTGAGAATCACTTGGCTTCCGGTACACACGATGACAAGGCCAATCCTCACAAAAGTCTTGGGGTGCACAACGAACCTGCACACAACGGCGTTGAGACTCACTTTACTCCAGTGCACACAATAACACGGAACATCCTCACAAAAGTATCACATGCACAATGCACCCGGACACAACGGCGTTGAGGCTCACTTGGATTCCAGTGCACACGATGACAAGGCCAATCCTCACGAAAGTCTTGCGGTGCACAACGCACCCACACACAATGGAATTGAGACTTACTTGGCTTCCGGTGCATACGATGACAAGGCCAACCTCACAAAAGTCTTGCGGTGCACTATGCACCTTGCCACAACGACGTTGAGACTCACTTGGCTTCTGGTGCACACAATAACAAGGCGACTCCTTCGAGGGTCTCTGGCTAGACAGAGCACATGCACACAGCGTCACTGAGAGTCTTCTTTGGAAACTTTTATGTTCCTGTGTTTCCGAGCAGGGAGCCAGCACACCTTAGGCCCTTTGGAATATTAACTTCAGGACACAGCACACCGCAAAGTCCTTCAAGCAAGGGGAGACAGCACACAGCAAAATCCCTTCAGCCTTTCCTTGATTGAAACAGCAAACTCCAGGCCAGCCCCAAATCACACAGCAAGATCAGTCCTATCCATCAGTCTCTTCAGTTGTTTCTCCCTTGGCAAAGGTCCTCTTGACCACGAAGTAGCTCTAGTTTTGTTCACATTTGATCAAGCCATTCTCCAAAGTTCAGCGGCTTCAGTTGTCTTAGTAATACCCCTCAATGGCTATGAAGTCTTTGTGCCTCCGGGGGCACTGACCCCGCTCGAACCAGTCTCGGGGTCCTCCCTGCCAGTGACACCTTCCTCCGTTGATTAGTGGGGGTCTAGATTCTCAATCACTCAGCAGGAGATGGGACAATTGTTTTATAGCAGCAGCCCAGGCCTCTTCACCTCTAGGGGCTTCTTATCCCCATGCACTCCAGATGCAGGGCAGCCTGTTACTGTCTCACCTCCACCCTCGGGTCAAGACATTTCCCAGATCCTATCGCTTTCAAACCCAGACAGTCAATCGACAGCCAGGCAGAGACCCACAGAAATGTCAGAGCAAAAAAACGCAGCAACTTTCAAAAGAGTGGCTTCTGAACACACAATGCGAAAACCGCCTACATAAAAAGATGTGTTATTACATTGTGAGTTCAGGAATACTAAAGTTCATCTTTCCATCTTAAGCCTTTGGGAGGACAGGCTGGAAAACATATTACACAGCCCTCCCATTCTGTCCTATGGGCACGTTGGCTTTCAACAGTGAAAAACGAAATGTAGATTATTTCACTGTCAGGACATGACACAAACCTTAGTACATGTCTTACCTTTCACATGCACTACACCCTGTCCAGGGGGGGACTCTATAACTACCATAGGGGTGTCTTAGGTGCACAGAAACGGACAGAACAACATTCGACAGAACAACATGGTAGTTTCACAAACTGCGTGCAGGCCCTGCAATGACAGGGCTGAGTTCCCTTTTTAAGGCTACTTGTGTGGGTGGCACAAATAGTGCTGCAGGCCCACTAGTAGCGTTTGCATTTCCAGCCCTGGCACACATAGTCCACTTTACTAGGGACTTTAAAAAGTAAGGCAAACATACCAATCACGGCCAACCAATTTCCATTACTTTATACAGGAAACACATACGCTTTGACACTGGTTAGCAGTGGCAAAGAGTCCAAAGCATCTAAGTTGGCACACTATGTCAGAAAAAGGTAAAGGGCGAAAGCAAAAAAGTTTAGGGACTTTAGCCAAAAAGGGCCACGTCCTACACTCTCCCCATCCTTTCCGAATTGGAGGTTACACTTGTAAAGTGTTACAAGGCAACTCTAATGCTAACCTATGAGACAGATATGCGTTGCTGTAGTGGAAATCATTAATTTAGCAATTTTTCACTACCAGGACATGTAAAACTCCAAAGTACATGTCCTATCTTTTGAATACACTGCACCCTGCCCATGGGGCTACCTAGGACCTACCTTAACAAAAGTTTATGTGCAATAAAAGAGAAGGTTTGGGCCTGGCAAGTAAGTTGCAGGGCGAAATGACAGTTTAAAAGTGCGCGCACAGGCTTTGCCGTGGCAGGCCTGAGACAGGTTTGAAGGGCCACTCATGTGAGTGGCACAATCAGTGCTCCAGGCCCACTAGTTGTATTGGATTTAAAGGCCCTGGGCTTGTGTAGTACACTGCACTTGGGACTTATCAGTAAATCAAATATGACAATCATGGAGAAACCAAGGGGCTTATTTGCAAGAGGCCTTAGTCACCAGAGCATTACTTTCTTTGCCGCTTCGGGGGCGCAGGCCTCTCAATCATGTCTATGAGGCGACCCAGAGTTACTCTGCATGGCTTTGCAGGGCCTCATATATATGGAGTAAGGAAAGGCAGCCCAAAGCACTGCGTTGCCTTACTCTGCATCAAAGAGGCGTTCCATGGGCATTGCAGTGGATGTGGCCATGGATTTTGATGCCCCTTCCTGAACATAAACAATCATGACAACAATGCAAACACCCTTGCACCATAGTGCAAGGGTGTCTGCATTGGCTCCAGGCACCAAATTGTGCGCCAGCGCTGGCTGAAAGGACAGTAATGCACCGAATCTCATAAATATTTGCTGTAAATGAGGGCCCAAATGCCATTATATGTTAGACAATGAGCATTGATCAGCAGTGAAAAAGTGTGCAGGGTCATAAAGACAGCAAAAATGAAGTTCAACACACAGTCAAATTGAAGGTCAGCAGGCAAAAAGTCAGAAGAAACCATGCCAAAAGATGCCTTATCTAACAGGCGCTTAGTGCTTTTTATCGCTGTTTGTGCTGAAAACTTTAAAAGTTTATAACTTATTGAATTTGAGTAATTTTGGTGTCATTTTATTGATTAAAATGCACACTAGATTTCTAAATTCATTTGTGATTCGTCTTGTGGTATTTTTTCACTTTATTACTGTTTGAGTGCTGGATACATTATTTTCACATGCCTCTATTTATGCAGGACTGCCTTTGTGTTAAGCTAGCACAGGTTTTTTTGGTGACTTTGGTGGTTCACCATGACAAGGATTGTGGTTATTACTTGTGTGCAGCGACGGCTACGCACAGGTAAGCGTGGTGAGGCAGGACAGGGTACGGCAGGGGAAAGCTCACAGACGACAGAATATGTGTTATTTATCTATTTAATTATACCTATTCTGTCATCCGTCAACTTCATCCCGCTCCCACGCCGCCCCGTCTAACAGCGTTTACCTGTGTTGCCCAACACTGCTTGTGTGGGGCTCTCACCCCTGCCTACTAGTAAGTCAGTTTTGTACAGTCTCCAAAAATGAGTGCCACTGGGCTCCAAATGTAACCACTGGCTCAAATGAAGCACTGTCCTTTTGCCTCCTCCACAGAACTGATTTCTATGATTCTGTAACCTGCTTTACTGATGTCCTTACTTTGATGTTCAGATTTGTGTGATTTGAAATCATTATGTTGGACAAAGGGCTCGGTTCTGGTCCATTACTTGTTTTTTCTCTGTCTTTAACCCTTTCGATGCTAATGACGAGCTCAGCTCGTCATCACCCACGGGTGTCGTGTGCTGATGACGAGCTGAGCTCGTCATGGTGCCACTAAAATGGCATTTTCCAGCACAGGGGGGGGAAAACGCCTAGCAGCCATGTGGTTAATGGTGGACACATCTATTGCACATCACTGTACACTTCATACTGCAATAGAGGATAATGAGGAAGCAGGAATAAAGATAGATCATGTATCTTATTGTAGTTGGAAAATGCAACTTTCCGAGCACAAACTGAGTCCTATGGTTATCCGGATAAGAGTGAAAACCAGGAATTTCGCTTGAATGTGGATTCCATCTCATGCAGTAATGAAACAATATTCCTGCACCAATTTCACCACATAAAATTTCATACACTTTTAGCCTTATTGGTGTATGGCAGCGCATGAAGGGACCTTGCTGTAGTGCCCAATGCCAAAGTGAGAAGGGCAGGAATACACCATATTTAAACAATACAGTGCATTCCTGTCCTTTCTGCCTGCACTGGTGCAGTTTTTGCAGCCATGCACCAATGTAAGTACCCTTGCACTACGGGGCAAGGGTGCCTACGTTGCAGGCAGGATTGTTTTTGTGAAGGAAGGGGCAACTCCCTGCACAAAAACTATCCTATGAGGCATTTTCGTCTTTCAATGGGTGCTGCAGAAGGCAGCTAGCATAGAAAGAGGAAAAAAGCGAAGAAATTGCCATATTCCTCCTAGTTACGCCTCACTTCATGTCCAGTCTCCAATCTCACTTTCCATTTCGCAGGGACCTGATAACTTGGCTTTTACTCTTTAACGGAAAGGCATTGGGATCAACTTGTTCTTCCTACTCCCCCCAACTATACAATCTGTAAAAAGGACAGAGGTGATTCTAGAGGAGGGGGATTGCCATTATCCTACGTGACTCCCTACACTGCATTAGTTTTAAATTGGGCTCACTCAAGGGAGCAGAAAGCCTTGGCTTTTGCCCCACAATAAACGCCTCCCTTTCTTTTTCACAAGCCTTGAGCTATCGTCTGCCCAGCTACGGGGCATATTATCAAGGCTTATATCACTTAATTAACAAGGGCACACTAACAAACATTAGCACCTCTTTCCTCGCTACTTTGCATGTCAGCGATCAATATCGCTAATGACATGCAAAGTGGGCGTTCCTCACCTAATCCTCATGGAATCCTTCGCAAACAAAACATCGCCCTATTATCAATGCGGGCCGGATCCGCAACGTGATAATAAAAGCTGCACTAACCGCGGTTATCGCCGGTTTTTACCCCCTGTTGAAAACTTGAGTAAGCTATATTTACAATGGGAGGTGGATTATAATGTTAAGTCCAAGCTCCCCTATTATCAAGGTTTGCAATAGCGCACTTTCATTTTTGGTTCTTTTCTCACGCTAATGCCAATTATCCCCATCTAACGCCAGAGTTTACATCGCCATTGCGCCATGCGTTGCTAATACGCAGCTGACATGGAGATGTACTCCAGCGATAGACGGCGATAATGTAAATCGCTCTAAGCGCTATTTGCGATCATTTTCGCATGTCTTTAGTAACATGCCCCTATCTCCTGTGACTCTTTAGGAGAAACTCTAAGTCATCTTTTGCTTAGATATGCCAAGTTCACCCTACTAGGAGACTTTAATCTCTACATAGAATGCAGAAATGAGCCAGGAGTGGACAACTTTCTGGAAATAACAGAATCGCTTGGGCTGCACTAATTGGTGGATGCCCCGATGCACCAGGCAAGCCATACATTGGATGGTGTCTGCTCCAATTTCACCTGGTTATCTGTAGATACCCCTATTCCACAGATATGGTCGGACCATGGCCTTATCCCATTCACCATTGAGTCCACTCGTGAACTGTCCTGCCAAGCAAACCACCCCCTTACAAACAAAGCACACGTGGGCACAACTAGCCATCAATCCTAAGCTGGCTTCCACTGCCCAGGCTAGTGTTCTGGTCCTAATCGGCATAACCTCAGTAGACTCATATCGCTTTCACACATTGATGACCGCAATAAGTAATGAACTTATCCCACTAGAGCAACCCAATAAGAATGCAAAAATGAAAACCCATAACGCCCCCTGGTTTATGCCCACCCTAGCTTAGCTCCATCTGCAATGTAAACAACAAGAGCGCATGTGGAGAAGAGCCTACGATGCAGCAGAGCAAAAAGCCTTTAAAATAGGCAGGAAGCACTACCACACTCATATTAAATTAGCGAAAAAAGAGTATTACTCCAGCAAAATACTTGATGCCATCAAAGAGCAAAAAATCTTCTTCTCAGTCATAAAGACTTTCACTAACCCGAAAGCATTGCAGAAAGATATCCCACCCTCTCTTGAGGAAAAAATCCTGAATATACAAACGGAGTTTGTAGCAGACCCTGTACAAAACCAGGACATGCACAGCGTCGCTGAGAATCACTTTACTCTGGTGCACACAATAACACAGCAAATCCTCACGAAAGTCTCAAGTGCACAACACACCCGCTCACAACGGTGTTGAGGCTCAGATGGATTCCGGTGCTCACGATGACAAGGCCAATCCTCACAAAAGCATTGCGGGGCACAACGCACCCACACATAACCGCGTTGAGAATCACTTGGCTTCCGGTACACACGATGACAAGGCCAATCCTCACAAAAGCATTGCGGGGCACAACGCACCCACACACAACCGCGTTGAGAATCACTTGGCTTCCGGTACACACGATGACAAGGCCAATCCTCACAAAAGTCTTGGGGTGCACAACGAACCGGCACACAACGGCGTTGAGACTCACTTTACTCCAGTGCACACAATAACACAGAACATCCACACAAAAGTATCACATGCACAAAGCACCCGGACACAACGGCGTTGAGGCTTACTTGGATTCCGGTGCACACGATGACAAGGCCAATCCTCACAAAAGCATTGCTGGGCACAACGCACCCACACACAACCGCATTGAGAATCACTTGGCTTCCGGTACACACGATGACAAGGCCAATCCTCACAAAAGCATTGCGGGGCACAACGCACCCACACACAACCTCATTGAGAATCACTTGGCTTCCGGTACACACGATGACAAGGCCAATCCTCACAAAAGTCTTGGGGTGCACAACGAACCTGCACACAACGGCATTGAGACTCACTTTACTCCAGTGCACACAATAACATGGAACATCCTCACAAAAGTATCACATGCACAATGCACCCGGACACAACGGCGTTGAGGCTCACTTGGATTCCAGTGCACACGATGACAAGGCCAGTCCTCACGAAAGTCTTGCGGTGCACAACGCACCCACACACAATGGAATTGAGACTTACTTGGCTTCCGGTGCATACGATGACAAGGCCAACCTCACAAAAGTCTTGCGGTGCACTATGCACCTTGCCACAACGACGTTGAGACTCACTTGGCTTCTGGTGCACACAATAACAAGGCGACTCCTTCGAGGGTCTCTGGCTAGACAGAGCACATGCACACAGCGTCAATGAGAGTCTTCTTTGGAAACTTTTATGTTCCTGTGTTTCCGAGCAGGGAGCCAGCTCACCTTAGGCCCTTTGGAATATTAACTTCAGGACACAGCACACCCCAAAGTCCTTCAAGCAAGGGGACACAGCACACAGCAAAATCCCTTTAGCCTTTCCTTGATTGAAACAGCAAACTCCAGGCCAGCCCCAAATCACACAGCAAGATCAGTCCTATCCATCAGTCTCTTCAGTTGTTTCTCCCTTGGCAAAGGTCCTCTTGACCACGAAGTAGCTCCAGTTTTGTTCACATTTGATCAAGCCATTCTCCAAAGTTCAGCGGCTTCAGTTGTCTTAGTAATACCCCTCAATGGCTATGAAGTCTTTGTGCCTCCGGGGGCACTGACCCAGCTCGAACCAGTCTCGGGGTCCTCCCTGCCAGTGACACCTTCCTCCGTTGATTAGTGGGGGTCTAGATTCTCAATCACTCAGCAGGAGATGGGACAATTGTTTTATAGCAGCAGCCCAGGCCTCTTCACCTCTAGGGGCTTCTTATCCCCATGCACTCCAGATGCAGGGCAGCCTGTTACTGTCTCACCTCCACCCTCGGGTCAAGACATTTCCCAGATCCTATCGCTTTCAAACCCAGACAGTCAATCGACAGCCAGGCAGAGACCCACAGAAATGTCAGAGCAAAAAAACGCAGCAACTTTCAAAAGAGTGGCTTCTGAACACACAATGCGAAAACCGCCTACATAAAAAGATGTGTTATTACATTGTGAGTTCAGGAATACTAAAGTTCATCTTTCCATCTTAAGCCTTTGGGAGGACAGGCTGGAAAACATACTACACAGCCCTCCCATTCTGTCCTATGGGCACGTTGGCTTTCAACAGTGAAAAACTAAATGTAGATTATTTCACTGTCAGGACATGACACAAACCTTAGTACATGTCTTACCTTTCACATGCACTACACCCTGTCCAGGGGGGGGGACTCTATACCTACCATAGGGGTGTCTTAGGTGCACAGAAACGGACAGAACAACATTCGACAGAACAACATGGTAGTTTCACAAACTGCGTGCAGGCCCTGCAATGACAGGGCTGAGTTCCCTTTTTAAGGCTACTTGTGTGGGTGGCACAAATAGTGCTGCAGGCCCACTAGTAGCGTTTGCATTTCCAGCCCTGGCACACATAGTCCACTTTACTAGGGACTTTAAAAAGTAAGGCAAACATACCAATCACGGCCAACCAATTTCCATTACTTTATACAGGAAACACATACGCTTTGACACTGGTTAGCAGTGGCAAAGAGTCCAAAGCATCTAAGTTGGCACACTATGTCAGAAAAAGGTAAAGGGCGAAAGCAAAAAAGTTTAGGGACTTTAGCCAAAAAGGGCCACGTCCTACACTCTCCCCATCCTTTCCGAATTGGAGGTTACACTTGTAAAGTGTTACAAGGCAACTCTAATGCTAACCTATGAGACAGATATGCGTTGCTGTAGTGGAAATCATTCATTTAGCAATTTTTCACTACCAGGACATGTAAAACTCCAAAGTACATGTCCTATCTTTTGAATACACTGCACCCTGCCCATGGGGCTACCTAGGACCTACCTTAACAAAAGTTTATGTGCAATAAAAGAGAAGGTTTGGGCCTGGCAAGTAAGTTGCAGGGCGAAATGACAGTTTAAAAGTGCGCGCACAGGCTTTGCCGTGGCAGGCCTGAGACAGGTTTGAAGGGCCACTCATGTGAGTGGCACAATCAGTGCTCCAGGCCCACTAGTTGTATTGGATTTAAAGGCCCTGGGCTTGTGTAGTACACTGCACTTGGGACTTATCAGTAAATCAAATATGACAATCATGGAGAAACCAAGGGGCTTATTTGCAAGAGGCCTTAGTCACCAGTGCATTACTTTCTTTGCCGCTTCGGGGGCGCAGGCCTCTCAATCATGTCTATGAGGCGACCCAGAGTTACTCTGCATGGCTTTGCAGGGCCTCATATATATGGAGTAAGGAAAGGCAGCCCAAAGCACTGCGTTGCCTTACTCTGCATCAAAGAGGCGTTCCATGGGCATTGCAGTGGATGTGGCCATGGATTTTGATGCCCCTTCCTGAACATAAACAATCATGACAACAATGCAAACACCCTTGCACCATAGTGCAAGGGTGTCTGCATGGCTCCAGGCACCAAATTGTGCGCCAGCGCTGGCTGAAAGGACAGTAATGCACCGAATCTCATAAATATTTGCTGTAAATGAGGCCCCAAATGCCATTATATGTTAGACAATGAGCATTGATCAGCAGTGAAAAAGTGCACAGGGTCATAAAGACAGCAAAAATGAAGTTCAGCACACAGTCAAATTGAAGGTCAGCAGGCAAAAAGTCAGAAGAAACCATGCCAAAAGATGCCTTATCTAACAGGCGCTTAGTGCTTTTTATCGCTGTTTGTGCTGAAAACTTTAAAAGTTTATAACTTATTGAATTTGAGTAATTTTGGTGTCATTTTATTGATTAAAATGCACACTAGATTTCTAAATTCATTTGTGATTCGTCTTGTGGTATTTTTTCACTTTATTACTGTTTGAGTGCTGGATACATTATTTTCACATGCCTCTATTTATGCAGGACTGCCTTTGTGTTAAGCTAGCACAGGTTTTTTTGGTGACTTTGGTGGTTCACCATGACAAGGATTGTGGTTATTACTTGTGTGCAGCGACGGCTACGCACAGGTAAGCGTGGTGAGGCAGGGCAGGGTACGGCAGGGGAAAGCTCACAGACGACAGAATATGTGTTATTTATCTATTTAATTATACCTATTCTGTCATCCGTCAACTTCATCCCGCTCCCACGCCGCCCCGTCTAACAGCGTTTACCTGTGTTGCCCAACACTGCTTGTGTGGGGCTCTCACCCCTGCCTACTAGTAAGTCAGTTTTGTACAGTCTCCAAAAATGAGTGCCACTGGGCTCCAAATGTAACCACTGGCTCAAATGAAGCACTGTCCTTTTGCCTCCTCCACAGAACTGATTTCTATGATTCTGTAACCTGCTTTACTGATGTCCTTACTTTGATGTTCAGATTTGTGTGATTTGAAATCATTATGTTGGACAAAGGGCTCGGTTCTGGTCCATTACTTGTTTTTTCTCTGTCTTTAATGGTGGACACATCTATTGCACATCACTGTACACTTCATACTGCAATAGAGGATAATAAGGAGGCAGGAATAAAGATAGATCATGGATCTTATTGTAGTTGGAAAATGCAACTTTCCGAGCACAAACTGAGTCCTATGGTTATCCGGATAAGAGTGAGAGCCAGGAATTTCGCTTGAATGTGGATTCCATCTCATGCAGTAATGAAACAATATTCCTGCACCAATTTCACCACATAAAATTTCATACACTTTTAGCCTTATTGGTGTATGGCAGCGCATGAAGGGACCTTGCTGCAGTGCCCAATGCCAAAGTGAGAAGGGCAGGAATACACCATATTTAAACAATACAGTGCATTCCTGTCCTTTCTGCAGCCATGCACCAATGTAAGTACCCTTGCACTACGGGGCAAGGGTGCCTACGTTGCAGGCAGGATTGTTTTTGTGAAGGAAGGGGCAACTTCCTGCACAAAAACTATCCTATGAGGCATTTTCCTCTTTCAATGTGTGCTGCAGAAGGCAGCTAGCATAGAAAGAGGAAAAAAGCGAAGAAATTACCATATTCCTCCTTGTTACGCCTCACTTCATGTCCAGTCTCCAATCTCACTTTCCATTTTGCAGGGACCTGATAACTTGGCTTTTACTCTATAACGGAAAGGCAGTGAGATCAACTTGTTCTTCCTACTCCCTCCAACTATAGAATCTGTAAAAAGGACAGAGGTGATTCTAGAGGAGGGGGATTGCCATTATCCTACGTGACTCCCTACACTGTATTAGTTTTGAATTGGGCTCACTCAAGGGAGCAGAAAGCCTTGGCTTTTGCCCCACAATAAACGCCTCCCTTTCTTTTTCACAAGCCTTGAGCTATCGTCTGCCCAGCTACGGGGCATATTATCAAGGGCACACTAACAAACATTAGCACCTCTTTCCTCGCTACTTTGCATGTCAGCGATCAATATCGCTAATGACATGCAAAGTGGGCGTTCCTCACCTAATCCTCATGGAATCCTTCGCAAACAAAACATCGCCCTATTATCAATGCGGGCCGGATCCGCAACGTGATAATAAAAGCTGCACTAACCGCGGTTATCGCCGGTTTTTACCCCCTGTTGAAAACTTGAGTAAGCTATATTTACAATGGGAGGTGGATTATAATGTTAAGTCTAAGCTCCCCTATTATCAAGGTTTGCAATAGCGCACTTTCATTTTTGGTTCTTTTCTCACGCTAATGCCAATTATCCCCATCTAACGCCAGAGTTTACATCGCCATTGCGCAAAGCGTTGCTAATACGCAGCTGACATGGAGATGTACTCCAGCGATAGACGGCGATAATGTAAATCGCTCTAAGCGCTATTTGCAATCATTTTCGCATGTCTTTAGTAACATGCCCCTATCTCCTGTGACTCTTTAGGAGAAACTCTAAGTCATCTTTTACTTAGATATGCCAAGTTCACCCTACTAGGAGACTTTAATCTCTACATAGAATGCAGAAATGAGCCAGGAGTGGACAACTTTCTGGAAATAACAGAATCGCTTGGGCTGCACTAATTGGTGGATGCCCCGATGCACCAGGCAAGCCATACATTGGATGGTGTCTGCTCCAATTTCACCTGGTTATCTGTAGATACCCCTATTCCACAGATATGGTCGGACCATGGCCTTATCCCATTCACCATTGAGTCCACTCGTGAACTGTACTGCCAAGCAAACCACCCCATTACAAACAAAGCACACATGGGCACAACTAGCCATCAATCCTAAGCTGGCTTCCACTGCCCAGGCTAGTGTTCTGGTCCTAATCGGCATAACCTCAGTAGACTCATATCTCTTTCACACATTGATGACCGCAATAAGTAATGAACTTATCCCACTAGAGCAACCCAATAAGAATGCAAAAATGAAAACCCATAACGCCCCCTGGTTTATGCCCACCCTAGCTTAGCTCCATCTGCAATGTAAACAACAAGAGCGCATGTGGAGAAGAGCCTACGATGCAGCAGAGCAAAAAGCCTTTAAAATAGGCAGGAAGCACTACCACACTCATATTAAATTAGCGAAAAAAGAGTATTACTCCAGCAAAATACTTGATGCCATCAAAGAGCAAAAAATCTTCTTCTCAGTCATAAAGACTTTCACTAACCCGAAAGCATTGCAGAAAGATATCCCACCCTCTCTTGAGGAAAAAATCCTGAATATACAAACGGAGTTTGTAGCAGACCCTGTACAAAACCAGGACAGGGACCTAGAACCCAACCCAGTCAGTACTGTTCACTTACTCTAAACCTTTGAACCAGCTTCGCTGGAGCAGAGACGGGATGCAATTGCCACCCATAAATCAGACCACCTTCTAGATGCCTGCCCCCCCATGATTCTCCACCAAATCACAGACCATGCCAACCCAACAATTAACCAGATAGTCAATTCCTCATTGATCTCAGGCATAGTTCCAGACGATTGGAAGCTAGCTATAGTAAACCCACAATCTCTCCAACCCTCGCCGAAATTCGCTCCTTCCGATGCTGGACAAAATCATGGAAAAACAAGTCCGCAAAGAACTAACCAAGTTCCTTCACCCTCATCAATCTGGCTTCTGCCCCAAGCACTCCACAGAATCGGCACACCTAGAAATATCAGACACTTTAAAAACTATAGCAGACAAAGGCAGGAAGGCTGTTTGACACCATCTCACACAGTAGTCCTCTGAAAAAACTCAAATCCTATGGCATCACTAATACCATATTGGCATGGATTGAGTCCTTTCTCTCCCATCGTAGGCAAGCTGTGTCCCTTGGAAAGTTCTTCTCTGCGGAACATACCATCGCAACCAGAGTTCCACAGGGCGCATCCCTCAGTCTGTTGTTGTTCACCGTATACATGACCCCACTCATTTCCCTGATAGCTTCATTTGAGATAGATGTAATGGCCTACGCAGACAATACACAATAAATGTTATCCCTGGACAACAACTCAACCAACGCTGAACTCAATTTTAAACTATGCCTAACCAAGTTCAACCAATGGATGAGGGTAAAGCACCTCAGGTGTAACACAGACAAAACCCTACTGATAGGAAGAGACAATCCCTTCCAGCCGAGCGCTTGTGGGCAGAGGGCATGACTCCACCACCCACCACTGTTAAGACAGACAAAAACTTAGGAGTGTAATTCGACACCGCTCTTTCCTTCTGGCCACGCGCATTGACAGTAGGGACCTGCTTCAACTTCATCAAGTCTCTAAACATTTTTTATTACTTTATCCCCTTCACTGCAAGGAAAAGAGTTGCAGTAGCACTGATTCTTTCGCGCCTAGACTACTGCAACAGCCTCCTGGCGGGAGCCAGTAAACAAACGCTAAAAAGACTACAGGTGGTGCAACACGTTGCGGCCCGCTTAGTCCTGAAGTTACCGCATAGATCCTCCGCATCCGCATCTCTAATTGGCCTGGGAAGGGTGGCCGTGCAGCCCCCTCCCTATTCTGTAAGAAAGTGGTGCCCGAATTGAAGCAACAATTCTGTAAATTGCTAAATTTTATACATTTGTGGTCATGGCCAAGGCAAAGCATGTATATTCTTTCTGCTTTTTCATTTTGAAAAGTTATTTGTAATACTTGGTGAAGGTGTATGAACCCTTGATTTTCAACAAGGCAAAATCTCATATAGTGGTGTGATATGGGGGTTCTTACTCCATAAAATATCTGCTGCTGAGATCAGAGATTGAGTTTAAAGGTTTTACAAACTAGAAGTATGTACACTTGCCTACACGCCCCGCCCATTTGCCCCCACCCTATATACATTACCGGTATGCAACATCTTCCTCTCCTTTTCCAAAGATGATGGACAGCAAGTCAAGAACCACCCAGCACCTTTCCTTCCCATTTTGTAGACACGTTCCTTATGCCTAGGAATATGATTGTATCTCCCTCAAACAAAGAAGAACTCACTTCTGCAAAATACAAATCATCCAAGTATGTTTTCTCTGCAGTTCGACTTTCTAAAGATATCTGGTGAAGACGCTTGAAGAACAATCACATTGGCAAAGTTACGCACACACACAGTCACTGGAGACATTTTATTGGCCTGTTTTATGCAGTTGTGGTGTAGGAGATGCACTATACATGTACCCACCAAGGTTAGCCAGTAGAAAGTATTCCAGTTGGGTAGAGTTGTTGCAGAAAATGGTGGTATCTTCATGGATAAATACACAGGGCAGGATCCATTCTGGCACGATGCTGATTTCACAGAAATGAAACATCAACAGGTTAAAGTTAGGAAATAGAATTTTAAAAACTTTAGAAATTCACTGACAAAACCAAAGGTTAAAGGAACATTATAGTTCGGCTCAGAATTCACTTGTACATTACCATAGAAATTCAGCAGTTATAGTTACCTGAGCTAACTATAACGTACGCCCTGCAATGCACTGCTTATGAACTCTCATATTACATCACTCATCACACGGTCAGTGACATCACTGATGACATTACTGATGACAACATCAAGTATTCTTAAGAGTTTATGGGTTTTAAACACAAATACTAACCTACTACTTTTGACATGTCAATACAGCTGTGTGGGACTTAATGAAGTTAACAGGAGGGGTTCCTGGCCTGCACGGACCCTCAGCATCCAAGGGGACTTCATCCCCCAACCAGTAGTGTGCCAGGAGGTGCGTTTGCAGAGTGGTGGAGAAAGGGCAAGGGGCCTCCGATGACCTCTCAGCAATCTCGCTATGTAGGACTTACTGGAATTAAAAGAAGGGGTTCTTGGCCCCTAAGGTCCCTCAGGAACTAAGGGGACTTTATCCTCCAACAAGTCACTCACCAAGAGTTTGTTTGCAGATTGGTGGTAAGAGGGGGCGGATCCTCTAACCACCTCTCTGCAATCACACTGTGTGGGACTTACTAGTGGTAAGAGGAAAGGCTGTGGGCCCCAACAACCCTTAGCAGCCAAGGGTCCTTCCTTCCCCTATATGATGTGCGCCAGGAGGCCCCTTTACAGAGTTGTTGTGAAAGGGGTGGGGCCTCTGGCAGCTTCCACGTGGCCAGTCTTTTAAAATCATTTATTTTAGAGGAGGGCCCCCCTCCCCAGCCCATTTAAACCCTGGGGACCCCATCCTGCAAGGCCAGGCCTTTGTTCAGTGAGGGGCTGTGCCCCTCTCCCTTGGCCGATTTTGACCCCAGAAACTCCATCGCCCGGGCCCGGCCTTTTTACTTTAAAAAATAAATCTAATGGGGGGCAATATTCCCTAGGACCCTGAGATTACTAAATGGGGGCGAGGGGCCACGTGGCCCCCCCATCCCGGGGCCCAACCTTTTCTTTTTTTTAACATTTATAAAAGAGGTTTGACAATGTGCAGCCCCCCGCCCTAGACAAGATTTTTTCCCATTTAAATGGTGGAGAAGGGCCAGGCGGCCAACCTCCCTGGGCTGATTTAGGTCCTGGAGATTCCAAGGCCCAGCCTTGATTCTGGGTGCCCTGTTCTTACCCAGGGCACCCAGTCACATCTGTTGGGGACTGTAGTGGAAACTTCAAGGCCCTACGGTACCTGGCAGCTCCCCGGAAGCCAGCATTCCTTTCGGACATTAGGAGCTGCTAGGAAGGCAGCTCCCTGAGCCTGAAAGGAATTCTGCTCTTCTTCCAAAAACCAAGAGCATTTTCAAAGCTCTTGCTTGCTGGGAGCGGAGCATTTGCTGTGACTTGGTGGGAGCGGTAAAGCTCCTGCCAAGCCACAGCAAATAGCTATGTCTCTGTTGTAGCAGGATCTGGCCCCGGGGTCATGATTGACTTCAGGAGTGGGGCTACATAGCCCCCCTCCATTGTTTGAATAGTGCCTAGCCCAGGGAGGTGGTGATCCATGGGGCCAAGAACATTCCGGTAGGGAGGATGCGTGGCTCCCCTCCCATTTTAAGTAATTGAATTTGGCCCTATCGAGGTGGTGGTCCCCAGGTGGGCCTGTGAAGCCCACCACTTCAAAATTAATCAGCACTGAGGAGGTGGTGGTCTCCGCAGCATGGAGGGTCAATGAGGGCCCCCTGATTTATTTTGTTTGACCCTGGGGAGGTGGCGGTTCAAGGGGCCGCAGGGGAGGCAGTACAGGCCTTCTCTGCTCTAAGTTTAGAAACTTAGAAGTTTAGAAATTGCCCTGGGGAAAGGGCGGTCTTCGGGGCACAGGCGGTCCACGAGACCCCCCATTCCCTATAAATATATATATATATATATATATATATATATATATATATATATATATATATATATATATATATATATATTTTCACCATACCAAACTTTCCATCAAAGAAGGCGCTGACTCCGTGTATCTCAATTCAAACGCTTTATTTCTCAATCAGTTTCTGCTCAGACGCGTTTCGGCGGCTTGCTCCCGCCTTGCTCACTAACATCTGTCCATTTAACTGTGCGCTATATATACAAATACATCATGTCATGGGTTCCAATTAACATAACTAATTGGCATTGCTTGTTGTTAAGGTAACGCAGTTACACCCTCGTGGTGACGTGAACAGTTACATGACTCAGCACATTAAATTCAGGGCAGTCTTTTTTCACTTGCCTTCACGTCATATCCCACATTATTTCTAACATTAACTTCATGTCTGAAATAACGTTTAACCGGGGCGTTAAATTCTTTATATCTAGACTATTGGTCACAAAACATTTCACATCAGTCAATCGTTAAATACGATACATACATTGTGCTATCTGTTTACATATCCCCGTTCTGCCTGTGTTACATTCCTCATGTGTGGTCTCTCATTAAACGTGATTCGCTGCGTGTCTGAGGGAGAGGAGATACCACGTACGTGATTGGGCGTTCCCTGAGACAGGATAATATCCATGACTCGAACTTGCCGGTAATCGGTTTGCCTGCCTGTTAGTGGAGCCAGGACATGACTCGGTACGTGAGCAGGATCTCTTGTTCCCGTTGACGGCAAAGTGCCGGTAAGTTAGATCATTGTTCGTGATCTCCCCATTTGGGTAATACATGCGCTTTGGTTCGCAAGCGCTGGCTAATGCCGGAGTGTACTTGGGTAATTTAAGCTAGTTCACAGTATACTCCTGTCCGGGCGGTGAGAGAGGTTAAATACCCTTAGGGAACGTGGTATTTCTGATGTCGATGCTTAGAAATGGGGGGGTGAGGGGGTGTGTCAAGGTGAAATTGTCTGTGTGGCCCTTCTCCGTGCATAGATCCAAAGTGACACAATGTTACATATTTACAGTGAAAGCGCCTGAATGGCGAATGTTTTAATAGGGGGTACTCAGGATAGAGAGGCTGTCATCGGGATGGCTGATTTATATGTGGACACTAAGGGCTTCGTCTGCATTTAACCCTGAAGGAATCTTGGAATTTAAGAGAATTATGTATCTCGATTCCAGGCGACGTAATGCAAGTTTGCGATTTCCGCCCCTAATATTCTTGGGGATACTGTCTATGACGAAGTACATCAGACCATTTGAATCACCACCATGAGCCTCATGGATGTGTCGTGCTACTGGGTAGGTTTGATCCCTGTTAGCAATGGCTCGCAGGTGCTGCAGGATTCTCACATGTACTGGGTGGATAGTGTCTATGACGAAGTACGTCAGGCCATTTGAATCACCATCATGAGCCTCATGGATGTGTCGTGCTACTGGGTAGGTTTGATCCCTGTTAGCAATGGCTCGCAGGTGCTGCAGGATTCTCACATGTACTGGGTGGATAGTGGATCCCACGTATTGTTTGCCGCACTCACATGTGAGTACGTATACGGCAAACTCTGTCTTGCATGTGAAGTGGTCTCTGATGGTATAGGGTAGTCTTCTGAATGGTACCACCACACTGGTAGTGTTACTGCCATGACTGCATGCCTTGCATTTAGTGCACTTTTTGAATCCTTTTTGGGACTGTAACCAGTTTTTTTGTTTCGTGATGACTGAAGCATTGCGAACCAATTGTGCACGCGTTGATTTGGCTTTCCTAAATGAAACTAGTGATTTTTCGCCCATTAAGCCCCCTATAGTTGTATCATTGCTAATCAAAGGCCAGTGCCTTCTGAGGATTTTTCGAAGGTTTGCATTGTAGCGATTGAAACCAGTGATTAACCTGGGGGGTTGTCTTTCTTGCGTGACATTCTCGACTTCTGTTACCGTTGGGAACAGTAGGTCATGTCGGTTTTTAGTGCTACATTTGACTTCGGCATTTTTGCAGGTTTTGTCTGTATACCCTCTTTTTTTGAGTCTCGTGAATAGGTTCTGTTTGGCATCAGAGAGTCCTTCACTTGTACTGCAGTTGCGTGTCATCCTGAGACATTCTGCATATATATATAAAGCCTGCCACTTGCTGCGGACCCGTGATGGCCCCCAATGGCGACATCAATATATGGGAGATTGGTGTCCAGGAGCAGCTGACCACAGACAATAGGACACCCAGCACAACACTTTTACCAGCCCACAGTGGTTTTAATCACACAGTTATTTACTGCTTCAATGATGAACTCACTCGAGACAATTGGTTCATGCACTACAAGATCCAGAAGGCCATTTCATGTGACCACGCCCATGGAGGCAGGCGCTTTAAATTCTGTGCCCGCTGCATCATCAAAGCTAGCAGATGCCATTGAGAAAGGGATAGGTTTCCCAAAACCGTTTTGGCTGAAAAGAACAGATGGTGACTGTTTTCTCTGCGTCTCCTGTTGCAGTTGATTTCATAAATGAAATGGATGCAAATTTTACCGATCTGGTGGCTTCTTTCTTCGAGGGCTAAACTCTACGATGGCATCTTTGCGGCTGTAGCCCAGCCGGGGAAGAAAGCCTGCTGCTTGCTGCGGACCCATGATGGCGCCCAATGGCGACTTCAATATACGGGAGATTGGTGTCCAGGAGCAGCTGACCACAGACAATAGGACACCCAGCGCAACATTTACACCAGCCCACAGGGGTTTGAATCACACAGTTATTTACTGCTTCAATGATGAACTCACTCGAGACAATTGGTTCATGCACTACAAGATCCAGAAGGCCATTCCATGTGACCACGCCCATGAAGGCAGGCGCTTTAAATTACGTGCATACTGCATCATCAAAGCTAGCAGATGCCATTGAGAAAGGAATAGGATTCCCGAAACCGGTTTGGCTGAAAAGAACAGATGGTGACTGTTTTCTCTCCGTCTCCTGTTGCAGTTGATTCCTAAATTAAATGGATGCAAATTTTACCGATCTTGTGGCTTCTTCCTTCGAGGGCTAAACTCTACGATTGTGTATATATATACATATATATATCCTAAAAGTCATCTCACCCACAGGAATTCGATCTCCAAAGAGATGACGCGGACCCAAAGTCGTGCTGCAGTATTTTTTATTTTCTTTCACCCAGCACCTCCGCCATATATAAAAATGAAAGTAGAAACGGAGTTCCAACAGAATAGAAATACGTAGAAACGGAGTTCCAACGGAAAAGAAATACCAGGGTCCATTCTTTTGCCAAAACAAAGAGGTGTATTAAGGTCATAAACCTGATAAACCTGTCATGATGCGTTTCGCACTTACAAAGCGCTTGTTCACACAACAAATTGATAGTGTTCGTTCCTTAAGTAACATTCAATACAATAAAGTAAATGATCATGGAAAGCGGACTGTATCACAACAACAACAGTACACGGGCGCCATCTTGGCATGGGGTGTAATACAACATGTATGGGGATAATGTATGTAAACTGGGTACTGTAAAGGCATACGGTTTAGTCAATAGGCATGTACGGGGCGGGTAAACAGTAGTATATAGTACTAGTATCTGGCGTACATACCGCCCAATCACGGTACTTACAATCAGTCACATGTGTAAGCAAGACTGCTTGTGGCTCAAGGTCTGGATATTCTGGGCTCCCGAACGTGGGGTAAAGACAGAGTGCCTTGAGGGAGATGCAGTTCTTTGAGCGCCAAGAACATTTTTCTCTTTCTTAGAGTGCTGCAAAACAAGGAGTAGATGTAAAGATATTCTCCTAGTTGCACCTCCTCTGGGTTAGTGTATTATTTTGATGCATTCCCAAGTTTGCCATTGTTCACACATGGAACACCTCCCTGGGGCACAGTAATGCAACACAGCGATTTGCAGTGCATTGCGGTACTCCTGATTTATCAAGCCATACACGGTCACAAAACGTGGCCTTGCGTGGCTTGATAAATCTTACTTTAGTGTTGCGTCGCCCTTGCACCCCCTTGCGTGCCGAAAGTGAGACCACATTTATATATATGCCCCTCAATGATTATCACAAAGAAAAATAAAATCTTCATATGCAAAGAAAACAAAATAACTTTAAGGTCAACAATTAGGATTCCAGCTTTACCTAGAAATAAAATGTCCATGTGGTATCATTCAAAGATGGCGGACTATGGTAGCCATTTTAAAATATAGGCCTTCATTAATCTAAACGTGAATAAACACAGTGGAGAACATTTGCATGTCTATGTGTTAATGTCACTTGAATGCAAAATATTTAACAATAAAAAGCATCGACAGCGCCAAAGCCATGCATAGATATCTCATTTTATCATTACTATTATTTGTAGGGATTGCTATCATTGTTTGCAATGCTGGCACATTGCAAAAACAGATTAGAGATCGACGTCTCTTGTCCCTTGCAGGCCCCATATCTCTGCATTCTCTCCCGGTTCCAAAGGTTTGTGAAATGAATGCAGCAGCACAAATATCTAGAGGGCAGAATTTCTGTAAACCACTGTTTCGAAGTAATTGGACCCCATACACGTGCTTTAGATTTTCGCATATTTTATGCAAAATTGTGTCATAGTTCAGATGAAAAGTACAGCTATAATGTTATATTCATGCTGCAATAAACCAGTGGCAGTTGTCAAGGACAGCAATCTGTGTTACTATGTGGAAAAATTACCATAACGTTAAGAAAATATTCAACTGCCAAGTTCAATGTGAATTCTAGCTTAAGCCTATTAATATCTATGTGCTCTTTAGCACACTGAGACGTATAATTGCTTTTAATGGCAAACGTCCTATGCTGTGTTATGAAGATTTATTATAGTGCTTAAATGTCAACCTTGATCATCTTCTTCGTACACTCTGAAGCCACAGGCAGGAAGGCAAGTAGATGCTGAGGAGTAAGAAACGTGATAGTAGCACTCTTCTGCTTTCCAACTACTCTTGCTTTTTACAAATGCCCATACATGTATACATATTTACACACTGGGGCCCAGATTTACTAATACTTTGTGACGTGTTTACGTCACTTATGTGATGCAAACCATGAGCATAATGTTAGGGTGTGATTTACTATGCAATGAAAATCAAGATTCACATTGGATAGTATTCCAAAGTAATGCAATGTTGCACTATTCCCTGATTTAAATTACTTTGCGTCATGGGTGGTGTATGGGGATTCCCATGCAAACACCTATGGGTTTTGCTTCAAACCCCAATATCCAAAATTTAGCAGACAAGTATCTGTGTCAGAATCTTCACCTCCTCGAGGCAGGCACAATGAGGAGATATGTTTTTATTTCCCCTTGTTTTTCCAACTCTGCATGGACAGCGTACATAAAGAGGGGGATATTTACAATAAAATGTGGCGTGCTGTGTTACTGCAAAATTAGTAATGCTTCACTCTGACATTTTTTAAATGCAGAGATACACCGTATTTACAAACGTTCGGGGCACCCCTGTGTATCCCGTAGCACTGGCTCTAAAAGAGCTGCCTAGAGCCAGCGCAGGCACCCTTGGTGATTGTTTATGTGTAGGAAGGGACACCTTAATGAACATAAACAATCCATGAAGGCAATTTGCTGTTTTCTGCACCACACATAGAAAGGACAAAATACGAAGAGAAACTAATAATTTCTTCCCGTATTGCCATCCTAAGACAAGGTTTTACCTGGTCTTAGTTTTTGGCGCTGCCGCATCCTTGTAAATATGGGGCAGTGTCAAAAAGCAATGGGATTTGCGGCAGAATGCCCAATGCAACACCCATTGCATGCCCCCTTCACGCTAAGTGAAAGGGGCCTTATTTACAAGGTGGCATAAAGATCATTAGGTTGCTTAACGCTGCCTCGTAAATGAGAAGAAGGCGATGGCGCCACCAGAACTCACTAAAAGTGACATTCTGGTGGTGATATCCGCTAGTAAATATGTCCCAGAGTGTGAACATTTATTAAAGCAAGGATTTGGACTAGAAGGGATGACTCAGAGAACACACACACTGATATACTATTGCACTAGGGTGTGAGCAGTGGCACATGAGTGCCAAAAATGAGCTAGGTCTAGGGGAGACAAAAGAATTGCAATTTTTTTCTCTCTCCTTTTTCGCAAGGCAGTGCAGCAACTTTGGTACAATATTGCCTCGCATCAAACATTAGTAAATCTGGGTCTGGGTCTTGAGAAGCATTCCAGAGGGCAAGAGTTTGACAGGGTCATTAACCTGTTCGCCGCAGGGCTAATTCCCCCGTGGCGCGGGGGGAGGGGGGCCGCGCACGGCGCCGCGGTAGAGATGACGAGCCCAGGCTCGTCATGCAGCACGGTGCTCGTGTGCTGGTGACGAGCCTGGGCTCGTCATGAGCCCGCCCGCGCAATGGAACGCTCAGCACAGCGGGGGAATTATCCCCGCGTGTGAGCGTTCCACGGCTCATGACGAGCCCAGGCTTGTCACCAGCACACAAGCACCGTGCTGCATGACGAGCCTGGGCTCGTCATCAGCACAGAAGGGGTTAAGAGAGTTTCTGGAAATTGTTGACAGGTGGGGGTGTGGTCTCGGCACCCAAGAAGATGGCTACTCCCATGTGAGACTTTGTTGCACCTCTGGCAACCGGGATCTTTTAAGCAGCTTACATGAGACGAACGGGGTAGCACTGAAGGGATTTTGCTTTCCAGTTAACATGGAGGCGAATGCTTTGTGTGCCTGTTTTATGTAGGCAAAGGTGTGAATTTTTTATGTTCCATTCTGTCTGCCATTTTGTTATTTCCTCATGTCAGGAGAGTGTCAGCATATTTTAATGCTTTGCTTTGGCCGGTTTATTCCTGCAGTGCCAGACAGATCATTACTTCTGCAACATCTTTTCTCTTCTCTGAATTTCCCCTTTTTCCTGGTTTCTTCAAATGGAAATTTCTCTACTAATGATTTCTGTGGAGAGGTTCCTGCTGCCATTTTGTGTCCTGCAATAGGAGCTTAACACCTCTATATCTGCCTCAAGGTGTTATGTTTTATGAATTTTGAGGGCACTTTCATGATGCTAAATTGCCTATAGAGGCGGATTGCTGTTTACAGTTATATGTATATGAGGCTTTCCCACATGAAAATATTTGTCTTATACTACCTCAGTTCTTGATTATCTTTTTGGTAATAATATACTGGTATACGGGCAGAAACAAGAAAGTGCATAATTGCTTGTAGTCAACCATATCCAAAGTGATACATTTTCAGACCATCGTCAAATCTAGAGTGGACATGACGAGGGGGAAAGATTACCTTCCTTCAGAGGGTCATAATACTGCATCGCTATCTCCGGGACCTGGCGCCATTCCTGAACACATAACCACCTCATCTTCAGTCAAAAGGGCTTTAAAGCTTGTGATCTCCACTCCTAAATCACCATCGTCATTAACGTTAGATGATATAATCAATGAGCTGACATCTTCACAACCATTTGTTCAGGATACCAAAGCCACGCTGCGAAGATTGAAAGAAAGGTGGTGTTCACTCAATCAACTGATTTCATTTTAGAGCAAAGCATTAGAGATACATAGGACACAGTACCGATATTTCGCAGCTAACAAAATTTGTTGAGCTGCTCAAGAGGGTTACTGAAGATTTGGAGGGTAGAAATAGGAGAAACAATCAAAGGCTGCATGGTATGCCGTAAGAGGATCCAATATGATTGCTTTTTTACAGTCCATTCTACGAAAGATTCTTCAACTAAAGACTATGCAGCCTTTAGGCATACAAAAAGCGCATTGATTGAGCCCAAATGTGTCTTCATCTTCCAGTGTTAAACCATTTTCTTCAACATACAGACCAAATAGATATTATCAAAGCTGCAAAATTTCAATGGTCTGGTAGCATGGTATATCTGCCATAAGATGTCTCCAATACAACTGCATCCATGCGAAAGCAATTTCTCAAACTTAGACCTCAACTTTGAACTTAGACCTCAACTTTGGGCTATAAACACCAGATATCGATTGCTACATGCTTGTTTTTTCAAACTGACTTATAAAGACAGAATTATCTGAATATTTGTATTAATGCACTGTTTTTCTCCTTTTGGTGTTCTTGTTTTTTAATGTTTCCAACATATTTCTATCTGTTTCTTCTCCTACAGATACACGTTTACCTCCCCAGGTATCTACATGTTGTCCAGTTGTTGTGTTTATTGGATTCTCATTGCTCCAGTGTTGTTGATTTCATGTTCACATTGTATGTCCTATGTATAGGTAAGTTTAATCACTTCCTTTGTGTTGCCTTTATATGATGTGTTGATAATATAATAGTCCTTTCTATATGATTTCTCCTTTTTAATTATTCTCTCATAAGTTGACGGTAGTGGTTTAAATCAAGATGGAGCTGGGTTTTGTGTGTCTTCTTGAGAGTGTCCCCACTCCCCTACACCTGACACGGTATGTGCTTACATGTTTTAATGGCATTTATGTGTGTCGTTTGTTTGTATCGTCACTACTTCTTCTTGAGTTCTCTTCCTGGGAATGGTTTTCCAGCTCTTCTATGAATTTTTTGTCTTCTTCTTTGCCCTTTTATATATCTGTTTTCTGTCACCTCCCTTTTCTCTGATTCTTTCTTTTCACCTCAAAAGTGTTTGTGTTTATCTGTAATATAAAAACATAAAATAAGTCTTGAGAGTTATTATTCAGAATGTTAAGGGCCTAACAAATCCTATCAAGAGGCAAAGAGTTTAATCTCACATTTTCAAATCTGAAGGGGCAATATTGCAAGAAGCTCACTTATCGGATAATGACATTGGTAAACTCCACACTCAGTGGGTTAGAAATGTTTTCTTTTCTCCTGCCTTGGGTTGAAATTTCATGTCACAAAAGCTTAACAGTGGACTTGATCTCGGAGAAAATAGATCTTGAGGGTAGATGGGTGGTTGTGTATCTTAAACTAAAAGATATTGTTCTCAATGTATATGGCACCAGGAACCCAGATCCACAGTTTTGTGGCACCTTGTCACAGACACTCCTAAAGAACCCCATTAACAAATTGATTTTAGACGGCGATTGTAATCAGATGCTTGACCCCTTTTTAAATCGACATTCAACAGTCAGATTTATCCCTAATGCATCACATAAATCTTTTCTGAGAGCAATATTGCATAAAGGTCTAAGAAATGTGTGTATTTAATAGTAGTTAATCCAAGTGTTAGGATATACCCTTTTCATTGTGCAATGCATCATTTCAAATCAAGCATTGACTATTTATTCATTAGTAAATGCTCATTTTGAGAGGGGTAAGGATTTTGCGCTTCCCCAGGTTTATATCATTTTATAAATCTGGTGCAGCATCAAATCCATAGGTGTTGCATGGAAACAACTGCTGTAACACACATGGAACACCTCCCGAGCGCAGAGTAAGGTGGCTCAGCGATTTGTGATGCATCGCCTTTCTCAAGATTTATGAGGCCACTCAATACCATGCAGGGTGGCTTTGGCGGGGCTACATAACTCTGATTCAGAGCCCTGCAACATGCATATACAACTTTACGTTGTACAAAAGTAACGCACAGCTCTCATATAAACCCCGTAGTGTCTTGTGAGTTAAACATGACTTGACCTTTTTGGTTTCTGATGAACTCCGTAGAACAGTGACGTAAGTAGGTAGGTGTGTGTGATAGAGTTCTTAATGCAGAATGTTCAGTTCACAGTTACACACTGAGGAATAAAGATATGTAATACCAAGCACCAAATGTGACATGAGCATTTGCATCTGCCCGGGATGGGGTAGGACGGTACAGTATTCTCTAAAGAAACTCTGATTCTCTCTACTAAACATGAATACATTCTGAAGTTGTCTAATCAAGGTTCTAAGTATGGAATAAGACTGGACTAAAGAGTGGGGATTTAAGGAAATTTGGAAATGAGGTGAGGTGTCAGCATAGTAAAGACTCCAGTAGAAGTCTTTCAGATTTGGAGTAAGTATTTAGCATGAAGCTTCACACTTTGCAAGAATAAAGGAATGAGAGAGGTCTGCACCCTCCATGTCTAAGGGAATGTGTTCTCTTCTGATGGAGTGAACACCCATTAAAACTAATAAAACTTCAACAACAGTCATATCTCGTTCTACCCCACCAGGAACCAATTATTTCACTTCTTCCAGTATGCATTTTCAAAATCACTGAATTTTCCATCCGACAGAACTTGGACAGGTTCTGCAACCTTGAGCATTCTCTGTTCCTGATAAGCGATGAATAGGAGGCTTCATCTGCTCATTAGGTCTTCACATCTCTTGTCAATATTTCTCTTTTCAGGCCTTACTATCAATATCAATGCAACAATACTCCTTTTCTCTGGTTAAAGAAATCAAGAAAACACACCTGCAAAAGAAAGAACATACTAGCAAAATACATTTAAAAATCAAGACCCTGAGTCAGGCTAACTTTAACTAAACATTTGAACGTGCACTTCAAATAGATGATTATACTTGTTCAGATGTAACTCAAGAACAAGGCAAACATGAGTAAAAGCATACATGATTACACTTTCAAATAAGACTTTCATAATATATGCAAATGTGACTTAAAGTATAAATGCAAAAGTGAATATAAAATACATCTTCATGTTTAAACTGAACATTAGTGCATACTTACAATTCATTAATGCATTTCAACGTTCACATACATTAATATTGTTAAAGGCACACAGTAAATATAATATCAAAATAAATGCAAAATTGCACAAGGATAATGTATAAAGGATGGAATTGCTGAGTTCTAGAAGTTGAAGGATAGTTTTAAATCCAAGAATAGCATTTCCAATTTTCTGAATGGTTCGGGCAAATGAGTTTCATCCTTTAAGAAGCGGATTTGGGCAGACAATGCCAATTGCACTTTGTTTGTGGAGAAATTCCATTTGCCAAGTGAAGCTTGAAGAATATCGCCTAAATTTCCATACAGAAGTCATAACCTGTTAAGAAGAGCCAGAAATCCACTGAAAAAGGATTACAACATTGACAAGGTGGAATGTAAAGCCCTCAAATAAATAGTTTGGCTCAATTTAACCCCTTTGATGCTCATGATGGAACGGTTCCGTCACGAGGCACAATGGAGCTGTGCTCATGACGGAACCGTTCCGTCATGACCACACCCATTATCATTGACCCTCAGCACAGGAGGGGAATATGTCAAGCAGTGATGGGGTTAAATCACAAATAAGGATACAAGGTGGGAGTCATCGCAAGTAAACACGAAGACTCCAGCGTCTAAGAGTATACTATTAGGAGATTGATTTCAGCGAAGAAGATAAGATTACACCGTGGTCTAAGCCCTGATGATAATCCCCTGAGGCAGAGGGGGATTGGAAACACGACGGCACGCTAATATTTTGCCTGCGAGGGATCCACATTAATTGAAGCTCTAGAGAGGGTGCCACTACATGAAATATACCCGAGAGCAAATCACTTCCAGAGAAAGTTGTCCCCGCTGTATACCTGTTTGAAGCGCTCAATAAACTGAACAATATTCATTGTCATAGCGCATACAGGCATTGTTTGAATCACCGACTGGTGTAAGTGTTTGAATTAATCGTAAGATTTGAATTTATTGTCGTCATGTTTAAGTTTTTGAATTTCCCAGTTTTTTATATGTTTAGTAGCATTTATTCATGAGGAATGTATAAATGAATAAAATGTGTATTCTTTTCATGCTTCAAAAAAAAAAAAAAAGAAAGGATGTTTGAAATTAAGTTGAATTAATACAACGGTGAAAGTAAAATGCAATGACGTGATGCGTTGTATTTCCAAATCTGCATGAGTAAGTAGCAGTTCCAAAACTGGTGGCCAGGTAATTCTTTTTGAAAAAATATTGCACGACCTACCAGGCCCCCGAAACGGACGTAACCCATATAGTTTAAAATTGCACTTTTAAAGCACCCCGTACAGTTACACCACCTCTCTGCATCAGTTGTTTAGTTAAATTCTGTCTTTGATGTGATCAGAGTGGGAATTTGTGGGACTGCAACAGCCCTTTGCATCTTTTACTCTTGTTTGGGAAGTGGGGCATAGGAAGATGTGCAGCCTATTGCTTTAGGGAGGCGGATAAAGCAGAAAATCTTACCATCTTACCAAACAATAACTTGAACTTCCACATGGAAACTATTGCATAGTTTTCATGTGGAAGCAATAGTTTTCATGTGGAAGTTCAAGTTATTGTTTGAGTAGGTAATCATAAGTGGAACTTTCAGGGAGAATTTGATTTTATTTCATAAATGTAGCTTCAGTTTAGCTGTGGTGTATCTGTGTCCATATGTCTTACCTGTGATATGTATATTTGCTTCCCTTTCCTTTTTAATGAGAGTCAAGGGTGACTATGTAAAGAACATAATGACAAATTTATATGTGTTTCTTCTGTTAGTTATAGAATTAAAGATTACATTAATGCGGCTAGTATTCAAACATGAGATCTCCAGGTTGGAAATTTCCAGCCAAAGGACTCAAACCCTCTAAACTTTGTAAATGGCATTGAAATCAGAAACCCTACAGGTCAGTGGTAGATCTCTGTGATTGGAACCCAATCTCCAGAGCTAACGTAGGCCTTCATTCCTAGAATCTCAATAATTCTGAATGGGCCTGTAAAAGGAGCTACTGCCCGATCCAAATTATAATTTTGTTGTGAAAAGTGCAGCTCTGTGGTCCCTCGTCTTTTAATTTCATCTACTGCAAGCAGGGAAAGTCTGTAGGTGAAATCTCTGGTAAAATAAATACAGGAATTGGCATGATAAATCAAATTTTAATGTTATTCCCTAAAAACATGTCATCCCCCCGCCTTCAAAATACCGGGACCCCTGGTAACAGCAATTCTAGGTAATAGAAATAACTAGCATAATTCTAGGGCGTCTCTATTGACTATCTTAATGGCATTTGAAGTTGAACCTGAGGCTGGTTGGTTGCACAAAATAATTCAGCACATGCTCATACATATATTTACAATGAAATGTCGGAGTGTGGTATTACGCCAAAATTGGTAACGCAGCTCTTTGACATTTTTCAAATGCTAGGATGCACCGGTTTTACAAAATTACAATGTATCCCTGCGTTTTCCCTAGTACTGGCACTAAAAAAGCTGCTTAGCGCCAGTGCAGACACCCTTACACCATGCTGCAAGGGTGCCTGCACTGCATGGGCGATTGCTCATGTGCAGGAAGGGTCACCTTTCTGCATATAAACAATCTTGAAATGCGATTTGATGTTTCTCCGCGTTCTGCAGAATGCAGCACATGTAGAAAGAGCACAATACGAGGAGAAATTAATGATTTCACCTCCTAACATCATCCTAAGACAATGTTTTTCCTTGCCTTAGTTTTTGGGGCTGCCCCATCCTAGAGTGCAATATAAGCATTTGGTGTATGCTTATATTGAAGCTATATATTGTGCTTGTGTGTCTTTTTGAGGATATACTTAATTGAATTGAGAAACTACTGGGGTACGCTTATGATGTACCTTGAGTTCTATGTGTATCATGTTCACAGATTTCGACTTAATTAATACCTCTATGTAACTTGAGTTC
Organism: Lissotriton vulgaris; assembly: GCF_964263255.1. NCBI lineage: Eukaryota > Metazoa > Chordata > Amphibia > Caudata > Salamandridae > Lissotriton > Lissotriton vulgaris. Next base: position 1,450,155,101 of record NC_141695.1, on the reverse strand, counting down.
TATGTGTATCATGTTCATAGATTTTTACTTAATGAATGACTTCCTAAGGCAATTAGTCTAGGACCATTGTTTTCTACACCGAGCATTACCCAGATCCTTGGACTAGTATGGGTCACCCCATTATTTTGTAATGGGTGAACTTGAATATGAGGCAGGTGCTCCCTGAGTATTGCCGAAGGGCATGTTGCGGTATAGTTCGTGGATGGTCTTTTCTGTCCCTTGTATAAAAGGGACTGGTAAGGAACGTGGTCTATTCTGGCTCTGTAATGTCCGCACTACCCAGGCCATGGTTTTCATTCATTTACCTGTTCACCAGAGCTCATAAATTTCTTGAGTTAGGGTGTTTACTTGTGCAAAAAAGAATGTGCTGGAACTGCTGAAAATGATTTAATTTCTCTGCATGACATGCCTAGCTGTCATTCGTTTTAGCAATTTTGTGAGCAATGATTAACTTTGCAGCCCTGAATTCTGCTGAATGACTCTAAGGGTCAGATGCATCAAGCATTTTTCTACTCACAAACGGGCCAATTCGCAGATTCGGCCCGTTTGAGAACACAAAAAATGCTTTTGTGATGCATCAAACCCAATTTTGCGATTCAGTAACCTGCTACCAAATCGCAAAATGGGTTTGTGATTCGCTATTTGGAAGGGGCATGTTTAGGGCGTCCCTTCCAAATAGTGAATCCTAGCGGTATGCATGAATGTTTTGTGACCGTGAATGCGGTAACAAAACATTCACATTTTACCACCTACTTCAAGAAGGTGGTAAGACATTTGCAAATAGAAAAGGGTCCCTAAGGGACCCCTCCCCTTTGTGAATGTTTGTAAATGCATTTCTGAGAGCAGGCAGCTGTTCCACGGACCACTGCCTGCTCTTTACAAATGAAAAGAAAACTATTCATTTTTCTTTTTGCAAAGCATCTTGTTTTCCTTTAAGGAAAACGGGCTGCTTTATAAAAATAAAGATTGCTTTATTTCAAAGCAATCACAAGCATGGTGGTCTGCTGATCTCAGCAGACCATCATCCTTGTGATTTTTGCAATTCCTAGAGGGTCGCAAATTTGTCTTACCTCATTAATATTCATGACATAGGCCATTTGCGAACCCTTAGGAATCACAGAAAGTGCACTGCACACTTTCATGCATGCCGTTTTGCGATTCCCTAATTGTGAATCACAAAGTTTCTCAATTAGGGAATCGCTAAATATTTTTGGATGCATCTGTCCCAAAGATCCTTATTATGGACTTTGTTTAATGCTAAGGTCTGTGTAGAAGTGCAGCTCCCAAACTCATTGCTGTGGTTGAGACAGAGTTTACGTAGTCCCCTATCTTTTTGCCAATTGTAGCATCCTACCCCAACCCGGGTACATGCAAAGGATCATGACACACACAGAGCTTTCTATTACACGTCTTTATACTCAGCTTGTAACCGTGAACGGAACATTCCACATTAAGAATTCTATCACGCACACACTTACGTCACTGTTCTACGGAGTCCGTCAGGAACCAAAAGGGTCCCATCATCTTTAACTCACAAGACACTACAAAAACCTATTTCTAATCCTCAGTTTCTGCATTGCTGTGGCTGTGACTATTTTATATCATATCCTACTACTACTGAACCTTGCGTGCAGTAATTCTGTATCTTTTTCATATTCTCTTGATATGCATATATACCGAACTGATTATTCATTGGTAATAAAACGACTTAACTTCAACCTCTGGTTCCTGGTCCTCATTGAACTGCCAAATGGGCTTCACGAAAGGTGAACTGTTTTATTATTACTAACTCTCTTGGCCTCTCAGTCAACTTAAATGAGCGATTGGAGAGGTGTGGCGCAGCGGCAGGGTGACTGACTCAGGATTCTGGGAATCACGGTTCGATCCTCGGGGCCGGTGGCACATTAGCAATAGGTTGCTTAATCTTCCTGAAGGCCCCAAGCGCCTAGAGACCCTAACGGGTGACGGTACGCGCTTTACAAATGTGGCTTATTATTGTAAATCACGCACCTGCGTGCTCTCAAACCAGCAGTGTGAAGTTGATAGACGTGTTCTCGTCTATTTCCTTGGTCACCCAGTCTTACCTTGTCCTGAAATAAGTCAACAAGAGAAAAAATTACTTTTTCCACCACATTGAAAGTTTGCAGAATTTCCCCCATGGCGCCGCGCACAGTAAATTGGCCCGGTAAAGGCTTATTTTAAGAACTTATTTTTGTATTTCTTCCCTTTTCTAATTCACGCTAAAGAGCACCCAGTCGTCATTAGCCTATAGGTTGCTCAACCTTTCCAGCTTTGAACACATTTCCATCTGTATTCAGCAAAGGGCCGTGGTGAGAGCTAATGGAGGACTCCAGGGGAACCCACTCTCAACGCATAATTGGCATAAGTGGACCTCCGCGGCCTCTGCTAATTTAGTGACACTCTACATTTCTCCCCCTCTAGAGCTGCTCTTTCTCTGTGCGCTCCGTGCTTCCCCATTAAGTGACACTTAAGAGCAGCTCTCATCTGCCCATTAGGCGCACTGTATAGAGTTAATATCTTTAGCCGCAGGACTCAGCAGTAATGCTCCACTTTGCAGTTCAGCGGGAAAACTTACCCCACCCAAACACGCGCATGAACAGTTGTATTTCGGCACTTTAAACATATTTTAACTGAGTGCTATTTTACTTGCACAGTTTATTGTAACTGTTTATTGTTTCCTTTGCTGGGTAGAATTTCTGTTTGACATCATAGGCGCACACATGGCTAAGGGCCTCAGTGCACTGGTGGCGCCTTACTCTCCCAGCAGTATTTCTGTGAGCTGCTGGGGCTGTAGGGCGCTGCATGGGCTTCAGTGATGCCCCTGGGCACCACTAGTCCTGGCACCTAAGGCCAAGTGACCTGGCCACAGTTTGGTGCAAGGAAAACCCAGAAAATTGTGGTTTCAGAGCTACAGGAATTCCTCTGCACAAGTCTGGTGGAGTGTGGAAGAAGGGCGCGTCCCAGTCCTGGACTGCGGGTGGTAGGGGACTGAGTGTTCTTACATATGGTCCTAGGTGTTCTATTTGGGAGTCTCTGGCTTATCTGCCCCAATAACACTACAGCCACATAGGGATCTACCTAATTCTCAGATTGCGATTATGAAGGGAACAGCACTATACGTCCCACAATTAAAAGTGTGCAAGATGGAGAATAAAGGGGCATGTATACTAGAAAATGTTGGAGAGCGGAGCTGCCCCAAATCTAGCCGCGCCGTGGTCCGACATCTTCAAAATGCAAGGATGTGCCATATTTAATACAATACAGAGCACCCCTATGTTTTCCCTAGAGCTGGTACTAAAATTATCTTCCTAGTGCCAATGTATGTACCCTTGCACAATTGCAGGGTACATACAATTATTTATGTGCACCTTCCTGCAGAAAAACAATCACAATGGCTATTTATTACTTCTATATGTGCTGCTTTCTGCAGGACACATAGAAGTAGCAAATCGCTATTAATGATTGTTTATGTGCAGGAAGGGAAACCTTCCTGCACATAAACAATCATTAATGGCTTTTTGCTTTTTCTATGTGTGCTGCAGAATACAGCACACTTAGAAAAAGCAAAAATGAGGAGAAATAAAAGCATTTCTCCTATTGTGCAATTCTAACACCTGCTCTTTCATGGCATTAGTTTTTGGCGCTGCCACATATTGCCATCTCCTTGTAAATCTGGGGCAGCATCAAAAAGCAATGGGTGTTGCAGTTGAACGCCCACAGCAACACCCATTGCAGCCCCTTTGCTGCAGAGAACTGTGGCGGAAAGGGGCATATTTACAAGGTGACGTTAAGCTACGCTAAGGGGCTTAGCGCCAATTTGTAAATATTGAAAATGTCGGTATGCCACCGTAGTGTCAAAAAAACGTGATGCTCCGGTGGTAATAGTGGCTATTACACATGCCCCAAAGTTTTTAAAGGAGAGCATTATATATATCCACTGTCAAGCATGTAAATACTACTATGCCATATAATATGCAAACATAATAAAGTGAGATCGGGCGGGGAAGGAAAATGAAGGCAATGTAATAAAGGTGTAGACCTTAACAGATGATCAATGAGAAAAATTAGATAGAAACGTGTAGTGCTTACTGATAAATAAATCCAATGGGCTCTTACATATCATAACTTTGTAGGGTTATCTTGGCATAACTAACTGCTGGGTGCACCTCAACGTCCTCCCTTAGGAAGCACAGAGGTGGTTAGACTTTGTTTCCCAATACTGTCCTCTTTAACATAACCTCTACACCAAAACATCTATACAAAGTGGCCCCAAAGTAAAAGAAATTGTACTTACATGAATAATTATCAGTTTCAGCGACTGGTCATTCTTTTTGTTGTCTGGAGTGTTACTGCTGGCTCCCAGTCCCATCCCAGGTCCTCAGTGGTATGCTTCATCAACATAAAAGAGCATCTCCTTCCCTGAGCCTCTATTTGGCCCAGGCAGTATTCAGGATGCGGAACCACTGGGTCTTCAGAGTTTCCCTTCTGAATGGAAAAGGAGTCACATGTTATATCAATTCAGAGATGTCTTAGCGGGCCGTTCCAAGGAGATGTATTCCTCACGTCCTGAGATTGTGTGGCCAGTACCTTTAAGTTGAAAACCTGGGTCATTAAAAGACATGGGGGTAGATTTACAAGCCCCCTGCAACACTTTTCTACTACCGTTGCGTCACTTTTATGACCGGGCAGTGGCGTAAAAAATGCGGCAAATTTAGAACGTTACACATCTAGGGAGATGTGTTATGATGTAAAGCCCTGCGTCACATTATACCTGCGTCAGGTATAATGTATGCAGGGTGGGCATTCCTAGGAAGGAAAGCCTCATAAAAGAGATGCCACTGCGCCACTTCTAGGACACCACTGAGTCAAAACCTTATCCCTGCTTGAAGCAGGTGTAAGGAGTGAAACAGTGTTGTGAGAATAATCCTCAATATGCATTGCTGGAGTTGTGTCATGCTTGCGACATGACTCTAGCAATGCGTGACTTTTGCGCCAACAGATGGGTCAGGATTTCTGACACATTTGCCAATCCTTGCTCCATGGTGCGCCGTATTGTAAATACGGTGCATCCATAGTGGCACAAGGGTTTCGCAGGCTGGTGCAGGGAAATTGACGCAGCTCTACAAATGCGTCCGTTTCTTGTAAATCTGCCCCATTGTTTAAGTTTTTACTCGTTTGTAATTCATACTTAGTTATGGGTGATAGGAAGAGTGTGTGAGCAACAGTACTTTCTCCCTGGTGTGATAGCATACCACTGCAGGGATATGCTGAATGATGTTAAGGTCTTGCCAATGTCAGTAAGGTGGGTACCGGTAAACCACAGATACCATGGACGGTGATGGAGCAAGGTTTCATACGTAAAGAAAATTGCTTGGATTCAGCCCTCTCGAAATAACATGTAACTTATTAATCAACATGTTTTATATTACTAACAAATGCATTACACAACATTTTTAGCATCTAGGGGAAGCTTGCATATGTGCTTTTACTAACAGTAACCCGAGTGTCCTAAAATGGCCAACGAAAACGCAGCAACTATTCTGCGCATGCGTCTGTCACATCCACGTGATGTGATGTATTTTAGCTTGGTGGGAAATCTTTACAGCTGCGTACTGGTGCCAAAATGGCCGCTTCATGTCTCATACATGTATGCACATGCTCCTGCTTTGACTAAACTTTGTTCGTTCTGCTTAACCATTAATGCTATAGTTAAAATAAAGTAATGGGGTTAGAGTAGAAATAAGTGGTAAATTCACTCATTTGCAACATTGGGGGGTTATACATTGACCTGGAAAATAGTATAACTAAGGTAGGCTTAGTTAGTTAGATTGTCCGACTTGTCACAGACCTGTCACTGACCCAACGTATGCTGAAGGAGAATCGAGAGAAGAGTGCTTGTCGAGCACTCTGTCAGAAGAACCGGGAGCTTTGCTGAGGGAGAAGATTTGATGACCCAGTCGGGGTCTGAGTGTTAGCCGCAGAGAGGGGTGTGACGCTGGCATTGCACTTAGCTGAGATTACCTGTCCGGACCTGCACCTGTCCTGTCCTGTTGGTACCTGATTTGTCGGGAGCCCTTTTTCTCTTTTGTCCAGCCCGTGGCCAGGGTTGGTCCTCGCACCATTCTAGGTAAATTTAATCTGTGTGGGTATGTCCTTGTACTGTTTCACTTTCTCACCCTTCCCAGGTACCAATGCCTAAAGGTTTCTCTTTAAAGTCTTGCAGAACTATTGTTTTAATAATCATTTTCTTAATTGAAAGAATTTTAATCTCATTTGTATGGTTTATGATTCACACGATATTGCAGAGATAAAGAGTTTAAACTTTCTTCTAAGTCAGTGGTTATTTCATAAAGGTAAATGTTATAGTACTACCTATTATGCTAACATCTATTCCGATCCATAGGACTTAGTGTACAGGTTACAAAGATTTTGTAAGTTATGGTGTACAGGTATAAGTCCTAAAAGTGAATTAAAAATTCTGATAGGCAGGAAGCTGAAGCAGGATTACCGTTTCAAGGTATGAATGTTTATGGGCCCAGGTGAGTATGGTAAACTGAACTGGTAATCCCTTATGCCATCAGTATTTCTTTGGTAGCAGAGTAGTGGTTAGGATTTAGTTAAGATAGGTAGTTAGTTGCTTATTAATTAGTATTAATTATATTGATTTGATATTGATTTTATGTATTAACCCAAAACCCGTTTGTATTGTTTTATGTTGTCTAGCAGTCCCCGGGGATATTGAATAGCGGGTGGTAAATGGAAGCCACACTGCAGTGAGGTTACTTGTCTGATGAAGTTAGTGCAGATAGGTAGGTAGAACTTAAGCACTGGTTAGGGATTATTTTTTCTGGTGTAAAAGTGAGAGTAAATGATAGCAAAGAGGTTCGCTGGTGAAACTTTGGCCTTATATCACCTAGAAAGGGTAAGTCTGAAGTAGTAACATTTTCTTTGATGTTTGAGTGAAGAGTAAGTGGAAGGGTTTTTCTCACAGCGAAAGAAACTGTCTTTTCTTTGAATTTAGTCAATCAGACACAGTAGTGAATGTTTTTATGTTGTTAATTAATGAAATGTGCATTTAAATAAAAAGGAATTAAGTGATTGTATTACCTTGCAAAGGAGGGAGTCGGTCGCGGGTGCTGCACTGACGTAACAAAGAGCCGTGCTGGGATTGGTTGAGGCAACGGGTGTGTAGCTGAGGTAATATTGTAAAGGAGGGGTGAAGTAAACAATTGATTAAAATAAGTTTTCAGTGAAAATCAGAACAGCGATAATTATATGTGGCATTTAGACCCAGCAATTATAGGAAATCGCCCTAATAGATAATATTTAGGGTTTGCTGGAGAACAGCAAATTAGAGGAAGACCTCATATCATGTACGGAGAAAAGAGAAACATTTCATTCTTACAAAAAATTAAGAATTATTTCAAAAAAGACAAACCTGTAAAAACAAGAGAAGGTATTATTATTCCACCTCTCAAAACGATGATGAACATGATGATAGAAAGAGGCTACCACACTTGTGAATGGTTAGAGATTTGGGTAGAGTACACCAAAGACAATGGCATATTGGCATTTCCAAAGTATGGTACCGTTAATGGTGTAATTTTGCACAATCTGCAAACTCCCATGAATGAATTAGACCCCAGACCAAGATTAACGCAGCACGAAGCTTTAGAAGAGTGGGAGACTGAGGCTTTTGAATGAGACAGATCCCGATGTGATAGATGTTTTAGTAGATTTTACCCAAGATATCCTAAAGAAACAAGAGATAAGCAGATGAAACAATGGAGACAGTCTATGTTAGTAGAAGAATTATATCCGGCGTTAACCTCAGGAGAACCGACCGGAAGTAAAAGTAAAGATAAATCAAAGAACTTAATGACTAGTGGAGATTCAGACGATGATTATCTTGAGGATTTATTAATGAAAAATCTGCTACCTTATCAGGAAGAAACAAATAGAGTTAACCCTAGTGCTCCAGTCTTAAAACCACCTTTGATTCCCCAAATTGTACATGAGTCCAGCATAGAAAAGGTATTAGAAGAAAAGGAAAGGGAAGCAATAAATAGTGTAGTGAAATAATTCAGAAAATCACTCAATTGAATACGAGTCCTGAAGCCCTAACAATACTAGTAACTATAGGTCCTGTTGTTTCGTTGTATGGAGATAAGCAACCTAGTCCCAAAACTCTAGTTCTGACTACACCTATAGTACAACTCAGGAAAGAAAACATAATAGTAGATGACCAAGCAAGTGAGTGCGAGTCAGTGATTTCCCTGATGGATTTGCCTATAAGAGAACCAGTGGGTGACTCGATCAGGAAAATTACTCCTGGATGTTCAAGATAGGTACAGATTAAAACGTCCACCGGAACTAAAAATGCAACTGTAGTAACCCCAGAGGAAATAGAAAGATGGTCCAGAGACATAGAAAAGCCAAAATCACAGCCAAAAGTATTAGACATTTTTAAATTAGGAGTAAAATTAGAAGAAATGATAGCTGGTAATGCATGATTGGAAAGACTAAATACGGTCAGTGAAGAAGAATTATTATTCATATGCAGAAGTATCACTCGTAATACTAAAATATTTCATGAAAAGTTATTGAATTTGGCCTCTGACATGGGAATTGACATAGGCAAGTCTGAAGTATTGCAGAAGCCTTACAGAGCTGAATTTTCTGACAAAGATTTAGAAAACATGAATGTGTCAGGACGAAAATTGCAAATAAAAGAATTGTTATCGCTGTTACAAAAATGGGAAGACTTGGACAGATGGAAAGCTAGATGGACAAAGAAAAAGGAGGAAGCTCAGGCAAATCGATCTACATCTGAATATTTGATGAAAGAAACTGAAAAGGTTGAAAGGTTGTGTCCAATGAGAGATGTGCCAGGAGGAGGGTATGTGCATGTCCCATGGTCCCGACAGGATATATTATCATTCACAAATAAATTACCAAAACTCAGAGAAAAACCTGTGGAGTGGTACAGGCAAGTCGAGAGATTTGTGAAGGTTTCAAAGGTGCTTTTAAAAGATTTAAATGGCTTATGTGACATAGTTGTTCCTGCAGATTTGTGGACAGAATGTAAAATTACGGTAGATTGGCCAAATGATGAATACCCTTGAGATCCAAAGACAGGAGCCCCGTCAGATGATGTGATGAAAAAATATAATGAGGCAATAACCTACCTAAAAGGAAAGGTACCCCCAAAAGAAACAAATTGGACCAAGATAGACAGAACAACCCAAGACAAAGATGAATCTGTACATGCATGTTATGAGCATCTTTTGCAGGTATTTAAACAATATAGTGGGTTGGAAAATATTGATAATAAGGACATGACCCATTTTATCTATTGTTTTGTGTCAGGATTAAAACCAGAAATATCGCAAATGATTAAAGAGCATAAATTATGTTGGCAGGCGAAGCCTATCGATGAAATTCTCAAGTATGCAAAATACTGTGGGGAGGAAATCGATTATAGGTGGAAGAAATTAGGAAAAAAGGTAATGTGGGCACAAGTAAAATTAGCAGAACAGCAAGAACTACAGTTGAGTCAGCAGGCAAATAATCACGGAAGAGGGGAAGGACAAGGTGAAGTTGTGGGGGCAAGCCTAGAGGGAGAATGAGCAAAGAAGATGCAAAGAAAAAGTTTCCTTGTCATGGGTGTGGAAAATTGGGGCATTGGAAAAACGAGTGTTAATTAATACAGAATAATAATGTCCAAACTCAAAACTGGAATCTATAGGCGCAGAATGAAGTATCACAAAGGCAACCACAGCAGGTAATACAGAACCAATTACCCTCTGCTCCTATGCCAGATTTTGTGAGTCAAGCCAAATACAGTGTAGATACCGGGAATTGGGAGAGAAGTGGAAAGAAAAACACAGTAACACCACAGTTTCTCTTGCAAGACACATTTTTTGAAGAAGATAGTTTCTGACAGTGCTTGAGAGGGGGGGAAGAGGAATGCGTACTTGGCGCATCCTTACCGGTAGATCAGTCAGGTCTTTACGTTGAAGGAAAGGTTGAGGGAAATTACATCACCTTCTTGTTGGACACTGGTGCTACCCGTTCTACTGTGAGAACAGCAGACATCCCAAACCTACCCGTCTCTGGAGAAGCGATCCAAGTAGTGAGCTTTTCTAATAAACAAATTAGGACCCCTGTCACAGAACCCATGGAAGTGTGTATTGGCAATTTTAAATAAATACATACGTTTTTAGTGTGTGACTCCAGTCCCGTAAACCTGTTAGGGAGAGATCTACTGTGCAAAATGAATTGCACAATTTATTGCACCCCAAGTGAAAGTTGAAATTCAGACTTCAGATGATGACAGAATTTATAAAATCATGTTAGCTAAGCAAGAAACTGAAATTAAAAAGATGACTCTAAAAGATTTAGCAGAAGAGCTTCAAAATACTGTAAATCCTGATGTTTGGGATTTTACCGGAAAAGAGGTAGGATTATTGGCAAATGTTGACCTGATAATAGTGACAGTGAAGGAAAGTGCAGTTTACCCAAATACTCAACAGTATAAAATGAGCCCAGAAATAAAAGCAGGGGTTGCAGCAGAAATGGAGCATTTAGTTGAGCAAGGAATTTTAAAAGAAATAATGAGCAGTCCATGTAATTCACTTATAATTGGCATAAAGAAAACAAGCGGGAAATATAGGGTCATATAAGACCTGCGCAAAATCAATAAAATTATTGTCCCATGTTGTCCAATAGTTCCGAATCCAGCAGTAATTTTGTATCAGAGACCATGGAGTGCAGGATGGTTCACTGTAATTGATTTATGCCATGCCTTTTTCTCAATTCCATTGCATCCAGACAGTACTGCCCGGACAGTCTGTTCTGGTGCGGTAAATAGACAACCTATTGGTAGCGTCTAAAACCCAAAATGACTGCGTTGATGATACAATTGCATTATTAAATCATGTGACTGAAGGAGGACATAAAGTGTCACCGAAAAAGTTGCAATTTTGTACCACATCAGTGAAATATCTGAGACATCAGATAGAGAGGGGAGTCAGAAGAGTGACTTCAGAAAGATTCAAAATATTTAGAAACATGAAATTACCTCAGACGCAAAAAGAAATCAGAATGTTTCTCAGAGTTGTAGGCTACTGCAAGCATTGGATTGTGGGATTTGCAGTGCTAGCTAAGCCATTGATTCAAATTACAAAGAAACGGGCAAAAGATCCGGTAGAATGGGATGATGAAAGCATGACTGCTTTCTTGAAATTACGCAATTGCTTATGTGAAACCCCAGCATTGGGAATGCCAGATTACTCCAAAGAATTTGCATTGTTCTGTGATGCACGAGACAATTGTGCTCTTTCAGTCCTAACCCAGACCCATGGACTAATGCGACGTCCTGTGGCACATTTTTCTGCCACTTTACGCCCAGTGGCATCCGCATTACCAGGATGTTTGAAAGCAGTAGCTGCAACCTGCATGAGTCTAGAACAAAGTGAGTCTATTGTAATGGGACATCCTGTAACTGCATATGTCCCACGTGCAGTTGTGATTCTATTGAAAGGAACTTACACACAGTACCTAACGCCTAGTCGGCTGACTAAGTATGTGCAAGTCATTTTAGATGCAGAAAATGTGATAATAACCATATGTACAGTCCTGAATCCAGCAACCCTGTTGCCGAATTCACATTTTGAAGAAGTAAAAGAAGAAGTCGAACATGGTTGTTTAGCTCCTACAGAGTATAGAACTAAACCACGCCCAGACATACAGAAAAACCCACTAAAAGATTCAGAATATGAGCTATTTGTAGATGGTTCATGCACGAGACACAAAGAAGGAGTTTGAGTGCTGCTTACGCTGAATGCACATTGGCTTATCTATTCGAAGGATACCATTTACCATGAGTCAAGTCTGCACAAGTAGCTGAATTAATTGCTTTAATAAATGCTTGCAAATTTGAGAAAAATTGGAAAGTAACCATTTACCCTGATAGTCAGTATGGTTACAGGGTTGTGCATGACTTTGGCCAACTCTGGATGCAAAGGGAGTGCATGACTTCTTCAGGAACCCCTATTAAAAATGGAAAATTTGTCAAGGAATTAATTGAAGTGATTTAATTACCAAAAGAATTGACCGTGGTCAAGTGTGCTGCTCACCAATCTGGAAATGAGAAAGTGACAGCTGGCAATCGTTGTACTGAACTAGTAACCCAACATAGTGGCAAGTATAAAATGGCGGTAAACAAGAAAATTTATGCATGTGGAATCAGCTGCCAACTTATGCTGCTAGAGGGTGTGAGAACATGGGAAGAAGTGAGAGATTTACAAAATGAAATGAAGCAAAACAAAAAGAAAAGGAAGAATGGGAGAAAATAGGTTGTCAGAGAAGGGCTAAAGATGGTGTCAGTGTTTACTTGGATCGGAGACCTGTGTTACCAGACTGTATGCTTGCTCCTATGGCTAGGATGTACCACAGGGATGCACACATAGGCAGAGATGCAATGATAAGATTGTTTAGACAGGAATGGTGTCATGTGAAGTTCAGGAATGTAGCAGAGAGTCTTTGCCAGAGATGCTTAACTTGTCAACAAATGAACCCTGGTAGGAAAACTATAGTTTGCCCCAGGAAAATTGGAAAAACAGAAAGCCTATTCACAAGACTCCAACTTGATTTCATTCAGTTGCCAGCGTGTCGAGGATTAAAATATGTCCTTGTCATTGTTTGCATATTTTCCAAATGGGAGAAGCATACCCAACCAGGAAGAATGACAGCTTAATTGTAGCCAAACTCTTGCTGAGAGAGTTCATTTCTCGATTCGGCTTTCCATTAACGATTGAGTCAGACCGAGGGTCTCATTTTAATAATGAAATAATTTGTTTAATTTGTGGAGCATTCAAAATTGAGCAAAAGCTGCACTGTGCATATCCCCCAGAGGCTTCTGGAGTGGTAGAACTGAATGGCACAATAAAGGCAAGATTGGGAAAAATGTGTGACTCAACTCGATTGGAGTGGCCTGATGCTTTACCTCTTGTCCTGATGGGACTCAGAAACATACCAGACAAGAAAACAGGCTTGAGTCCCCATGAAATACTCATGGGAAGGGCAATGAGGCAGGCATGTGTGCCAGGTCACAAGCTGTTAAATACATCTGATGACTTGGTATTGGAGTAATGCAAAGAGTTGGTTGACCAAGTGTGTTCTATCTCTCACCAGGTTGGGGAAGACACTGTAGCCAGACAATCAACTCCAGCACATGACTTAAATCCAGGAGATTGGGTAGTGGTAAAGGAGCACACCCGAGAATCGTGCCTAGCACCACGGTAGGGAAAACCACTTCAAGTAATATTGGTTACCACCACAGCTGTAAAGTGCAAAGGAATTCCAAACTGGATTCATGACAGTCATACCAAAAGAGTAATTGAACCTGACGAAGTAGAGGCTGAAGGTTGCACAGCTGAAGGGTCTCAAGTGGTTGATCCTGAAGTAGCTGATGAAGAACAACCAAGCACCAGTCAGGATGAATGAATTCCAGTAGTCGACATACCTGAAGTAACAATAAGAACAAGAAGTAAAATATATTTAGATAGTCAGAGTGATAGTGAGGATGAAACATGAATAGAAGAACGCACTCAGATTATAGAAATCAAAGACAATATCAAATCTGAGGAGAAACAGATAAGGAAAAAGCAATACACTCAGACAGAAGAAAACAGCAACATTACAAGGCATGTCTTTCCTGGACCGGGATCAAGCATCCTGGTACCGGTTTCTGGCTATCAGCCATCTTCAGCCAGGATAGCTTGACTCCAGTGGTATGGAGAACATGGGACTCATGTCTGAGCATACCCATCCCACTCGGGGTGACAAATACAAAAATAACAGCTGATTGACAGAATGCAGAACAATGTCATACATTCACCCCAGTACAGAGATCTGGGCCTACATCCATCGTTTTTTTGCACTCCCCACCACCCCAGTTCAGACATGGTATATGCAAATCAGCCTTGACCCTGTGCCTCATGGGAACAGTCCAGCTCGAACTGCCAAGCCATGCTCGAACTGCCAAGCCATGGCTTTCCTGGACCGGAACCAAGCATCCTAGGACCAGTTTCTGGCTATCAGCCGTCTTCAGCCAGGATAGCTTGACTCCAGTGGTGTGGACAGCATGGGACTCACGTCTGAGCATACCTATCACACTCGGGGTGACAATTACAAAAATAACAGTTGATGGACAGAATGCAGACAATGTCATACATTCACCCCAGTACAGAGATCTGGGCCTAAATCCATCGTTTTTCTGCACTCCCCACCACCCCAGTTCAGACATGGCCATGTTGGGGAGTGTATCTGTCTATGGGAGGCAGACTTAGACTCCTCCCTGGTTACTTTTTCTTGCCGGGGACTGCTGTGCTTGCCTCCAGTCTGCTTGTGGGTGTGTGCATGTTAACAGGGAGACAGTGTCTCCTCTGGCTCCTATTTTACTGCTAGGCATGCCTCCAGGGGAGGGGGCTGGGCCTCAGTACTTCCTGGTTGCCAGCTGTGTACCTGGTGTGGTCCTGTGGATGAGTCCCTGACTTCCTACTGGTAGGTACTCCTCTGTGGAACCTTTGGTGGTTTCTCCTTTGTGTGCAGTCAACTGCTGATGGCTGGTCTTTGGGTTGTTCGTTATGAGTGCTCGTGTGGCTTGTATGGTGCCACGGTTCTTTTTGGCATGCTTCCTCTTTGGGGCATGCAGTGTGGCTAACTTGTTGAGGGTGGTCAGCTTGCCGGTGTTTCCTGCGGTGTCCTGTGTACTGCTGCAGACTCCTTAGTCTTTCTGCGTGTTCTACAGCACATATTTGGGGTTGTTGTTTGCTTTTTTCCCCCCAGTGCACGAGTTGTGTCGGGTCCTGCATGGGATGCTGCCGGCTTGCCTATGTCTGTGCTCTGCTCGGTTGCCCGACCCGGGGTCTGCTGTGCTTTCCTCTGGCCGGGGTTGGAATATTGTTTTTGAATTTGGGCAACCCGGTCGGCTTCCTGCTATGCTTGCTTCTGGCTGGGGTTGGTGTGGCTCTGTTGGTAGCCCGGCCAGTGGTTTGCAGTGCATTCTCTCCAGCCGCGGCGTGCTGCGTTTCTCGCGGGCCTCTGTGGGCATGCTTCCTGGTTCTTGCAGGCATTGGCTTTTGTTCTGGGGGTCACAGTGGTTTGCACTTCTGGCCTTTCCTCACCTACATGGGTGGTGGTCTGACAGGCTTGCTGACCGGGTTTGGCACCTGTGTGTGGGGGTCAGAATGGAGGGCTGCATGCCTCGTTCCATGTTTGGCCACCTGTTTGCTGTTCAACGGGTTTGCTCTTAGGCTTTCCTCGCATACTGCTTCCTCTACTGTGGGGTGTTTGTTTCCTTTCCAACCCTTGCTCGCAATTTCTGGGTCTGAGGCTGCATTTTTTCTTGGGTTTTGCTGGTTTTGGGGGGCTCCCCCTCCCTGCTCTTGTGGACCGGGTGCTGTTTCTTGTTGGCTGGGTGCCTGCTGGTCTCTGTCCCTTGCTGGTTGCCCTTATGGCCTCCTTGTTTGGCGGTCTGTCTTGGGGGAATTGGTGTTTGTGTCCGGTTTGTTCTTTGGTGGGGTCTGGGCTTAGTGCTGGTGGGCCTCCTTCTCCTTCATTTTCTTCTGCTTTTTGCTGGCACTCTGTTGGCTTGCCACTGGGGGTCGCTTGTTTATCCCTTTGGCTCTCCCTCTTGGGGGATTTCGCATCCGGCTGGCATGGTATGTGAAATTCTGCGGTGCTGGCTTCCGCCTTGTCCTTGGTTTTGCCTGTGGCTTGACCTTGTGTTACATTTTCTGTGTGGTTGCCATGGCTGCTTTTTGGCTTTTGTACATCTCAATGAATGAGTCATCACAGCGAGAGGGACGAAGGTGTGATGCTGCGATTACTTACTGGTAATAGTAGGGCTTGAGTCGAGGGTAGACGTCGTCAGCCCACTATTTTCAGAGAGTAGACACTGTCTACCCTGCCAAGAGGTTGGGGCCCACAGAAATATGCTGAACTCATCTCAGTGTAATTTTCTGACACCGGGACACTTTCATCAGCACATGCACATTGTTCCAAGCAGAAACGTGCAGCTGGGGTGAGGGCTTTCCAGATTACAGCTTCACCCATAACCAAACCTGAAGTTAAGGGGCCATTGGATCTCTTTTTGTTGGAGTATCCTGGCTGGGAGCTAGCACTAGCCTCACACCTAAATGCAATGGAAGGAACACAAAGGCACACAGCTTATCACTACACAGGTACTTACCAGAGGCATGCTTTTGACTTTGTTCAGTCCCTGTATATAAGAGATATGCAAACACGTTAAGAATGTCAGATGTGTTGGTCTCCCCAGTATTTACACAAATAACAATTTAAATGCCACTATTTTGTTTTATTTCTAATATAGCGCTTTAGTACTACAGTAATATTAAAGTGCTTTAAAAGAAATAAAACAAAACGGTGGTATATAAATTATTTATGTATGTGTGATGTAAAGCGCAAGAACACCCTGCATTGGGATGCGTAGTGTCACTGCACGGCGTCGGAGCTCTTTACATCACATGAACAGATAATACATTGACAATAAATCAAATGTGTGCACACCTATATAAAGCATGTGTTACCTGAGACAGTGAGGGTTTCAAGATGTAGGAGTCACATGCCCTTCATACCTCACTTTGCTATATTAGAAGGATTACAATGTAGGAATTGCAATTAACGAAAGGCTCTATTTCTTAAAAGCAGTAACCCACTTGCCCAATTACATAAAATAACAAGCATTGGCATAGCCAATAGGTCTCGCTTTTAGGACCTTATAAGTATTTCGTTATGCAGCTCAACATCCTTGCTGCAACAAAATCAACTGTTGCATGGCTAAGCACTTATAAGGTCCCAAAGGCGATTCCTTGTTGGCTATGCCAATGCTTGTTATATCTCTTCTGGCAACCCTCCAAGATGCACTGAGGGGATCACTACTGGTAATCTTGCATCGAATGCCCACTAAAGTAATATTGCCTAATGTGGTCACTATTGAAATAGAAGCTCCGGGGGATTTTCATTGAACAACAGTAGCTTATATTACTGAAAAGGTTGGATACTTCTGTTCTTTGTATTGATCAAAGAGTGGTTTACCAATAAGGAGATAGCAGGCAATTGTACAAACAAGTACCAGCATGCATTGCAATGTACAGCATGCCCTGCTCATAAAAGGGAATGGTAATTAGGATAAAATTCCATATGGCACAGACAGCCTTTCCTGATGTTGCTCACTTGCTATTTTCCTTAGATCAATCAATTTAGACCTCTGTACGTGGAATTCAGACCTTTAAAGCCAACTTGGCAACGCTTACTTGAGCAGTGTGAAAATACAGGGAATTTGCAAAAGTCCTCTGTGCTAATTAATACTTTCCCATAAGTAGGCAATGTAAATGGTAGACAGACAGAGATGCTTCAGTAACAGCACAGTGAACGAGGGCCAGCCAGCTGAGGGAGGAGTAGTGATAAAGAACCCTTCTAAGGGACCGCTTGCACCACAACTGCAGATTTTCATATAAAGAAATTGCTTTGTGCGTTCTTGGCTTGGCTGCCAGCACCATATGCTGTGCTTTGCAAAACAGTCACGCCGGCTATACCTCGACAAATACTCATACCTCAACCAGACACCCACCCGAAAAGGACATACATCATAGAAATATAGAGAGGGACACAAAAAGACACATACATGCACAAACACATACAAAACGTATATAAAAGTTACCTAAATTCTGACACAGCATACAGAAACACAAACAAAACGCACAGCCAGCCCACACGAAGGCACACGCATCCCCATGCATATAAAGAAACACCATTCACACGCATATACAAAAACACTTGAATAAAAAAAGAAATGTACATATAGACCTACTGAAACACGCGCAGAAACACATGCATTAAACAAGCACACCCACAGAACCATAGTCTTGCTAGAAGAAATTACCACCACATACAGGCACACTAACAAGCACACAGGTAAGCACGTCTACAAAACAAAAACAGATGCACACATGCATACATGCATGCACAGACACGCACAACTCGGAGAGAACCACAGATGGCCATTAGCACATGTAGGTAGACACAGACATACTTGCACAGGTACACACACCCACAGGCACAGGTAGAAAGAACACATAAAGATTCACACAACAAACAAAATCAAAATTCAAAATTCAAAAAGTGCTAACACGTAATAAAAAAGACAATTAAATTACAGAAGTCATATTTGACATAAGCACATATCTCATTAAAAAACAGTTATTTCTCAGCAGAATATACATAATCACAGGTGTAAAGTTCATTACTGTTAAAAATACAGTTAAAACAAATTACAATATCATTGTGCTACAAATCATTAAAATTTCATTCCAAATGACACATAAAATGAACCAATACAGAGAATAGACAATAATCTAGCAGTCTCTGAACGACTAGGCAGAGAGTAGTTACCCTACTAGCAATCTCTGCCTTATTACCCACGCCCACCCCAGGTACTTTGCGGTGGCAATTGTGATCCAAGTCAAAGAAGTAGATCTAACAATACGCAAAGCTACCATACTGCTTTTAGTACCCAAGTTCCTACACATAGGTGCCAACCAGACTCGCCTTGGAGCAGAATATACTTGGCAGGAGAACAAAAAGTGACCAAGGGTTTCGTTTCCTTCCCCACAGACTGGACAAGTAGCTGGACCTCCTTCTCTCCACTTAGATGTTAAATTACGGAGAGGGAGAGAGCCAGCCCTTAGTTGGAAAAACAATTTCCTATCCATAGGGTTCGATATGTAATCCCAATACAATTCATATATAGGGTACAGTTTAACCTCGAGAAAACTGGTGGTCATGGACCCGCTGTTAGTACTGAGCAAACTCCTATTAGCAACCCGTTCCCCAAAAATATTTTTTAGGATTGACTTAGTGGGAAATGATGCCCCAACTGGATCAGACCATAATGCATTTAGTCCTAGTTCAAATAGTGCTAGTTTTAATGATTTGAACCATCTAATTTTATTAAAGCGATCTGCTTTGATGACATCAATGAACCCATCCGCATAGTGGGAGAGCTCAGGTGTGGTCCAGAGCCTACGCCAGTATAGAATCGGACGTAGTTTGCCCATTTCCGAGATTTCTCTCCTGCCAAGCTCATATCTCAGAGGCAATAGCGGACTACTCTGTGGAGTACCTGTAAGTTTCCTTAAAAATGTGTTCTCAGATGTTTGGAGCTCCTGCAGATTTTCATGCCCCCACAACTCAGCCCCATACAATGCTGACCCAATTGCTTTTGCCTCATATATGATCAGGGGTGGTTTAATCGGTTTGGTCAGCGATTTCCTATGCTCCTTTATAATGGTACCAGCTAATTGCTTGTGCCTTAATGTTGCAATATTTAGATGTTGGTTCCACCTATTATCGTTTGAGATAAGGATCCCCAGGTATGTAAATGATTTTACAACCTCAAGAATGCGTCCACTCATGGTAATTTTGGATTTAAAATTTCTATGAGGATTAAAAACCATGAGTTTTGTTTCAGACGCATTCACCTCCAGAACGTGATCCCCACAGAACTTATCAAATATTGCCAATGCTTTTTGCAGACCACTTGGGGTTTCAGATAAAATTAGCGTGTCATCGGCGAACATTAAAATAGGAACTTTTACACCTGCGAGAGAGGGAGCACCCACTACCTGTGATTGCATGCGGGGGACAATACCGTTAATAAAAAGGGTGAACAGTGTTGGTGCCATTGAGCACCCTTGCCAAACCCCGCGCTCAACAGGAAATTCGGCAGTGTCATTACCGTACCCACCCCATTGGATTTTGGCATAAGTACCTTCGTGTAATCTCATGGTCAAGGTCAGCAAGACCCCTGGGACCCCTAAAGCCGCAAGCACTTCCCACAGTTTTGCCCGTGGTACCAGGTCGAAGGCAGCCCGCAGATCAACAAATGCCGCATAAAGACTGCCTCCACCTAGCACCACGGTCCTCCACTGGATCAGTTGAAAGCGAAAGACTTGATCCACAGTACTAGTTGCCCTGCGGAACCCAGCCTGGAAGGGAGATAAAATATTGTGATCCTCCACCCAGTCGAGCAATCTGTTTACAATCACTCGCCCCACGATTTTTTGGATAGTATCAATTAAACTGATTGGGTGGTAGTTGCAAGGCTGGGCACGATCTCCCTTTTTATATACAGGAATGATTACAGCACCCCGCCATGATACCGGGATATCTGCACCCTTGGCAATGTGGTTTATTAGCAGGTAAATGTATTTACACCACCTTCCAGTGTCATTTAGAAAAACGTCAGCTGGGACCCCATCAATGCCAGGAGCACGGCCACTATGTACAGTTTTGAGGGCAGACAGTATTTCACTCTGCGTGAAGACATTGTCTTCTGCAAATAAATGAGTAGGGCAAATACTATTTACAATCTGGTCCCTAGTAGCATACTGTTCACTGAAGAATTTGACCCAGGCGTCCTGTGGGACATTGCTGTTACTTGCCTCTTCAGACCTTTCTTGACCCCATTTGACAATGTGCCAAAATAATCTAGAGTGTTTTCGGTCGCTTGCACATTTCAACTTGTTCCAATGGGCTTCGTCCCAATCTCTTTTCGCCTTAGCAATACAGTTTCTATAATGCTTCCTAGCAGATCGAATAGCCCCCAAATTTTTACTCTTAATTGCGGCTCCCAGAGAGGATCGTGCCACCTTGCAATCATGATTATACCACTTAGCAGCTCTATAAGCACATACCCTTTTTCTGCTTACAGGTTTTAAAAAGTAACATTTAATTTCATTAAAGAGAATCTCATGTACTTTAGTAGTGTCATCTTGGCCCGGAGGATTCCCTGCCACACACTCTAGGGCCATGATAGCCTTGTCAGTCGCAACTCCTATTTTTTCTAAGACCTGCTGGTCTGTCCTAACACTTGTCCACCTCAACCTGCGCATGTCATTTGTTGGTACAATCAACGGGGGTAGAGGTTCATCACAGTGATTAGAAACAATATCTTCAGACAACCACCATTTGTGAAAAACGCATAAAGGGTTATGGTCGCTCTCAAGCCTTTCCATTACTACCATATCACTAACAGATGACCAAAGAGACATGCTACAGATGACATAATCAATGCAGCTTTTGTTTCTCCCATTGTTGAAAGTCATGGCTGGTACTCTATCTGACTTTGTCCGGCCATTCAGAGCTCTTAACCCTTGTTCGAGGCACATTGCATTTAGACCTAAAATATCCTCGGTCCAGCGAGTTACTGGAGTAGTATCTAGTGTGGGAATATCCCATTGCTTATCTTCCTCTGCACCTAAGAAAGCCTCACCAGTGTCTAGAGGTTCAAACGTACGATTTAAGTCGCCTGCAATTATTATGTTCTTCCTAGTAGAATGTGTCTCTAGAAGATTATACAGGGTCAGAAGGACCTCAGATTTTCCTGCATTTCCTCCTCTAACATATATGTTATAGATGTCGATGGAAATGGATAAATCACTCATGAGTCTAATGAGCTGGATATCTTTTTGATCAAGCTCCACACTTTTTACTACAACCTTTAGGGACTGTCGGACCCATATAGTAAGGCCCCCCATCGGGCGCCCTTTTGGGCCCTTGATGGCTGGAACATAGAAATTTAAGTACCCCAAAGCAAAAACAGGATCACAGGCCCATGTCTCTTGAAAAATGCAAACATCATACTTGCTAACAAACCCAAACCAGTCTCCGCAATCCAGCTTGGAGCATAGCCCAGCCACATTCCAGGACAGTAGATTCCCAGTGCCGTTTGCCATGACAGGTTTAGAGCTAGAGACAAACCCATTCAACACCGTGTCATCAATACCAATTTTGTTAACATTTTCATTGATTGGTCCTACTGTGACCTCAGGGTTGACAATCTCAATTCGAGCGCCTACTAGATGACCAGGCTCCCCAGTAGTACATGCATCAAGGGTATTTTGCAACAAAGGCTTAGGGTTAAATGGTTGTCAATCACAGGCATCCAGGTTTGGGAGGGCAGAGAATCTATTTTCCAAGCCTAGTCCCCACTCAGTAAAACCAACATCCTTACTGCCCCTTTTGGTCACAACGTTCCATTTTGTTCTTAAAGTACTAGAATTCGGGCCTCTTCCTTTCCGAGGGTAGAAAAAGTCCAAGGTCAATGGAACAATTGAAGTTGATCTTCGCTGTGGAGGTAAAATGTTGGGGAAGATGTTTGGCAAGACCTCAGGGTCTGAGAAGTTAAGGACAACACAATCCCCCTTAAACCTTTTGACCCTATTACCAATCCACTCTACCCTTCTGGCATTTACAAGTTCTTCAGATAATTGCTGCTTTCCCCAGGGAGAAATTACCATGTTGTTAGTAAGCCACGATAGAGATTTGTTTAATAAAGATGATGTTGATTCAACCTCTCCAGATGCTAGTGGGGGGACATTTGCAAGGACGAGAACTAATGGAGAAGCTTCTACTACAAGCTCAAAAGACCCTTTCCCAGTATTAAAATCACCAGTGGTAGGAACAGGGGTACAACACCTGAGGCACCACCAGGTGGGTTAATCAGTGGTACCATAGGAGGATTTGGCACAGGAATAGGAATAGGTCCACTGTTTTCGCCAGAGGGTGTTTTACTCACTAATGGCTCTACCCTAGACACAACGACTTCAGGGAGATTTCCTACCTTCACCAGAGTTTTCTCTAGTAAACCTTCCAGTCTACTGACCTCAGCGGTTAGTTTGTCTATTTTACTAACCAGGGGTTTAACTATACCTTTAATTTTTGTGTCCATCATGCTCCATAGTTTATTAAATTGAGCATTGGAGAGGGTCACATGAGCTTCAGTAGTCAGATCATCCTCCTCATCCTCAAGTATTTTCCTTGGTGGGGTTGCAACTTTATTTCTAGCAGACCTTAAACCCCCCCGTTTTGGTATAACCTTTCTTTTGCCCCCAGTAACCCTCGGGCTGGAACAGGGGCTGCAGTAGGGATAGGGGACTCGTTATTGATAGATATCACTGACACCACTTCGCTGTCACTATTATCTTCAGTAATAGCAACAATGCCACTAGGCTGGATGGTATTTGTATCGTGGAGAGAGTCATGTACCACACCAGATGTACTGCTATTTTGTAGTGCAAAAGAATCCTCTATCTCTTTATCGTCCAGAGGAGATTGGTTAGATGAGTCTAATCCCAATGAGGATCTCCTGTCGCTATTTATTTTTGCCACGACTTGGAAAAGATAGTTATCTATGGTGTTATTGACTGGGGTTTGCTTTTTCCCGGGCATGGTTAGGATGGACAATACACTCAGAGCAAGATGGTTACTCACAGGACTCAGCAGTTGTTTTAATTACCCAGTGCAGTGTAGTCCAAGACGGACTTTATCCAGAAAGTGTTCGAAAGGATTTTCGGGCAGGGTCCCTGGCCCAACCCAACCTAGTCCAACCTCGGACGGCCTCAGACGGCCCGCCCTTTGCCCGGGCTTCACCCGGCGTCCCGCGAGGCGGAGCAAACGCTGATTTTAAGCGCCTCCTGGCGCGGTTTCTGGCGTCGCAGCCCGCGTGGGCTGATGGGTAATGTAGTTCCTGACCCGCTCTCCACTCGGCGGCTACGCTTCACCAGTGAGCGGCGGGAGGCGGGCAGGACGCTGCAGGGCTGAGTAGCAGATGATTTACAAGGTGAGCCCCCTCAGCAAAGGTTTAGGCGTCTTGGCGGCAGCAGAGTTTCCGTGTGCAAAAAGGATTCCCCCCTCGTCAGGGCGAACGCTGATTTTAAGCACCTCCTGGCGCGGTTTCTGGCGTCGCAGCCCGCGTGGGCTGATGGGTAATGTAGTTCCTGCCCCGCTCTCCACTCTGCGGCTACGCTTCACCAGCGAGCGGCGGGAGGCGGGCAGGATGCTGCAGGGCTGAGTAGCATATGATTTACAAGGTGAGCCCCCTCAGCAAAGGTTTAGGCGTCTTGGCGGCAGCAGAGTTTCCGTGTGCAAAAAGGATTCCCCCTCGTCAGGGCGAACGCTGATTTTAAGCGCCTCCTGGCGCGGTTTCTGGTGTCGCAGCCCGCGTGGGCTGATGGGTAATGTAGTTCCTGCCCCGCTCTCCACTCGGCAGCTACGCTTCACCAGCGAGCGGCGGGAGGCGGGCAGGACGCTGCAGGGCTGAGTAGCAGATGATTTACAAGGTGAGCCCCCTCAGCAAAGGTTTAGGCGTCTTGGCGGCAGCAGAGTTTCCGTGTGCAAAAAGGATTCCCCCCTCGTCAGGGCGAACGCTGATTTTAAGCGCCTCCTGGCGCGGTTTCTGGCGTCGCAGCCCACGTGGGCTGATGGGTAATGTAGTTCCTGCCCCGCTCTCCACTCGGCGGCTACGCTTCACCAGCGAGCGGCGGGAGGCGGGCAGGACGCTGCAGGGCTGAGTAGCAGATGATTTACAAGGTGAGCCCCCTCAAAATAGGTTTAGGCGTCTTGGCGGCAGCAGAGTTTCCGTGTGCAAAAAGGATTCCCCCCTCGTCAGGGCGAACGCTGATTTTAAGCGCCTCCTGGCCCGGTTTCTGGCGTCGCAGCCCGCGTGGGCTGATGGGTAATGTAGTTCCTGCCCCGCTCTCCACTCGGCGGCTACGCTTCACCAGCGAGCGGGGGGAGGCGGGCAGGACGCTGCAGGGCTGAGTAGCAGATGATTTACAAGGTGAGCCCCCTCAGCAAAGGTTTAGGCGTCTTGGCGGCAGCAGAGTTTCCGTGTGCAAAAAGGATTCCCCCCTCGTCAGGGCGAACGCTGATTGTAAGCGCCTCCTGGCGCGGTTTCTGGCGTCACAGCCCGCGTGGGCTGATGGGTAATGTAGTTCCTGCCCCGCTCTCCACTCGCCGGCTACGCTTCACCAGCGAGCGGCGGGAGGCGGGCAGGATGCTGCAGGGCTGAGTAGCAGATGATTTACAAGGTGAGCCCCCTCAGCAAAGGTTTAGGCATCTTGGCGGCAGCAGAGTTTCCGTGTGCAAAAAGGATTCCCCTATCGTCAGGGCGAACGCTGATTTTAAGCGCCTCCTGGCGCGGTTTCTGGTGTCGCAGCCCACGTGGGCTGATGGGTAATGTAGTTCCTGCCCCGCTCTCCACTCGGCGGCTACGCTTCACCAGCGAGCGGCGGGAGGCGGGCAGGACGCTGCAGGGCTGAGTAGCAGATGATTTACAAGGTGAGCCCCCTCAGCAAAGGTTTAGGCGTCTTGGCGGCAGCAGAGTTTCCGTGTGCAAAAAGGACACAACAAACATACTGATACACACATATCAAAAATAGCCCCTTCCACACAGAGATACCCATAGACATGGACCTTTCCTCTCATACTGTGCACGCACATGCATGCACACAAACACACACCTTGACGCTGCTGGACGTTACAGTGCAAGAACTCATCTTAATATTGCCGTCAGTATATTTTCATTTGGTAGTAAAACCAGATTAATACATTCTCTGCGCTAAATCGGAGCTACGTTTTTATCTATTGTGTTGATTGTAGGCTTGTCTTTTGCACACCTTCAGCAAGTTGCTCCCATTCAACTTGTGAATACAATAAAACAGGGACATCTGAACACTGCATTTAGCGGTTATAGGGAAAGAGTGTAAGCCGAGCTTAATAAGAGCAGATATGCCACATAGCATGTACATGAAAGTGACACCATTAACACCTTTCACCGCAGCGCTAAGGGAGCAGGGGGGGGGGGCGCACGGCGCTCACACACTGGTGACGGAACCGCTCCGTCACCAACCTCGGGTGAGCTGTGCTGATGACGGAGCAGTTCCGTCATGGCCCCGCCAGCTCAATAGAACGCCCAGCGCAGGCGCGGATTCCGCGCCGCGCAGGCGCAACGGGCGGGCCATGACGAACCGCTCCGTCATCAGCACAGCGCCACCGTGGCTGATGACGGAGCGGTTCCGTCAGATCAGCATCGAAGAGGTTAACTAGACCAGTGATATATAGAAATGCCAGTTTATTCAAAAAGGTTAACACATTCGCCCCATGGAAAGACTGAAGAAAATGGCAGCTAGCACGCAGGCCCCTTTAAAAATGTGACTTGTGTGCTCGGTGATACATTTTTTTTTTTTTACCTCCAGTTTCTAAATGGCAGTTATTTCTTCATTGCAATACAGTATAAAAGCAGTAAATTAAACTTATCAAATTGCTCGAGTTGCAGTTTAAAAACTTAGGGGCATATTATCAAGGCAGGCGAAATAGAATTATCGCCGCTTTTGAGGCCGTTTTCGCCGCAAAGCGGCGATAATTTCATCGCCCTATTAGCAAGCTGTCGCTAACATCAGTTAGTGACAGCTTTTAGATGATAGCGAGCGGTTTGGGGCCCGCTTTGCATGTCAGCGATATTTATCGCTAATGACATGCAAAGTGGGCATACCCAACCAGTTAGCGACTGAAAGCAGTCGCTAACGTCGCTATCGCCTATTAGCAAGGCAGGCGTAGCGATAAAAATTTTTGCACTAAGCGCAAATATCACTGAAAATTACTGCCTGCTCAGACCAGTTCTTAGCCTGTATATCCAATGGAAGGTGGATATTCAGGCTAAGATCCAATTAGCGATAATGCCTGAATATCACTGGATTTCCAGCGATATTCACACATTTCGGCGCTATCGCCGATATTTTATCGCTTTGGAGATAAACGTTGCTAATAGCACGCTATCTCTGCGATAAAATTCGGCAATGCTTGGTGATAAAAAACAATTTTGCTAAGCTTCTTTAGCGATAAATATCGCTAGTTGTTGATAATATGCCCCTTAATTTATTGCAAGTGCGTTCATGCTGGTAGCACAAATTCAGTGATAAAAAAACGTATGAAACATTTCAACTTGCAGAAGGTACACTATGAAATCTACGCTTTAAATTCACGGCCATTTACACAAAATTAGAATGCAGAAGTAATACTAAAAGCTAGCAATGATTACACGTGGTACATGCAACAACGTAATGTATATTTATTAGAAACTGAATAATTTCCATGTATCGTCCTTCTGAAAAGTAAAAAGAACAAGTAGATGCAACACTTACAGACTTTTCTTGGGAGTGCATCTAATAACGTTAGAAAGTATGACAAAATGGAAATCCATACAGCCAGCCTACCTCGCTTTATGAACGCCTAGTTTGAGGGGCACAAAAAACACACTGGCTCCCAGATGCCTGCATCATTGATTACCCAAAATGTTAAATCCAGAGTGAATGCTGCTCATTGATTTCACTGCAATTATCACCCCAAATAAACAGACTAAAAGGGCACAGATGAGAAACGCCACACCCCTGGGATATATGTACACCCCCAATTTTCCCCCAAGCACGATTACCAAAAATACAGGTAGCAAGCTGCAGACCCGGTTTGTATAGCCTCTGGACACAGGGGGTGGGGCAATCAATAAACATGAGGCACTGCTGGCCTGCACACCTCGCCTGGCGAGCCAGTCATCCCGCTGCTAAGCAAAACAAAACAAGTATTTTAAAAGGAAAAACTAAACTTAAAAACAAACGGAGAGACATCCCGGGTATCTGAGAAGATGTCCAGGAGGAAAGCATTTTTTGACCTGGAAAAAAAACTATTTGAGGAACATTGCGAACAAGGGTCAAGACATTACATCAGAGTTGGGGCAGAGGAGCCTGAATAAAGCTGACGAGGAGGGAGGGGGGGAAGGGAGGGGAGAGTGCGAGCAGAGGAGCCATTAGAACAATGCTTAATAAGATAAGAAAGTTAGATGGCGGCTGCGCGCGTTCACGCGCACTTGCACTCAAGCTTTAGGCCAGGAAAAGCTTGTGGGTAGCACTTTGAAAAGCCCCTTACTAAAAGTTGAGCAGCAGAGCAGGCACTGCTCTAGGCTCGACCTAAAAATGTGTCATCTGCGTTTTACATAATGTGCTTTGCAGGAGACATACTAACCCCCTGTGCTACTTTGATTCAAAACTAGGACTCGGTCAAACATAGATCTCTCTAGAAAATATGTTATCCTCCAGAGTTATTTCACCATTGTTATTATTCACTGAGATTTAGCGGGCACACAAAGATCTCTGCAGAAGGTACCTTAACCCCATAAGATATTTTAAAATAGAGACAATGTAACCAATTTAGCAGGACAGATTTACTGCCACATTTCTCCTTGTTGCCAATTTTTTTTGGCAGGGTTGGAAAAAAAAATGTATAAGTTGATAACCAGATTTTGTATCTGGGTTGAGTCAAATTTTTGCACAGTCCCAATGCAAAATCTAATTTGTTAAATATTGTAATGTGCTCAAATGTACTCATGATAGACCTGCAAAATATATGTGAGGTATTAAGATCTGATCTTGCTTCCTTTGATGTCATGGGTTGTGATGCTATTTGCGATGACATGTGCCGTGATGTCACATCCTGTGACCTTTATAGTATACTGCTCCCTTCACTGTACAGCTATGCCTGGTAGCTGCTGTCCCCAATGCTGCTCTTGACCCTCTGGTCAGGAGTTCGAGGCCCACCTCTACCCGCAGGCTCCAGCTCGCGTCTCATCCCTGGTGATCTAGTGGTAGAGCGTCACTGCTTTGCTGCTTGACAGCCCTTCTGTCTCTCTTTTTCTGTTTTTCTCTGCCTCTTTTCCCTTTCTTCTATGTCTGCCTTTTTTCTGCTTTTTTGCAATTTTCCTGTTTTTGCACTCTTCACTTTTCTGCACTCCTCATCGTCCTTTTTTTTTTTTTTTTTTTGGTGTAAGACGTTTATCAAGTACTGTCAAGTGCACACAGCGTCACGCCTACAACCCGGAGGCCGGCCGCTATTTGTACAGATTATCAGGATGGTACGATGCATATGAAAAACTTTACATAAACTGTTTCGTAGATGTTATCTGAACATAATGACAGTATGCATATTCAATATCAACAAACAATTCGTCTCACTTTTTACATTTTTGTTAAACCTCAGCATGTGCAGAATCTAATCTATATGTGGGAAGATTTCATGCGCCAGTACAGCGGTGAGCCTACATCAAGGTATGGTATACCACACACAGCACATCTCAACAAAAAGCATAGTAGAGCTGGAACAGGCCATTGTCTCCTGTAAAGGTAACGATCTGGTCTACCATAAACATAGCATATGACAGTCAGCCATACAGCGCCACTCGAGGTTGAAATCTCTACATTGGTGGCATGAGCAGCCCACAGAGCGAGGAAGGGGGAACAGTAATGTCAGCAACTGAGAGCACATCCGCATACTAAATCCTCCCCATTGCCAGTGCCCATGTGGGCTCTCAACAGTATACCATCAGCACAATTCCCAAATCATCAATCACAGGCCTCCTCCGCAGACATCTCTATCAAATAGCATTTTAGCGGAGCCCATATGTCAGTAGGTCTAGAGGTGGCAGGTAACAGTTCAGAGTAGGTATGCAATTGTTCTTGACTGTACACCATGTCTTGTACCCAATCCTTGAATTTGGGGGCCCTACCCCTCCCCCATCTGCATGCCACTCTTCGCTTGGCCAATAGCATAGCAAGTGCCATATACTTGCGGTGGGCTGCCTGAAGCGGTTCCACATAACCCAGTAGTGCCATGATCGGGGATGGGTCCACCAACGTGTGTACCATTTTGGATATGGCCTGAAAAACCTGACCCCAATAGTGGTGTACCTGATCACATTCCCATGCAAGATGCAAGAAATTAGCCCCCGGGGCCCCGCATCTGTCACAATTGTCAGTGGCTCTTAACGGGAATGTGTGCAGTTGTGCCGGTGTGTGATACAATCTGTGTATGAATTTGTAGTGAATAATCCTATATCTACTGCTGGATGATATGCGCTCCGCCTGCTGCAGACAGAAATCCCACTGTCTATCAGTGAGCGTTATGGCCAACTCCCGATTCCACTTCTCCCTGGCCGGTAAAGCTTCATAGTCCATATTTTTGTCCACCCTAAGCGTGGAAGGGTATTCTCAGATGTGAGACCCTTGCTCATTGCACCATCAGGATTCAAGCAAACCGGGCCGAAGACGGCTGTAATGCCAGAAACCGGTCCCCGGGAGCTTGTTTCCTTCCCAGTGTAAGAATTGGCTTTTGTAGTTTGGTTTGCCCTGTTCCCATCATGCACTGGGACAGGAACAGACTAATTTGCATACAGCCAGGTTCTGAAACTGGGATGGTGCAGTGAGCTAAAAAACGGTGTTGGATCTAGCCCTGATCTCTTGACTGGGTGAGAGCTTTCTGCTTAATTCAGAGACTCTGTCCCTCACCACCCCTTGTTGTAAATATTTTTGTCCACCCTAAGCGTGGAAGGGTATTCTCAGATGTGAGACCCTTGCTCATTGCACCATCAGGATTCAAGCAAACCGGGCCGAAGACGGCTGTAATGCCAGAAACCGGTCCCCGGGAGCTTGTTTCCTTCCCAGTGTAAGAATTGGCTTTTGTAGTTTGGTTTGCCCTGTTCCCATCATGCACTGGGACAGGAACAGACTAATTTGCATACAGCCAGGTTCTGAAACTGGGATGGTGCAGTGAGCTAAAAAACGGTGTTGGATCTAGCCCTGATCTCTTGACTGGGTGAGAGCTTTCTGCTTAATTCAGAGACTCTGTCCCTCACCACCCCTTGTTGTAAATATTTTTGTCCACCCTAAGCGTGGAAGGGTATTCTCAGATGTGAGACCCTTGCTCATTGCACCATCAGGATTCAAGCAAACCGGGCCGAAGACGGCTGTAATGCCAGAAACCGGTCCCCGGGAGCTTGTTTCCTTCCCAGTGTAAGAATTGGCTTTTGTAGTTTGGTTTGCCCTGTTCCCATCATGCACTGGGACAGGAACAGACTAATTTGCATACAGCCAGGTTCTGAAACTGGGATGGTGCAGTGAGCTAAAAAACGGTGTTGGATCTAGCCCTGATCTCTTGACTGGGTGAGAGCTTTCTGCTTAATTCAGAGACTCTGTCCCTCACCACCCCTTGTTGTAAATATTTTTGTCCACCCTAAGCGTGGAAGGGTATTCTCAGATGTGAGACCCTTGCTCATTGCACCATCAGGATTCAAGCAAACCGGGCCGAAGACGGCTGTAATGCCAGAAACCGGTCCCCGGGAGCTTGTTTCCTTCCCAGTGTAAGAATTGGCTTTTGTAGTTTGGTTTGCCCTGTTCCCATCATGCACTGGGACAGGAACAGACTAATTTGCATACAGCCAGGTTCTGAAACTGGGATGGTGCAGTGAGCTAAAAAACGGTGTTGGATCTAGCCCTGATCTCTTGACTGGGTGAGAGCTTTCTGCTTAATTCAGAGACTCTGTCCCTCACCACCCCTTGTTGTAAATATTTTTGTCCACCCTAAGCGTGGAAGGGTATTCTCAGATGTGAGACCCTTGCTCATTGCACCATCAGGATTCAAGCAAACCGGGCCGAAGACGGCTGTAATGCCAGAAACCGGTCCCCGGGAGCTTGTTTCCTTCCCAGTGTAAGAATTGGCTTTTGTAGTTTGGTTTGCCCTGTTCCCATCATGCACTGGGACAGGAACAGACTAATTTGCATACAGCCAGGTTCTGAAACTGGGATGGTGCAGTGAGCTAAAAAACGGTGTTGGATCTAGCCCTGATCTCTTGACTGGGTGAGAGCTTTCTGCTTAATTCAGAGACTCTGTCCCTCACCACCCCTTGTTGTAAATATCATAGTCCATATTGGCACGGATCGATTTGTATAGCGTGGATACCAGTTTGTTGGGATTATCATGCAAAAGAATGTTCTGTAGTGGGACAAGTATAGGAGGCTCGTGTGGGAAGTAAGGTGTAACCGCCTGCAAACCGTGCCAGAGCCTGATATAGTAAAACACATCTAGCGGTGTTGGCTGTATCCCTTCATAGAGCTGCTCTCTGGAACGAAACTTGCCATTATGGTACAGATCCCCCCATGTTTGAACATGTATCTTCTTCAATAGTTTCTGGAAGCCTGCTTCTTGTAAAAGCGGCAACTGTGGGTGATAAGCCAAAGGCAACAATGGGGCGTATAGTAGTTGCAGGTCGAGTCTCGAGCCTATGTGTCGCCACGCAATTACGGTGCTCAATACTGTGTTGGGGGTTTTATCTCTACCTTCTACCGGGGAGTATAAGGCACCTTCAATTGGTGTTGGGTGGGCCAGCCAGTGTTCAGCTGCCAATTGAGGCATGTATCAAGGTTGTCGTATCCAGAAGTAAGCAAAGTGGGCCTGGGCTGCAAGGTAATAAAGTTCAAAATCCGGAATTCCAAAGCCGCCCTGCGAGCAAGGTCTGATAAGGACCTCCCATTTGAGTCACGGTGTTTTCCCACCCCACACTAATTTAATCAATTCGGTGCGTAGCAGCGGGAAAAAAAAGCACCGGGATGGAATGGTATGTTCAGAAAGAGATATAGGAGTTGGGGGAGTATCACCATCTTAATTAGGGAAGCTCTTCCAGCCATGGACAAGGGAAGGGTGATCCATCTGGAGATATTATCACTGATTTTATCCATTACTGTGCAGTAACTAGCCCGAATTAACGCCTCCCTATCTTTTTCAATGTGTATTCCCAGGTATTTAAAATCTCCCTCACACCAGGCAAGCGGGTACTCCAATGCAAACTTATGCGTCGAGGCAGTAAGTGGGAAAATACACGACTTTGTCCAGTTAATCTGGACACCGGAGAGGACTCCAAACCGTATGAACTCCCTAAGGATGGGATTCAGGTTCTCACAAGGGTGACGAACATAAAGCGTAATATCATCGGCATACATTGAAATCAGTATCTGCCTTTGAAAACAGTGCAACGCACAGCCCCGATGATGTTGACGCAGTTTAGCTGCAAGGGGTTCTGTGGCTATGGCAAACAGGAGTGGGGAAAGGGGGCAGCCCTGCCTAGTCCCCCTGGAGACCGGGAATTCCGAGGACAATTTGCCGTTAATGAGGACCTTGGCCACCGGGCTCGTATATAATAATCTAATCCAGGAAATGAAGATAAGTGGAAAGCCCATGCGCTCGAGTACCCGGAAGACATAATCCCACTCCAATGAATCAAACGCCTTAGTGGCGTCTAAAAAAATAGCCGCCATTGGCAAGTCCTCATGAACTGAATTATAGACTGAAAAAAAGGTGCGGAGGTTATGCGACGTCGCCCTGCCTGGAACAAATCCAGCCTGATCTGGGAGTATTAAGTCAGGCAATAGAAGGCTAAGGCGCGCAGCTATTAACTTGGCGAGAATCTTCACGTCGCAGTTTAGCAGGGACAGGGGCCTATACGAATCGCAGTGATTAGCAGGCTTCCCCGGTTTGAGAAGGGACGTGATGAGAGCGATTCTCATGGAGGCAGGGAGGTGGCCAACCTCCAGAGCATCTTCATATACTTCGCGCAGTACCGGTGCCATGAACTCTATATATGTCTTGTAAAATTCAATAGGAATTCCGTCTAACCCAGTAGCATTACCAGACTTCATGTGCATAATAGCCTCCCTCACTTCATCTAGTTCGAACGGGGCACTCAGAAAGGCTCTCTGTGTATCGCTCAGCCACCCCAATGATACATCTGCCAGGTAGTCATCTAGTGTCAGTTCCCCTGTTCTGGTTGAGGAATACAATGCACTATAGTGTCCCACAAATTCATTTAATATGTGAGTGGTGTCCCTGAGCAGTATCCCTTCTGCAGTCTCCAATTCGAGTATGACAGTAGGCGAACGCATAAGTTTAATCGTTGCAGCTAGGGCCTTCCCAGGTCTCTCGCCCTCCCCATACCTTCTGGCCACCCAGTGTTTGTTCCTGAATTTCACCTCCCGTGCAGCTTCATTAGTATATTCCGACAACTTGTCCCGTATTACAGTTAGTGTATCACTCCCAGGGCAAACTCGGAGTGTATCCTCCGCGTTTCTAAGGTCTGATTCCAAAGTCTTCAATCTATTCAAGATACTCTTAAGTACCCCTGAGCCCTTCGAAATGCATAGCCCTCTGAGCGTGACTTTAAAAGCATCCCATATAGTTTCAACATCCTTTACTGAGTCTTTGTTACGTTTGAAAAAGTCTAGGCATTCATCTCGAAGCTCTTCTTGGAATTCAGTGTCCAGTAGCATCGTGGGCTGCATACGCCATGCTGTAACAGGGGGGCCCAGTTCAGTGCCCCGCAACGTGATGATTACAGGTGAGTGATCTGAATATGTTCTGGGGAGATGTGCT
Source organism: Lissotriton vulgaris (assembly GCF_964263255.1). Taxonomy (NCBI): domain Eukaryota; kingdom Metazoa; phylum Chordata; class Amphibia; order Caudata; family Salamandridae; genus Lissotriton; species Lissotriton vulgaris. The sequence continues at coordinate 1,450,120,907 of NC_141695.1, read as the reverse complement.
GAGTGCACCAGTGATGTGTAAAGTTGGGGCATCAAGAGTATATAATCCAGTCTGGCCCATGACCTAGCCTGAGCAGTGAAGTGTGTACCTTCGCCATTCGTCCCATGCATAGATCTCCATGCGTCTAAGAGATTATTACCCTCAATCGTCGCACGGAGAACCTCCCTCCCATTTGTATAGTGATGGGGGCGGGGTGTGACCTGTCTAAGACAGGATTTAGGGTCATGTTGAAATCACCCCCCCAGATGAGGTGTTGTGGACCAGTTCCCACAATTGCTGCCCACAGGTCAGTAAAGTACTGTGGATCATCCACGTTAGACCCGTAGCAGCAGGCCAGTGTCACAGCCATACGACCCAATCGGCCCCACATCAAACAAAATCTTCCCTGTGGGTCTGTCTTAGAGCCCGCAAAATGGAAAGGTGTGTTCCTTTTTATCAAAATAGCCGTACCCCGTGCATATGATGAATATGAGGAGAATACTGTATACGAGGCCCATCTTTTCCCAAAGGAGTGTAATCCATGCGGCTTGAAATGTGTTTCCTGGAGGAAAGCAATATGAATTTTTTGGCGATCAAGATAGCCCAGTATTTGCCTTCTCTTCCTAGGATCCCCCAGCCCTCCCACGTTCCATGTGATTATATTCAAGTTTGTGTCCCCCATGCGTGCAAGTGGACATATGAACCAGAAATCGAGGCATCCTGCATGGCGCATCTACCACCAGCAAGTAGCAGGCTCTGCTCGAGTCGTGTGTGTCCAGTACTCCCCAGGGAGAGCGGAGGACCTAGCACACGGGCAGTGTCTCCGCCCCCAGTAGTGTTTCGCTGTAATGCAGGGCCCACCCATCGCATAATAGGCCCACTCACATCCCGACGCGCTCGAAATGTCCCATATCTAAACATAGAAGCAGCTCTTCGATACCTGTTGCACATGCATTGAACATAAACCAAACAGTTCTCCCAACTGTGTACCCACCCCGCCCACTCCCAAGAGGTCCCAGCAAGCACATGGTATGCGCAGAAATAGCAGTAGCAGTCACCTCCCATCTCCTCTCGTGAAATCTATGCGGCCCATCCAGGAAGACCCAAACCTTGCTATCTGTATTCCTCCCATGCAAAACATCTCGCCCGCCTCCCCCCACCCACTGAAGCATCCCCAACTTGCCAGCATCCCAAGCCCTCCCCCCACCCAGAAGGTGACCAAAACACCCGAACATCAACAGAAATGGAACCAAGTTCCTTGGGGTACACCCATTAGGGGTCATTTGAGGTGCACGTCCGTCCACCCCCAGTCCTCCCGCTCCGTGCAAGTTCGCCCCTGAAATCTCTATCCAGAGGGGAAAGGGAGTAGGGGGGGTGGGTGCCTGGCATACGTTACCGCCTGCAGTCCGATACCCGTCCGTGGTACCCTTCAAATCCGTCGCAGTCTCCATATGTAGTAGCAACACCGAACCATGTAGTGAGACAAGTGTCATGTCCCATCAGCGTGCTTAATCCCAGCAACAAAGGGCAGTCGTTCTCCTAGTCAGAACTCGAGTCATGTTGGCCTTCAGCATCCGCAGGTTGTCTTCCTTGTTTAGGCAAAGTTTTAATATAATCCTCGACTTGCTGCGGGTTGACAAAAAAATGTTGTGTGCCCTGATGGGTCACTCGCAGTTTGGCTGGGTACAAAAGGGCATAGTCAATGTGTAGGTCCCTAAGTTTCCTCTTAACAGTAAGGAATTTCCGCCTTTGTTCTTGCACCACTGGGGTAAAGTCAGGATAAATAGAAAATGTCACTCCATCGTGCGTGAGGTTCTGGTTTGCCCGTGCCGCTCATAGTGCCGCATCACGATCTCTATAGTTGAACAGGCGCGCAATGATGGGTCTCGGCGAGGTTCCTGGCTTGGGCCTAGGTCTGAGGGAGCGATGAGCGCGTTCTACTATGAATTGGTTCGAGAAGGCCTCCGCCCCCACTGCCGCTATAAGTATCTTCTCAATATAGAGTTCCATCTTCCCCGTGTTGGTCGACTCTGGTATGCCCGTGACGCGAATGTTATTCCTTCGACTCCTCGCTTCCAACTCCTCATTTTTGGAGGCAATTACACGCAGCACATTGTCCATTCTCGAGAGTCTCGAGGTATGCGCCGCCGTGGTGTCGTCATTCTCGGATATTCGTCGCTCCACTTCCGTAATACGTTCTTCGTGAATATCCATTTTCTGGACTATGCCGTCCATTCTGGCTGAGAGTCTATCAACCTTGTCAACGACAGTGGCAAAGCCCTGGCGCATCTCATGTAGCATCGTGGCAATGTCCAGCACCGTGGGGGCTGAGGTGGATACCTCTGTTGATGGACTCCGAGGTTGTCCGCTGTCCACCGTATTCCTCGTCACTTTTTTTTGCATTGCGGGCTCAAACTGCAGTTTGGGCTGCTTGTTGTCTGGTTTCCCCATAGCGCCAAGGAAATAAAAGCGCTCCGCTGTAGATGAAGGTTGATCCTACCTGGCGCAGCTTGTATTGAAAAGGGCACCCCCTCGTCAGTGTGGTGTTGCTCAGCAGTTGTGCTGCCCCCTCTGCACCATCAGTCGGCCAAGGAAGACCCGGCGGTGTCTATAGTAGTATCCCGTAGGGAGGGAAATCACGGTGTCTGGGCTGGCGTATTTAACAGAGCAGGGAACGCCGGTATCAATTTCGCCGTGTTCAGCAATATATCACAGGGCAGCTGGCAGTGCCCCCAGGCCCCCCGCTGGAGCTCGAGGAGCGGGAGCGCTTTCCCGTTCTCAATGCCATTGTATTGTCGGGCATGCAGGGGAGCTCGTCGCTGCAGTGCTCACCCGATGGCGTTATACAGTCTAGGGTGAGACACAGTGCGCGGAGGTGATTATTGTACCGCTATGGCGCCCCAGCAACGCACCAGCCGCAGTGACGAATCCAAGCCCCTCAAAGTCAGAAGCGCCACTATTGGCGCTAGTTATCGCCCACAACCACACAAGCCGGTTGTGCCCAGGGATTCTCACCAGTTGACAGTTCTCTGTCTAGCGGGTCCCGGGGGGTGCAATGAGAGGAGCCGCCACCCGCCTCCGCAGGCGGGACGAGGAAAGCTGTCCGCCTCCGCTTTGCAGGCCTGGTCGCCTCGTGGTGCGCCTCGGTGTTTCGTAATTCCCCGAACCGTCTCAGGGCTCCACAGCGGCAGGGTGCTTCCGGGGCCGGTTTTTCAAACTGCACTAACTTCGTTCCCTTTGAAGGTGGAGCCGCCAAACTTTCACCGAGTATCAGGCAACACTCACTGTCTCATCATGGGGATTTTCAGACGGGTGGGAGCAGGGTAAGCAGGATAAAGAAGGATAAAAGCGCCAGGCTGCCGGAGCCTCACTAAAGTGCGCCCTGTAGCGCCGACTCACTCCTCATCGTCCTTGCCGCTGCGATCCACCACGTTCCCTCAACCCTCCAGTGACCCTTTTTGCTCCCCGCATTTCCCACCTCCCAGCTGTCCAGCCCCGTGCACTATTTATTGACACCAGTGACCCTGGCTCTCGGACCTTCCACCGATACAACGCCGGCACCCTTCTCCCCCTCAACAGAGGACACAATGCCGCCTGCTACCTCGCATTGCCAAAGGACACCCTAGGACCTTTCTACTCCCAGAACTGCTGCCACACTCTCACCCACCCCAATAAGCCAGCTCTTTTCACCACCCAGCCGATCAACTGTGAACCTACTTGGCTCAACTGCATTCTGCTGAATGTGAGCTTCCTCCACAAACACGACACAGAAATCTGGGACCTCCCCGACGCCGGCTCTCCTGACTTCGCCTTCTTCACAGAAACATGGCAAACCCCTGCTCTGGCCTGGATATCACAACCACCATACCCATTGGCTACAAAATCTCCTGCAAGGACCGCACGGACCAACCAGGAGGAGCTATCACCATCATCCACAAGAACACCCTCCGTCTGACCACTCACTCGAAAGACCCTAAAACAGCCATGGAAGACCTCCATTTCTAGATCCAGACCAATGCCAATGCCACCGTCTGCAGCACCCTTATCTACAGGCCTCCTTGACCCTGCCCGCACTTCACAGACGCCATTGTAGACCACATCACACCCCAGGATCTTGCAGCCACCGATTACATCCTCCTCAACAACCTCAACTTCCACCTGGACAAACCCAGTGACAAGAACACCACATCCCTTCTGGGGAACCTTGCCAACATTGGAAATCAAGCAGCTAGTCACCGACCTGACCCATGCATCTGGACACACACTCAACCAAAACTTCATTGCCATCGGAACTTAACCTTACAGCCACACCACCAATCTCCTCTGGACCTACCACTACTGTTGGCACTTTGCCTTCTCTAATTTCACTGTTCAACACCACCCTCACTGCCCCCGTCATAGCTGGAACAAGGCCACCGAAAACACCTCACGCCTTCCTCAGCACTACCACACCACAGACATCAACAGATGCCAACACCTCAGCACGCAACCTTCAACGATGGCTCCCCAACTGCACCAACTCTCTTATACCTCTCAAGAAGGCACCAGGCAAGCAACACTCCAAGAAACCCAGGTGGTTTAACAAGTCCAGATGCATATGCAGACGACTTGTGAAGAGATGGAGGAACAAAAAAAAATGGAAACCCACACACCGTTAAAACCACTGTCACTGCACACTACCTCCTCCTCAAACCACAAAGAAAACAGCCCTCCAAGACATAATCAAGGCAAATGCTTACAACAGCAAAGAACTCTTCACCATTGTCAAGGAGCAGTTTGCAAAGCCCAACAGCGAGACCATAGACGCCCCACTCTACCAAGACCTCTGCAACAAACTCAGCTCCTTCTTCAACCACAAGATCAGGCAAATCTATGACAGGTTCAACACCCAATACCCTGCGAAATGCCTGTCAACAATGCATGCAACCACGCAGCGCCCCAACAGATCCTGCACAACTGGACTCCGCTCACCAAAGACAACCCACTAAAGACCAAGAAGTGCATTCACTGTGGAGCTCCATCGGACCATTGCCTGTATCACATCTTCCATAGAGCAGCCACCTCCATCATCCAAGTGCTTCGCAGCACCATCAACTGCTCTATTGAAACAGCCACCTTCTTGATGACTGGAAACACGCCGAGATCAACCCCCTGCTGAAGAAGCAGTTCGCTGGCCTGACAGATCTCAAAAACTTCAGCCTCATCTCCTTCCTCCCCTTCCCAACCAAGGTCATCGAGAAAGCCATCAATGCCTAGCTTTTCGAAGTTCATCGAAGAGAACCATGTCCTGAACATCTGTCAATTCAGGATCTGAAGTAAACACAGCACGAGACGCCCTCTTCATCGCCACCGATGACATCCGGTCCCTCACCGACTACGGCAAAATTGCAGCCCTCATCCTCCTGGAACGCTTGGCTGCCTTTGAAATCCTCTACCACCACACCCTAATCAAGAGACTCTATGGTGCCAGCATCCACAAGAAGTGCTGGACTGGATCCATCCCTTACTTACCAGCCTAACACAATGAGTCAGATTACCTCCATTTCTCTCAGAACCTACAGAGATCAGCTGCGGAGTGACCCAGGGTTTCCACCCTGAGACCCACCCTCTTCGATGTCTATATGTCTCCGCTCACAATCATCGTCATCGACCACATACTCAACATCATCTCCTACGCCGACAACACCCAGCTAATCCTCTCCCCCACCAATTAACCCACAGCCGCCAGAACCAACTTTCACAGCGGGATGAAGCCTGTGGCCACTTGGATGAAAGATAGCTGCCTCAAGCTCAACTCGGACAAGACTGAAGTACTCATCCTGGAACCCGCCCCCTCAGCCTGGGTACCCCTCCCACTCCATGGACCATGCACGTAACCTCTGCATCCTACTGGACTCCTTGCTCACAATGGACTACCAGATCAATGCTGTATCATTGTTCTGCTTCGAACAAACTGTGACCTCAAACAGCCAATCATCTAGGAGCCCAGCCTCAAATGTGGCAGGCTCCAAATTCAAGCTTTCGTCTTGGTGTAATCTATCAGTATAAAGCCTTGCACCCAATTTGGAATGTTCTTTGCTACTCTAACCCTTGTTCAGTTCATAAAATAAAAAATACATATTTGACGATTATTGTGACTATGCATATCAACTGCATAGTAAGATGTCGACATGCCGCAGCAGAGTGTGTAGTCTAAACGTGAATTGGTCCAATGTGCATTATCCCCTCATACTCCAGTCTACCTAACACTTCCAACCACCAGTAGTTGGAATTCTCCAGACACCTGGACTTCCATTCAGCCACAGGATTCTGCTACCCTATGAGATATTATGCCTACCTTGAAACCTCCTTGTACAGGCAGAAATGCCAGAAGTCCTTGGCAAGCTTTCCTAAAGCCATGGAAGGCATGTTACCCATGTGATAGATGCACCTGTTACAAACACAATGTTCATCCTCTGGGGAACTCTTCATTTCACGTCGCCTTTCACCGGACTCTTCAAAGCGAAGAAGTTCACCCGAATCCCTTAACAGCTCTTTTGAGAACCTTCCACAAATGGCAATAACTCATCACTGTACCCCTTAAAAGTATAGACTTGCACAAAACTCTATAACCAGATATAAGGGGAGGCCAAAAGTTACACTGACCTACATGATGTGGTCGCCTCTCTAGCCCTCCTGCAAGAGAGTAACCAATTCCATGTTTCACAGGCCTTTCACCGGTGTATTACATTCAGATGCTAGAGGGTCTTGTAATACAGATGGCCTTGGTACATTGCTAGCATCAAATAATGCCTAATACCCTTGCCAGCAGGAGCAGCTTGCTCTGTAGACTCAGAGTTACTCCCACCTAATTTATGGATTAATTCCATGAATTCCATGGCTCTGCCAGCATTTGATGACCCTGGGCCAGGAGGATATTGTGTATATAGATTATTAGTCTAACTTCTCTTGTCTATAAGATTTCTTCCAGTGGCATCATCAGTTTGGTGAAACACCATGGACCTACGGATTGTCCGAACAGCATCGTCCACATCTTCAACACCTTAAGCCTCTAGGCAGATTGCAGAACTATTCCATCAAATTGAATGGAGCCGAGGCAAACATATTGGATAAATATTGAGAATTCTGATTTTCGGTCCGCTTTGCCCTTTTGGAAGGTTTGGGCCATCATCTAATTAAACTGAATCATGAGTTTTATTTGGATATAATGTTTCCACTGCAAATACAAGCTTTATGTTTTTGCTTCAGATTGGGATCATACTTCAGGACAAACAGACTGGGAAATGAGATCCAAATTATGGGACTTTGGTCTTGCACTCCAGCTTTGAGGTCATTGGTGAACTGTTAAGGCAAGCATGGATCCCTACAGAATCCAGAAAGATGGTCATCCACGCACTCATCACCTGCAGACTCAACTAGGGAGATGCACTCTACCTGGTGTCACCCAGAAACAGCTCAGGAAACTACAGAATGTTCAAAACGCCACAGCCAGGCTGGTCCTTGACATCCCATGCCCAGCCACATCACACAACACTTCCAACAACTCAACTGGCTCCCAGTCAACAAGAGAATCACCTTCAAGCTGCACTCAAATGCCTACAAAGCTCTCCATGACGCAGGATCAGCATAACTGAACCACATTCCACGTACCCACCAGCCAACTTTGCTCCGCCCAACTTGCCCCTGCCACCTTCCCACATATTCACAAGACCAGAACCCTTTTCCTACCTCGCCACCAAGACCTGGAACACCCTGCTCCTTCACCTCAGGTAAATCCAGTCACTGACCTAATTCAGGAAGGATACAAGACCTGGCTATTCGACTGAACCTCCACACAGAGATGAATCGGATCAGCAGCCCCCCACCCTCACGCCCCCCTTAGATCCTCACGGGAGAGTAGCCTCACTATACAAAGTCCTGATTGATTGATTGTTATCGCACATGGTGATGTCACTTCCTGTGATGTCATGCACAGTAATGTCACACATGGTGATGTTGTAAAACAAGGAGTCCCGAATTCAAAAACGCAAATGCCTATGCAAACTCGGTCATAAATTCAATGAACAAAAACAAGAGATAGAGTTGTGTCAGCAAGCACTACAGAATTGAAGCCGTACAAAGTAGGTAAAAAGGATAACTTGTGTCTATTTATTACATTCACATATTATAAGAACAATACATTCCACAGGTTAAAAACAATTCATACAATAAAAACAATTTAGATAATCAATTTTAAGAAAACAGGGTCAACGCAGCGTTTCGGTAATTAAGAGAATGTTCACCTTCATCAGGACAGTTTTCTAGACAGTAGAGAAAAATTCTATTACTCAGACAATCGTGTGCTGCTGACGACAACCCTTAGTTAATCTCCTGAACATCCCACATTTCAGTAAAGATAACATTTTCCAACTGCAACAGTTCTCACAATTATTACAAACAAATTCTAAAGGCCATAATTTTAGCAACAACCATAATAATTTAAAAAGACAAGTTCAGTGTGGTCTATTATTACAAAAAAAAATTGAAATTCTAAAAGCCATAATATTAGCGACAACCATAATAATTTAAAAAGACAAGTTTAGTGTGGTCTATTTCCTTTAGAATCATTTTTAAATTTACAAGGGAAAAACATGATGATCCTATCTCTCGCTCGTTGAGGATTTTAATTCCTTCTAGCTTCGGTATTGCCACTTAAATTGGCACAGAGAAAGGTGGGTGGTAATTCCCCTCTAAAGTCGACTTGCTGTGAAAGACATTTTTATATAAAATTATATATATATATATATATATATATACATACAAGAGACTATTTAAAAAACAAATTATTTTATTCAAAATGGATTTAGGGTTCATATTCATTCTCTATACATATCACTGGATTAGTATTCAAGCAGTGTGGACCTTTGTTGGAGCCACCGACTTATCAATTATAAAATTCAACTGTAGGGGCAAGAAGAAGTATTTCTAAATTCAGGTGTTCTTTTATTAATCCCGAGTAAACGTATACTAGTTTTTCCTTTTAACTAGGACCTGTCACTTGGGCATAACACTATCCTTTCAAAAGCCTGTCAAGAAGCCTAGTGTAGATCAACTTTGCAGTCGCCTCTGGATATCGAATGGGCTTGAAACCTCATCATACATTCTCTTTATGTCTTTTGGACTATGGATAAAAAGAATATATTTTTTATACTTATTTAAAAAAAAAAATGTATCTTATGATTAGATCTACTTTTTTACAGCTTATTGTTACACCTACTAGTAATTACCTGATGTATAGGGGCAATGGCGTTGTACAGGATAAAATGCTTGACAGACCTGAAATTGAAAATCACATAAATCTGTTAGGATTTTTTGCTAATTTATTATCCTCAGTATTGGGTTAGTTATACTTCCTATACTTAAAAATAACCGAATGTTATCAATAGTTTCTGACTTACTCCCTATTCTATTTAAGGGGGCACGAAATGATCGTTGATCAATGCAGTCTGTTTATGACTTAATAGTCATAATTTCATCTTTGTGTTGTGTTAGCCTTATGTGTCTATTACTCTATGTCGCCACTCAGCAATAATTGAGTGCAGAAGCGGGTTGGTCCTATCTCAGTTAGTTACAAACGAGTACAGCCTCCTATTGCGCATCTATACATTGTGAAAGCCTTCTGTTCCTGGCCCCATTTGGTTTGAAAGTGATATTTAAAAGGAGTTACAATGATATTCACAAACAATGGTACTACTAACAAGTTCTAAGTGAGCCCCTTTCATATAATTTAACTAGCGTGAACAACTATCTGATTAGGCCTCCGCAATACCGCAGCGCTTACCTTTGTAGATGAAAGCGGCCTCCCTACATCCAACAAGGTCCCAAGTTAGGTGTGGGTTTGGACAGTGTATTGCGTGCGGTCATTAAATACGTGCAAAGGGTGAAAGGTCACGGCTCATTAGTGACGCATTTCACAATTAAATATACAAAAATTTAAAATAAATCGAAAGAGAGTTAGATAGTGAAGCTCACTGGCTTTTATATAACTGACTTGATAGTGATATTTCAGAAATATAAACCTTATTATTTTTACAATTTTTACTATCTTCAAGTCACGGCCGATCCCGTAACGTGGTGCCCATCTTAGAGTGGTCAATGTATGTCTGCTATTGTTAGGTTTCTAAATATTGTTGGCCATTTCTATTGTTTAATGAATAAGTCATGTTAGATAGTGAGACTCACTGACTTTTATATAGCTGACTTGATGGTGAAATTTCAGAAATATAAACCTTATTATTTTTACTATCTACAAGTCACGGCCGATCCCGTATCATGATGGCTATCTTAGAGTAGTCAAACTATGACTACTCTTGTTAAATTTCTAAATGTTATTGGTAATTTCTGTTGCATAATAAGTAAATCATATTAGAAGTACTTCGTCGATTTAAATTACGAATTTACTATCAATTTAAATTCGGGAACCAATGTTCTATTTGTTATAGTAATGAATATAGAAATTCCATAGAGAAAAAACTCGAGGGAACAACTACCTGTCTCTTATATTACATATATTAATCATTGTTTTTTAGGGATATAAACCTTCATGTTTTTATTTTATACAAGCCGCGGCCAAACCCATATTATGGCGGCCATCTTAGAGCGGGAAATATATGACAACTCCTTATACTTTCTGGGTATTGTTGGCCATTATGTTGTACAATGAGGGAGTCATACTCAAAATTCCTCATCTCTTTAATTATGCAACATAACTATGCTATACTTTTACTTTTCTAGATGACTGCAGGTTGGTTCCCAACTCTATTGGGGGAGATTACATCCACAACAACCGAAAAGCTAAAACAGAAAATCATTTTGGGGTACAGTTCTATAGGTTTCTCAGCTCTCCCTCGTCATCTACATCTTGAATCTCTTTTGGTCTAAGATCAGATAAGTTTTTCCCAGTCTTCTCTACTGTTTAATCAATTTTTTACTGTATCAAAGAAACACATATAGAATTGTTCTCTATTTTTTCCTTTTAATCAGTTCATTTCCGCCTCTGAAACTAGATTTCATATTTTCAATGCCGCACCACCTAAGTTCATTTAAAGTGTGTTGCTCTTTTAACCAATGTTCAATCAAAGGCGCAGTTTTTTTTAGTTATTATAGCAGATTTTTGTTCCAAAATTCTGGTTTTTACTTCCCTAGATGTCTCACCTATGTATCCATAATTGCATGGACACATAATCAGGTAAACTAAGTTTTTGGAGCGACAATTAACACCTGAATTTCGAAATATGCCTGAATTTAGAAATACTTCTTCTTGCCCCTTCAGTTGAATTTTATTGTTGATAAGTCGGTGGCTCCAACAAAGGTCCACACTGCTTGAATACTAATCCAGCAGTATGTATAGAGAAGGAATATGAACCCCAAATCCATTTTGAATAAAATTTAAAAAAATTTAAATAGTCTCTTGTATGTATATATATATATATATATATAATTTTATGTAAAAATGTCTTTCACAGCAATTCTACTTTAAAGGGGAATTACCACCCACCTTTCTCTGTGCCAATTTAAGTGGCAATACCGAAGATAGAAGGAATTAAAATCCTCAACTAGCGAAAGGGAGGATCATCATGTTTTTCCCTTATAAATTTAAAAAAATTATTCTAAAGGAAATAGACCACACTAAACTTGTCTTTTTAAATTATTATGATTGTCGCTAATATTCTGGCTTTTAGAATTACACATTTTTTTTTGTAAAAATAGACCACACTAAACTTGTCTTTTTAAATTATTATGGTTGTTGCTAAAATTATGGCCTTCAGAATTTTTTTGTAATAATTGTGAGAACTGTTGCCGTTGGAAAATGTTATCTTTACTGAAATGTGGGATGTTCAAGAGATTACAACAACAAAAGGAACTTGAGGGTCACGAGAGTTAGGAAGCGGCCACAACAGAATATCACACAACACTGGTAGTGAGGGACCATCATTCGTAAAGAAGTCCTATCAGCCCACCCATGTGGCGGAGCATCGTCATCTGGGACTTATATCAGCAGGTTTATCCATGGCCAAACCTTAGTAATAGTGCTTGGTACCAATAGATCCAAAGCTGACAAAAGATGTGTCCTCACTAGAAGTGAAGCTGATAGAGTGCAGTGCTCAAAGAAAATAGATGTGTATTTAAAATGACGGTCAGGGTAGAAAAATTTCTTTATTGATATCTCCCTGGGCGTCAAGTAAAAAAGTGATGACAGTGTAAAAGAATCACTGTACAGTAAGTGTGGAGAATCAGGCCAACATGTTTCTGCCGTAAAGGTAATATTCTACCGGCATTCTTCAGGGCCAGGCTGGAATGGCAGCTACTGCAACATACACTATTGTTTAAGTGAAATCATAATGAGACAAGATTTTGAAATTGAATGGTTAGGTAAGTAAAAACTCCGTGGCTAAATCTGCCACCCTACCGTATCCTAGTGGATAACCATTTCAACAGCAATCTTTTCCTGCAAGTGGCATAAAAAAAGAACAAAGAAAAACTCTTTTGTGATGTACAAAGTGTGTGAACAGACATTGTGGCATTCTTCAACTCAGTAGGCCAGTTAAGTTTATAATGGCCAGATAGAGAACTTGTGCATAATATTGTGTCACAATCAGATAATCTGTATATAAAGAGGGAATAATACTCATTAGTACTTACCCAGCCTTGTGTGGGAAGTAGGCCTCACCTCATCCGGCAACGGCTCGGATATAGAGGCCCCGCTCTATTTAGACATACAGAGAAGGACTCATTCAGGATTTGATAAGTGTCACTATCTCAAATATGTACTTAGTATTAGAAACTAAATAAACTTGGTTGTTCTCAAAAAGCCCAAAAGGTCTCAACAAAGGCGAAACGCTGCACTCAGAAGGCTGCACTCAGCTAGAATGCTAGTCATCCATTCATAGTATTCATACACATTATGAAAGGGTTTTACGAGGGTAAAAGAGCTACTCTCAGAGGACTGCACTCAACTAGAATGCTGGTAACCAATTCATTTAATTAATTCATGTAATGAATGGTTTTAGAGGGAAAAGGAACCAGACAGCTCATTAGGTCACTCTATCACACTCATAGCAAAAATTCATGGTTGAGTGTCTGATTTTTCTTTAGAAATGAACCCAACTAAACTGGTAGTTAGTTTGCCTGGCTAAAATTAGCCCCCTTAGACAAAGTTGTGGCAGTTAGAAAAGCTAACAATGCATCAGGACAGTCAAATAGTAGTGCCTGGTCTCTACGAAGTCCTTACCTGTCCGTCGGTACCTCCGGGACTGAACCTGAACCGAAGGGGAGGTAGCGATGGACAGGAGGAGCCTCGTATTTATGGGTGCGTTAATTGCTAATTACGGCAGGTAATGGTCCACATCTGTGGTATCTCGAGTCACCATTACGAACAATCCACCCAGGCGCATGCCGCCAGGAGAAGGGTCTATCCTGCGCATGCGTCGTGTTATGCACTTAGATGCGGCGCGAGATGATTGGTGTTGACGCGCTTCGCATCATAACTACCCCCTCGCTCGAAGCGCAGGCATACACTGGCCAATGGGAGCGCATGGCGCGAGGACGTGTCGTTACCTCGCACATGCGCGAGGCACTGTCAACAAAGAGGCGGGTCGAGATCTCGCGCTTGCGCAATGCACTATACTACGGGAAACTAGTCCAGCGCATGTGCGGCGCTTGTAAACACAGAGGCGGGTCTAAACCTCTCGCTTGCACGCTGCACTGTGCAGCGGAGAGGCTAGGGATTCAGCTCTATAACGCAACTTAGGATAGAGCGGGACATACAAGCTTAGTGTGAAAAAGCGTTGGGACACAGTCCATGCTCAGTTTTACCAAAAGAGGATCTTTAGTTCAACTACGGATTGTATATACTAAAAAAACATTTTCACTCGAATGTTATCTTCAGTATATTTATAACACTTGATCGAGTAGGAGTGATCAACCAGAGAAGAGATGTAAAAGTTTATTCAGGTGTGTGTTGACAGGTCACTCATTGCAGTTGTAACTAGTGTCAGATCTACCCATCAACTGACTAGCTGTATGCAGTAATTTAGCTAATTATGTACATTAATCCTCTCTCTAAGGAATTTTTACAGACATTCGATAAGAGGCTAGGAGCCCAAACGGTACTCTTTCTGATACCATAGACATGAGTACCACAGAGTGTACTTTCACTAGTAGAAAAAAGAGAAGGAGGAAACTTCCATCACGGAGGTATTCAAATTGTGTTGGTATATACACATAACGGTCTCCAGGATAACTTCACATCACTGATTAAGCGGAAGTTGTAACCCTGGTATTGAGGAGGAGTTCAGCCTAGTTCAGAGAGATACCCAAGGTATGTTATGTTGTCATTAAGACCCTGCACATCCGTCTTGAGTTTAAAGATCCAACGCTGCTCCCTTATAAATAGGAAACGTGATACATCAGACACATGTGGGGGGAATGAACGGCCGTTCTAACACTACCCACTTCATTTCATCTGCTTTGTGTCTGCACTCCAGAAAATGATTAGTTAAACGAGTTGCCTGTTTATTGCACCGAATGGTGCTTTTGTGCTCGCTTATACGGAGCTTGATCTTTCTAGTGGTGTGTCCTATATACCGCAAATTGCACGGGCACATGATCATATAGATCAATTTATCTGAATTACAATTGGTATGGTTGTTCAGTCGCCAGGGTCTTGAGGTTCCTATGTCTATTGTCAGAGTTTTACTCGTCTGAGGACAGACAGCACATCCTCCACAGGGATAATGACCACGTACTGGTTCAGTATTCCATAGGGTGTTAGTGACTTCATTCCGATGGTACTTTGGCCTGGTATGAACCAGGTTATCCCTGATACTGGGACCTCTTTTAAAGGCAAACAGGGGGCGTGGAATGTCTCCCATAGCTGTATTCAATATCTTCCAATGTCTGAGAATGATCTTCTTCACATCATTGGAGCGTGTGTTAAAGGTGTGTACCATGGTCATACGGTCCGTTGGCATTTGCTTACTTCTGGGTTCAATGAGTGCGTCCCGATTGTTATTCGACGCTCTTTTACAGGCGCGTCTGACCAGATGGTTGGGGTAATGTCGCTCTCTGAGCTGTGTTGTCAAATCTTTAGCATGTTGTTGAAATAAACTCTTAGAGAAGCAGTTCCTTCTTACTCTCAAAAATTGGCCCACCGGTAAATTATCCCGGTGTGACTGAGGGTGAAAACTGTGGTAGGACAGCAGGGAGTTACGTGACATATCTAAGAATGGAAGTCTTTCTTTGCTTGAGTCCATCGTGAACTTAAGATACCTGTTTTGTGAATTGAGCCACGTGTGGAACAGTTCTGCCTCGTTAGTGGAGCCTCTCCAGATGACAATCACATCATCAATATATCTACGCCACAGCAACACCTGGTGGAGAAAAGGGTTGCTGTGGTGAAGGATTCTCCTCGAAACCAGAGAACTTGATACCATCACCCCGGTAGGGTTTATCATGGAATGTGCCAGGCTGGCCATGATGGAAACATTTTTTCAGTTTGAGGAATATATAAGCTCAAATACATTTACATTTACATACAGGAAGAACTTTTTTTACAAGTCTCCGGAACCTCGATGGGGAGCGTTTTCGCCCCCAGTCTAGCCAACTTATACATGCATCAATTGAGCAAGACTACATCCTTCACCACAGCAACCCTTTCCTCCACCAGGTGTTGCTGTGGCGTAGATATATTGATGATGTGATTGTCATCTGGAGAGGCTCCACTAACGAGGCAGAACTGTTACACACATGGCTCAATTCACAAAACAGGTATCTTAACTTCACGATGGACTCAAGCAAAGAAAGACTTCCATTCTTAGATATCATGATCTGTGTAGGTACAGAAGGTTTACAAACTGAACTTTATCGTAAACCTATGTCACGTAACTCCCTGCTGTCCTACCACAGTTTTCACCCTCAGTCACTCCGGGATAATTTACCGGTGGGCCAATTTTTGAGAGTAAGAAGGAACTGCTCCTCTAAGAGTTTATTTCAACAACATGCTAAAGATTTGACAACACAGCTCAGAGAGCGACATTACCACAACCATCTGGTCAGACGCGCCTGTAAAAGAGCGTTGAATAACAATCGGGACGCACTCATTGAACCCAGAAGTAAGCAAATTCCAACGGACCGTATGACCATGATACACACCTTTAACACACGCTCCAATGATGTGAAGAAGGTCATTCTCAGACATTGGAAGATATTGAATACAGCTATGGGAGACATTCCACGCCCCCTGTTTGCCTTTAAAAGAGGTCCCAGTATCAGGGATAACCTGGTTCATACCAGGCCAAAGTACCATCGGAATGAAGTCACTAACACCCTATGGAATACTGAACCAGTACGTGGTCATTATCCCTGTGGAGGATGTGCTGTCTGTCCTCAGACGAGTAAAACTCTGACAATAGACATAGGAACCTCAAGACCCTGGCGACTGAACAACCATACCAATTGTAATTCAGATAAATTGATCTATATAATCATGTGCCCGTGCAATTTGCGGTATATAGGACACACCACTAGAAAGATCAAGCTCTGTATAAGCGAGCACAAAAGCACCATTCGGTGCAATAAACAGGCAACTCGTTTAACTAATCATTTTCTGGAGTGCAGACACAAAGCAGATGAAATGAAGTGGGTAGTGTTTGAACGGCCGTTCATTCTCCCACATGTGTCTGATGTATCACGTTTCCTATTTATAAGGGAGCAGCGTTGGATCTTTAAACTCAAGACGGATGTGCAGGGTCTTAATGACAACATACCTTGGGTATCTCTCTGAACTAGGCTGAACTCCTCCTCAATACCAGGGTTACAACTTCCGCTTAATCAGTGATGTGAGGTTATCCTGGAGACCGTTATGTGTATATACCAACACAATTTGAATACCTCCGTGATGGAAGTTTCCTCCTTCTCTTTTTTCTACTAGTGAAAGTACACTCTGTGGTACTCATGTCTATGGTATCAGAAAGAGTACCGTTTGGGCTCCTAGCCTCTTATCGAATGTCTGTAAAAATTCCTTAGAGAGAGGATTAATGTACATAATTAGCTAAATTACTGCATACAGCTAGTCAGTTGATGGGTAGATCTGACACTAGTTACAACTGCAATGAGTGACCTGTCAACACACACCTGAATAAACTTTTACATCTCTTCTCTGGTTGATCACTCCTACTCGATCAAGTGTTATAAATATACTGAAGATAACATTCGAGTGAAAATGTTTTTTAGTATATACAATCCGTAGTTGAACTAAAGATCCTCTTTTGGTAAAACTGAGCATGGACTGTGTCCCAACGCTTTTTCACACTAAGCTTGTATGTCCCGCTCTATCCTAAGTTGCGTTATAGAGCTGAATCCCTAGCCTCTCCGCTGTACAGTGCAGCGTGCAAGCGAGAGGTTTAGACCCGCCTCTGTGTTTACAATGCGCCGCACATGCGCTGGACTAGTTTCCCGTAGTATAGTGCATTGCGCAAGCGCGAGGTCTCGACCCGCCTCTTTGTTGACAGTGCCTCGCGCATGTGCGAGGTAACGACACGTCCTCGCGCCATGCGCTCACATTGGCCAGTGTATGCCTGCGCTTCGAGCGAGGGGGTAGGTATGATGTGAAGCGCGTCAACACCAATCATCTCGCGCTGCATCTAAGTGCATAACACGACGCATGCGCAGGACAGACCCTTCTCCTGGCGGCATGCGCCTGGGTGGATTGTTCGTAATGGTGACTCGAGATACCACAGATGTGGACCATTACCTGCCGTAATTAGCAATTAACGCACCCATAAATACGAGGCTCCTCCTGTCCATCGGTACCTCCCCTTCGGTTCAGGTTCAGTCCCGGAGGTACCGACGGACAGGTAAGGACTTCGTAGAGACCAGGCACTACTATTTGACTGTCCTGATGCATTGTTAGCTTTTCTAACTGCCACAACTTTGTCTAAGGGGGCTAATTTTAGCCAGGCAAACTAACTACCAGTTTAGTTGGGTTCATTTCTAAAGAAAAATCGGACACTCAACCATGAATTTTTGCTATGAGTGTGATAGAGTGACCTAATGAGCTGTCTGGTTCCTTTTCCCTCTAAAACCATTCATTACATGAATTAATTAAATGAATTGGTTACCAGCATTCTAGTTGAGTGCAGTCCTCTGAGAGTAGCTCTTTTACCCTCGTAAAACCCTTTCATAATGTGTATGAATACTATGAATGGATGACTAGTATTCTAGCTGAGTGCAGCCTTCTGAGTGCAGCGTTTCGCCTTTGTTGAGACATTTTGGGCTTTTTGAGAACAACCAAGTTTATTTAGTTTCTAATACTAAGTACATATTTGAGATAGTGACACTTATCAAATCCTGAATGAGTCCTTCTCTGTATGTCTAAATAGAGCGGGGCCTCTATATCCGAGCCGTTGCCGGGTGAGGTGAGGCCTACTTCCCACACAAGGCTGGGTAAGTACTAATGAGTATTATTCCCTCTTTATATACAGATTATCTGATTGTGACACAATATTATGCACAAGTTCTCTATCTGGCCATTATAAACTTAACTGGCCTACTGAGTTGAAGAATGCCACAATGTCTGTTCACACACTTTGTACATCACAAAAGAGTTTTTCTTTGTTCTTTTTTTATGCCAATTGCAGGAAAAGATTGCTGTTGAAATGGTTATCCACTAGGATACGGTAGGGTGGCAGATTTAGCCACGGAGATTTTACTTACCTAACCATTCAATTTCAAAATCTTGTCTTATTATGATTTCACTTAAACAATAGTGTATGTTGCAGTAGCTGCCATTCCAGCCTGGCCCTGAAGAATGCCGGTAGAATATTACCTTTACGGCAGAAACATGTTGGCCTGATTCTCCACACTTACTGTACAGTGATTCTTTTACACTGTCATCACTTTTTTACTTGACGCCCAGGGAGATATCAATAAAGAAATTTTTCTACCCTGACCGTCATTTTAAATACACATCTATTTTCCTTGAGCACTGCACTCTATCAGCTTCACTTCTAGTGAGGACACATCTTTTGTCAGCTTTGGATCTATTGGTACCAAGCACTATTACTAAGGTTTGGCCATGGATAAACCTGCTGATATAAGTCCCAGATGACGATGCTCCGCCACATGGGTGGGCTGATAGGACTTCTTTATGAATGATGGTCCCTCACTACTAGTGTTGTGTGATATTCTGTTGTGGCCGCTTCCTAACTCTCTTGACCCTCAAGTTCCTTTTGTTGTTGTAACGTAGTTCATTAGGGGTATGAACTTGACTGGTCAATAAACATTTTCCCCTGGACCCTTCTCTAATAGTTGTATTCCTATGTTCAAGAGATTAACTAAGGGTTGTCGTCAGCAGCACACGATTTTCTGAATAATAGAATTTTTCTCTACTGTCTAGAAAACTGTCCTGATGAAGGTGAACATTCTCTGAAACACCGAAACGCTGCGTCAACCCTGTTTTCTTAAAATTGATTGTCTAAATTGTTTTTATTGTATGAATTGTTTTTAACCTGGGGAATGTATTGTTCTTATAATATGAGAATGTAATAAATAGACACAAGTTATCCTTTTTAACTACTTTGTACGGTTTCAATTCTGTAGGGCTTGCTGACACAACTCTATCTCTTGTTTTTGTTCATTAAATTTATGACCGAGTTTGCATAGGTATTTGCGTTTTTGAATTCGGGACTCCTTGTTTTACAACCTGTACTCACCCTGTCCCTATTTTGAATATTAGGGTACCTCCATTTTTTCTCTATAACACATGGTGATGTCACACCCATTCTGCCTAATTTCTGCACTTCTTCTTTTAGGGCTTGAGCCCTGGTTAATAGCTTTACTCTAAGGGGCAGATTTCCAAGCCCCTTGCACCACTTTTGCGTCACTTTTAACATGGGAAAAGTGACGTAAAAGTATTGCAAGGGGCTTATAAATGTGCCCCTAAGTCCATCTCTCGCTGTGATGACTCAGGCCCTCGCTCCGGCCCTTTTCCGCCAGTTTAACTGTGTGGTGCTTTGGTGCAGAACAAGAAGTATGGAGTGGGAGAGGGACTTTTATCCATGGGAAAGGATTGTGATTGAAAGTAGAGGGACCTCAATGAGTGAGTCATCACAGCAGAGGAGGACTCAGAGTAATGCTATTATTGGTAAGTAATCGCAGCATTTCTGAGCATTCACAAACTCTGAATGGACACATTCCCAACCAAGAAATTCTCTGAAATGTACTCCCCCTCCAGTATATGAAGCAGAACAAATCGTTCTAATATTTGTGGAGAATATAGGGAAAGGGTTTGCTCCATGGAGAAAAATGTTTTCTCACACGGAGGAAAATCAAGAAAAGCAAGCTCTGTTTCCTTTATACTTAATCTAAGCTATCTAAATGTCTGCACATATTGAATAGGAGCCCATGGTTGTCATTCCCAGTAGTAGGCGCAAAACTACACTTGTTTACATCTTACATGTGACTATTTCTGTGAATGTTTGTGAACTGTAAAAACACATAAAATTACATTCAGGTTGTAAATGTCTCTACTTTTACGAGTCTTTCCTGAATTGGGCCTTAGGCATAGTCTCTCTCGCTACCAAAACCTGGAAGCAGGATATCTATAGTGCTTTTTAAAAAATTTTATTTTATTTTTACTTGACAACATGGTATAGAAACGTAATTTGCACTGCCAGTAAATGATGGGTGAAAAAAGAAAAACATCAGAGAAAGTGAATACAAAATAAGGGCACTCGCACAGTTGCCGCAAATGGATGTAACATAAAACAACATCACTACAGCATTGTAAACAAATTCGGCATCCGTCATGATCAGTCAGTCAATCATCTTATCTTAATCATCCCTCTATAATTGGCACAGGCATTCCAGATCTTCGAATGTTTGTAAGGACAGCCGCATGCGTCAGGATGTATGTCGTTACAATGTATACTTTTACAATGCATACCTTTACAATGCATTTTTTACATTGCAACATCCATTACAACGCATTCCATTACAACGCATGCCATTACAGCGAATTCTTTGAAACTACCTTTACAACGCATTCCACTACAACGCATACTACATTTACAACGCATACCATTACAACTCATACCATTACATTGCATGTATGCTAAGTATTGGATAGTGTAGGGGTAAAAATTACTATTCTAACTCCAGGGGGTGCAACAGTAGGGTAAGTGTTGGATAGTGTAGGGGTAAAAATTACTATTCTAACACCAGGGGGTGCAACAGTAGGGTTATTATAGGATAGTGTAGGGGTAAACATTACTATTCTAACTCCAGGGGGTGCAACAGTAGGGTAAGTGTTGGATAGTGTAGGAATGCGTTGTAATGGTATGCATTGTAATGACTGCGTTGTAATGACATGCGTTGTAGTGGTATGCGTTGTAGTGACATGCGTTGTAGTGGTTGCGTTGTAATGGTATGCGTTGTAATGGATGTTGCGTTGTAAAAGTTTCGTTGTAAAGGTAGTGCGTTGTAAAAGTTGCGTTGTAAGTGTTGTTTCCCCATGCGTCATAAAGGGTTTCACCCTGCATTCATCGAGGGCGTTCCTCCTTTTCGTTATTGATGGAGACCACTAGCATGTCAAATGTGGCGACAATCAGGTGACAAAGAAAAGTTTTGGATACCGGGAGAAGCCCAGATCTTCAATTATGTGGAGCGGCATAGGGGCAGCACCTTATTGCAATTCTACTGCCTCCCAGAAACTGTGTAGAGCTATAGAGCTCCACTCCGTCTGGTACAAGTCGCCCACCCAAGCCTGTATATGAAAGTATGTGAGGGATGAATCTGCCTGAAAACACTTCAACTATTCTCTTGCAAGGTAAGTGCAGTAATTGAAATAACTCTCGGGCCACCCACGCCTTGAGCGATTACTAGTCTACAAGGGGCCGATGTTGGCTTCCAAAGAGTCTCTAAGTTTGGAAAAATTGTGGGTTGTATTCATCAATATGGACTTATAGATATGACAGATTTTGTGTCTATGCCTAAGGTCATCAGTAATGATCTCAACCTCTAAAGGATAGAAATCGGGGAATGAGTCGGTTTTATGCAAGTAGTAGAGCAAGGTGTGCTGAAATTCCTGGTACTTATAAAATTAGGTGCAGGATAGGCCAAAGTCTTCCTCGGACTGTATTGCACAAGGTACTCCGGGGGCGCAGAGGGCGTTTGTGCCTGCTCTGTGTAGCCCCCGGGCACTTTGTTATTACAGAAAGTGCTACAGATGCTTGTGCTTATGTAATACTGATAGTGCAGTGGGTCCACTCAGCCTTTCGTCCATCTGAGATCGATAAAATGAGTACAGTTGGGTAACAAACATCTATTATTCATCAGCAATATGCCTTTGGGTGAACGTGCGCTTTGCAAATACTTATGTTATGTGCCACCCACCGAAAAACGCTTCAACACCTCATCAAGGGTAGAAAGCAATATATAAATGCAAACCTATCCCTCCACTATAATTTTTCAATCCAAATGACAGACTAACATGTCCACTGCTCAAATTAATTTTATATTTCCCTATACTAATTCACCACTAAACCTTTTTGGGTTCTGGAGTAGTATGCTGCTCGCCGCAAATCGCATCAACACCCCATCAGGGGTAGCGAGCTCTATATAAATACAAATTGTTCCCTCTTCTATCCCTTCACTATCCTTTTCAATCCAAATAACAGACTAACATGTCCACCGCTCAAATGAATTTCATATTTCCCTACACTAATTCACCACTAATTCCTTTTGTGATCCGGAGTGGCGTGCTACTCGCTGAAAAGCACTTCAACACCTCATCAGGTGTAGCAAGTGCTAATTAAATGCAAACTGTAGCAAATTACTTCTCTACTGTTCTCCACTGAATAGCTCTGTAGAATATACCATTACATCATGGAATGCCTGGGTGTCCTTCTGTGCTTATAGTGTCAGTTGGTCAACTCAGGCTGAGCTGCTAGGAACTTGCTCCTGCTGGGGTGGCATCTGTACTTCCTATCTTCACCAATTTACCTATCCTGGATCCAAGCTACTATAATGGATTATCTACTCATACAACTGGACTGTGTATCTTCATTTACCACAACTTGGCGACAATTTTTTAAACAAGCCTACGCAGTAAGGAAGGAGGACTGGAACTCAGCAGTGAGTAAACCAAGGACTGTTCTGAAACTCATTGAATCAAGTCACCCGAAATAAAAGAAAAAATAGAAAAAAGAGAAATCAAAGTAACTTCCCGATAAGCCCCACCTGTGTCCTCTTCAACATGGACAGCCTGTTGCCTGGGCGTTTGCTTTTCATCAAGAAGCCTACTGCCACCCTGCTGTCACCTGGAGGTTCACAGTCTCCAGCCACAAGCTTCAGAGAGACGCAGCTGGCCTGATCACCCTGCGGTGTAACTCTGCTGTGTTTGGACCTTGACGGCATGCTTTGCCTACATCCTCTGTGAGACAGGTGTAAACTTTCTACAGTGTGGGCACAGTTTCTTTCCTGCGAGCGCTTTGTTTGTCTGTGCTCAGGAAGGTGCTCTGACCCATACTTCATAGGAGCCACCATTCGTTGTCAGTGGCAGTTGGGGTGAGGTCCCCCGCGCATTTGCAAACGTGCCCCTGATTTTATTACGGTGACCGAGTGTTGTTCGGTGAGTTGGGGTCTACTTGCTCAACGTGTATTCTCTCGACTGTGACTGTGGGATGGCAGTTTTGGGTGAAGGAGTGGCCTTGTTATCACAAGTAAGTGGTCTTGCCTACATTACGGTTAAGGAGCAAACCGCCATGCAGCCATTCAAAACTTCATATAGGGTGCGCCTCTCACCTCTTCACACACATCAGCCGGCGAGCCCTCTATGATGTATCTCTTCGTTGTTTGCTTCTTTACTGCCTCCAGACGTTTTGGAGCAAGAGCAAGCCTGGTGCCACTCGCCGTGCGTCTCCTGAGCACACCATCATCTTGCGATTGGTGTGTCCCTTCAAGTCTGGTGCAGCTTTCTCCATACAACGACCTCTGTCAACCATGTTGTTCTCACCAATAACGTTTTGGGTACCCTGCAGTGTCGCAATGGAATAGGGGCAAGGGCGCATCGCTTCATCCACATTGTCTGCGTCTCTGGTCCTGTTTCCCACGGGTGCAACTACAGGTACCCATGTACTAAGGACCTTGACTCAACTTTCGGCACACTTGTGGGGCAGCCATCCGGTTCTTAATGGAGACTTCAGTTCCTTGTGGGAAAATGGCACGTCAACCATTTTGAACTTGTCTGCAAGTCATGTCACATCTGAGTTTTACTTTCCTGGGATGAAGTCACTCCGCAACGGCTCATCGGAATATGACAGCTACTTGCAGCTTTTGGACAGTTTAGGTAAAGACCGCGGGTGAAAGGCCGATCACCGGAGCCTAACAATTCCTCCTGGGTTACAATGCATTTATTCATATAGCATTTCCTGTATTGTTTCATGTAAGGGGTGGGGGACTCTACCTCAATTCATGTTTTAACACTGTGTCTTGAGCGTGCAGGGGAGGATGAATATAGCATGTTACAATGCATGCTATTACATCGCATACTTGTACAATGTGGTCGTTACATCGACTGCGTTGTTAGTAAGCAATACCTTTACATCGCAAGTCATCACATCGACTTGCTGTAGGGGGTGTGCTGGACTTAGGAATAGTATTATTTACTATTCCTACTCCAGTTTGCACAACAGCAGGGGAGGTGTTGGATTTCATACACAATACCTTTGCACCCCCTACAACAAGTCATTGTAATGACTTGCGATGTAAATGTATTGCGTAGTAACAAAGTGTTGTTGTAACGACCGCGTTGTAATAGCATTGTTTTGTTTTAATAGCATTGTAAAAGCTGTTTCCAGGGAGGATTGTTTATGCGTAGGAAGGTGTCCTAAAATCCCATTCTGTCACTTTCATGTGTGCTGCTTCATGCAGCACACATGAAAGTGACGAAATGGCATTTTTTGGCCATGTTTGTTAATGTACAGGAAGGGGCACCTTCCTACACACAAACAAAGCATGGCATTTAGTTTTTTCCATCTGTGCTGCACAAGGCAACACACATGAAAAAAGCAAAAAATAGGAAAAATAATGCATTTCTTCTCCTTTTGCCATCTTAAGACCAAGGTTTTCCTGGTCTTAATGTTGGCACTGCCTCCTATGTACCCCACCCTTCTACATAGGGGGCAGCGTCAAATACAATGGGTGTTGCATTGGAACGCCCACCACAACACCCACTGCATGACCCTTTCACACTAACTGTAATGTGAAAGGGTGCCTTATGCACAATTCATCGTTAATTGGCTTATCGCTATCTTGTACATAAGGCGTAGCCCCTATTGCCACCACAATGTCCGTAAAAGTGATGTTGTGGTGGCGATAGGGGCTTGTACATATGCCCCTTGGTGTGCAGACAGACTCTGGACACCCCCACAGGATAAGTCAGCTGTTAGACCAGCTAGGTCTTGAGTGCCACTACCACCAGCTGAATTCTGGAGCGGCGTAGGTAGTTTCTGACAACCACTAAACATGACAACCTTAATTCCTCAGGTATTGCGGAAACAATACGGTATCTTATGCTCAGTCACTCATGCTTACTTTTCTCAGAATACACATAGAATGACGATTGGAACGGTTTCAATATTTACTTATTGGTCAAGCATCAGTCTAGTATAAAACATATTAGCTGCTACAATCAAAGGATAGGAGCAAAAAAATGTAAATGCTAGTGATAGAGCGGTAATTTCATCTGGTAATTTCTCAACGCAAAACCCTCATGCTACCTCTATTTTACCGCTGAAAAAAGTGTTGGGCCCTTCACACCATGTATTACCTTCAGGAGACTTTAAATAATCCTGAACAGTCAAAAATGCAATTACTATTTAAGCCAATAAAGAGAGTTGTTGAGTATTTTAAAGGGTTTTATTTTCTAGTCAAAAGTTAAGTTTTTGTCTGACCCTTTATTCATTAATAAAATATCAATCAGGTTACAGAATTTGGAAAACATGAAAAATAGCATTAATACAGAACATATTACAGTCTGCGTGTAAGCATTACATGTAGGAAAGAAAATGTGGCGCAAAATATCAGTAAAAACTCTTAAAGAGTTTCTAAGAAAATAGTCTTGCAAGGCTAATCAATAATTAAATAGTTTGCAAAAATCTCCCATTAAGAGAAATAAATGCATAAGTCAAATAAATCTTCTAAGACCTAATTAATTAGTCAAATCATGAACTTAAAGTTTAACATCTATATCTAAAAAAGCCGTTCTATCTGTTGTTGCTCTTCTGCATCTCTCTGTGTCTAAGGAGTAAGCAGCCCCTCCTTCACCAGACCTCAAAGGAATGTGGCCTGCAGTGCCAAAATATGACGTGCCAGGACTTTGGAAAAAATCACCAGGGAACCCCCCACCTGACACTCCTTGGACGCCCAAGGCTGCACCCGTGACGATCTCGTACCTAACCCATAGAATGTCTGGTCTAATCTGTTCCTTCTCTCAAGAGCTCCCACGCCCCCCTGAAGCCTAATGTTAATGTTATGGGTGTCTTATATAGCGCTCGGATACTCCAAGGAGTGTCCCGGCGCTTTCTGACCCACAGCAAACTACAAAGGGAGGCAGAAAGAGATGAAGAAAAAAGCAGATCACTGTCCATAGAGCCACATCTTCAGACCTTTTCTAAAGGCCAGCAGGTTCGAGGTACAGCGGAGCGACAGAGGGAGGGTGTGCCATAACTGAGGAGCCAGTGTTTAAAAGAGCGTCCCCCTACCCTTGCTTTCCTAACAGCAGGGACAATGACAAGACCAAGAGATTCCGATCTGAGGGATCTTGTAGGTTTGTAGAAAGCAAGGCGTTTCTGAATATATTCAGCTCCCACCGCATGGAGTGCCTTATGCGCCAGCGTGAGTGCTTTAAAAACAATCCGCTTTCTAACAGGGAGCCAGTGTAGGGAAAGTAACAGGTCCGAGGCTCTCGCTCGGCGAGGTAGGCCAAAAATCGCCCGTGGCGCCGAGTTTTGGACCACCTGAAGTTTTTGTAAAAGATAATCCGGAAGACCCAAATATAAAACATTTGAGTAGTCCAGCCTGGAACAGATAAGAGCCTGGACTGTAGTCTTCCTATGCGCCAACGGGAGCAAGGGAAGAAACTTGTGCAACATTTTAAGTAGACCATAGCAAGTGCCAGTCAGACCCAGGATCTGGGACTTAAGTGATAGGCTGTTGTCAATTTTGACCCTAGGTTCTTAGCAACCAGAGGACGTGGGAGGGAACATGTTCACAGGCCACCAATCCTGCCAGTTCGGGTCAGCCTGACACCCGAAGAAAAGCACCTCTGATTTATCAGGGTTGCACTTGAGGCTGTTTTGCTGAAACCAATCGAAAACAGCCCCAAGGCACCCGTGGATGCTCTCTCTGTTGAACTCAGCCCCCCTTCCACTAGTGAAAAGGAGCTGGGTGTCATCGGCGTATGACATGATCTGAGCCCTAAAGGACTCTGCCAGCGCCGCCAAAGGGGGTCATAAAGATGTTAAAAAGAGTCGGGCTAGTAGTACTGAGCCTAGTAGCCAACCACTCCTCCAAAGAGGTCATTATTTATTTTCTAATACTTGGCAAACTACACAAAAATGTTGCACCTTCAGACAAACTTGTACGTGATTGGTCTGCCATGATGGCATGAGGTCTCACTATCCTGACTCATTCGAAAATCCTGACTATACCAGTTTTAACAAAAGAAGCATACATGATGAATACATTTTATAAGTTTGCAACATTTGCTAGGAAAAATGTTTCATTCTAATTCTCTTTCTTCCTTCCACAGCGCAGTCAGGAAGGATATCTTTAACTAACTGGTACATTGGCACAATCACAAGAATGTCCAGTTCAAAGTGACCTTGACTCCTTCCCCAGTTTGAGTCAAGATGGTGTCTGCGCCTGCTCTCTTCTCTTTAAATGCAAGTCATAGCCTTGCTGGATTTACAAGTAGCCATGTTTTCTTAGGCCCCAAAAATAAAATATACACATAAGAGAACATTAATGTCATGTAAATCAGCCATTATGTTTCCCTCCCACAAACTAATACCCCTTATAAATGTTTACCTAGCCAAGCTATTAGTTTAAAGCAGCTTTTATAATTATTTATGACAACATGCAAAATAAATGTGCAATGTGCAACATAGCATCTTAATGCTTTAGTGTAAATTTTAAAAGCACACAGAGTTAATACAGCGCACACAGTTAATACAGCGCACACAGCAACATGCTTTAATGTTTTAGATAGCTTTTCATGCAAAAAGCATTTACCACCATGTGTAGTGTTTGGTGCATTATTAATTCACACACGTTATAAAAAGAGGTGTTATTAACTGAAATATTTATCTAAATATGCAACAAGCCAAAGTTTTTTAAATCAGGAATAGTGAAATTAGATTGCAAGGGATGGGCTGGGAAAAGAGAAACACATTCTATTAATCTTCAAAGCTAAAAAGACTACTTTTCTCTACAATTCAAAAACACATGTTAATTCAGCACAAGCATTTCAGACTGACTTAGGCCTCACTTTCATATTGTTCATGTGCCATGTTTTTAACTTGCACCAAAATGTGTGCGCCAATTTAAATGCAGTCTGTCTGAAGCACAAAAATAAAACAATGCCTGACTGCAGATGAAATCTGCTCCATCACTAGTACCAATAACGTAAAATGTAGATACATTTCTAACATAGTGCTAATAAGATGAATAAAATTAGATTATATAAAACAACGGCATTGGTGTACTCCTACGATGCTCGGGTATATCCTAATGAAGCCAGAAATCTCCTGGGGAAGTGCTAACCCCTCACTTGATGGTTCTGAATGAAAGACCCCGTCTCTGCGTTGGGGATAGCACCCCGCAATGGGTTTTCAGATCTCTGCCTGTCGAAGGATTAGTCTGCAGAGCCTCGGTCCAGCCTGAAAGGAATTTTTCTCTTTCTCTGCAAGGGGGAGTGGGGGTCTTTTATACTACTGTGGGCACTCCAGGGTTTCTTCCAGAATCGATATGTTTTTAAAACATTCACTAATCCTTTTGTAAACAAACACACTCATGCACAGCTGGGTGTTGGCCAAGGATGAAAAAAAGTGGTGACCCTTATACAGATTATATCGGCATGCCTGGGGACCTGTTTATGTACATCAGATACAGCGCTTAAGATAGGGTACCAGGAGCCTTATATCAGAGAGACAGACGTATGGTACTTTGTAAAAGGTCACCTGCGCTAGGACCGTTATGTTGTGTGGATGGGACAAAATGTATGTAATTGGTATGTGCATGATGGGACTATCCTAAAGGACATGCTTAGGATACTACTTAGGAGGACTACTTAGGACTACTTAGGAGGTGGACTTCTATCTTATCTTTAGGGCATAAAATATATAGCTATGACTGAGTGACAGAATGATTGAGATTCTAGGAGCTGTAAATAATGTACCCTCTTTGTATGAACTAAATTTCATGAGACTTAATTTTGGGTGCAAAAACATAATCCAGCAATACTATACAATGTACAAAAAAGAATAAAGTGTGTTGTAGATTGTGAAAAAATAGAATCGCAAGAACAACAAGGTGGTGAATTGATCCTAGTGCCTGTTACTGAGAAGGTGAATAAAAGGTGCATTGTACTTAGTCTCAAACGTGTATGATAGAATCTGTTCTCCGGGTTATCTACCCACAATAGATATATATCCGACCCATTCGAAGTTGAGATTTGCACATAGTAAAGAACCAAAGCCATTTCTAGGGCTCTCCATATTCTGACATTGTTGCAGGATTTGGCGAACATCTGCTTTACCTCCTCCTTAGTTTGAGCACCAATACTACCGGGTCATTTTAAAAGATTATTCATACATACCAAGGTCTTACAAGGCTTTCTTAACATAAGCAAGCCAGGGAATTGAAGCCATATTATCGAAACTTAGGCAGTTCTCTAATTCCAAACAGGAAAAACTAGTCTCAGGTTTTCCCACTGTTTCAGCCTCAAGGTGACAATTCTCACTTGGTCCTCCAGGTGACACAAGCCAAGTTCTAGATGTGAAATATAACTTGCTGTGGTTGTAGGGATGACCAGCAGCTTACACAAAAATGTGTTTTCAAGAGACTGCAGGTTACCCAGGCTGGCAGAGCCCTGAACACTTGCACCATAGGGCCCCACTGAAAGGCATTTACAGCAGAATCATTTCCCTAATTGACTTGTGGCCTAGCTTTTTTACAGAGCCAAAGATTGCTTCATATGCTTGTGCCAACGTCTGGGCTGTCGAGGTAAGTAACCTGTCCCATTTCAAATTTACATCAATCCCAAAATAATTAAAGTTTGATACCTTAACGATGGGTGTGCAACAATTTGAGTATTTTCCTGTGCAGATGTTTTTGGGGCAACAAGTCAAAAGTGGTTAACCTTTATATTGAGATTTCTCATGAAATCATTAAATGAAATAATTAAAAGAATTTAGCAATGCCTTTAAACCATTGGCTGTGCATGCGATAAAAACTGTGTCGTCAGCATGAAGGACGGAAACCAGACGGGACCCAATTTTAGTAACATCCTTAACACTTTGGACTAGCGCCAGGTCAAAGGAGCTAATGTAACATAAGAATAAAAATGGGGCTAAGATACATCACTTTTATTGTTATATCCCAGTGCAGGCGCTTGAGGAGGTCTAATAAGGAGGCCCCAATTCCTGTCATATCCATCAGTGCCCAAAGCTTTCCCTTATTAACGAAGTCAAATGCACAAGAGAGGTCAATAAAGGCCGGATGTAAGGCAATTCTCCTGGCTTTGACATATTTATCTGTTATCAATGATAGGTCAAGATCTTGTTCAACTGCGCCAAGCTCCATCCGAAATTCATATTGCACCTCCAAAAAGACTTATATTTGCATAAGGGAATCACAACAAGGGCTTGTGGAAGTATTGTGTTTCTTCTAACATTTTTGAAGCTTTTTGAAAACATTTCTCTCCCAGGACTGCAGCGTTCAACCTGTGTTCCACAGATGTTTCAGCAATGGAGAGGCTGTTTGTGATGGTCTGTTCACAATTTTTGACTAGAAACAACGTGTCCTGAGCAGTGAATGGTGTGCAACTGTACAAGTAGTGGATTATCCACCGCAAAGAAATATAAATAACAGGATACGCCAATAGATAGAGATAGATAGATTGTTAATAGATGGAATGCATTTTAACTTAGCTTTATCAAATCCTCTCAGAAAATCCACAGAATGCGTGAATGAGTTCAGTAACATTTTTCTATTCTATCTATAGATTCATAGAGCAGCACTGCCAGAAATTTGGTGAACGACTGAGGGGAGTGAAAACCCAGCTCAAGAAGCAACCACAATCCTTGTCAGGGTAAAGTCTCTAGCAAACCCAAACTATTCCTTAGTTCAACCCTCTGGTGGCTTGGCATACAGAAGTCAGACTTAACTTAGAGGCAATATATAAATAATGAATACATCACTTTAAATAGTAATAGAATTAAACCACAACACAAGAAAAACGCCACACCAATTTAGAAACATAGAGTAAATTATATTAAATAAATCAAAACCAAAATGACAGAAATCCAAACAGAAGAACTGGAGATAATCAATTTTAAAGAATAGGTGAAAATAGCACCCAAAAGCACAAAGCATCAACGGTGGTTGTCTGGTCACAACGGACAAGCACAAAGTCAGAAGATCAGGTCAAACCAGATGGAGCACGGTCCAGCTACAGGGACCCAGTTTGGTGGGCTGAACAAGAGTACCTGAAATCCTGGCTGTGAAGGAACACAGAGTCCTGTGTCGAGGATGCGTCAAGCAGCAGAGGTCGTGTGAGGTCCTGGTGAGGAGATGCGTCACACAGTGGCAGTTTCTGGGAGCAATGACGTGCAATGTAATGTCCTTGTGTGGAGATGCGTTGCCTCCGATGTGCTGAAATGGGCAGTTCTAGGGATCTGCTAGCAGCAGAGGCAAAGCGCCAGTTCTGCTGGAGATGTGCTGCATTGTGGAGGAGAAGCATCGATTCCGATAAATCCACACATGAGCTGGCAGAGCACCTTCAGGCTCACTTTCAAGGCTCCAGGACTAGAGTGATATCAATTGGAAGTGCAGGGCTCACAGATGGCAGATTTCATGTGCTGAGTTCAAGGTTGTTGGAAGCCTTTTATGTCCCTGGGGCTTCTGATAAGGAGGCACACCAACTAGCCCTTGGAGTCACTCTGGGGTCCTTGGTTTACAGATGCAGGTTCAATCCTTCTCACCTAGGTAAGAGGGCAGCAAGGCAGCAAATCAACACAGCAGGACAGCAATCCTTAAGAGCAGCATTCCAGCAGAGTAGCAGCAAATCAGTCCTTCTTGCTGGCATAGTCCACAGGTGCAGAAGTCTACTAAGAGTTGGGTTTAAGGGTTCAATGTTTATACCTAGTGGCAATTTTGAAGTGGAGGAAGCTTCTAGAGGATTCCATTCTCCTGAGATGTCAGGATTCCCTTCGGCCCTGTATTTGCACCAGAATGCCTGGGGTCACAAAAGACTAGTGACAAACCCTTTGTGTAAGTGCTCAGGCAAGACCTTTGTGATGTGCAAGTGTTGAAGGTGACAGCTCCTCCCTTTTGTTAACCCAGAGAGGCCCATCCTGTTAACACCTATCTTCTCTTTGTCTCCCTGCCTGGGAGCAATACGCAAAGATCAACTGCCAGCTACACCTACTCATGTGACCATGGATCAGGCTGCAGGCATCAAGTGGTTAGGGCAAGAAAATATAAACTTTCTCAAAGTGGTCTTTTCAGAATTGTGATTAGAAATGCAACTTTAGCATAAAAGAGGGCTTTTATTTACACTTCTTTTAGCACCAAACACGAATGGTCTACCCGCACCCAATTGGAGCTTAAAGCTTATTAAATGTAATACGGTAACTGCAATGTTATCCTTTGGGACGTAGGTTTTACAATTGTGATAAACTAATTTAGGAGTTTTTCACAACCGGGACATGTAAAACTTAAAAGTACATGTTCTACTTTTCACATACACTGCCCCCTTCCCTCTGGATTTTTCAGGTCCTATACTAGGGGTGACATATATATTAAAAATGAAGGGTTGGTTCTGTCGAATGGTTAAGTTTGTCAGGTCAACATGGCCTTTTAAAAACTCCACACACAGGCTGTAATGGTGCCCTGTGCAGCACACATGGAAAAATCAAAACACCTTGGAATGTTTATGTTCAGGATGGTAACCATTCCTGCACATAAACAATCTTTAAAAAAAATACATTTTGTACCTTCCATGTGTGTTGCCTTTAGCAGCACACATAGAAGTGACAAAATGGCATTTCACGATTGTTTATGTGCATGAAGGGGGACCTTCCTATACATAAACAATCTTCCCCTGCATGCCGACAGCCTTGCACTATGGTGCAAGGGTGCCTGCGTTGGCGCTACACTGCTAAGTGTAGCGCAAGCACAGGGGGAAAGGCAGGGCTGCACCATTTTCTTGTATATATGGCGCAGCCCTGCATTTCTGAAGTGTTCAGGGACAGCAGGGAACCGAACCATCCTTGGCAAACTGCTCAGCTGGACCCCCGGGGGGTGAGGGGGGTGCAGTAGAGGGGTTTGCTAGGGACGGTTTCGACCGATTTTATTACAGGGGGCAATTTTTCTGACCCCTGGTAACAAAAACGGCCCTCACTCTGGCGGCCCACTGGGGAAACGCCTAGTGCCTGCTACGGCCACCCCTACTTTTAAACCCTGGGAATGGTATGGAGAGACTAAAATGTTTGATGTTTGAAAGAGCAGAGTAATAAAGAGTAATAAAAAGAAAGGCCTATGAGTTGGTGGAAAAGTTAAATTTAAAGTAGAAACTGTAGGAGATCCGGAAGTTCTCGATCACTTTCGCCACATAGTTCTAACTGATATTCTTTCCATAAACCCACCTGAGAATACGCTTAAACACAAATAGCCCCAAATTGTTGTGAACAACAGGATAATCGTCGTGCTGGGTGGGGGCCCTGGATGGCAGGGGGGATGTTCTCTGCTGCAGCTTGACAGCTTTGACATGATGAGTGCAGTGGGGGTTTGTCTCACCTCTTCCATTATCAGAATAATTACTCCCGTCAAGAGTTTCAGAATGCATTACGGCTACTTTATCCATTAGCTGGTTTTGATGTTTAACGCGGAGTTGTTTTGCAAGGTGTGCAGAGGAAGGCAATTCAGGGAAGCCTGATTCCACCGCACCCCCTCTTTCACAGCCCGGATTGATTGCAGCAGCGGCTGATCTTTTCCTACTGATAGCTATCCGTCTCTCTCTCTTTAATTTGTGTTTCATCACCCACCCTAGCAGCATCAACGGACACAGTGAGAACTTCACCCGCCCTCATCCCCAAAACACTTATTCCGGGTAAAGGGTAAGATAGAGTTTTAAAAGAATTTAGCAATTCATAATTCATAGTTCTACAACATAATATGATATATATATATATATTTATCGACTGTATTGTTTCTTTTTCGTTGTTGTTAATTCTCTAAATTACTTGACTATGTTCTATTTTTCTCTGTTGGTTGTTATTTAATATTGATATTGTATTGATTTTTTTGTTAATGTTCTTTTCTTAAAAACGTAATAAAACGTATTAAATAAAAAAAATTGAGCTAAAGAAATATCCCTGTTCTCAGGGCTACCCCCCATATTTTTGATGCATTAAGCAAAGTGGTTTCGTTTACTCCCCATCCCAGGCAATGTCTCCATATTGTACCAAGTAAAGGAAAATTGGCGCCCTGCTTTTAACGGCGTTCAATGAAAGTTGCCCTGTCACTGAACTAGACTGCTCACTCATGTGTAATAGAGGTGAAGATTGGTAGAGACTACTGAAACAAGCATTTGCAATGCAATAGGTCTTGCATTTGCAAGAGTATGCAAAGGCCTTTTATTTATCTGTTTTGATAATTAACACATAAATAAAAGGTATTGTCATTTACAATGCCAATAGCTCAAACTCTTGTAAATGCAAGACCTATTGCATTTCAAAGAAGCGGCCGCTGGTGTCCTGGGCTGCTTGGAAAGTGAAAGTGTGCATGGCGCGCTGAATGTTGCAGGAGAGCATGTCATGTCTGCAGTAGGAGAAACTCATTAAAGAAATAAGACATACCGTGTAACAACAGAAGTAAAAGGGCCAGTCCTCATTGGAGGTTACAAATGATGACAAAGTGGTACGAAGGAGGGACGAACAAACCTATAAACCAATCAGAAGCCAGCATTTACAAAGGACAATGGCACAAGCCAATGAAAAACTATGGGCAGAAGAAAGTGGGCTGAGCTTCAAGAACATACTTAAATACAGCACATCACACAGAGCAGCGCACACGCTGCCCGGCTCAACCTAAAAATGTATGCCCCATTATAGTTTATAGGGTGGCTTCTTACTGCAGGTTGATAATTGACGTTAACTATATGAACATCCTGATATAGATACTTCCATTACAAAAGGCCCTGAGTATGTTATGATTGCAAGATTCTACCAGCAGAGCTTGCAGCTAGTCAACCCTTTCCGTCAGCTTGCAGTGCTGTGAAGAATACAAACCAAAATACTTCCAGCCTTTTGTTTGGAATGATCAGGATAGATTTTTGGGATGCAATGACGGTCTCCAACAGACCATCTTGAGGGTCCCAGGGAACTCTGCCCACATGAAAGGAGAGGCTTTTAGAATGAAATCGCTTTGCACCACCTATGCCCATGGAAGGTTTCTAGGAGGTAAAGCTACTGCGAGGAAGTAACAAAAATAAACGGTATTTACAAAAGTTCTCCACAGGCACCTTTGAAATGTAGAGGTGGCAACAGACACTTGTGCCGCCCTTTCAGTAATAAATATCATGCAGACACAACATGTGTGCTGATGCAATTTCAAGGGGGCATTCTCTAATTTGCAAGGAGGCCTGGATACATGCAAATGAGGAAATACTTTGCCTCTGCACCAGCACCATATTATAAACATGGACACAATGGCAAAGACACCGTCAGGAGGCAGTTTTGGCAGACAGTCAGTGCGCCCTTGAGGGGCATCTCTTGAAAGGAGGTCCTAATGGACCTCAGATATCACCCTGCATGTGGGACAGTCATGTATGGTACCTGCCTTAGTGGGTCACACTTTAAAATGCAGGCCCACTACCGCCTGCATGGACTAACTGCTTCAGTCATTATGACTTTCCCTCATGTGCTGCCCCCATGGGCAGGCGTGAGTTTATTACTACAGTTTGGGTAAAGTGCATTCATTATGAAAGGATACACTCGCCTGGTGCCCCAGTGCACACTGGGTCATTCTATCTGTAATGTTGACCTTGGTTGCACCACCCAACTGGGCCTATATAATAGGAATATCTTCAACTGGGTGTGCCAGGTGCAAACTGCATCTGCACACCCTTTCACAATGAATGCACTACACCCAGAATAGCCGCAAACGTATTGTGACTGCCTATTTGAAGCTGCCCTCCCACTTTCACAGTGCAGACAGCAATACAGCATGCAGTTCAAGGGTGACATAGTTCATCAGCTGGTGTGTGCACATAGTGACTGCACCTGCCTACAGGAGGATGCCTGGGGGGTCCAGGGCACCTGTTTATACCCCATTTCCACTTTATCAGGATCTTGATATCAGTGATTTGCATTAGCACTTTATCCTCACATTTTACAAGGGTGTTTTCTTAATTTAGGTATTTTTTTAAATTGTGGTTAATCAATTGTGATTTGTTAGTCTTTTAATCGGTAGATATCAGTTTTGGGAACTGCATTGTATTTGCACGTATTATATGGTCTCCAATCCACCCTGGTTTGTGCAATTTAGCAGTGAGAGCTTTTTGAAAAAAATGAACATATCTACTACGCCTGGCCACTTTTTTGAGGTGGTTCATGTTCTAGTAGTCAGGAAGGCACAGGATTTAAGGAAGCAGGCAGCGTGGACACGCAGTGAGCATGCCAATGGCAAGCCCATCTGCGCCCATCCATGCCTAACCGTCTCCAGACACTAGAACCTCTGTTCTTTTTTCTTGCTATCCTTTTTTTTTTTTAGTGTATCTTATATAGCGCACGGCTACCCCTACGGGGTGTCCCGGCGCTTGCCTTGGGAACCCGTCCTGGCTTTTCCCTGTGAGATAACCCGTACTGGGCATCCCCAAGGTGAAAGCCAGGCATCCCGCCGCGGGGGGCCGTAGTGGAGATTAAGCAAGCTATTGCCCAGAGTTGCAGAGTGTGAACCCGTGATTCGAGTAGGCACCGAAGTGAGAATTATCGAGTCCGTGGACACTTGGGCTCAGACCCTGCCACGTCGGGAATTGAACCCTGGTCGCGGGTCTGACCTCAGCTTCTGGGTATGCCTCCCTCCTCTAACCATTGACCCACACTTCTCCACATCCTTAGGTAAGGCTGAGATATGTGGGTGAGGAATTACATTTCCTCAGGGGGAAGGGGTCCCACATTAGTGATATGCTGAGACACCGGTCCCATGATGCTTGTTTCCGGTCCAGGGAAGACCTGGCTTGGCACTTTGCTCTGGAGTGTTCCCATGAGGCACCGGGTCAAGACTTATTTGCATGCAGCTGGGTCTGAACTGAGGTGGTGAAGTGAGCTAAAGAACAATGATGAATTCAACCCAGACCTGTGACTTCGGGTGAGTGTCTGAAAATTTTCAGCACTCCATCCATCATCTTCTTGTGTTTGCTTTGTTCGTACGAATTTGGCAGGGTATGCCCAGACGTGGGTGCCTTGCTCACTTTGCCACTGGATTCAAGCTAGCCCGGCTGATGAGGGGTGTTACCCCAAAACCGGTCCCAGGATGCTTGTTTCTGGTTTAGGGAAGACCTGACTTGGCAGTTCGGGCTGGACTGTTCCCATGAGGCACAGGGTCAAGACTGATTTGCATTTAGCTAGAGCTGAACTGAGGTGGCAAAGTGAGCTAAAGAACAATGATGGATTCAACCCAGCTCTGTGACTGGGGGTGAGTGTCTGAAAAGTTTCAGCGCTCCATCCATCACCTCCTTGTGTTTGCTTTAGACATTGTTTCAAGCACATTCTGGCTTGGCCATTCTCCTGTAGTTTTTGCAAATTTTCACCTCAGGCTATCCCACCACACAGCAGGGATGTAAAGGCAAGTTCAGACTGTAGAGTTCAGCTTAAAATGTAAATTGATACTTGTATAGCGCACTACTCACCCGCAAGGGTCTCAAGGCGCTTGTACGAATACCGCTGTGGAACCCATCCCTGTGAGGCGTCTACTCCTGGGCACCCCCAAGGTGGAGGCCAGGCATCCTTAGCGTTGTGGGGGCTGTTGTGGAGATTAAGCAAGCTATTGCCCAGAGTTGCAGAGTGGGACTCCATGATTGGAATAGGCACCGAGGCGAGAATTGACAGGTCCGTGGAATTTTGAGCCCAAGACCCGCCGAGGCGTGGAATTGATCCCTGGTCCCAGGCTAGACCTCTGCATCAGGGTCTGCCGCTCTAATCATTGAGCCACACTTCTCCACTTTTGCTAATAGGTAAGCGGATGAATGAACAACATTCTAAGGATCAGGCACAGCTCTTAGCTGTCTATACTGCAATGTCAGATCCATTCCAAAACACACTTTGGCAATTTGGTATCTCCTATCAACTCCAATCCCTGATATTTGTTTTATTACTGAGACCTGCCTACACTCTATAGCCTTTCTGGGCATCTCTATTGCATTTCCAGACAACTATAAATTTGTAAAATTGGACAGAGAAAGCAGAGTAGGACGTGAGGTGGCAATTTCTTTCTCTGGTCATGGGAATCCATCTATTATTGGTACATATCTTTCAGATAAGTGGCAGAATATTGGAATCAAAAATATTGTGTGAACAGAATATTGTGTAACAAATATCGAGGACCAAAAAATAGAGAAGGTAACTGCAAATAGGTAAGTATAGATTTACTATTCTTATCTTTAAATCTAAGTACCTTGAAGATATATATATATATATATATATGCTCGTCTTGCACCAAGGTAGCGAGGCACTCTTGCAGCGGGTGCTGTTCGGCACGTTGGTACACCGCGTGAAAAATGAAAGCTCAAGAATCTTCCCCAATCAGCTGGAAATAAAACAGAACTCCCGGAAACTTTTCAGCAAAGCAGCACGATTTATTTAGCAGACAGACGCATTTCTGAAAGACTTCCTTCTTGAAACCGAAGAAGGAAGTCTTTCCGAAACGCGTATATTGTTAAGGCACATATATGTAGAAATATAGATAGAAGAACTTTACTTACCTATAGAAACTTGCCTTCACAATATTTTTGTCTTCGCTATTCTTGACATGATATTCTGCCTCATGATATTTTTGGTTCCGATATTCTGATTAAACACCTAACTTTCTAATCAGTAAGATGGTTGTGTTCAGCCTCAATTTGCCGTCACATAATTCTTGGTAAGGAGCCTGAATCTATCTGCAGGTCCTAGAAAAGATTTTAGTCTACTGTTGTTAGACTTGGTATTCTTTCAAATTTTGAAGAATGACAGGTTATTTCTATTGGGAGATTTCAATTTTCATGGGAAGCATATAAAAAACAATTAAGTCAATCAACGGTTGTTGGATCTGAGTATGGCCTGCTGACACAAATGGTGAAGTGCCTGACACATGCAGCTGCCCATTCCATTGATTTAATGTTTAGAAATTCAACCCAGATTAAAATCAATCAGCCTAGACAACTTACTTGGGCAGATCACCATTTTATTGAATTTGATTTACTAGCATTCTGTAATCCATGTTCTCAGTGATAGGAGTCTCAACAGTCACCCGCTTTTGGAGTAAAATAAACAAGGCTTTTTAGGGAAGTGTCTTCAATTCTCTGATCTAAAGGATACATTGATTTGGTTATCACAAATTATCATGAATCTCTTAGAAAGGCCCTAGCCAGTGTTTTACTGCATGCAGAACAAAAGGTGGTATGGTATAATTAGGAGTGTAGACAGGAAAAGCAAAACTGTAAGTGTAAAAAACCTGAAAGGGTATGGCATAGGTCTAAAACTATCCACAACAGAAGGGCCTATAAAGCAGCCCTTACTACTTATCATAAACATCTGAGGGAGGCAGGTAGGCATTTTCTGGTGGTTAGGATCGAGATGTCTTGCAACTCTGCCCAGGAGTTGTTTTAAGACTTAGAGTGAATTTACAAAGCCTGGTGCCATTGAGCCACAACTCTCAGGACAAATGTGATTCTCTCACCAGTTATTTTTGTGAGAAAATTAGGAGATTACATGAGGAGTTTTACCTCCAAAGAGAGCCCTCACCTGATATTGCAGAACATCAATTTCCTTCTCAAGCTGTCCTAGGTGAACCTGGAAGGGTTGATCAGATTTCTCCGGAGGAGGTACAAAAGATATTCCTTATAGTTAAGGCGGGGTCTCTGGAGGAATTCTGTCCAGCACACATAGTTGCTTCCTTGTCAGAGTTATTGATGCCATAGTTCACTGATTTGTTAAAATTTTCCTTGAAAATGATTATGATGCCAAAAGTTTGGAGGTTGGAGTATGTCTCCCCTATCTTAAAAAAATCTACGGCAGACGGACCACCTTTGCTAACTTCCCCCCGATTTCATTACTTCCTTTTCCTATTAAGATCATGGAGAAACTGGTTATTAGACTATTGTCCCAATATTTAAAGAACAATCATATCTTGGATCCATCTCAGTCTGAGTTCAGAGCAGCCCATGGTATGGAAACAGCTCTTTTGAACACTGCCGACACAATTAGTACCAGTTTGCATGAATTTAGATGCGCAGTGCTGATTATTCTTCACCTTTTCATGGTATTCGATATGGTGTCACATGTAGGTCTCATACAGAGACTGTAAGCCATCGGGGAGAATGCTCAGGTGTTAGCCTGGCCGAGCAAGTTTCTTAAAGATATAACCCAAGTGGTCTCTACTCCTCATTTCAAATCAAGGAGGGTGAACAATAAATGTGGTGTACCAGAGGGGTCTTCGTTAAGTCGCACACTTTTTAATATTTACATGAACCCTTTGACAAAGATTCCGGAATTATTTGGATTGGAGATCCTGCCTTATGGTGAAGATACCCAGTTAGTGACTTCATTCGGACAAGCCATTGGGGTAAAGAAAGCCAGGTTGTCTAACTGTATGCGGAAAGTGGCCTCTTGAGTGAAGCATAATAGTTCACAAATAAATAGGGGTGAGAAAGAAATTCTATTATTTGGCAACGCTAAGGCGATCTGGTCAGAGGATTGGTGACCTCATGAGCTACCAACCACCTCTTGCCAAAAAGGTAGTAAAAATATGGGCATTGGATGACAAGCTTTCCATGGTTGACCAGGTTAGGTCAATTTATGGCTCTGGTTTTGGCAATGTTTTACATGCTCGGGAAAGTATTCCCTTCTCTTCCTCTTAATTCTGGAAAAACCCTTTCTCAAGCCTGTAACTAGTTAATTAGGCTATGGGAATGCTCCTCTGGTTGACACTGTCAAGACTGGAGGTGATACAGAATACACAGGCCGACTAGTAGGGCAGCCTTCCTTCTGGTTCACGTCAGAACCAACCTTAAGGGTCTAAGATTGTTTTCCTATTAGGAAGCACTGTCTTATAAAACTTATTTGCCACAACCACAGATCTCTGCATGGGTAAGGGCAGGCCTATCTCCATTCCAGAATAAGATTGTACCATCCGGTTCAGAGCCTTAGCTCTGCCATTACTGCACTGCCATCTTCCCTTCATATTGGAATGACTTGCAATACAGTCATTCATTTTCTTATACGGCTCTGCTGCATTGAAATATATTTTAAACCAAATTAGTCCTGTCAGAATTTTATTGTTTTTTAAGAAATTACTAACAACATGGATATTTTGAGATTTCAGTCAAACAACACCCTGTTAGGTTGTAGCTTTAGCGCCGGTATATTCCTGTGGGAGTGAGCTGTTGCACTTTATAACACAACATAGCATAACATAACATAACATAACATAACATAACATTACATTTCACAGGGCACCCTCATGAGGCACAACCACTTTGTACCACATCAGTGTGGAGAACAGAAGGTTCACCTCCTGGTAGCTCCTTATCTTCTGCTCCTATATTTGTAAAATGGTGCTGAAGCAGAAGCAAAGTGTTTTGTCATCTGCATGGGCCATGCCACTAAGCAAAAATGGGAATGTGCAGTGCAATCTGTATTGCAGAAGAAGGCATGCAAGTTTCTGCGGCCCATTCTGTAATATCAAAGTGCCCTGGGTGTTCAAAAAGTGGATGCACACTAGGTGTTCCCCAAGTGCTCCTTTGATAAAATAGGCCCAGAAGAGATAAGGATCCATTTGTAAAATGATTCTCGGCCAACCTCATTACTGACCGTTCATATAAAATACTGCCTGCCATGGCTACCTGTTTCTTTAATGAGGGCTGTGAGGCTTGTGTGAAAGAAATATGTAAAGTTTTAAAAGAGAAATAAAAAGAAGGTAGGTGTCTAATGTCAAAAATAAAAAAAATAGAACATAAATGAAACTTGTGCAGGAAAGAATCAAACTATAGTAAGTTACCAACTGTAATATTGAGCATATCAGCATGTTTGTCCAAAAACAACGTCAAATCACACTGGGTCAGAGCTGTTCCA
This sequence comes from Lissotriton vulgaris, assembly GCF_964263255.1. NCBI lineage: Eukaryota > Metazoa > Chordata > Amphibia > Caudata > Salamandridae > Lissotriton > Lissotriton vulgaris. The sequence continues at coordinate 1,450,078,275 of NC_141695.1, read as the reverse complement.
TGGATAAACTAATTGTGAGCATGATCCCAAGTATGGAAATCTGTACTGTGTCCCTCCATCCTGTAGAGTCTTTAAGATCATGGTGGTTTTGGATGGGTTTAAACTGGAATTATGCAAGCTGCTAGCACATGGCAACACAATGTTGGCAGAAGGAGCGCGAAATATACATCAGCTGTGTTCCTGAAACCACCACGGCATTCAACAAGACGAAGAAACAGAACATTGGTGGGCTGCATGAATTGAAACATTTGATGACTACATAGATGCGCTAGAAGAAGAAGATGATAAGAAGATCATAAAATGCTTAATGAACCATGCTGGTGGTGGAGTGAAAGAAGTGATGAAGAAAGTCTTGGCAACTGAGGCAAAATCTTAATAAAAGATAAAATAAGTGTTAGAAGCAAAGTTTAATCAAATGTCAAATGTAGACTATGAAATATACACATCCAACCAATCACGACAACAGGTTTGGGAAATAATGGATGAGTTTAATGCAAGACTTGATACACTCATTGAGCACTGCAAGTTCTGTGATTTCACCAACAATGAAGTCATGCGTCTCAGAATCATCGATGAGTGCCTTTCCAATTTATTTAGAAGGTGCATCATGAGAGAAAAACACAGCCTAGAGAAAATGCCAGTAACTGCTAGAGCAGAAGATCAAGCATATCAACAAGCTGCTGATATGGATGCGAATACAACCCATCATGAATCTGCCCCGACCATGGAAAAGCAACCACATGCAAAAACAAGATGCAAGTAAGTCGACATCTTTTCAGAAATCAAAGTTAGGTTTCCTTTGTGAATTTTTATTTCCCCATGAAGGTACATTTCCAGCCTAGGAAAGACATGCAAAGGTTGCAGGAAACAAAACCACTTCATTACGGTCTGCAAAGCAAAAGAGAAATTAAATGCACGACCACGAGAACAGAAAATGGGAATAGGAAGGTTCCAGAAACATTGTTGTCACACCCACAAAAGCAAAAAGGAACATCAACTACAACAAATAGAAACAAGGCTAGATCAATTGCAGTTAAGCTCATTGTACAAAGGCTCCTCAACATATCACAGTCAATTGCTAATGAAAAAGTGGATGCGCATTCATGGTAGCTACCAGAGTGCAGAGTGCACATGTATGTTTAGCAGCTTGTAAAGAAGGCAACAGTTCAAAAGAATTTCACCAAACAAAACGACAAACTTCATTTGAGCATTGACCAAAGATCACACTGAAAGTGAATGAGCAACCAGTAATTTTCATCACAGACAGTGGTGCCTCAATCAACATCATGCCGTCAAAAAATGTAACAGCTAGTTCCCTGTGCCACGCGTCACTCTATCAGGCACCAAGGTATAAATTTGGGCTGCTTCTGAACCATTGCAATGCCAAGTATCACAGTCACAGCAACTATGTGACACAAAATGACACCAGTGTGTGCAGATGCATGTCCTTCAAGGAACCTAATCCAGTACATGCCTGCTCAGCTTTTCCACAGTTGCTGACATGAGACTGATATCTCTCAAATACAGCCTTCGCACTCAGACTGAAATTGTAAGTCAGTTCCTGCCGTCATTTCATGGTTTAGTAAAACTCATGAAAATGAAAGTGCAACTTCATATTAATGAGGAGATTTGCCCTGTTGCACAATGGCACTGCAGAGTCACTTTTCACTTGCAAGAAAACGTTGAGAAACAACTAGAAACGCTATTGAAGCATGACTGCATTGAATGCTCCACCGATCCTACTCCGTGGGTCTTGCCCATAGTGATGGTGCCGAAAAAGGACAGTGAAGGTGCAGTGCAAATTTAGTTGATATGTGCCATGCCAGCAAACCAATGGAAAGAGAAAGGCATCTTGGTCCCCACATAGCGGGCATGATCATGCAATTAGGCAAAGCCAAATTCTTTTCTTGCCTTGACTTGAACAAGGGATACCATCCTCTCGAGCTGGAAGAGAAATTCAGGTACATTTCTACTCTTCGACTCATGTTGGTTTGTTCAGATCCAAAAGACTGAGTTATTGAGTGTGTTCGCTGCAGGAACATTTCAGGATGATATATGCAGAGTAATTTAACCTGTTACACATGCTTTTAATTACAATGATGACATACTGGTATGTGGGACAAAATGAAAGAAGCATGACATGTCTCTTACATAAGTGTGTCAGTTAGTTGCTGATGCAGCCTCACTCTGATTACAGCAAAGTGTGAGTTTCACAAGATCAAACTTAAATTCTTTGAGCACATTTTCTGTGAGGAGGGAATTGCTCATGACGCAGATAAGGTGAAAGCTCTATCATCTACTTGTCCCCCAAGAGATGTGACCATGCTAAAATCCTTCTTAGGCATAGCTAGTTACTGCTCAAGGTACATTCTTGACTTTGCGAAAGTGAGTGCCCCATTGAGAGACTTAACAAAGAGAAATGTCCCATTGTAGTGGTCTCCTGAATGTTTTCAAAGTTTCAAGAGAATAAAACTTGATTAAGAATGCAATTGAAATGTCTTATGTTAACCCCAAACTACATAATAAGAGCAAGTCCGGTAGGGCTGGGGGCTATCTTTGCTCAACACAATGGTCATACAAATGCTCAGAGAAAAATTGTGACCTATGCCTCTGTCGTAATTTGACAATGGCCGGGTTAGCGCTTAGCTTTGCTACACGCTATTTCCCTTAACTTGGCCTTACTCGAAAACGCCATCTTGTATGTTACGGCGGCCATTTTAGGGAATGAGCGGCCTCGTGGTCAGCATGCCCTTTAGTCCTTTGTCCGTGCCGCTGACCACTCGAGTTTGCCCAGCAACAGGCTCTTTTTAGTAACGGTCAAGCCTGTACAAGCGCAGTTCCAACTGACCAGTCACCCCTCAGGAATGTTCCGCCAAACTGACCAGTGCAGTTGTAACCCCTCCCATGAGTTGGCTGTGTTCCAAAAATGACCATATATGTACATAAACTCTGTAAACCTTGTACCGCCTATCTTTTTATTACCTGTAAAGTGTATAAAAGAAGGATTCACACCAACGTTCGGTGTGATACTTCTTGCATTGCCGAAAGGTGCTGTAGGAATGTACCACCACCCCATGGGGTCTTAATAAACTTGTCTTTTGTACTTTTCAGTTTCCGTGCCAACAGTTCTTTTGGTGTAAGTGGGTATTTCTGCGGAGCATGTAGGCCTTGGGAACCCAATACCACAAATTGGCAACCACGAAGGGACTCATCGGCGACTCGGATGCCCAAAGGAGAGGTCGTGACGAAGGATTGGAAACTCGCCATGGACGCGTACGCTGCCACTGAGTGACCCGAGTCTTGGCACCCACGGTGTTTTCTTCCTTTCCTTCTGATCTGACCTTCCAGGTGGCGCTGGTCTCCGACTGAGATCCTGATCGTCTGCGTTGCTGTACAGTGCCCGTTTGGCTGATTCGATTAAAGACCTTGGCAGTTGGAATCTGGATATTTGAGATTGGGTAAGATTTGTGATCGGTAAGGTAGTCTACGGACGCTTACTGAAGTTCTATGATTGTGACTATGATTTGAGTTAGCTAACATTTTAACTTTGTGAACTTTGAATATATATGTGTAGTGCACTCCACATAGGCAGGCATGTAGAGATGTTTCCCTAATTTTGTTTGTACTCTGAACGGCACATTTGTGTGAAGTACTGTAAGTGCCATTTTTACGGTATCACGCTTTCGTGATACTTTTTGAACATGCCTGTTTTAAGCACACTCCGAGGGATGTGCTGTCTTGGAAATGGTACCACAATTAGGTTAGCGGAATATCAGCCGGCTCCCCCAGAGGGAACTCCAAACCGTGAGATGTATGTCAAATTCGGCCTTCCCCCTATACTGTACAGTAAACTATGGCATAAATACACTAGAACCGATCCCGAGTTGCAATGGCCACTACATGGGTCATTTGATTTGCGAAAGGTTCAGTTTGTGGAGTAATGTTTGTTTCAGCGCAGGTCTAGACAGGCTATGTTTGATTGTGTGCGAATGTGGGAGAAAGCGGTGCGTGAACGTATGAAGCGTGAAGTTGCCTTGGCGGACAAAGAGCAGCGCAAGGCTGCTCGAGATAAAGCTTTACAGCTTGAGGAAAAGGAGGCGCAAGAAAAGAAAGAGAGGGAGGCACGGGAACGTAATTTGCAAACGACCGGTCAATTTCCTATTCGACGACCGCTTTATCCTGTCCTTAATAATGAAATTGATGATTTTTCGTTATTAGATCGATCTCCGCCTCCGTACGTTCCTCCTACGGCTCCGACTGAGGATTCTGGTGATGAAGAACAGGATAAGTCGGATAAGGCGGATAAGTCAAGTGTCAGGTTATCTGCGGAGAGATCCGCGGAACTGCGCAGTTGCGCTCGAAAATTGAATTTAAATCATATAACTGTGTCAGACGTTGTTGCCGAAAGGAGTAAATGGACAGAACGAGAATTGATGTGTTTTTTGAATACTTTTGCAGATGAAGTTGTTACTCGATTTCGTAAATACTCAGAGACTTTAGAACCTAAGGCTGTGTCGGTTCATCGTGAGAATTTGGATAAAGGTTTATTTGTTCTTGCAGATGTCGATGGTCTTTTTAAACAACTGATCCAGCTACGGGATGAGACGTCCAGGTTGCAGGAAGAAAGGAAAAAAGATAAGGAGTCCGTGCCGGGGCCAACAGAGCAGTCCAAGGAGTGTTCTCTCCGGGGTTCAGATAAGAATTCTAAAGTGCATGTTATGCCTATGCGTGAAGCTGCACCTTTGTATGTTCCTCCGAAAGGGGCTGGTACGGATGAGGATAAAACATCGGCAAACGCAAAGGGGTATTTTATATATAATTGGGTGTATACGCCTTGGAATAGGGCAGATGTTATGGCACTAAAAAACGCTTTACCCGATCTTCGTAAAAATCCAGCCGCATTCTATGAAGGGGTGGAAGGGGCCATTTCCTCTTGTGTTATGACTCTTGTTGATACAGATCTCTTTTTTGGGTTAATTCTTCCGCCTGATATGTGGAGGTCAATTCGTAAAACTAATGATCAAGCGACGTTTGGGGCAACTTGGAAAGAAATAAACCAGGCTGATTTAGACAGGGAACCTGCATGTAAACCATGTGATTTGATTTTAGACCTCCCAGCGGCTATTTTAACTAAACTAAAAACGCTTGTTCCTTCTAAAAAGATCGATTGGACTATGCTAGCTTCGTGCAAACAAAAGTTAGATGAATCGGTATCAGATTTCTTTACACGTTTCGAAGAAGCGTTTCATGATTACAGTGGTCAATCGTTAACAGATGATACGGGTAGGCATCTGTTTGTCGATAAGTACGTGGCTAATCTCCTACCGGAGATTGCAAAGCGGTTAAAAGCGAGTGAAAGTTCCTGGACCACGGCGACCCCTGCGTCTTTGTTAACTATGGCTCAGTATTATGAACGGCAGGAATTAGAGGCTAAAGAAAGTGCAGATAAGAAAACGAAGGAATTGAAAACGAAGGTGATGTTGGCGCAGGTTCGCGGGACGCAATCTAGAGGGAATGATAGAGGTAGGGGAGGAGGGAGTAATGGGTCGTATGGTCGTACTGATATAGCAGAGGACCAATGTGCCTATTGGAAACAGTTTGGGCATTGGGCTGAAGATTGTCCGGTACTTCGTGAGCAGCGTAGTCAGCGTGGTCGAGGAGGTGGAAGGTCGAGAAATAATTATTCAGGAGCGAGAGGTGGCGGAAGTGATCGTGGTAGGTTTGAAACGGGGGGACGTGGTCAGGATGAACGAAATACTTTTGATAGACGAAATCAATATCAGATTTCGGAGGGTGAGAATGTGGAGCATCAGGATTATGTGCATGCATAGGATTGCGTAGGATGGGGTACGGAATCAGTTGAAGTGCCAGTAGATCAAAGAGGTCCATATGTATCAGCGGGCATTTTGGGTTCTACTGATCAGTTTTTAGTTGACACAGGAGCTACTCGTAGTGCTTTGTCCAAAAACTTGGTTCCAAGGGCTCCCCTGTCTGGCGAAACGATAACATGTATAGGGTTTGATGGCACACCCTCTCCTAGCCCATTATCACAACCTCTTGCACTTTGCATTGACAAATTTTTCAGCTTTGGTCCATTTTTGTTGTCACCTCACACTCCAGATAACATTATGGGCATTGATTTGCTCAAATATTTTCGAGCAACGATACGCTGCGCTCCCGAAGGAGTGCGGGTTATTTTGAATGACAATTACCCAGATTCAGACAGATTTTGTACCATACAGGAAATTGAAGCATTAGCCTCTCTCCCCCATACGTTGTGGGCGACCTCAGATACGGATGTGGGACAGATGCTTATTCCACCTATTCGAATTACTGTCAAGGAGGGAGTACTTCTGCCACGTGTACCACAGTATAAGATTTCTAGGGAAGGTGAAATTGCCCTGACACACATTGTTCAGGATTTTATTGTTGCAGGAGTAGTGGAGGAAGTTCCTTACAATGTCTGTAATAGCCCTATTCTTCCGATTCTTAAGAAAGACACTGACGACAAAGTCTATCGATTTATTATTGATTTGAGAGAAATTAACAAAATTGTCATCCCTCAATATCCAGTGGTGTCTGATATCACGACATTGCTTACATTGGTCCCCCCAACAGCGACGACCTTTACTGTCATTGATCTTAAAAATGCATTCTTTTCCATTCCCATCCATCCCGACAGCAGATACTTATTTGGCTTTACGTTAAATAATAAATCGTATAGATTTTGTCGTGTTCCTCAAGGTTACACAGAGAGTCCTAGCATCTATAGCCAGGCTTTAAAACGACAGCTTGATTCTTTTGAACTGCAATCCGGAGTAGCCCTCATACAGTATGTTGATGACCTCCTGTTGGCTGCGGACACTTACACACAATGTGAGGAGAGTACACTTGCTTTGCTTTCCTTTTTAGCTCAGAACAACCATAAAGTCTCTAAGAAAAAGCTACAATACTGTAGACCCAAGGTGACCTACCTCGGTCATCTTTTGTCTAAGGAGGGGCGTGCATTAACATCAGATCGAATTCAAGCGATTTTAGATACGCCAGTCCCCCGCACTCAGAGAGATGTACGCGCCTTCATAGGACTAACGTCCTTTTGTAGACAGTGGATAATGGGGTTTTCGCACATTATAAAACCTTTGTTAGCGTTACTGTCCAAAACTACACCAATGCCCCTTGAATGGACAGATGAATGTCAGAATGCTTTTGAACAATTGAGACAGGCCCTTTGCTCTGCACCCGTGTTAGGTACACCAGATTACACAAAGATTTTCACATTGTACGTGCACGAGAAAGATGGGTGCGCGTTACCAGTGTTAGTGCAAGCACACGGGGACAAGCAGAGGCCATGCGCGTATTTCTCAGCCATTCTTGATCCTGTAGCACGAGGGTTACCTGGGTGCTTTCGAGCAGTGGCAGCAACAGCAGTAGCTATACGGCAGAGTGAGGGAATAGTGTTATCGCACAAACTGTTGGTGCTAGTTCCCCATGCAGTAGGAGCCCTGTTAAATCAAACAAAGACTCAGTATCTCACGAGTGCACGTTTAACAGGATATGAACTCACACTTCTGGCACCACATATCACACTGAAAAGATGTGCTACCCTGAACCCTGCCACTTTATTGCCTTATCCGGTCGAAGAGGGTCAGGAGGAAAAACATCACGATTGTGTTTTCCTGACTGAGGAACAAACAAAGGGTCATGTCGACTTACAGGATATGCCACTTCCAGATATGGATGGGGAACTGTGGGTTGATGGATCGTGTTTGAGGCTGCCAGATGGCACGACTTCTGCAGCATATGCGATCACGACACTTAAGACAGTGGTAGAAACAGCACGAATACCTCAGAAATCGGCTCAAGCAGCAGAGCTGATAGCCTTGACAAGAGCCTGCGAACTGAGTGCTGGCCTATGTGTGAACATCTATACAGACAGCCTTCGGAGTAGCGCATGACTTCGGCTTACTCTGGAGAGAGCGTGGGTTTTTGACCTCTCATGGAGTACACATTATGCACGGAGAATTGGTGCGTGATCTCCTAAACGCGTTACTTTGCCCAAAGAAAGTAGCGATAATTAAATGCAGTGCACATAAAAAGGTCACTGACAAAGTGGGACAAGGCAATGCTTTTGCAGACAGCATAGCAAGACAAACAGCTATGTCTCGAAATGACTCCCCCATGTATGTAGCGAAGTCGCAGGCCGAGCGATGGCATGATGCTAGAGCAGAGATACTAGACATCCAAAAATCAGCGACTGAAGCAGAACTTGTAACATGGGCAGCAGAAGGGATATTGGATGACGAGGGTTGTTGGAGGAGTAAGGACATGGAGAGATGGAAATTGCCTGCAGCTTACTTGTAGGCGATGGTCCAGATGACACATGGATTAGCACATGTGGGAGCTCTTGCAATTACTCGATTGTTAACACGAGTTTGGGAGCATCCTGAGATTGCCAATACTGCTAAGAGAGTAGTGCAGACCTGTTTGATATGTTTACAGCACAATCCTGCAAAAGGGACGCATACTCCGAAAGGAGGTTTTGTTCCACCTTCTGCACCATTCGAGGTACTTCAAATGGATTACATTCAGCTTGAGTGTTGCAATAACCTTAAGTATGTCTTAGTGGTGGTGTGTGCTTTTAGCAAATGGGTCGAGGCCTTCCCCACGAAAGATAATACAGCTTTGACAACAGCTAAGGTTTTGCTCAAAGAGTACTTCCCTCGATTTGGAGTTTGCAAATTTTTGTGGAGCGATAATGGTCCTCATTTTGTTGGGAAAATTGTGGAGTATGTGCTAAAGGGACTGGGGATTCAGCAGAAGTTTCATGCTGTGTTTCACCCTCAGTCAGCAGGTCTTGTCGAGCGGTACAATGCCACGTTGAAATTGAAGTTGGCTAAGATTGTGGCGTCCACGTCATTGAAGTAGCCGGATGCCCTACCGCTAGCATTACTCTCTCTTAGATCAGTGCCCCACTCTCGAACTGGCCTCACACTGTATGAGGTGGTGTTTGGAAGGCCTATGAACATATGGGGAGTTCCTAAGCCGCGATTGTTACATTTTATTTTATTTTATTTTATTTTATTATAGAGTTTTGTATAGCGCGAACAAGACCCGTGGGTATCAGAGCGCTTCACATAAAGAGCAGGTTACAGTTCAACCGTGTCAACACAATAATAAACAGCACACTGATATGAGGTAGAAGGTTATAAGCTTTAGGTGCATAACGATCTATATACATTCCGATATACATCCCAAATGTGCAATACGCATTAAGAGGTAGGTTAAGGCATAACTTATATCATATTCCATTTACGCAAACATATAAAAGGAAGGCATATCTGGTTTACACAATATGATAGGATATATAGTGATGTGGATAAATACGATCGCCTTTACTTGAGGTAGCATTTTGTATACCGCTTAGTCTCAGTGAGGTCACCAGTCTCATATGGTCTCAAAAGTTCAGTAGTCAGACTGCACTTCGTTGTGGTCAAAACGATCCTAAGTGGAGAATTTCTTCATCATGAAGCTCTTCACTTCCCATTTAAATGTTGCAGTATTCTGGATCTTCCTGATTCTTGGAGGGAGTGAGTTCCAGATTCTGGGGGCAGCTTCTGAGAACGCTCTGTTATAGGTTTTTTTTCTTTCGGAAGAAGGCTGGCCTCAGCAGCAGCTCCTTAGCACTTCTAGCTGGTCTGTTACCTCCTGATAGCTCAATTTTCCTGGCTAGGTAACTTGGCGTGTTGTAGTGGAGCGCTTTATGGGTGATACATGCTAACTTTAGTTGAATTCTGGCTTCAAAGGGTAGCCAGTTTAATGCTTTCTGGTGCGGGGTTATATGGTCGAATTTTCTCGATCCCGTAATGAGTCTTGCCGCTGAGTTCAGGCAGGCTTTTAATGGTGCTGTCGACGTGTTTGGTAGTCCGGCTAAGGTGGTGCAGCCATATTCAATCCTAGAGATGACTAGGGATTGGATTGCCAGTTTAAGGTCAGCCTCTGATATGAATGGTTTCAATTTTCTTAGGTAATTCAGGTGGAAGCGGGCACTTTTAGCCATTGAATTAATATGAGTTTTCATGTCAAGGTTTTCGTCCAAAGTGATTCCTAGCGATTTAGCTGAGTTGACTAGGGTGGGGGTGCAATTTAGCGCCGTCACCAGCTTGGTCCATTCCTTTATTTCTGCCTGGCTCCTTGTTGGTGAGATTAATAGGAACTCTGTTTTATTGGCATTTAGTTTCAGATGATTGGTCTTTAACCATTGCAATGCCGTTTTTAAGGTCTCGTTCATTAGCTCAATGTCCTCGAGGGAGGCGATCTTTATGTATATCTGCGTGTCATCCGCATACATGTGGTAGGATATCTGTGAGTTTCGGAGAATTTCGGTAAGGGGTTCAACATACAGGTTAAACAGGTCAGGTGATAGTGACGATCCTTGTGGAACTCCAATTGAGTTAGGGCATATAGGTGAGATTGATTGGTTGACCAGGAAACGTTGTGTTCTATTTCGTAAGAAAGACTCGAACCATTTCAGAACACTTCCCTCCAATCCCATCCTGTTCCGCAGCCTGGTCAGTAATGCTTCGTGATTTACTGTGTCAAATGCCGAGGACAGGTCCAGGAGAATTAGTAAGCATGCTTGGTTTTGGTCTAAGGCCTGTAGCGCATCATCAACAATATGGAGGATCGCTGTTTCTGTACTATGCCCTGATCTGAATCCTGATTGGCATTCATCTAGTAGGGAGAACTTGTTGATGTGTTGGCTCAGTTGGCACTGCACACATTTCTCAATTAGTTTGGCCAGTAAAGGGATGTTGGTCACTGGGCGAAAGTTATTCGGATCTGTTGCATCTGCTGTAGGTTTTTTGATTATGGGAACAACTTGCCCTGTTTTTAGGCAGTCGGGGAGGATCCCTTGTGATAGTGATGCATTTATTATTTTCGTCCAGATTGGGACCACAATATAGTTGATTTCTCTTACGCACTTCGCAGGTAGGGGGTCATGGTAGTGGTTGTTGGGCTTGATTTCCGTGAGCGTTTTGGCGACCTTTTCCTGATCATATAATTCGAATGTGTCCCAGTACGCTTTGTTTTTTGGTGTGCTACGCTCTGTAGTCAAGTCGGATTTGTTCGTAGTCAATGGTTGGATTGGAAGGGTAGCTGCTGCGCTTGTGAGCTCCAATTCTAATGCTTTGGCCTTCTCCGTGAAAAATGTCGAGAAATCCTCGCAACTTAGAGGGGTTTTTGAATTCTCATGAGCGGTCTTGGCTAACTTATTTGATTGTTGCTTTAGAATCTCGAAGAGTTTCCGTGGTCTATTTTTGGCATTGTCCAATTCGGATCTTATATATTCCTTTTTGGAATTGATGATCTTTTTGTTATATTGGCTTCTGACTTTTCGGAGGGCTGTCAGTTCCGGGGTAGACGGGTGTTGTCTCCATTTTCTCTCGGCCATTCTCAATTTGCGCCTCTCTTCATTCAGAGATCCATTAAACCATGGATTTTTTGCCTTCTCGGTGACTCTTTTCAGTTTTAGTGGCATGGTGTCATTGACGATGTTCCCGACTGAGGTTATGTAGTGATCTGTCATCTCATTTACGTTCTGCAGATTGCTAGGTACCTTTAGGTCTCTTTCACATCTTTCTACGAGTAGCTCCATATTAGCCTCTTTTGTGTCTCGCGTCCATTTTCTGAGTTTGAAGGGTTGAACGGTCTTACCCTTTTTCACTACAGGTATCAAGAATGATATGGCATGGTGATCTGACCAATCACACGGGTCTACTGAGAGGATTGATGTGTCTTTGGCTCCTGAGATAATCCAGTCTAATGTTGCTCCTTTTACGTGAGTGGGTTGCGTGCATGCTTGGTTGAGGTTTACCTCGACGAGGAAGTCCTTAAGTGTGTTGACTAGTTTGTCATTAGAGTCCTCCCAGTGTAGATTGAAGTCACCTAGGTATATATTGTTGGTCTCGGTGTTAGAGTTGGCCATTATGAGCTCCATTAACTGTTCTGTGAACTTTGTGTTCTCTCCGGGTGGGTGATAAAACGCATGCAAGTTGCATCTTTGATTGGTTGCTGATCTCACATTGAGACCTAAGTATTCGCAGGATTCAAGTGGGTCAGATTGTATTATGTTGACCTTTATATCCGAACGATGAATGCAGGCAATCCCTCCTCCGGTCTGTTTCAGTCTATCTCGTCTCACAATGTTGTAATGGGGAGGTACTAATAGATCCATGGTTGGCGATGACGAGTCTGTAAGCCATGTTTCTGTGAGGATCGCCAGATCAATTTCCTTGTTGAGGATGAGGTCTGCTATATCTGGTGCATGCTTGGTTGCCGATCGGCAGTTGAGTAGGAGGCAGTTCATTGGATTCCCAGAGCTGCTAACGTTCGTCTTATCGGTTTCGGTTATTAGCTGGATTTGAAGTAGGTTGTTGAGGTCCGGTTTTCTATCCTTCTTTCTGGATGTTCTATCGGAATCGACTGGTACTATCTTGATTCTTTCCTCTCTCATATGCTTCACAGGTTCATACGTTCGGAGTAAGGCCAGCGTTTCCTCCTTCGACATGGAATCTGTTCTATTTGGTCTGTTGTGTCTATTTGCTACTGGCATGGCCATCTCGTTGCTCCTTCTTTGTGAGTAGTGTACAAGTTTTTGTATATGCGTGACTTTGGAGTGAGTGCTTGCCGTCATTTCCAGTATTTTTTCAATCGCTAGTCGAGAGCTAATTGTGTCTTGTGCCAAGTAGCCAACTAGTTTCTGAAGATCTTTGATATCTTTCCGGTATTGGGGGGGCTTCTTGGAAATGATTAGCCTGTCTGCTCGTGTTCTGCCTTTTTCTCTTCTCTGTTTTTGGTCTGATCTTACTGTCGCATTCTTTTTCACTAAGTTCACTGTTAGGCTGTTTGTTCCGTTTCTGTTTGATATGTTGCGTGTGTTATATGTGTTTGGAGATGCTAGGCGTGTTTTTGTTGGCAATGTTGTCCCTGAGTCTATACTGGCATTAGAGGGAGGTAACGGGGGATTGTTACCTTCGATCATATTTATTTCCCCATTCTCATTCCGTGGTTCTTTCCAGCTAGGTGTGCGCCCAGCGCCGGAAGTCCCAACCTTTGATATTGACGTCGGCTCCTCCATAAGGAGTAGGTCCTGTTCGTTGTTCTCGTGACTAGTAGACCTTCCTGACCCTTCAGCATCCTCATTCGATAATGGCAGACCTGTTTCATTTCTATAGTTTGGGTTATTAGCCGGATCCTGGACCTGGTGGCCTCCTGTTTGATTGGCGTCTCTGGAAGAAGTGCTGATGTTTCCGGGGGTGCCTTCAGGCGTGCTCAGATCTGGTTGGTGTCTTGATCCCCCAAGCTGTTCTTTTATGGATGGGAATGTCTTGTCGAACTTATCTAGTTCGCTGTTCGCTGCTTGAATCAGCACTATCCCTGTTTTATATATAGTAATGCATAGTTCGGCTCCACAACTTATTGAAGGCGAGGTCGTTATTTTTGTGCCATATGGGATGTTTTTCGTAGCTTTTATGTTTAGCGTATTTGTGAAGGCATTGCGCCATTTAGCCGTTTTGTTTGAGAAGAATATTAAATCGTTCATTATAGTTCCTTTATCTATATTAAAGTATGGGTCAGAGAACAGTGTGTCTGGGTGTTTCCTCAGGGTATTATGTTTAAACTTTTTCGCTGCGTTTTTGGATAGCTTGGCTGGATATTTTATGCTCAGAGCATTCGAGCCAGAGGTCACAGGGTATCTTTCATCCATGTTTGATAGGATATATGTGTGCTCTTCACTCTTTATATCGTGAATCAATCCACTACTGATGTTATGGAGTAGTTCCTGTAGACCTCTCTTTCGCATAAAATTATTCTCTTATGAAGGCTCAATTTTCCCTATCTGAATCAGATTTGAAGTTTTGCTCCTTTCTCTCTGTGCAGCGCTTCGTTATTCCCTGTTTAGTTTCCTTGTCTCTTCACAGGCAGTTGGGATCTCTATGGGCGGTAGACTAATGGCATATGCGGTCGCCATTTCCGAGTCAGGCACGTCGCTTCCTCGCTGTTTCCTCACTTGTAGTCTTCACTGATGTGCCTTGTATAATGATGAACGATTATTTGGCACGATTAACAAATGATTTGCTTTCTATTCATCAACAGGTTCGAGAAGCGCTCCCTGACAATTCCATTGGAGAGGCCCATAGTCTCCGTCCTGGAGACTATGTTACGGTGAAGTCGTTTGAGAGGGCGAACAGCTTGGAACCGAGGTGGCGTGGCCCCGAGCAGGTCTTCTTGGCGACTCGAACGGCTGTGCGAGTGACCAACAGAAAGCGGTGGGTGCATTCAACTCACTGCCGTCGCGTCTCTCCGGACCTGGTGAATCCTACTGTGTTGTCCGACTACAAAGAGATCTTGGATCAAGAAAAGAGCCCAGCTGTGACGTCGGCCGAATCTGAGGGAGCCTTCCCGGACCATACTGTTTCTGGACGACAGCGCTACGATCTGCGGCCAAGATAGGAAGAAGATTATTTTTGTGCGAGACTGGTTGGTTACCGCTCTGGGGTTTGTGAAACGGAAGCCGGGAATCTCAAGGGGGGGGGGATCAGTTCTGCCAAGAGTAGCGACACCCGTCTTGACCCCAGAGAGGAAAACAACGGCTACCTCGGGGCTCAGCACCAACGTTTTTATTTTTTGTAGTTGTGTATTTGAGACATTGTGAACTCTCGAACAATGGCGTCTTCTGCATCACAAGACAAGAGAATTCTTGGTGCCATCTTGTTCGTATTGACATTGTGGTGATAGCAGTGATAGCCTGGGTAGTAGAACTTGTGGTGCCTGTACGAGAACATTTGCTGCCGACTACCCCGGCTCCATCTGAACATTTTCACTTCACCTTACCCTACCATGAAGAACGGCACCGACAGACTTACTTAAACAATAGTTTCATTCAAATTTTGCATCATACTCATAATATGACGAACACTTCTAATTGTTGGGTGTGTGGTATGTTGCCTGGGCATCAGAAGAAAGGGGGCACCCTGCTCATCCCACTCCCGTTTTCTAACAATGGCTCCTGTAACGCTTGGTATACTCTTCTATTCACTTTACGATGGCCAACAAAAGGGGGGGTGCTTTTCCGTTTAAACAAGATTTGTTATCATGACAGGGATGGTTATCCACGAGCTGAGGGTACTCGATTTGAATCGGAAGAGTACCGCCCCCACAATGCATCTGCACCCCGAATTTACAGCAATCAAAGGAACATTAACATGTCCAGTTCACATGTCATTAATGTTATAAATACCAAGGCTGATCTCTGTATACGTAATAAAGGTACAATCCCGGTTGGAAAAAGTGAATGTAACACCACACTTACATTTGACAGTCCGAATGGCATATCGTTTGTGACATCCCGAAATACATATTTCATCTGTGGTAATAAAGGCTATCATCAGCTCCCTTTAGAATGGTTAGGCACATGCTACATCTCTTTTGTATTGCCCCCTGTATTCATTGCCCCACCAATGTACCACAATGATTATGTGCTCTACCACGACTTTGTGTTAAATCGAGTTAGACGTGCTGTGGTTTTGGATGATATTGACCAAACTGATACTGCCTTACAGCAATATGTAGACTTTAATTTGGGATTGTTTTCTTTTGTGGGGGCTGCTTTAAACAGTCGGAAAATTCGACGACTGACCCGTGTTGTGGAGGCTGTGGCTAATGACACTGCTATTGCATTAGGAAATATAACGGAAGAACTTCAAATATCCAGAATTGTTACGCTTCAGAACCGAATGGTTCTTGATGTGGTTCTAGCTGATCAAGGGGGGGCATGTAGAATTATCGGAAGTAGCTGCTGCGTCTACGTGCCAGATAACTCGCCATCTGTATATGATTCGATTTCCAAACTCCACAAAATCGCTGCTGAAATACACCCGGACAATGGTACATGGACTCTTTCGGGGTGGTTCTGGTCAATGCTTAGTACTTGGGGCTGGAAGCTGCTGACGATTTTATGTATCATAGTTGGGATACTATTTTTTGTATGTTTATGTATACAATGTGGCCCTGCCTTATGCTCCATGTGTTTATCAGCCTGTATTCCATCTAGACGAGCTTTTGCCCAAAAAGAAATGATGCTTCATACAGAAGTAGCTCAAATAATGTCAATTGATATTGAAGATGAGTATCCCGACTACGTCCACTATGAGGTAGCTTCAGCTAAACGCTAAAAGGGTCGTCTGTCGTAATTTGACAATGGCCGGGTTAGCGCTTAGCTTTGCTACACGCTATTTCCCTTAACTTGGCCTTACTCGAAAACGCCATCTTGTATGTTACGGTGGCCATTTTAGGGAATGAGCGGCCTCGTGGTCAGCATGCCCTTTAGTCCTTTGTCCATGCCGCTGACCACTCGAGTTTGCCCAGCAACAGGCTATTTTTAGTAACGGTCAAGCCTGTACATGCGCAGTTCCAACTGACCAGTCACCCCTCCGGAATGTTCCGCCAAACTGACCAGTGCAGTTGTAACCCCTCCCATGAGTTGGCTGTGTTCCAAAAATGACCATATATGTACATAAACTCTGTAAACCTTGTACCGCCTATCTTTTTATTACCTGTAAAGTGTATAAAAGAAGGATTCACACCAACGTTCGGTGTGATACTTCTTGCATTGCCGAAGGGTGCTGTAGGAATGTACCACCACCCCATGGGGTCTTAATAAACTTGTCTTTTGTACTTTTCAGTTTCCGTGCCAACAGTTCTTTTGGTGTAAGTGGGTATTTCTGCGGAGCATGTAGGCCTTGGGAACCCAATACCACACCAGTAGAAGCTTGTCTGAAACTGAACGTGCCTATTCTAAGCTGGAAAAGGAGAGTCATGCAAGCATTATCATGTGTTTCTATATGGAAAATGTTTCACCATTATCACGGACCATAAGGTGTTGCTCACTATCTTTGAAAATCCAAAAGCCAAGATGCCCCTATCATTCAGAGGTGGGGCTTGCAACTGCAAGAGTATGACTGTGAAATTGTGCACGTCAAGAAAAGATCAAAACCCTGCTGATTACTTTTCAAGAGTGCTACTACAAATCTACAGTTCAACAACCAAAGGAGCTGAAGAGTATGTCAACATCATTGTGAGGTCTAGCGCGCCAGCAGTCCTATCCAATGGACATAATACTGCTGCTACCAATATAGATGAGAACATGACTATCCTCAAATACCTAATTTCAACACAAGCATGGAAAAAAAGCATTTGACCCTTTGCTGACAGTGTTGAATTTCAAAAATTCAAAAATGTACAGGATGAACTATGTGTCACCCAAGAGGGTATTGTATTAGGAGGTTTGAGAATTGTCCGCCCTGAGAGCCTGAGACAGCAACTCATTGAGCTGGCCCATGAAGCAAATTGTGGCACTGCAGCTACCAAAAGAGCACTAATAGATTGAGTGTGATTCCCACACCTTGATGAATAAGTTGAGAAAGAACTGAGAGTGTGCCACCTGTGTAATTGCTTATCTCCACATGTGATGCAGCATTCATTGACAATGTCTGACCTTTCTGCGCATGTTTGGGAGAGAGTGCCTGTTGACTTCTTAGGGCCCCTGGAAAATGGACATTGTCTCATGGTAATCAATGACGAATACTCATGGTTTCCTTTGGTGGAAGATTTATTCTTGACAACCTATGACAAAGTCATTGAGTGGCTTGATGGCATCTTTGCAGCGTGAAGCCTCTCTGTTGTTCTCATCTTTTAATAGGAAATAATTCAAGGAGTTTTTTGTTCGACTCAATATCAAGCATCAAAGGAGTACACATCTCTGGCCTCAGTTCATCAATGGAGGTAATCGATCTAAAAGAAGCCATTTGTCAAGTCCTACGTGCCTATCAATAAACTCCATATTCTACCACTGGTGAGAGTCCTGACTCCTCGCTATTTGGATGCGCCATCAGGACAAAGCTACCACAATTGACATCGGACTGATCAATAAACACCTATAAGGTTTGTGTCATAGAAACTTTTCGAAAGTGCAAGATGAAAACCTATGCTGATCAGCGCCGAAGCACCCAGGATCCGGTCTTCAATAAAACATACTGGGTACAGGTCAACAGAAACGAAAGCAGAAAACAGACACTCTGTTTTCTGTCAACCCTCTGAAAGTTGTAAAGACCAAAAGACACATGGTGACATCTCATTGTCAAGGAAAGTCCATCACACAGGACTCATCACACTTTAGACATTTGCCTCAGTGTTCATCTGCTCCTGAGATAGTGAGTGAGGCAAGCCCACCTGAATGTCTAGATCAAGCATCTGAGGCTATTTCATCAGTTAATGATCAATGTACCCCTCAACTACCTCATACCACTAGATCTGACAGACCAGTGCAAGCGCCTCAATGACTTTATTTAACATAGGGGGAACTGTAGAATCTTTAGGATCATGAGCACTTGTACCCTTGCCGTACTGGGTGGACTTTAAACAGGAATTAACCAAGCTGCTGGGAGGTTTTATGGTGTGGTTATTATAGTCATGACACAATACATGCAGTGTGTGATGATATGCTTAATAATAAAGACGTCTGTGACAGAGCTCTGTGTGTGGCGTGTTTCATTTGCATGCTCCCCGGCTGGGGAGGATAGTACACATCCTAACTGCACACAAAACTGCATGAAGATTTGCATCAGTGAGCAATGGATATGGACCAATTGACAAACTTAACACCGTTTGCTAGAAATGAGATCTCTGGTTGGCAGTGGTTTGCACACGGTCAAAGCAGGGACCCCACTCTAGTCTGGGTAAATAAGTTACACCCTCAGAATAACCCATGCTCACCCCTTTGGTAGCTTGGCAAAAGCAGTCAGGCTTATATCCAAGGCAATGTATAAATTATTTGTACATACACAAATAGTAATACAGTGAAAGCACAACAAAAGTACTCCACACTAGACAAATTGACAGATCAAAATGACAAAAATCCCACATACACAAGTCAAATTAGGAATTCTCATAAATTAAATGCAGTTATAGCACTTAGAAACACAATAGCTCCAACTGTGGCTATACTGACGTGCTTGACGGAGTTGAATTTCAAAGTTCAGGCCGACTATGCGGGAGAGTGGGCTACGGAGTTGTACAGACCCAGGTTACTGTACGTTGGAAATGATGACAAAACGAAGACGTTGTGGGACGGTAGGAAGGGGAGGTGCTGCGGGTGTTGGAATTTATGGAATTTAGTCTTTATTGTTTAGTTAATTAAAACCATAACAAATTTCCTTTACAAAACTCAGCCAATATTAAAAGTAAAATAACATAAAAAGAAAAATCAAATAAGGATTAATTTCAACAAAGTGAGTCCCAAATGATAACTCTCCTTAAAAAGAAAAGCTTCCTTCAGAGTTAGTCCACTGGCCTAATAAGTCTTAAAGATGGTAAATTATCATTGGCGGACTTGCTTTCAAGCGTTTTTCAAAGGCCAGCAAAAACTTTATCATCTTACAGTTTATTTGGGGAGCTGTTGAGTCCAAGCCACCAATGACTGCTGTCCTGCATGTGCGTAGTCTCTTAACCAGAAAGATGTTCTTTAAAAAGAACACCCGCTCCCAGATCAGCTTCTTACATTGGCATATTATATGAATTAAATCTTCCCTTTTGTTACCGCAGAGACGACAATCAACAGATTCAGTGTGTTTCCAGGAAGGCTCATCGGCAAGAGTTGGAAATTTGCCGAAGCGCAGGGCCATCAATCTTTTTTTGATAAAAACAGAGTAAGTTGTGTCCAAATAGGCCGCCGGAGTAAGTGTTTTGCAACTATTGATCACAGTCCATGAATGGAAACAATGTGAAAAAATTTCTTTATCTGTGATCAATGAATGAAATTTGGCGGCCTTCCTGTTTGAATGAAGTAAATGGCAAATTTTTATCCCATAAGTTGGATGAGTGTGTTAACTCCAGTGCACGAGACAGAAATGTATTTGCCTCTGATTTTTTTTGCATTTCCAAATCCTGGCATAGAAATTTATTGAGATTATTATCACCCGCATTTTTCTTAATTCGGTATCACACCTTGATGCATGTATAAACTCTTCCCATTGATTCATTCATTAGACCGAATTCTAAGCGCATTTGCGCTGGTGAGGCTGAACTGGGAAGTTGGAAGACCTTTTTATAAATTTTAGTAATTAAGTTGTTTAGAAATACAGAATCCTTACCATGCATTGCTTCACTTGCATAAGCTAAGGTGGGAAGTGCTTTGCTAGCAATCACGGTTAGAAGCGGTTTTAACGATGGGCCTTCCAATTTTTTTTTACAAAGTGCTAAGTGCAAATATTAAGACCCCAGCACTTTGTGTCAAATCATTTTTTTGGTCTTTTAAGGCAAGCTTATCGTCAATATAATATCCTAGGTATTTATAATTGGATACCCTTTCCAACTGTTCTCCTTCAAACCGGATATTATGATGTACTGATCGTCGGTTGGTAATTATCATTATTTTGGTTTTAGATGAATTAAGGGCCTGCTTGTTTGTAGACAGGAAATCGGAAAGTTCTGTTAGCAACCTGGACAGTCCAACTTTTGTTAAACTCTGTAGCACAATGTCATCTGCATATGCCAGATGTGTGAGTTGTAAGTTGCCTAATTTTGGAGAGTGAGCATTGCAGTTATTTAGTTTACCAGAAAGATCTGAAATGAATAGGTTGGATAAATGTGGAGCCAGAACGCAACCCTGTTTTAAACCGATTGTAGTGAACACTTTTGTCGATAAGCGAGATCCATCCCCTAGTTTTACTTGCGTCCATGTTTCAGAGTAAAATAATAACAGGTCCCTTAGGATGCTCTCAGGTATCGCCCATGCTCTCAGTTTTGCCCATAACAGGTTCCGGTCCACACTGTCAAAGGCAGCTTGCTGATCTATAAAACACAAGTTCAAGTCCCGTTTTGTGCGCTGGCATCTTTCAGCAACCATTGTGATAGATAAAATGTTCGAAGTTGTTCCGATCCCTTTTCTGAACCCCCTTTGGTTAATAGGAATCAGTTCTCTTTCTCCTGACCAGTTTACCAGATCTTTTAAAAGTAGCGATGCTAAATATTTAGCTTCAACATCCTACAATGCTATTAATTGGTAATTGAGTGGATTGGTTCTTTCTCCGCCTTTGTATATGGGCATAATTATGGAGCCTTGCCAGCTTTCCCGGAACTAGGTTTTAAGTCTGCACGTCTGCAAAGAGTTTCTTAAGGTATAAGCTCCAGTATTCCGATGCGTGTTTGTAAGTAGCTTGCGGAATGCCATTCGGCCCCGGTGCCCCATTACTTTTGCCATTTTTGATTATTTTTATTATCTCATCTGCAGTGTAAGTACCATACTTTGCAACAGGGAGTGAAGTTTTGCTAGGGTCTGTTGTTAGAGGCAGACTGCAACGCTCTTCCTCAATTATCATTTTGATAGGATATTTCAGAATGAGTTGGTTCCCTGGGATTTTTAATGAATTTTCTTTAAATTTTAACGAGAGGAAAGTAGCCCATTCAGTGAACTGCACATTCGATGTAAGTATATTTCAAGTTCTTGTTAATTGATTTATTATTTTCCAAAATGTATTTGAATTTGGGTGCTTAGCACTAAAAAGCAATTTAGACCAAAAACTCTTGTTTGTCCTTTTTTTGAACTCCCAGACCTTCTTTTTGTATATATTTCTTTGTACAAGAAAGGTATCCAATTGATGCTCATCTTTGTCATTCGACTGCAACTTCTTTTGAGTTCTTCGCAGATCCCTTCTTAGGTCTTGCAGTTCCTTCGGCAATTTGCTATATGGACCGACTCTCTTCATATCTGGTAATTTCATTTTTGTCTTTAATTTCTCCAGGAAGAGAGTCCATGCTTGTATCCTATTCATTGGGACGTTACCTAGATCATCCAACGTCTCCTCTATTATCGAGAACCACTCGATTTTATTTGAATTAGACCAGTTTATGCGTTTTTGATTAATTGTACATAATTGGTGCTCTAGTATATATGATGGTTGAAATCTTTCCATGCAGAAGTTGAATTTAATATGTTGCATTGCTTGATCACTCAGGGGTGTATATTCAATATAAAAACTAACTAGTAAGGAGATTAACGAAAGACTAGCGATGGTGAAGTCCAATGTTGATTGGGCATGCGGACCATAATACGTTTTTTTCGGCGGTCGATCTTCATCGGTCCTTCCGTTCAGGACTCGTATGCCTAGATACTTTAATTCAGTTACCAATTGGATACCTAATCGATCCTTTCGAGTGCTTGCCCCGCCTTGTAACTGTTGTGGAACACTCCAATACATGTTATCTGCTGTTAATATTTCATCTTCCTCTGGTGAATATATCAAGTTAGAATTACAATCACCAGTTATTATTATATTCCACGCTGGCTCTGTGCTGCGAAGGTGCGTTATTATTTTGCATAGTAGAGCATTTTTTATCTTTTTGACTCGGAATTTGGGTTGAGTGTAATAATTATTCAGGATTGTCGACTTGTTATTAGCGACATTCTGTCCTGAAAATTTGATTAATTGAATGCTTGGATCGGGAGATTTGAGCTGTTCCGAATTAATTTTTAAATCTGTTGACACATAGACTGAAAGGCCACCAATGGCTCGACCATAGATTTTACATTTTTCTGCAGCTACAGTATAGTGGATGAAGCCTGCTAACACAATATCTTCTTGCAACCATGTTTCTTGCAAGGCGATTATATCACAGTTACCCATTCTTCTAAGGCTAATCCATACAACAATCTTTTAGCACCAGCAATATTCCATGATAGTACATATATACCATCATTTGCTGCGTGATTCGCCTCATCTCTATTCGGTCAGTTCTTCCGCTTATCGTTTAGCATGCTGGGAAGCCATTTCCAGTGATCCTTTGTTAATAATGACTCCCCAACTCTATCTACTTCCATTCCTTCCTGGGTGAGAACTGTATCGCTTTTGCCTTTGGCATTGTATAAAATTGAGTAGACTGGCTTTTGGGGATCAAGTTTGGCCAATTTCCTAGCAAGTAGCAGACTA
The DNA here is from genome assembly GCF_964263255.1 of Lissotriton vulgaris. Classification (NCBI taxonomy): domain Eukaryota; kingdom Metazoa; phylum Chordata; class Amphibia; order Caudata; family Salamandridae; genus Lissotriton; species Lissotriton vulgaris. The sequence goes on along the minus strand of NC_141695.1, from coordinate 1,450,055,230 downwards.
CTGGGTTTCTTTAGGGGAACGGATAACGTGGAGTACTGGGCTGTGATAATTGTATATCCCATATTTGAAATTGGTCCGATCTTCCTAATATTAATTGCACTATCCCTGGGGTTTTCCATGTGGTCAGTGTTTGTTCATTTATTGCATCCTTGGACCCTTTTAGAAATTGAACTTGTTCAAGATCTGTGGTTTTAATGTCACTTAGTTCCTTGATTTCGGCCATAAGTTTCAAGATGTTGCTCCTATTCATTCATGGCAACCCTGTGTCTTATACTCCGGTGTCCAAATAATTTGATGACGATCATCACTGGGCTTAGCAGAGTCTATCCTTCGTTCTTTACCACCCACCTGATTTGGTTGCATGATATCCTTATTCATTATACAGAAGCTTAATTTACCCTGATTCGAATTGTTCAAAATTTCTAATGTAGGTCTTGGGAAATTACGTTGGGGATTATCTGCAGTATCTTGGACTCCCATTTCTTTTTTGAGTTCAAATCATTTTTATTAAGCAATAACAAAAAAGATAACGGCCATGAGGCATCAGTAGAATTACAATCGTATTGGAGTGACGCCGTAATCAAACATGGATCAGTGCATATAAAACAATACATACAAACATACATTAACGGAAAGTAAAGCATATTAAAAACAAGAAGGTAACATCAGTCCGGATCTGTAAATGATATGAGATGAATGAATAAATAAATGGATAAACAGATAGACAAGGCAAACAATAAAATAAAATATGCCATCATTGCATTCTTACGGTTGTACACGGTTCCGTAGAGCTCTCCATCCAGATCTATTCATATGACACCAGGCATACTTTGTCGTTCATGCACATTGTGTATAAGGCTGGTAAGCCCATGTGGGCAGGATATAACCAGTACAATTAATGCCTCTGCATCCCCGCATTTACCAAGCAATGACCTCATTGGTGGTGCTTCATGGTGGGTCGAAGGTAAAGGAGGCCTGGTCTAAGGAAGACCACAGTTTTTTGTTGGTAACCTGCCATGGTGATGAGTGAAGAGCGGGATTGTTGGTGCCTCTAATGCAGGATAGCCATTCCCTCCAGGCATTAAAAGAAACCTCAGATGTTGATTTCCAATTGCATAGGACTACCTTGCATGCTAGTGTTAGCAAGAGATCCAGGAGCTGGCGGCCGTGATCCCCCTTTAGCAGTGGGTCTAGAGCCCCCAGGATAATGTAGATGAATTCCCTTGCAGGGTGTATGTCAAACGTGTGCCCAATGTAGTCAAAGATTTTAGTCCAAAATGTGTGAAGCATGGGGCAATTAAATAACATGTGTGGAAGGTCACCAATACCCGAGGAGCAGTTCCAGCAGGTCGGTGTGTCTCGTAGGCCGACCTTAAATAGTCGTTGTGGGGTCCAGAAGGCCCTGTTAAGAATCATATACTTGGTCTGTGATAGTATCGGCGAGACCTTATGTGTGAGTGCTGATGCATGTATCCTGACCCAGTCTATGCTTATGCCAGTGTTGTTTGGTTCTGATTCCCATTTGGCTTCGTTACGCCTCATCGATTTGTTGGGTGTTGGTGCAAGAAGTTTATATATTTTTTCAGACGAAATGTCCAGAGGATTGAAAGTGAGGGAGCATAGATTTTAGCCAAGGCGTCGCTAGCTTGAACGTTCTGGTGGATAGGGCTGACTTTAGCTTCAGGAACGAGTAAAAGTCAATCGGCGATAGGGAGTGTCTAGCCTGCAGAGTCGAGAATGGCAGTGGCATGTTATTTTCGTGTAGATCTGCAATCACATTAACACCTTTATCAGACTAGTGGTCCCATATAATGGGTGATCCGCCAATTTTAATTGACGGGTTACGCCATAAAGAAGCAGATGATGAATTATGGATTTGTAGACCAGTTTTGTGAGCGCGATCTATCTGTAAAAGGGCTCTCTTAGTATTAAGCTTGATGTATTTAGAGTTCGTAAGGTGAGAGAGGTCCATTGTGATCACAGCAGAGAGCGGGGCCTTGCCGATAATGGATTTCTCAATGTCAATCCATAAGGGCGTATAAGTAGGGTCCTCAGTGAACCAGGAAGCTCCTTGCCGGCAGAGAAAGGCGGTTTGGTAGTTTCTGAAATTTGGTAGACCTAGGCCCCCTTTAAGCTTTGGCAGTTGCAGTTTCTTCATGGCAATTCTCGGTTTCTTCCCTTTCCACAGGAAGTCCGTTAGCGACTTCTCAACTTTATGTAGAAAATCCTCCGAGAAGGTTCATGGGAAGCATACATGCCATATAGTTTACCAAGGGACTGATCATCATTTTTAATGTTTCCGCCCTACCCCACCATGAGAGGAACTTTGGAGACCAGCCATCTAAGAGTTTTTGTATTTTTTTGTAGAGTATCTCCTCATTAATGTTTAGGGTGGTTATCAAATCCCTTTCAAATTACGCTGTTTGTGATGAGGAAACAGTCATTACCTTTTCCCCTGCTTCTATGCGGGTGTTGGTGCAGCATCAGATCCTTCCTGTCAGTGCAAGTCAGTGGCATGTCGGTGCTCAGGATATTGCAAGGCACAGGGGAGATGATGCGTCATTGGTGGTGAGGCGTTTGTTCCGCTGGTGGTGTGGAGTTGATGAAGTGTGTAGAGTCAAGCCATGCGGCATCGATTTTGCAGTGTCAAGGTCACACCACAGGGCCACCAGTTGGGTGGCAGAGTCAGACGCCACGGACTTTAGTGAAGCGGTACTGAGGACTCACTCTGTGCTTGTTCTTCTGAGGCAATGGAGTGGCATTGGGACCTGTGTTGCAAGTCACAGTAGTTGCGTTCAGCAGGAGCCATGGCTCTGGTGCAGGCAGCTGCGTGGCGTCAAAGAGTGGCACACTCAAAGTTAATCTATGTTTGATTGACTCAGATGCTCCGTCCATCACCACCCCCTTTTGTACCGCTTTTGGCCGTCATAAGTGTGGCAGGGTATACTCAGACGTGAGTCCCTTGCTCACTTTGCCACTGGATTCAAGCAAGCCGGGTTGAAGACTGCTGGAATGCCAGAAACCGGTCCTCGGAAGCTTGTTTCCGGTCCAGGGAAGACATGGCTTGGCAGTTCGGGCTGGACTGTTCCCATGAGGCAACAGGGTCAGACTGATTTGGGCTAAAGAACGGTGATGGATTAAACCCAGATCTTTTGACTGGGTGTGAGTGTTTGATTGACTCAGATGCTCCGTCCATCACCACCCCCTTTTGTACCGGTTTCTTCTCTCTCAGCACAGCAAACTCACTTCTAAGGGCCCAGGAACTGGATTTGGCACCACTTGGCAGAGGTGGGCTCTCAACAGAAAAGCCAGATGTTGCAGGTGAGACTTTGATTGCCCTGAGACTTCCAACAGGAGGCAAGCTCAACTCAAGCCCTTGGTAAAAACTTTGAAAGCAGAATTTATAATGAAAAGTCCAGTCCTTTCACTCCCTGAACAGAAGCAACACCAGAAGGCAAGCCTAGCTAAACAAACAGCAAAGTGGTTGTCCCTCCTGACAGCAACACAGCTCTTCCTGGCCGAATGTCTTCAATCCCAAAGTGTTCTGAGTAGATGGTGTCAGAGGCCCAGTACTTATGCCCCTTTCAGCCTTTAAAGTAAGCAAACCTCAAAGGAATGTCTTTGTCATACACAAGACCCTGCCCTTCCTGGCCTTGGTTACAGACACTCTGAATGGGGGAAGAGACTTATTTGCCATGAGACAGGCTCAGCCCTATTCAGGTGCAAGTGTTGACACCTTCCACCACTCTAGCTCAGGAAGACCAATCAGCCTTTTGATGGGCCATCAGGATATGCAGGGAGCAACTCAGCTCCCTTTCAGTATGACTGTATAGAGTGAATTCACAAAGCTCAACTGTCATCCAACGCAGACGTGTATTCTAGGAACAGAAAGAGGCACAGAATGGTTAAGCAAGAAAATGCTAACTTTCTAAATGTGGCATTGTCAGACCTGCAATTTAAAAACCAACTGCACTAAAAGATGTGTTTTCAAATTGTGAGCCCAGAGGCATCAATCTCCAAATTTTTATCAGCTCCCAATTGGAATTTACGCTTGTATAATGTTTTAAGGCAGTTCAAATTCTATTGTATGGGAGGGAGAGGTCTTGCTGTAGTGAAAAGATAATTTAACCGTTTTTCACTACCAGGACATGTAAAACTTAAACTACATGTCCTACCTTTTAAATACACTGCACCCTGCCCATGGGGTTATCTAGGGTCTTCGTTAGGGGTGCGTTCCATGTAATAAAAGGGAAGGTTTGGGCCTGGTAAGAGGCTGTCCTTGCCAGATTGAAATGGCAGTTTAAACTGCATACATAGACACTGCAGTGCCAGGCCAGAGACATGTTTGCAGAAATACTCATGTGGGTGGCACAATCAGTGATGCAGGCCCACTAGTAAGATTTGACTTACAGGCCGTGGGCTACCTAGTGCACTGTGCCAGGGACTTATTAGTAAATCAAATAGGCCAATCATGGATAAACTAAATACTAGTACATTTTAGACAGGGGACACATGCACGTTAGCACTGGTCTGCAGTGGTAAAGTGCCCAGAGTCCTTAAGTTAGTAAAAGCTAAATTCAGCACATATCAAAAACAGGAGGTCAGAGGCAAAAAGACAGGGGAACCCACGCCAAAAAATGCCAGGTGTATCACAGTTCAACAACAACTTAGCAAACTGCCATGACTTTCGGTCCTTACATACCTAACCAGGGCAGGTTTCCTATCAGTCACTAAGGCCCAGATACACAAAGGTTTAGTGTTGGGGTAGCGTTACTTTTGTAATACTAACCCGCCACTAAAGCTATTTGGGGATTAAAAGACCAACGCTAAGTGGTATTTGCATTGGTTTGTATGGAAAGGTAACGCAAAGCAGCACAAAAAGTTGCTTTGCATTACTTTGCATCCAGGGGGGCGTTACATGGGTGGTATATGCGTGGCACATGTGTGATCCCATGCAACCACCCATGCTTTTTGATGCTAAGCCCTATCTACCCATATAAGTAGAAGGGGTTTAGCACCAAAAATTAACACTGCTGTAAAAGCAGGCTTTAAAAAGAAAAATCTTTTCATTTGTTCTTTATTTTCCGACTTTTCATGCGCCTTGCACAGTGCATCACACATACAAAGTAGGAAAAGCATTAAAGTGTGTCTAGGCATAGTATTCTGTACAAAACCTATGCTAGACCCAGGCACGCACCCTAGCAATATGGCGCTAAGGTGTGAGCCTGGCGCACGGCTGCTGAAATCAGCGCCGGCGCTAGGGAGAGGGGAGGAGAGTTTCATACCTCTGTGACAATGGTGCTGTCCTGCTCCTTCCCTGTTGCGCAACACAGCCCAGCCTCTTTGGGGACTGAGATGCGTTCTGTGACAGTTTTCCAAATTTGTGCCTAAGAGGTGGAAAGCTCTCTCACACCATGTTATGCTGCACGACCCATATCCATGCTGCTTATTACCTGCCTGAAGGGGTCATACGCAGCCACAGGGAGAACATGAAGACCATGGAATGTCTGCCAGTCCTAGAATTTCATGTGTGGTAATACTGCCTTGAATACAGATGTAAGAGCTGCTGTAATGCATATGCCAATAACCTACCTGCCAACTCAGAAATAAATGCCACTGTGTGAGGATTGGGCGGGGCCTTGTGCAGAGAGCTACCTAAGAGGCGCTCTGTCCCTCACCAAGCCCCCCACAAAAATAAAAACAAAGAGTCATTGAGGCTGTCGCCCCTGTCCTGGGGTGTTTTTACACTTCTTAATTGACATCGGCTATCTTCTGCCTCCGATAACGAGCTGAAAATCTACTGTTTACAGTGGTTTTCAACTCGTTTTTCCTGCCACCGTATGATTTTGGCTTCTCACCGAGTGACCGTGTGAAGGAAGCCAAAATTGTGTGCCATATGGTGGCACAGTCTGAGTTGACAGGTTTGCAATAAGTGCAGCAAGTGGGCAAAGCTTTCCCAATGAGACTGATGAGGTCTCTAATGTCTACCTCAGGTGAGGAACCTTCAGTATCCAGTCAAAACAGACGAGCAAACACTTTTTTAAGTGAAAAGCAACGAAATGTGATATTGAAATATTTCTATTTGCAGAGCAAACACTATTGTAGTTTAGCAGGAAAAACTCATTTTAATGTTTCTTCCACTAAACAAAGGCAGGAGATGTGGGAAGGAAAATCTAATTAAAACAGAACAAAGTAGAATGGCAAACCACCACTGAAACGTGATTAAGAACAAAGAGGGAGTCTGTTGGGAGAATGAATTGTATGAGTCTGTACACGTTAAAAAATGCAGTGAGAAAAACGCCTTCCCTAATAAATGAAATAATTTCATAAAATTTGATGAATAAACGTGCAATGTGAAGGCCCTCAATGGTTTCACATTCGAGATTCTTACAGATAGCTGAATTGACAATACAACACTCATAGGCTGATTATTCAGGCTTATGCACATCCAGCTATAGATGCCTGTGGCTGAAGGTGGCTTCATTATGTCAAAGGCTGGTATAGTGCTTGGACTGCTCTTGTCCAACTTAATTTTGGCACTAGAACTTTGTGTGGTCTAAAACGCCGGTGTGGGATAGGGTCTCCATTAAACAGGGGTGACAGGATACACTGTTTTAATGAGGGAGGGACACACTGTCAACAAGGCAGCACCACCTCTCCCACTGCATTATGGTAAGTGTAGTTCATAGTTGTTAGAAATTGGATGTCTGGTTGGCTAGGGCAAGTGCCTAAGCCAGGCAGAAACCACCACCATAGTAAGGGCAAGTAAGTTACACACTGAAGATAACCCCTGCTTTTCCCTTGGTAGCTTGGCACGAGCAGTCAGGCTTATTCCAAAGGCAATGTGTAAAGCGTTTGCGCAACACACACACACACACACACACACCCACACACACACACACACACACACACACACAGCAGCGACACAGTAGGCACACCACAAAAGAAACTCCACACAAGGTTATATAAAAAATAGCCTTTGTATTCCTGCTAAAACACATTAGAATGCAATCACATATATAAACTGTGCCACCGGGCACAAGTTATTACTTTACAGGGGATTATACACAGGACAGGGCCAATCTGGCCACAGTCAGAAACATTAGAACAGGTAAGTAATAAAACAGCCAGTGACAACTGGTAAGGCACTTAGCAATAACATTATTGCTGCACATTACACTGGCGGAGTGCACACATTAAGCATAACCCCTCATCAGCAGTATACTAAAATACCCACTTATAGCTGGGCCCACATGAGGCAATAACCCTGTACAGGATGGCATAAATACCAACAGAAATGCATGTAACAACCATTAATATTGGGCACATGTTATACATTTCTCCTGCCCACCTTAGGCAACTGCTGCAATATATATTATTAGTGGAGACATGTCCTACATTCCTCCAGTCTACCTTGCACCCGGTACATATTACCTGCACATTAGCCCACAAATTTCCTATAGCACCTCAGGACATAACACAATAGGTATGCATGTAATCCATAGTCATCCTTAGTAACCTATATATAAAGGGTGCACACATCATGACCCTACGCTCATCGGGCCCCTCTTAGGCCAAGGGGCAAACATCTACTCACCAAGGCCCCTGATAGTGGACTGTAGCTACCCACAAACAACAATGCCCCCATATAGCTGGCAAGCCTGAGGTGGCCCTTGATCAGGCCACTTCCTGACAAGGCGACCTTTCTACAATTCCAGTGGCTAAGTTGGAGCGTGTCAGGGGCCTCTTATCCAGCGGGGCCTAGCAGACCGCTATGCAGGTTTGAAAAAGTAGGAGCTAACCGCCATGAATGCCCTCCATGCCTCCCGCCCTTCGACGCTGCATAGCAAGGCTTTTTCTCTGTAGTCCCTCACCATGGGCCCTCACAGGGAACTGGCACACTATGTAGACTCCTGGGGGGGGGGGGGGGGGGGGGGTACCGGTCTCTGTCTGTATCCTGACTGCCTCCTGACAACTGTGGCTGCCCAACTGGACCCCTGGGGAGGCGCGAGGTCTTCCCATCTATTCCCATGGTAGCGAGGATCCTGGGCCCAGAGGGTGTCCCATCGCTCTCCTTACTCGAAGCGGCGTCAAACTAGGCAGGGCTGTGGCAAGTAGCTACTTCCCCTCTTAGCCTCGGGATAATGCTAGGCAATGCGGGTATTCCCAGGCTCTCATTCTGCTGCTTCACCTCCCGCTTTTCAGCTGGCAGGCACACCCACAACCAGGCCACAGCAGCCTGGCTTCCTGTCCACAGCTGCTCTCTCTGTGTTTGCGTAGAAGGAGCCCACTCCTCGGCTCAGGAACCCAATGTTAAAGCGCCCTCTACACACTCAGCACTGAATAGGAGGAAGGGGCGCCAACAGGCACACCAGCTGCTCTCACGAAAACACCGGCTACTCTCATGAAGGAAGCCTCCTTCTTTGGCTCACGCAGTGAAAGTACAAGAGCTCACCACTCCCTTTCCCCTACACAGGAATGAGAGGAACACCACGCTCAACCAGCGCATCCTGCAGGTCAGTTAACAGCGCTCACCATATGCTCAAGTAGAAGGGACATGGGGCAGTCAGTACTCACCACCCTGGGTGGAAAATCAAAAGTGCTCAACAAACGCTGAGTTGAAAAGTCTCACAGGGCAGAGTGGGACACAGGCAGACCAGCACACAGGGTCTTCCAGCAGAGGGGTAGTCCTTTCAGCCCCCACTCCCCCAACAGGCAGCAGGTCAGCACTTCCTGCAGTCCAGGTGCATGGCGGTTCCTCCTGGTCCCACGCAGTCTTCTGTTCCAAGCAAGCCCTTCAGCAGCACATTTTCATGGGGTCACATCCCCAATACTTATACCCCTTAGTGTCTTTGTTATCCCCCTGCCACAGGGCTCCACGCCCGGTCCAATCCAGTTTCAGGGGGCCCTCACACCTTTCTCTAAAGGTACTCCACCACCCCCTTTGTCAGTGTAGGCTCTGGCCACAGACACACCACATGGGGGTGAAGCCAACATTATGGAAGGCAGGCACAGTTCAACTCAGTCCAAGGTGCTACTCCTCCCATCACTCCTAATGCAGATTTTGTTTGAGAATTCTTACTCTAATGTGATATACAAGTAGTTACTTTTTTGTGCAACCCCAATTGGTCTTGAACCATCTATACATTCATGAGGCTACTTAAGACACACACATTCAATGAGTGAAAAATAAATTTCATAAGCACGGGAATATCTTTTTTTTTTATATACAATTTGTTTTAATATTGATAAAATTGGAAACAGTACATTCAGATATAACAAAATACCATGATAGAGAATGTGCAAATCCACATGCAAACCATGAATGTAAACATCTATTCCATATAAAACTAATCAAGAATGTAACAGATCTGAAAACACAGAAAACAGTCATTCAAATACTGTTTAAAAAGGCGTCAGTCAGTACGCAAGCCAAACAAGGGTCTCCACTCGGGTTGTATAGTATTAAGGTATTTCGCTGAAGAGTCGAGTTAGTATTAGCTGTCACGCAGTCTCAGACATGTATCCTTGTAGATGCAAAGCAATTTAAACTGGATAGCAACAAGCAGTTTTATGCCAGAGTGATTATATCCACAGGAAACCCACTTGGGTAATCCTTTTATTCAAGATTCAATTGGTCCCAATTGAATTTTGGACGGCTGCAAAGGGACTTTTTCAAACAATCGACTTCACGTCCTGAAGATGGTCTGATGGACAATTGTCCAACAACAGACCGTCGACTTTCTCATCTATTTCCTCAACATTTGTTGTATTTGTATGACTACCATCTATTTAGGGTTAACCATTTAACTTTAAACAGGCATTTTATCAGGTTGTGTGGATGGAGATGGACGGCAAAATGTTTTTTAGGTCTCGCCTGGCGTTGGCATCGCGCATGCGCTGCTCTCGCCATGCAAGGGCCTTTTGTAATCGATATGATTCCAGAAGTGTACTTGGAGCCTGCCCCTCTTTTCCTTTGGCTTGCTTCATCGTGTATGCTAAAAAATGGCGCATGATTGGAAAGCTGGCTTTTGGGGCACCTCCTTGTCCACTTTTTGGACAGCCCATCTGGACAGGCCGACGCCATCTTTGATTTGAGTGGTAACGTAGGAGGGTGTGCTAATCTGTTTTTTCTAATAAGCACTTCCTGTTGCTTTCTGCCTGTCCTTGCAGATCAGCTCACGGCTTGCGATGCTCTTCCCGCACCATAACTTCCTACTGCTGCTTTACTTCTCTAGTCACTTAGCTACTGCCGCCTGCTAAGTAAAACAGGTAACCAACTGCTGTGCGTTCACGTTTATATTTCCAATTCGGCTGCGTGTCTTTTTCTTTATTTTGCTCCAATCTGTATGTGTCCTGCAGCGGTCTCGGTCTGCCCTGCTGTTTATATGTGCACTGCTGGTGTCTGTATGGTCCCTGCAGCTTTTTGCGGTCTGTAATTGTTAGGTTTCACACTCTGTGTGTATGCCAGGCAGTTGTCTGTATTTGCTGTGTTGCTCTCTACGTGTCACACGTGCCGATATTGGATTTGTTGTGTTACCCTCTGTGAGGCTGGCTGGTATCTGTATGTACCCTGATACCATCTGCATTTGTTGTGCTTCAATCTCTATGCTTATGCAGCGGTTTCTGTGTGCCATCCCGTTATCTGTATGTGCCCTGCAGTGGTCTGAATTTGCTTCACTGTCTAATACTTATTTGGGCACAGCAGCAGTCTAGATTTGTTGTATTGTGTGTGTGCCCTGTTGCTGCAACTTGCACATTTACTGCGCTTTTGCCAAGAGGCTGGGACCTCGTAGCACTAATAATACGCATGTCGCTATTTCCCATTGTGCCAACCAGCATTCAGTACTGTGCATATATTTTAACACACCAAATGGCCTCTCATCAGGTATGACTGCATTTACCACAGATTACTTTAACATATAATTTTTTTTAGTCATGTTGTGCGTTTTATTTTAATAGTATTTCGATTTGTTTTATAAATTAATTTATTTACATCAGAAAAGGGCAAGGTAGCATGTGTGTGCGTGTTTCAAAGCATCCCCCCACCCCCTTCTTCCCGCATATGCTTGTTATTGCCCGCCTTCTGTGCATGTTCAGATCTCTACAGACTCACATGGAAAGTCTTTGTTGGACTTGGCCCTTTTTGCAGGGTCATCCCTGAACTTTTTGCCTACCTCCTGTATCTTGTCTGACCTGTTTTTGTTGGTTTTATGACTCTGGGCACTTTACCACTGCTTATCAGTGCTGAAAGTGCATATACTCTCCCTATTGTAAATTGATGTATGGATTACTGACTCCATGATTGGCTACTTTTGGTACTTGTCAGACCCTAGCACAGTGCACTGAGTGTGCCCAGGGCTTGTAAATCAACTGCTGCTGGTGGGCTTGCAGCACTGGTTGTGCCACCAACAGAAGCCGCTTGTAAAAGTGTTTCTCAGGTCCGCCATTGCAGACCTGTGTGCAGTATGGTACTGCCATGTTGACTGGGCAAGTGCACCCACTTGCCAATCCCTAAACCTTCCCTTTTCTTCATATTAGTCACCCTTATGGTAGGCTCAAGGGCAGGATGCATTGTAGGTAAAAGGTAGGACCTGCCCTGGTGTGTGTAGCATGTCCTGATAGTGAATTACAGCCATTTTTGTATTTCACTATTGCAAGGCTACCTGTTCCCCATAGGTCAGAAGGGGCAGTTTGATTATAACATCTTATAATCCTAACAGACTCAGGGAATTAGGTAGAAATTTAAGTTTAGTATTCCTGAACTCAGAATGATAAAATACATTTTTTAGTGAAGTTGGTTTTAACATTCTGTGTTTGAAAATATCACTTTTAAAAAGTAGGTATTTTCTTGTCTAACCTTCCAAGCCGTCCTCTGCTAGGTTGTGTATTTCTTGTCTGGAGTTTGAGTGACAGGGGCTGGGAGATTTCAGGAGACAGGGTGAGTCAGCACAGGGATGAATAGAGAGATCTGCATGCAGATGGGAGGGAGGAGGTGCACCTAGGACCTGAATAGGGCTGTGTCTTCCCTCCACAATGTGGGTTCCGCCTGCTGTGGTGCGTCTGATGTCCCTGGCCTACACTGTGAAAGGAAAGAGGGAGTCTTGTCAACAAACTAACCAGAACTGCTTTGGACTAGGTAAAGGTCCCTCTGCCTTCAGAGAACAAAGGGAAAATGAGTATAAAAGTGGGGACCCAAACCCCAGAACTTTAGATCACTTTTGGGAAACAAGAAGAAACCTTTGCTGAGGAGAGGAACCAAAGAGACTGGGGAGAGACTATCCCTAAGCGTGAGGGATTGGGCTGCAGTGGTTGCCTAACTGCCAAAGAGAGGAGAAAGGACTTTTGTGCTACTTTCATTCAACTTGTGAAGTATCTCCAAGGGCTTGACATAGAGCTTGCCTCCTTCTGAAGTCTCAGGGGCAACAGACTTCACCCACCAGCTCCCCAAGAGTTCTTGCAGTTGTGTTGGGTTTTCTGAGGGACTGCGTGTCGCAAGGACCTGGAAGCGCAACTCACGAAGAAGAAGCGTGTCGACCGCTGCTGCCGCTTTGCAACGCAGAAGTGCCTCGCATCACCAGAGAAGAGGATCAACGTCGCACCAGACGCCGCCGCATCATCGGAGAAGTGTGTCGCAGCCACCGCATCGCTGGGAAAGCGTGTCACCGTTGCAGCTGTAGCATCGTCGCCGAAGCACCTGGCCAAAGAAAAGAATCGACGTCGCATCCGATGCTGCCGCATCACCGGGAAGCGTGTCGGTGGGCCTGTCGCGGGTCAGAAGGCTGTCGGCCATGCAAGCATCATGTGGCTTCAAAGAGAAGACACCATTTTGTTCATTGCACCCGATCTTCATTGCATCACGGCGCTGCTGGTCGCAGTACCACGGAAGAGCAGTAAGAAACTGTTGCATCACCTCCCCACGCCGAGAAGAACCAACCCAACCCCTACGCAACACTGTTCTTGCGTGTAAGGAACCAACGCATCACCTTCCCTGCAACACTTTTGTTGTATAGCGTTCCGCATCCAAAGGTACATTGAACTCAATGTGTCGCATTTTACATCTAAAGAGAACTAAGCTATTGCTATCATTTTTAAAGTACAGTATTGTGGATTTTTGTTGTTTGTGGCCTTGTGTTAAGTCTATATAAAAATACTTATTTTTATACTACAACTTGTGTGGTGTCCATCTGTAGTGTTGTCACTGGTTTACTGTATGTGTTCACAAATGCTTTACACACTGTCTCTGAGATCAGCCTGCCTGCTCGTGCGAAGCTATCAAGGGGGTGAGCAGGGGTTATTTTAGGAGTGTACCCCCTTACCCTTACTAGATGCAACTAGAGACCCACAAATCTAACAGTCTTGTTATGTGTAAAAGCATCTGAAAGCTACCACTTCCCCTCCTAACGTCGTGGCTCGTCTAATATGGCGTTTGTAAGTTTCTTTTGTGCTGTTTGCGTGCTTCAGTTACCTATTTGTGTAATTTGTTCCTGAAAGAAGCTGGTGTTCTGTTAAGTTGATTGCCCTTGTTTGCATTTGGGCCAATGGCACTCTGGCGACATCACGGTAAGGGCTACAGTTCAAAGTGCTACAAGCACTACACAAGCTCAGAGCATGATTAGAAGTCTGACGGGTGGATTACTCTGTCACAAATGCTGCGGATATCTTGTATGTCTTATTAATAGTGCCAGGATATAATGCACTTGAAATAAGGTGGATAGGACACAGTAATTAGTCCACAGTGCTGAGTGCAGGTGCCAACGCTCTGTTTTGAAGACAGGGGCCCACTGGTATTTAATGCTGGTGCACCAGTTACCGAGGCTGGTTGGTCTTGAAGCTCCCTCCCGTCTCTATAATACATTACCAGACACTCTCTGCATATTTTTCCCACTCCTTCAGCTTCCTGCTTTCTCCATATAAGACAGTCTTTCCATCTTTCTCTTCCTCTGTCTCTCCACTTCGTGTTTTATCTCTCTTGATAAATGTCTGATAATGAAAAAGACAGTGCCAGTCCCCAACAAGCATTTACAATGCAATAAGTCTCGTATTTACGCGAGTTTAAGCTATTGGCATTGTAAATGACTATACGTTTTAAAAAACAAAACATAAATAAAAGGCATTGTCATTTACAATGCCAATAACTAAAACTTACGTAAATGCAAGACCTATTGCATTGCAAATGCTTGTTTTTTATTTTAGTGAGAGGGATGGTCCTCATAAAAATGCTTGAAATCCTTCCAATGGGCCATTACATAAGTTTAAGATCGCCACTGTTTTTCGCGATATCATTTCTGGTCCCACAAATCAAAGAAGGAAAACTACTCACAGAAGTAGAGATGCCTCGACATTTCATTTAAAATTACAAGCCATTTATCACAAATTAATTTTAAAAAATGTTAATCGTGTAGAGTTCGTCTTTAATAATAATGATTTATGGCACTGTGGTGTAGTTTACTATAATGTTTATCACTAGCATACAGGTTAATGGTTTTAGATGTCAGTTCTTTTTCATTTTGATCCATATCTGTTCTAATTTCACATAATTATCCAGTAATTACCATGCCAAATGGATTTATCTCTTTCCCTACTCTATTTTAGAGTAATTTCACAGCATTTACGGTTCCTACAGTCTACTGTGATATATGTTTTTGTTAACATTTTAAAATATGTACATTGTGATCCCACACCTTGAAATCCATTAAGTTTAACAGAGTTATATAAATGGATTTGCGAGAAATGACATTCGTTGGGAGAAAGACAGAAGTCAGGGAATAGAACGTCAGGGATTGGTGAAAAAGTAGAATGCAGTAAAGAGAAAAATAAAATGAGATTGATTATAAGAAAATACTGGCAGCAGAAGAGCCAAGCACCCTCACTTAATTTTCTCCTTCAAATGAGCGGCTGACTCGCCCCAGTACAGAGGATTTGCAGATGAGCAATACTTTTCTATGCGCCATAAAAGTCTTATTGCTGCAGTGTCCTAGCCCAACATGATGGGGCCTACCTACAGAATGTGATGGCCCCTGAAAGCACCCAGCCATAAGTAAATAGGGGGCCTAATATCAATGCTAGCGATATGCTATTTTCGCCGATTTAGATGCCGTTTTTGGCCGCTAAGCGGCGATAATACTATCGCCCAATTAGCAAGCTGTCGCTAACTGATGTTAGCGACAGCTTTGAGGCGATAGCGAGCGGTTTGGGGCCCGCTTTGAGTGTTAGCGATACTTATCGCTAATGACATGCAAAGTGTCGCTAATGTCGCTAAAGCCTATTAGCAAAGCAGGATTAGCGATGGCAATATTCGCGCTAAGCGCAAATATCGCCAAAAACTAACACCTGCTCAGACCAGTTGTTAGCCATGTTATCCAATGGTAGGTGCATAACATGGCAAAGAGCATTTAGTCGCTAAGGCCTGAATATCGCTGTATTCTCAGCGATATTCACGCTATCGCTGGGAAAATTATTGCTTTGGCGATAAACGTCACTGGTATTTACTTGGGCCGCATTCCAATCCAATGTTATTTTGCGCACCATGCTACGTCAATTTAAACCCAGCCCTATGGTTATCATGGACCCAATATGTTTATCATGGAAGAAGTAATATGAAAAGCATAGAGATTAGGTACAGGTGCTGCCAGATTTCAAGTTGCATTGAAGTAATTACTTAGGTACGCATCTCAGTCCATCATTATTTTGCGCACCATGCCACCTCTGCTTGGGCCCATCCATATGTAAATAAGTCGTGACCTAGCTCTAATGGGGCCAGTCCACCCTGGAACTGCCTGGTCAGCTCCTCCCGAACCAGAATACAATCAACCCAGGACCGGTTTTACCCTTGTTATGGACTCATCATCCAGATATAGCTTGGTTCCAGTGACACAGTGTGCACAGGACTCACGTTTTAGTATACCCGTCTCACTTAGATTTCAAGTTGCAG
Organism: Lissotriton vulgaris; assembly: GCF_964263255.1. Lineage (NCBI taxonomy): Eukaryota > Metazoa > Chordata > Amphibia > Caudata > Salamandridae > Lissotriton > Lissotriton vulgaris. The sequence continues at coordinate 1,450,039,296 of NC_141695.1, read as the reverse complement.
CAAAGGAAGCATGTGGTGAACCAGTTTGGGGATGATCCTTGGGAACACTCACAGCCAATCTACACATTTCTTCACAGTTGAGCCCACAAACATATTCACAATTCCATACATGGAAGGCATTTCTCCCACTTAGCCCATCGACTTCTTCTAATGTAAATGTATAATGGTCAAAGAAGTGACCTGTCCAGCTTGGATCCAAGACGGCTTTGGGCTCCCTTGACTCTCACTATCTTTCCACTTTATGATGAGAACTGAGCCTCAGAGCCCGAAGAAGTTTGAAAATGAGTGGTTGGACCAATGGAGATGCCAAGTAACATATCCCTATAAAAAGCATATCAGCTCTTGCAACACTGCCCAGCTGTCATCAGAAGCTGCTTACTCCTGATACCGGTTGCAATGATTCCTACTTTGGGACACAGAGGCCCATGCACACTTAGAAATCTACTGCTGTGTTTCAGTTGCTATTATAATGATGATTATTATTATTATTATTATTATTATTATTATTATTATTATTATTATTATTATTATTATTATTATTATTATTATTATTACTACTAGTAGTAGTAATAAATAGCAACCAACAAAAAAATGAAGAAACCAAACAAAAGAAGGGAAAAAGAAAACATCCAAAGTGTAATATACATCAATCTACAAGCATGGTCCTCTCAAAAGAATAGACTAAAGTCAAACATGGCCTGTCGAACTAAGAACTTTAGCAAAAAATAGTCCTGGACATATTTTGGGTGCTCATATTGTGTGCTAGCAAAGACTCACTTACAGACCCAAAGCACCTGAGAAAAAGAGCACTAACAGTGAGTTTTAAAAACAAATAGAGTCTTTAATAAAGCAAATAAAAGGAGAGGTGAAAGAGTTCGCAATCAGAGTAACTCTCTTGAAACGTGATGTTGTGGACTCAGATTTTAGAATGCAGCCACTGGAGAAGAAATCCTGGGTAGATCAAGACTCTTTGGAGAGGTACCTCACTTGTTATTTACAGGGCGGTACTAATTTGAAAGTGCTGATAGTTTTTCCGTCAATACCAACTGCTGCGGTGAAGAGAAATAAGTTAGGTCAGATATTCAAGTTAGGTGGAGAGTCTGCTGGTGGCTTGGTTCAGAAAATATTCTGTCTTCCCATTGGTGGGAGGAATCAGACCTTGGATTTTGGTGGCACTGTGATGCTTGTTTTAGATAGTCTGGAATGACACAAAAAGATTTTACAAACTTTGAAATGCAAAAAAGGGTTGTATTTTTAATTCTGTACAAAAGCAAAAACAGTGCTATGTGGAGTTAGTACAGAAAGACATTTAGCTCAAACAGTTTAAGAAAAGTGGTGGCTGGATTGATTTCCTGTATTGCATGGTCAGAGATCTTCATAGAAGGTCCTGGCCAATGAAGCTGCAAGCTTTATTCAGCACCATCAAATTAAGTTTCAAGCTTTTTCCGGTCCTGTCCAATGAAGCTGCAAGAGGCTTGGACATCAGTATCTGCCTAATACACATTTCTACATATGGTTTTTTTAAACAATTTTAATTGAGAGAACAATAAAGAACCAATGTTATAATTAGCATAAGATGAAACAGTAGTTTAATAAGCATATATTAATAAAAAAATGTTATAGTGACAACAATATATTGCAGTGATAAGAATACAATATATAAAGAAACAACCTTATACAAGAAAATAAGTAAGAGGATATAAAGGTACACATCAAATAAAATAATAGTGTAGTATACATTTTTTAGAATAAAAAAGTAAGAAAATGGAGAAAGGAAAGATATGGGATAGAGAGAAAAAGGAAATGAGTGGGGTAGGGGAAGAAGTGATAGGTAGTGATTAGTGTAAAGACGGGTGTGAAGATAAGAAAGAAGTAAAAGGAAACCAGAATAAATCAGATTTGATTTTCTGAGATAACATTGACGTTGAGACAGTAGAGATTCTGTGTTCATTACAGATAAGGTTCCACCATGTTGATGTACATTCTTTAGAATTATTTTTCCATCAGATTAAAATAACTTTAAATGCAGAGAGAAATAAAAAGATCAAACAGTTTCAACGTCGGTGAGGTGTCGGAAAAATCATCAGACATGGATCCAAGGAATACATTTTGAATTGATAATGGAATACAACATTAAAATATCTTAGAAGACGTAGACCAAATGGATTTCCAAAATTTAAAAACATTAGGATAGTAATATATTAACTGCAATAGTGTGCCACTCGAGGAAAGGCAAGACCAACAAAGGGTAGAGGAGGAGAGACTAATCTTATGAATAAAAACAGGAGTGCAAACCTCTCTGTTATATAGAAAAAATGGAGATGGAGTGATATTAGCAGCTCTGGAGGTGGTACAAATTTGTTGCCATAGTTTGTTCGATCTTTGAGTAGAAAGGGATAGTGAGAGGTCTTGTTCCCATGCTATTTCTATGGAGGATTTTGGCCTACCAGATATAGGAGTGGACAGAAGTTTATATATAAATGAAGCTTTGGGGATAGAATCAGGGGGAACATTGTACAAAGGGGTCAGGGATGTGAATGGAGTGGAGTCATCAGGAACATTTTTGGACAGCAAGAATGATTGAAGTGCTTTTGATATTAGTGAGTTTTGGGAAAAGTAGGTTAGAGGTAAGTTATAATGTTCTTGTAATGTAGTAAAGGGTATGACAGAATTATGGAATACCAATTGAGGAACATAAAAAATATCCTTTTCGTTCCAATGTTTAAAGTAGGATAATTTGTGGCGAAACTAAATGAATTTATTGTACCAGTGGAAGAGGCAAGAAATGTTTGATGAAAATTAGCACAATCAGTAAATCGTGAATGTATCAAGTGTTGGGAATGTTTTAAAATAGGGTATTGAGAAATAAAGGTATATTTTGACATATAACAAATGTAATCAAATGAGAATTCATGTAAGAAAGAGCGATCAGAAGTAATCCATCTAGGTATCAGTGAATCTTGATATAGCTTATTTAGAGCATAAAATTGTCCCTTCAAAAAAGCAGTATGATATCATTTAAAATTAGGGAATCTCACACCCCCTTCGGTTTGTGGTTGAATTAATTTAGATAGAGCGATACAGGAAGGTTTGTTGTTCCAGAAGAATTTATTACAAAGAGAATTAATTTGCTTAAAATAGTAATTGGGAATTCTAAAAGCAACATGGAAAGCAAAATGAGAGAAACAATCATCATTTTGATAGTATCCAATTTGCCCCACCAAGATAAAAAGAGAGGGGACCAAGAAGGGAGTGAGTTTTGAATCTTAACTTTTAGCTCTTGCTCACTTTTCCACTGGATTCAAGCTAGCCTGGCTGATGAAGGGTGTTACCCAGAAACCCGTCCTAGGATGCTTGTTTCCGGTCCCAGGAAGACCTGGCTTGGTAGTTCGGGCTTGACTGATCTCATGAAGCACAGGGTCAAGAATGATTTGCATTTAGCTGGGTCTGAACTGAGGTGGCAAAGTGAGATAAATAATGATGATGGATTCAACCCAAATCTGTGACTAGGGTTGAGTGCCTGAAAAGTTTCAGCACTCCATTCATCATCACCTTGTGTTTGCTTTAGTCGCCCTAAGTCGGCAGGGTATGCCCAGACATGGTGTTGTGCTCACTTTTCAACTGGATTCAAGCTAGCCTGGTTGATGAAGGGTGTTACCCAGAAACCGGTCTCAGGATGCTTGTTTCCGGTTCATGGAAGACCAGGCTTTGCAGTGCAAGCTGAACTGTTCCCATGAGGCACAAGGTCAAGACTGATTTGCATATAGCTGGGTCTGAACTGAGGTGGCAAGGTGAGCTAAAGAATGGTGATGGATTCCACCCAGATCTGTGACTGGGGGTGAATGTCTGAATAGTTTCCTCACTCTGTTCATCATCACCTTGTGTTTTCTTTGTTCGCCCTAATTTGGCAGGGTATGCCCAGACGTGGGTCCCTTGCTCACTTTTCCATTGGATTCAAGCTAGCCTGGCTGATGAAGGGTCTTACCCATAAACCGTACTCAGTATGCTTGTTTCCAGTTCAGGGAAGACCTGGCTTGGCAGTTCGGGCTGGACTGTTCCCATGAGGCAAAGGATCAAGACAGATTTGCATATAACTGGGTCTGAACTGAGGTGGCGAAGTGAGCTAAAGCATGATGAGGGATTCAACCCTGATCTCTAACTGGGGGTGAGTGTCTGAAAAGTTTCAGCACTCCATTCATCATCACCTTGTGTTTGCTTAAAGACAAGGATACAGGGACAATGATGATACACTGCAGAAACAAAAATGAAAGTAAAAAGACACCATTTGTCAACAAAAACAAAAATATAAAGAACATGAAAAGGTTAAAGGAAAAAGACCCTTATGCAATTATAAAAAGAGAAAAAGGGGAAAGACAGTGAAAGAAGGGAATGGAGAACCAAGGATAACAAGAAAGGGAATGCGAGGAGAATGAGAAAGATAGAGAAGAGTAAGATGAGAAACGGCAGAGAGGAAAAAGACACTTATAAGATAGAAATAAAATGGAGAGCATAACTAGGGAATAAAAACTCGAGACAAGAAGCCATGTATTGGTAACAGCATTTGTGTCCATAGATGTTCGAGTGAGGGTTTGCAGGAACAGTTTTAGTTTAGCCGGATCTTCAAATGAGTGGGAAACACCTTCCTAAGTATTCTTGCATAGACAAGGGTGTAATATGCCATATCGGATATTCTGGGATCTCATTTGAGGACAAAGTGATACAAATTCCTTACGTCTAGTATTGGTTGCATTTGAAAGATCCTGAGAGATAAAGATATTGTGACCAGACCAAAGAAGACAATGTTTCTCTCTGTCACATTTCAGTACTCCATCAGATCTGTGAATTCTAAAAAGAGCATTATGATACCACATGGTCTCGTAGAATGAAGCTGAGGACAACCAAGACGATGAGCTCGTTGGATGTTTAGAGGCATTGAGGACTGAAGAAATAGAAGGTCAGGCACAAATTTCTTTAAAAATGCTGGTAATTCATGGCTCTCAATATTCTCCGGTAAACCATTAAGATGTAGTTGTTCCATCTGTTGCGATTTTCAATGTCCTCTGTGTGGAGCTTAAGCTTTTGGATATCTTGTTGCAGCAGAGGAATTTTAGTTGCTCGTCCTGAAGGTGGCCCACGTGTTGTTCCATTTCAGTTATTTTACCATTCAAATTAATCCATTGGTTCTCAATTAACTGCAGTTTTTCATTGGTGGCACTCATGAATAGTTTGAGAGCACGTAGTTCATCCAAAATTGCATCCAGGACAGGATCTGAAGATGACTGGACTGGAGACTATCGTGCCAGCGCTTCCTGAGATCTTCCACGCTTCAGTGAGTGAAGAAAATTGCGTTTACTTTGCTCTGGATATCAGCCCAAATCCTCCTCTTGCGTGTCTCAGGCACCCGCAGGGACTTCTTTCCAAAGAGGTGCTCCTGGCTAACGACCATTTCCTGAATCAGGACCTCCAACTCAGTTTCAGAAAACTTTTGTTTTCTTTTTCTCTGTGTCTCCCCCTGCTGCTGTTTGTCCTGGCTGGCCATGTCTCCAGTGTCTGCCATTGTTTGATGCACTGCAGAGATCCCTCACCTCCGCTCCTACTCTCTCACTGTGCTTATGAAACTCAGATGCAGCATGGGTAGTCACACTTCCTGGTTGTGATGTCATCAAGCTGCACCAGAGTTTCCGACTCTGTAATTTGCGAATTTCGCAAATTTTCGATTCTTGGGAATCAGTAATCGCTATTTGTAATGTCGCAATAAAAATTGCGATTTTTATGGAATTGCTATTTTTTTGCGATTTTTTCCATTTACATACTGTTTTGCGATTCTCAATTGGCGATTCGCGAAAAATCGCAAATTGGGAATCGCAAAAAGGGAGTTTGATACATATGGCCCATAGTCATATATTAGCACTGCTTTCTTAGCAGACAAGCCAAGGCGTGTTTGAGCAAAGGCATGTCTGCACATCCTTGTCAGCCGACATTCCATGACACAATTTAACTTCTGATGGTGTTACGCAATACAGGCGACAACAAAATAATGAGCCAGGAGTGCACTTTGCTACCACTGCTAGTTACATCCCAAGATTAGATATGCAAAGTGTTGAAGTGCAGTAAGATGAAAGCAAGAGCTGACAATTTGGAAACAGACACTTGGCTATGTAGAGGGACATATGCCATTACTTAAACTGCATCTGACGAGCCATGGATTGGACCTCCCAGGATTTATTTCAAGTATACATTCTGGAATTACAATATATGTACTTGCCAGATATAGATCATCTTACCTAGGTCAATTGTTGATTTGTCTTCCTTCTACAGCTTTCCAGAGGATTTACTCAATGACCATTGACCTAGGTAAGATGATCTATATCTGGCAAGTACATATATTGTAACTCCAGAATGTATACCTGAACTTACAAGGACACAACTCCCAACACATTGCCTCTCCAAATTACTATGTGACAGGTATGTGAAACAAGAATGGAGGCTGGCTAGATAACTCACACCAGAGATGTTGGTTACATCTTCTATATACACTACTCTAAATCCTGGGAGGTCCCAGGTGGGCTGGGTGAGTTATTTGGGTAGAGGAGTGGGTAGGTTATTTAGTGGGTGGGGAGTTGATGTTTAGGATATGTGTTATTTTTTTTAAACAAAAAATAAAGACATTTCAAGAAAACAAAAAGCAAGTTTATATGTTTAGGTAGTTTGTGTCACGGTGTAGTTTTGGAGTTTGGGTATGAAGATGTGTATTAAGGGGGTGGGACTGATGTTTAACATGTTGTGTTATATGCGCAGAGTAAGATAAGGTAAGATTATTATTATTATTATTATTATTTATTTTTATAAAGCGCATAGTCACCCGGAGGTATCCCAGCGCTAAAAAACCCTAGATCAGCAAATCTGAGGACCGGGAGCTAAGAGCAGAAGAGAGGAAGGATGAGGACTCAAAACAGGGGAGGACATGGAAGCTAGGGAAAAAGATGTGTCTTTAGCAGCTTCCTGAAGCGCAGATATTGTGGTTCAAGACGTAAGTCATGAGGGAGTGAATTCCAAAGACGGGCAGCTTGTACCGAGAAGCGTCTTCCTCCTGAACGGGCTTTCCTGAATCTTGGGGTATTGATGAGGTTTTCTGCGTTAGAACGGAGGGATCTAGTGGCTATGTAAGGGGTGACAAAATTGCTGAGGACTGGGGGGCCTTGGTTATGCAAAGTTTTGTGGACGAGGCACAAGGCCTTGAATTTGACTCTCTCCCTTATGGGGAGCCAATGGAGGAGTTTGAGAGCGGGTTTAGCAGATGATCTGGCCGGGGTGTTTGTGATGATCCGGGCAGCAGTGTTCTGAATTCTCTGCAGTTTATTAAGGGTCGCTTCGGGAGCGCCCAGATAAATCACGTTACTGTAATCTAGTCTCGATATTATGAGACCTTGGATTAGTAATTTTTGGGATTTAGGGGGAAGAAGGGGCAGGACTTTCCTCAAAGATTTTAGAAGACCAAAGCAGGTCCCTGCTACCTTCTTTGCTTGCGAGGTGAATGAGAGATCGGAATCTATCCATACACCCAGACTTTTCACCTCTGTTTTTGGGTCAGGGGGAGGACCTAGACAGGCTGGCCAACTGTCCAGGGGGAGTGAGGTTCCTTTCGGGCCAAGTATAAGGACCTCAGTTTTTGTCCCATTTAGCTTTAGGGCTGATCTATTCATCCAACGATGGACCTGCGTAAGGCAGTTGAAGAGATCAGCTTTCTGTTGTTTGGGATGGGACAAAGACACCACTAACTGTGTGTCGTCAGCATAGCTGACGACACTCACTCCGAATGGGGTGATAACCTCCTCCAATGTGGACATATAGATATTGAATAATGTGGGGCTCAGGGAAGAGCCCTGAGGCACACCACATTGGAGGGGCATTTCGGAGGAGCGGGCGTTCTTCTCCCAAATCTGATAGGA